>NC_053040.3:180594147-181204980 GCF_002575655.3 Aegilops tauschii subsp. strangulata | reverse complement strand
GTTATTCCGAAGTTACCCCTTGTCCTTCGTAAGTACGATGGAGTTCTCGAAGAAAGGATGCCAGCTTCATCATGATGACCTTGAGCAGGAAAAATGAAGACATCAACGTAACGGATCAACTTCTTCGAGAAGAGCAACCAGGACCGAGAAGATTCGTTAGAATTCCGTAACCAGAACTTTCCCCCGTACTCCCCTCTTAAATCTCGGGACGAGATTTCTTGTAGTGGAGGAGAATTGTGACGCCCGGATAATTAAGCTACAGTAACCCTCTGCTAATGATGCCACGTCACCTCGATTACTGTTGTTAATACCGCGTTAGTTCAAAACCGATTCGAATTCAAATTACAAAAAAACCAAGCAAACAATAAAAATTTTCAAATATTAAAACTAAAATGTTCGGAGTGAGTCAAATAATGCATAAGTAGTAATGGTGGAGAAACCACATTGTTATAAAAGGTTTAAATGCACTTAGGTAATTAAAACAGTAGTTAAAACAATTAAATAAATACATGTTGGATTTTATTAAATATTAAACTATTTTGTTTTGGGTTAATAATTACTATGGCAGTAGTATAATTATAAATGCAAGTTTAGGTACTAGTGATAATTTTTATAAAACAGAAACTAAGAGGAAACTAAAAATAACTGGAAAGGAATAATAACTAAAAAGAAAAGAACAAATCAGAAAACAGAAATAAAAGAGGAGGACCCCCCCACTAGGCCTCGGCCCAGCTGGCCATCGGGCCAACCAGGCTGGCCCATCCTAGGGCCTACCTAACCCCCCACTACCCCGAAACCCTAACTCCTAGCGCACCACTCCCCCCACACGATCCCCACCCCCACTCTCTCGTCACTCTCCCCCATCCCTGATCCAGATCGGGATCGGGGGGAAGGAACCCCACGTCGCCCCGACCCCTCGACGAACCCTGCCGGCCGCCGCCACGGCCACCTTGTTGCTGTCACCCCGCGGCGCCGCTCGGACCCGCCCTCGCTGGACTGCCTCCCCACAGGACCGATTCGTCCCCGTCCTCACCTCCTCCCGACTGGCGCCCAGCGCTCGGCGCCCCCACCCCGTCGCCGCTCGACGCCGCCGCCATCGGATCGCCCGCTACCTCGCCGGCGTCGCCTCCCTACCGGTCTGCCTCCATGCCGCCCACGTCGTCCCCGGCTCCTCCCCAAACCCGCTGCCGTTACCCTACACCGTCCGTGAGCGCCTCCCCTTCTCCCCCTCTCTATTGCACGCCGCCTGTCCCGTGCCCGAGCTCGCACTCCGCCACGGCCTCTGCCTCTGACCGTCGCCGCCTGCGTACGCGCCGCTGCCAGCGTCCGCGCCTCCGGCCCGTGCTCACCCCGCCCCTGCGTCTCGCTCACCGCGACCTCCCCCCGTGCGCCCTGTCTCCGCTCGCCGCACCCAGGGCATGCCCTGGCTGCGCCCGCGGCTGCTCGTGGCCGTGCTCCTGCCGCCTCCACCTCTTGCTCCCCTGCGTGCTCGCCGGCGCTCCTCCGTGAGCGACCGCGCGCGCAAGCCCCGCCGTGGCCTGTCGGGCGGGCTGGTGCCCGACGCCCAGCATCACCCGCTGTCCGAGAACCGCGCCCGACCCGCTAAGGCCCTTGGGGCCTATGACACGGGGGCCCCACCCCTAGAACAAAAAAAAGAAAAATAATAAATAATAAAAATAAATTTAATTAATTAATTAACTAAATTAATTAAGTTAATTAATCCTATTTAAATTAATCTAATTAATTAGTTAATTTAATTAAACAGTAATTAATTAGCTAAACCCTAATTAAACTAAGTAGTGTATGACATGCGGGACCCACACGTAGTTGACCCAGTCAACTGCACAGTTGACTGCTAACGTCAGCATGATGTCATGTTGACGTCATCTTTTACTATTCTGGATAATGTTGATTTAAAATGATTAAATAAATCCTAAAATGTTTAAATCTTTAGAAAATCATATAAAATAATCCGTATCTCGGATGAAAATACTTTCTACATGAAAGTTGCTCAGAACGACGAGACGAATCCGGATACGCAGCCCGTTCGTCCGCCACACATCCCTAAGATATCGAAGTCGCAACTTTCCCCCTCTGTTTCATCTGTCCGAAAATGCGAAACATCGGGAATACTTTCCCGGTTGTTCCCCCCCTTCGCCGGTACCACCTACTGCCGCGTTAGGGCACACCTAGTACCGCTCATTGTCATGTCACGCATCGTCATGCTTATTCTTGCATTGTATTTACTATTTCTTCCCCCTCTTCTCTCCGGTAGACTACGAGACCGACGCTGCTGCTGCTGCCCAGTTCGACTACGGAGTTGACGACCCCTCCTACTTGCCAGAGCAACTAGGCAAGCCCCCCCTTGATCACCAGATATCGCCTATTGTTCTCTATACTACTTGCATTAGAGTAGTGTAGCATGTTACTGATTTCGGTTAACCCTATTCTGTTGCATAGCCTCTCATTGTTGCTACAGTTGTTACCCTTACCTGCTATCCTACTGCTTAGAATAGGATGCTAGTTTATTCCATCAGTGGCCCTACATTCTTGTCCGTCTGCCATGCTACTACTGGGCCGTGATCACTGCGGGAGGTGATCACGGGTATATACTATATACTTTATATACATGACACATGTGGTGACTAAAGTCGGGTGGGCTCGTTGAGTACCCGCAAGTGATTCTGATGAGGGGGCTGAAAGGACAGGTGGCTCCATCCCGGTAGAGGTGGGCCTGGGTTCCTGACGGCCCCCGACTGTTACGTTGTGGCGGAGCGACAGGGCAGGTTGAGACCACCTAGGAGAGAGGTGGGCCTGGCCCTGGTCGGCGTTCGCGGATACTTAACATGCTTAACGAGATCTTGGTATTTGATCTGAGTCTGGCCATTTGGTCTATACGCACTAACCAACTACGCGGGAACAGTTATGGGCACTCGACGTCGTGGTATCAGCCGAAGCTCTTCTTGACGTCAGCGACGGAGCGGCGCGCGCCGGATTGGACTGGAACGCCTGCTAGGCTAGGTCTGCTTCCGGCCACGCACGCAACATGCAGGTGTGCAATGGGCGATGGGCCCAGACCCCTGCGCGCATAGGATTTAGACCGGCGTGTTGACCTCTCTGTTGAGCCTAGGTGGGGCTGCAACGTGTTGATCTTCCGCGGCCGGGCATGACCCAGAAAAGTGTGTCCGGCCAAATGGGATCGAGCGTGTTGGGTTATGTGGTGCACCCCTGCAGGGAAGTTTATCTATTCGAATAGTCGTGTCCCTCGGTAAAAGGACGACCCAGAGTTGTACCTTGACCTTATGACAACTAGAACCGGATACTTAATAAAACACACCCTTCCAAGTGCCAGATACAACCCGGTGATCGCTCTCTAACAGGGCGATGAGGAGGGGATCGCCGGGTAGGATTATGCTATGCGATGCTACTTGGAGGACTTCAATCTACTCTCTTCTACATGCTGCAAGATGGAGATGGCCAGAAGCGTAGTCTTCTACAGGACTAGCTATCCCCCTCTTATTCTAGCATTCTGCAGTTCAGTCCACTGATATGGCCTTTTACACATATACCCATGCATATGTAGTGTAGCTCCTTGCTTGCGAGTACTTTGGATGAGTACTCACGGTTGCCTCTCTCCCTCTTTTCCCCCTTTCCTTTCTACCTGGTTGTCGCAACCAGATGCTAGAGTCCAGGAGCCAGACGCCACCGTCGACGACGACTCCTACGACACTGGAGGTGCCTACTACTACGTGCAGCCCGCTGATGACGACCAGGAGTAGTTAGGAGGATCCCAGGCAGGAGGCCTACGCCTCGTTCGATCTGTATCCCAGTTTGTGCTAGCCTTCTTAAGGCAAACTTTTTTAACTTATGTCTGTACTCAGATATTGTTGGTTCCGCTGACTCGTCTATGATCGAGCACTTGTATTCGAGCCCTCGAGGCCCCTGGCTTGTATTATGATGGTTGTATGACTTATTTATGTTGTAGAGTTGTGTTGTGATATCTTCCCGTGAGTCCCTGATCTTGATCGTACACATTTGCGTGCATGATTAGTGTACGGTCAAATCGGGGGTGGCACATCAGCACTAAATAAAATCGGAGAAAGATGCTAGACCAGTTGTTGATCATCAACGACTGTTAAATCCTAAGATGAAAGAAGTGGTAAGAAATGCAATACTAAAGCTTCTGTAGGCAGGTATAATTTATCCTATTGCCGATAGTCAATGGGTAAGCCATGTTCATTGTGTCCCTAAGAAGGGAGGTATTACTGTTGTTCCTAATGATAAGAATGAATTGATTCCACAAAGAATTGTTACAGGTTATAGAATGGTAATTGATTTTCGCAAATTGAATAAAGCTACTAGAAAAGATCATTACCCTCTACCTTTTATCGATCAAATGCTGGAAAGACTATCCAAACATATTCATTTTTGCTTTCTAGATGGTTATTATGGTTTCTCTCAAATACCAGTGTCAAAAGATGATCAAGAGAAAACCACTTTTACTTGCCCTTTTGGTACCTTTGCTTATAGACGTATGCCTTTTGGTTTATGTAATGCACATGCTACCTTTCAAAGATGTATGATTGCTATATTCTCTGATTTTTGTGAAAAGATTGTTGAGGTTTTCATAGATGATTTCATCATTTACGGAACTTATTTCGATGATTGCTTAAGCAACCTTGATCGAGTTTTGCAGAGATGTGAAGAAACTAATCTTATCTTGAATTGGGAGAAGTGCCACTTTATGGTTAATGAAGGTATTTTCCTGGGGCATCAATTTTTTGAAAGAGGTATTGAAGTTGATAAAGCTAAAGTAGATGTTATTGAAAAGATGTCGTGTCCTAAAGATATCAAAGGTATAAGAAGCTTCCTTGGTCATGCTGGTTTCTATAGGAGGTTTATTAAAGGCTTCTCTGAAATTTCTAGGCCCCTCACCAATCTCTTACAAAAAGATGTTCCTTTTGTTTTTGATGACGATTGTGTAGAAGCATTTGAAATACTTAAGAAAGCCTTGATTTTTGCTCCTATTGTTCAGCCGCCTGATTGGAACTTACCCTTTTAAATTATGTGTGATGCTAGTGATTATGTTGTTGGTGCTGTTCTAGGACAAAGAGTTGATAAGAACCTGAATGTTATCTATTATGCTAATAAAACTCTAGACAGTGCCTGATACGTCTCCATCGTATCTACTTCTCCAAACTCTTTTGCCCTTGTTTTGGACTCTAACTTGCATGATTTGAATGGAACTAACCCGGACTGACGTTGTTTTCAGCAGAATTGCCATGGTGTTATTTTTGTGCAGGATAAAAAGTTCTCGAAATGACCTGAAACTTCACGGAGACAAGTTTTGGAATTAATAAAAAATATTGGCGAAAGAATCAAGTGAAGGGGGCCCACACCCTGGCCACAAGGGTGGGGGCGCACCTCCCGACCTTGTGGGCCGCCTGGACCTCCACCGACCTCAACTCCAACTCCATATATTCACGTTCGGGGAGAAAAAATCAGAGAGAAGGATCCATCGCGTTTTATGATACGGAGCCGCCGCCAAGCCCTGTTCTTCCTCGGGAGGGCAGATTTGGAGTCTGTTCGGGGCTTCGAAGAGGGGAATCCATTGCCATCATCATCATCAACCATCCTCCATCACCAATTTCATGATGCTCACCGCCGTGCGTGAGTAATTCCATTGTAGGCTTGCTGGACCGTGATGGGTTGGATGAGATTTACCATGTAATCGAGTTAGTTTTGTTAGGGTTTGATCCCTAGTATCCACTATGTTCTAAGATTGATGTTGCTATGACTTTGCTATGCTTAATGCTTGTCACTAAGGCCTGAGTGCCATGATTTCAAATATGAACCTATTATGTTTTCATGAATATATTTGTGTTCTTGATCCTATCTTGCAAGTCAGTAGTCACCTACTACATGTTATGATCTGGCAAACCCGGAGTGATAATAGTGGGGCCACTCCCGGTGATGACCGTAGTTTGATTTGATTCACTAAGTGCTAATGCTTTGGTCCGGTACTCTATTAAAAGGAGGCCTTAATATCCCATAGTTTCCAATAGGACCCCGCTGCCACGGGAGGGTAGGACAAAAGATGTCATGCAAGTTTTTTTCCATAAGCACGTATGACTATATTTGGAATACATGCCTACATTACATTGATGAATTGGAGCTAGTTCTGTGTCACCCTATGTTATAACCGTTGCATGATGAATGCCATCCAACATAATTATCCGTCATTGATCCATTGCCTACGAGTTCGTTTCATATTGATCTTTGCTTCGTTACTTTTCCGTTGCCACTACTACGATTGCTACAAAACTACTGTTATTACTTTTGCCACTGTTACCATTACTTCCATACTAGTTTGCTACTAAATACTTTTGCTGCAGATTTTACGTCTTCGAATTGACAACTCAGCTGCTAATACTTGAGAATATTCTTTGGCTCCCCTTGTGTCGAATCAATAAATTTGGGTTGAATACTCTACCCTCGAAAACTATTGTGACTCCCTATTCTTGTGGGTTATCAGTGCCCGGAGAAATTATGCTACTACTGAACAAAATAGCAGTTGTATTTGCTTGTGATAAGTTCAGATCTTATATTGTTGATTCCAAAGTAACTGTTCACATTGATCATCCTGCTATTAAATATCTTATGGAAAAGAAAGATGCTAAACCTAGACTAATTAGATGGGTTCTCTTGCTACAAGAATTTGATTTGCATATTATTGATAGAAAGGGAGCTGAGAACCCCATTGCAGACAACTTGTCTAGGTTAGCAAATGTTCTTGATGACCCACTACCTATTGATGATTGCTTTCCTGATGAACAATTAGCTGTCATAAATGATTCTCGTAATACTCCATGGTGTGCTGATTATGCTAATTACATTGTTGCTAAATTAATACCACCTAGCTTCACATACCAGCAAAAGAGAAGATTTTTCTATCATTTAAGACATTACTTCTGGGATGACCCACACCTTTATAAAGAAGGAGTAGATGGTGCTATTAGACATTGTGTACCTGAGCATGAACAGGAACAGATCCTATGCAAGTGCCACTCCGAAGCTTACGGAGGACACCATGCTGGAGATAGAATTGCACACAAGGTATTGCAATCGGGTTTCTATTGGCCCACTCTCTTCAAGGATGCTCGTAAGTTTCTCTTGTCTTGTGATGAATGCCAAAGGATTGGTAATATTAGTAGACGTCAGGAAATGCCTATGAATTATTCACTTGTTATTGAACCATTTGATGTTTGGGGCTTTGATTATATGGGACCTTTTCCTTCCTCTAATGGGTATACACATATTTTAGTTGTTGTTGATTACGTTACTAAGTGGGTAGAAGTTATTCCAACTAGTAGTGCTGATCATAACACTTCTATTAAGATGCTTAAAGAAGTTATTTTTCTGAGGTTTGGGGTCCTTAGATATTTAATGACCGATGGTGGTTCACATTTTATTCATGGTGCTTTCCGTAAAATGCTTGCTAAATATGATGTCAACCATATAATTGCATCTCCATATCATCATCAGTCTAGTGGTCAAGTAGAATTGAACAATAGAGAGATTAAATTAATTTTGCAAAAGACTATTAATAGATCTAGAAATAATTGGTCTAAGAAACTGGATGACGCATTATGGGCTTATAGAACTGCTTATAAGAATCCTATGGGTATGTCTCCGTATAAAATGGTTTATGGAAAAGCATGTCACTTACCTCTTGAACTAGAACATAAAGCATATTGGGCTATTAAAGAGCTCAACTATGATTTCAAACTTGCCGGTGAGAAGAGGTTATTTGACATTAGCTTGCTTGATGAATGGAGAACCCAAGCCTATGAGAATGCCAAGTTGTTTAAATAAAAAGTTAAAAGATGGCATGACAAAAGGATACAAAAGCGTGAGTTTAATGTAGGTGATCAAGTTTTGCTATACAACTCTCGTTTAAGATTTTTTGCAGGAAAGCTTCTCTCTAAATGGGAAGGTCCTTACATTATCGAGGAGGTCTATTGATCCGGTGCCATCAAAATCAACAACGCCAAAGGCACAAATCTGAAGGTGGTAAACGGTCAAAGAATCAAACACTATACCTCAAGTACTCCCATAAATGTTGAGACCAATGTAATTAATACCGTAACACCGGAGGAGTACATAAGGGACACTTTCCATAACATTTCAGACTCCGAAAAGGAATAGGTATGTGTTACAGTAAGTAAACCGACTCCAAAACGTTTCCAGTAGAAATTTTTCTCCATTTTGATATATTTAAAAAATTAGGAAAATTAAATTAGTCCGAAAGAGACACGAGGCCACCACAAGGGTGGAGGGCGCACCCTATCCCGTGGGAGCCCCCCTCCTTGTGGCCACCTCTTGTGCCCTTCGAACTCCGTTTTCTTGCATGATACTTCTTTTGGTCGGTAATAATTCATTATATAATCTCACGAGGGTTTTGACCACCGTACCACGACAATATCTCATGTTTTTGTTTCGAGCTATTTTCTGCCAGAGTTTTCCAGGCTAGGCATCATGTCGTCCCCCTCCTCCAATGACGCGAGCGACGATGCTTGGCTAATGAAGACAGAGATGAAGAGAGAGGAACACGGGGAAATCAATGAGAGTGATAAGATCAAGAAGGCCGCGAAAGATCAAGTTCCGGCAGCAGCAGAAGAAGAAGAAGACATCCTTCAACATTACTACAATCATCTTACCCCTACTGAAATTGAAGCTGTCAAGATCATTGAAATAGTCCGTGTGCAAAACAAGTATCTCACTCATGAAAATATTCTGTTGCAAGAGCATATCACCGCACTCAAGGGCATTATTCGTAAGTTGGAGCATCTCCCACACTTGATGTGTGGCACTACTTCATCAACAACTCCATCATCACCACCCCCGAAGAAAGAGACGTAAACACACGGGTATGGACACTCCCCTTGGCAACTGCCAAGGTTGGGGGAGGTGCCCCGGTATCTTATCACCATCACACCTTTATCTTTATTGTTTTTCTTAGTTCGATCCTTTTGGTTATATCTTGATCTACTAGAATAATGTTTTTAGTATGATCTAGCTTTGAGTTTTGTTTTGATCTCTATCTATGTAATCGAGTCCGTGAGTTATATAATAAAGAGTAGTTTTCAGTTGAGGGTTTTGCTTTCTTGCTATGATCTTGAGGGAATTAAATAAAGAATAAAAATAAATAAAAAAAGAACATATATTGATCTTATGGAAAGTAATGACTTCACATATAAAGAGTATGATGGATAAAAGTTATTGAGGGTTGACAAACATAGTTTTGGTCATTGTTGCAATTAATAGGAAATAATAAAGAAAGAGAGGCTTCACATATAAATATACTATCTTGGACATCTTTTGTAATTGTGAGCACTCATTAAAATATGACATGTTAAAAAGTTGATGTTGGACAAGGAAGACAACATAATGGGTTATGTTTTCTTATATCTGAATAGAAGTTATATATTCATGGATCATCCAACATGTCGAGCTTGCCTGTCCCTGTCATGCTATCCAAAATTCTTTGCACCAAGTAGAGATACTACTTGTGCTTCCAAACATCCCTTAAACCAGTTTTGCCATGAGAGTCCACAATACCTACCTATAGATTGACTAAGATCCTTCAAGTAAGTTGTCATCAGTGCAAGCAATAAAAATGCCTCTCTAAATATGCATGATCTATTAGTGTGAAGAAAATAAGCTTTATACAAACTTGTGATATGGAAGAAATAAGAGCGACGGACTGTATAATAAAGGTCTTTATCACAAGCGGCAATATAAAGTGACGTTCATTTGTAATAAGATTTTTTGCATCCAACCATAAAAGGGCATGACAACCTCTGCTTCCCTCTGCGAAGGGCCTATCTTTTACTTTTATCTCCTATCTTTATACAAGAGTCATGGTGATCATCACCTTTCCTTTTTACACTTTTTCCTTTGGCAAGCACTATGTGTTGGAGAGATCCGGGTATATATTTCCACTTGGATGTAGGTTATCATAAAGTATTATGGTTGACATTACCCTTGAGGTAAAAGGTTGGGAGGCAAAATTATAAGCCCCTATCTTTCTCTGTGTCCGATTAAAACTTTGTACCCAGAAGTATCGCGTGAGTGTTAGCAATTGTGAAAGATTAAATGATAGTTGAGTATGTGGAGTTGCTGAAAAGCTCTTATATTGACTCTTTCCGATGTTATGATAAATTGCAATTGCTTCAATGACTGAGATCATTGTTTGTTAGTTTTCAATGAACTTTCTGATTCATACTTTATCTTGTGAATGAATTGTTACTTTAGCATAAGAAATTATATGGCATTATATGTTGATGTTTTAAAGATGATCATGATGCCCTCATGTCCGTATTTCATTATTATCGACACCTCTATCTCTAAACATGTGGGCATATTTTTCGATATCGGCTTTCGCTTGAGGACAACCGAGGTCTAAGCTTGGGGGAGTTGATACGTCCATTTTGCATCATGCTTTTACATTGATATTTATTGCATTATGGGCTGTTATGACACATTATATCACAATACTTATGCCTTTTCTCTCTTATTTTATAAGGTTTAAATGAAGAAGGAGAATGCCGGTAGCTGGAATTCTGGACTGGAAAAGGAGCAAATATTAGAGACCTGTTCTGCATAACTCCAAAAGTCCTGAAACTTCACGGAGCATGTTTTTGGAATATATAAAAATATTGGGCGAAGAAAATACCAGAGGGGGGCACCGGCCAGCCACAAGGGTAGAAGGCGCGCCCCCCGTCCTTGTGGGCCCCATGGCAGGCCTCCAACGCCCATCTTCTGCTATATGGTGTGTTTTGACCTGGAAAAATCAGAAGGAAGCTTTCAGGACGAAGCGCCGCCATCTCGAGGCGGAACCTGGGCAGAACCAATCTAGGGCTCCGGCGGAGCTGTTCTGCCAGGAAAACATCCCTCCGGGAGGGGGAAATCAAAGCCATCGTAATCCCCAATGATCCTCTCATCAAGAGGGGGTCAATCTCCATCAACATCTTTACCAGCACCATCTCCTCTCAAACCCTAGTTCATCTCTTGTATTCGATCTTGGTCCCAAAACCTCAGATTGGTACCTGTGGGTTGCTAGTAGTCTTGATTACTCCTTGTAGTTGATGCTAGTTGGTTTATCCGGTGGAAGATTATATTTTCAAATCCTTAATGATAATTAATACTCCTCTGTTCTTGATCATTAGTATGCTTTGTGAGTAGTTATGTTTGTTCCTGAGGACATGGGAGAAGTCTTGTTATAAGTAATCATGTGAATTTGGTATTCGTTCGATATTTTGATGAGATGTATGTTGTCTTTCCTCTAGTGGTGTTATGTGAACGTCGACTACATGACACTTCACCATTGTTTGGGCCTAGGGGAAGGCATTGGGAAGTATAAGTAGATGATGGGTTGCTAGAGTGACAGAAACTTAAACCCTAGTTTATGCGTTGCTTCGTAAGGGGCTGATTTGGATCCATATGTTTCATGCTATGGTTAGATTTATCTTAATTCTTCTTTCGTAGTTGCAGATGCTTGCGAGAGGGGTTAATCATAAGTGGGAGGCTTGTCCAAGGAAGGGTAGCACCCAAGCACTGGTCCACCCACATATCAAATTATCAAAGTAACGAACGCGAATCATATGAGCATGATGGAAGCTAACTTGACGACAATTCCCATGTGTCCTCGGGAGCGCTCTCCATTATATAAGAGTTCGTCCAGGCTTGTCCTTTGCTACAAAAAGGATTGGGCCAACTTGCTGCACCGTGTTTACTTTTGTTACTTGTTACCCGTTACGAATTATCTTATCACACAACTATCTGTTACTGATAATTTCAGTGCTTGCAGAGAATACCTTACTAAAAACCACTTGTCATTTCCTTCTGCTCCTCGTTGGGTTCGACACTCTTACTTATCGAAAGGACTACGATAGATCCCCTATACTTGTGGGTCATCACCCGGCGACTCAAGCGCAACATAAAGTGGAAGTCACGAAGCTGCGGGATGAGATAGCTCAGGCTAAGGAGGAACTTAACACTGAGAATGCTAGGATGGCAACAGAGCGAACCGTGTTGGAGGCTGATTCCCAACGGATTCAAGCAGAAACCTTCCAGTTAAACCTGGATCAGAATGCATCAAATGTTGTTCTTCAAAGGAGGCACCTGAGTCGACTCCCTTTGGATTTCGAGGCAAGGAATCTTTTTAATACACTTGGGGCAGGATCGAGTAACCCGCCTGATATGACCCGGGCTGCCAAGGCGCCCGTGGCCAGGACGGCGGGTCAGCCGCGTGTAATAGACCCGCTGCGTTTGAACTTAAACCCGTCTGAATATGTGTTAACATCGTCGGGTCACTTTTCCAACCCCTTGGATAACATGATTGCCACGACTTCCCGGCTGGTGGCTCTCCCAGTAGAAGGCGAGTCTCCCATGGCGGTCGAAGCATGGAAGGCTGTGGAGCTTCTTGAGACAGTGGTAGCTCAGTACGCGGCTTACTCATACAGCCGTGATCGAATTCATTCAACTCCTCGCCAGAGTCAAAGTTATAGCCGGCGCATTGAATCACCAGCAGTTTCCAGCAGCGAGCGGCGCCGTAACCCGGCCCATGGGCATAACCCGCTGCATGATGATAACAATGTTCAGGCCCTAATGGATCAAGCCAGGGCGTGTCAAGAGGCGGAGTTGGCGGCTCAATTAGTGGCTCAACAATAGCTCCAGCGTAACCCTTCAGCATCCGTTGAAGCCGGAATGACTTCTAGGAAAGTGGGGGTACATTGCCTAGCACCGGAACTTCGCAATGAGCGGTTGCCTAAAGATTTCAAAGGTCCTCAAAAGGTGGCCAATTACACAGCTGATCAACCTCCCGAGGCTTGGATTGAGAGCTACGAGCTAGCTATGGAGATGTTAGATGTCAATGATGCTGTGTGTGCTAAATACTTCACCATGATGTTAGATGGGCCGGCCCGAACCTGGTTGAAGGGATTGCCCCCCAATTTTATCAATTCATGGGCAGAGTTGAAATCACGTTTTATTCAGAATTTCAAAGACACATGCAAACAGCCGCTATCGATCATCGACCTAGACGATTGTATCCAGCGCGATGATGAGTCAACCAACCACTGGGTCCGTCGAGTCTCAGCTATTATCCACTCATCAGATAGCATCAACGCCGGTTCTGCTGTCCTAATTTTGGAGAAAAACTATCGATTCATTCCCCTCAAACAAAAGTTAGGGCGGCTTAAGCTTCACTGAGAGCTCATGGCGGCTCTCACCAAATATGCGGACTCTGATAGTACTAAAGACCCAGGGTCTGATGAGGAGAAATCAAACAAGGGGAAGAAGAACGACAACGGAAAAGGACAGCAGCAAAATATGACAGGGCAGAATCAAGGTAACAACGGTAAGCGCAAGCAAACCGACGACGGGTCATATTTTGTGGCCAACACCAATATACAGGATAACAATCAATGTCATAAGGGGAGGCCACAACCATAGATTGGAGGGCCAAGGTTTAACCTTGAGGCGATGTTGAACCAGCCTTGCCCAAAGCATAGTCGTCCAGTTAGGCCGTCAACGCACATGTGGAAAGATTGTTTTATATGAAGGAATATAAGAGCTCCGGCTTTCAACAGGACCACAATGGCAATAATGGCCCGCACGGCGGGTCAGGATCCGCCTCTCACGGGCCCGGCTTTGGAGGTGGCGGCTTAAACTTTGGATGTCAAGGTCAAGGTAATCAGGGTGGCTACAACCAGCAGCCTAGTCAGGGGAACCACCAGCAGCAGCAGTCAGGGTATTAGTCTAATCCTAAACAACTTAATGGGGGGCAGTATCCTGTGTTTACTACAAATATTTGTAAGCATGATCAGAAGGTTCACAAGCGTGCAGTCAATACAGTTGAGCCGACGGTACCTCAATATTTGTGGTGGTCAAAGCAGCCAATCGTATGGAGCTGTGAGGATCACCTGCCCCGGGTTGACAACCTGGGTCAGCTGGCGCTGGTAGTAGCTCCTCAAGTTGGGGGTTATAAATTCACTAAGGTGCTTATCGATGGAGGCAGCAGCATTGATATCCTTTATTATGATACTTTTCGCCGTATGAATTTGACTAACAACGCTCTTAAGCCGTCCTCCACAGTATTCATGGTGTGGTACCTGGTAAGTCGGCCTACCCAGTTGGTAAAATCGCCTTGGAAGTGGCGTTCGGTGATGACTATGATTACAGGGCAGAAGCATTGTGGTTTTAAGTGGAAAAATCAAAAGCCCTTATCATGCTTTGTTTGGGCTGCCGGCTTACGCCAAATTTATGGCACGACCTTGTTATGTGTATCTGCAACTCAAGATGCCGGGTCATAAGGGTACCATCACAGTCCATGGTAGCAGGAAGATAGCTCTTGAATGTGAAGAGTGACGCCGCTTATGTTGAGTCTGCCTGTACTGCACAGGAACTGAAGTTTTACAAGGATAATGTTGACCCGGCAGATATGACCCCCTTGAAGAAACCTACCACAGAGCATGACCCTTTGCTAAAATTTAAGTCGGCAGATGAAACCCAAACAGGTTGACTTTACCCCTGACAACTCATCTCAGCAGTTCGTTATCAGTGCCAATATGGATCCAAAATAGGAAAGCGCGCTCATCGAGTTCATTCGTGAGAACCGAGACATCTTTGCATGGAAGCCTTCAGATGTACCGGGTGTACTGAGAGAACTCGCTGAGCACACTCTTAATATTGATCCTAAGTTTAAGCCGGTTAAGCAATTTCTTCATCGTTTTAATGAGGAGAGGCGCAAGGCCATTGGAGAAGAGGTGGCCCGGCTCTTAGCGGCCGGGTTCATTGTTGAAGTTTTTCATCCTGAGTGGTTGGCTAATCCGGTGTTGGTACTTAAGAAAAATGGCACTTGGCATATGTGTGTGGATTACACAGACCTTAACAAGGCTTGCCCAGCTGATCCTTTTTCTCTTCCCCATATTGATCGAATCATTGACGCTACGGCGGGTTGTGAGCGTTTGAGATTTTTGGATGCTTATTCTAGTTATCATCAGACCAAGATGGCAATTAAAGATTAGGAGAAAACAGCTTTCATCACACCTTTTGGAGCTTTCTGGTATGTATCTATGCCTTTTGGGCTCAAGAGTGCCTAGGCAACTTATCAGCGTTGTGTTCAAAATTGCCTTCACAACCAGATAGGACGTAATGTTCATGCTTATGTGGATGATATTGTCATGAAGTCCAGAAAGAAGGAGACCTTGCTAGATGATTCAAAGGAGACCTTTGATAACCTCCGGGTCTATAAGACGATGCTTAACCCGGCCAAATGTGTCTTTGGTGTGCCTGCGAGCAAGCTCTTGGGTTTTCTGGTTTCTGAGAGAGGTATTGAAGCTAACCCGGAAAAAATCAAGGCTATCACTTCATTGGCTAAGCCGGCGTGCATTAATGATGTCCAGCATTTGGCGGGTCGTATTGCGGCGTTAAGCTAGTTTATAAGCTGCTTGGGAAAAAAGGCCATTCCTTTGTACCAGATGATGAAGAAAACGGATCACTTTGTCTAGAGTGATGCTGCTAATGAGGCGTTTGAGGCGCTTAAAAAACAGTTGGCTAAGCCACCGGTTCTTGCAGGTCCTGTTTAGAAGGAGCCCTTGCTCTTATATGTGGCTGCTAGCAGCAGAGCCATCAGTGTGGCGGTTGTAGTGGAAAGAAAGGAAATGGGTAAGGAATATCTGTTTCAAAGGCCGGCTTATTATGTCAATGAGGTTTTAATTGAGTCTAAGCAGAGGTACCCACATTGGCAGAAGCTAGTCTATGGGGTGTTCATGGCCAGTCGCAAATTGAAGCATTTCTTCATCGGCCATCCCATTACTATGGCCAGTTCTATCCTCTAGGGGATATTATTCAAAACAGAGAAGCCACAGGCTGAGTGGCCAAGTGGGCTATTGAGCTTGGACCTCATGGTTTGAAATATATGCCTTGGACAGCTATCAAGTCTGAGGCTCTTGTGGATTTTATCAATGACTGGACAGAGTTGCAGATGCTTGAGGAGAAGCCTGATAATACATATTGGACTATTCATTTTGATGGGTCCAGGCAGTTGGAAGGCTCGGGGGCTGGAGTTATTTTGACTTCCCCGCGAGGTGACAAATTTTGCTATGTTTTAAGGCTGATGTTTCCTTGTACTAACAATGCAGCTGAGTATGAGGCCCTGCTCCATGGTCTTCGGATGGCTAAAGAGTTGAATCTAAGCCGGGTTAGGTGCTTTGGTGACTCAGATTTGGTAGCTCATCAAGTCTCGGGAACTTGGGATTCTAAGGACCCGCTCATGGTGGCTTATCGCCGGGCGGTTAACAATATTGTTGCTCATTTCAAAGGTTATCAAGTGGAAAATGTTGATCACACAAAGAATGAGGCGGTCAATGATTTAAGCCGGCTGGGGTCTCAGCATAAGCTGGTGCCACCAAATGTTTTTTCTTGATATATTGCATAACCCTTCAGTCAAGCTACCATCAGAGGAGAATCTTGCAATTCCTGACCCGGAGGCACAGTTGGTGGCGGCTCTTCATGCTATTCCTGATTGGACAGTTCCTTATTTGTCTTATATGACCTGGGGAGAGTTGCCTGAGGATGAAACTTTGGCCAGGCAAATAACCTGGCGGTCTAAGTCAATGACCATTGTCAATGGCGAGTTACACTGATGCAGTGTTACATGTGTGTTCCAGCGCTGCATTTCTCCTGAAGAGGGCCGTGAGATTCTAAGAGAGATTCATGGAGATTGTGGCCATCACGCCAGCTCTAAATCTCTTGTGGCTAAAGCTTTTCGTCATGGGTTTTATTGGTTTACGGCTCATGCTGATGCAGAAGATCTGGTTAGCAAGTGTGACGGCTGTCAGAAGTTTTCTAGACGAGCTCATGTGCCGGCTCAAGAATTGAGGATGATTACAATTACTTGGCTATTTGCCGTCTGGGGGCTAGATATTGTTGGACCTTTCAAGAGGTCTAAGGACAAAAATACCCACCTCTTGTGGCGTTCGACAAGTTTACCAAGTGGGTTGAGGTAGAGCCGGTCGGCAAGTGTGATGTGGCAATGGCGGTTCAATTTTTTAAGAAGGTGGTCTTCCATTTTGGTTACCCCCACAGTATCATAACTGATAATGGCACTAATATGTCTAAGGGTGCTATGAAAGAGTTCTGTCAACGAGAACATATCCGTCTTGATGTTTCTTCGGTGGCCCACCCCCAGTCCAATGGTCAAGCTGAAAGTGCTAATCAAGAAATCTTGAGAGGGATAAAACCCTGGCTTATGGTTCCTTTGCAGAGGATGAAGGGTTGTTGGGTTAAGGAGTTACCCTCAGTACTTTAGAGCATCAATACCACCCCTAATAGATCAACATGTTATACGCCCTTCTTCATGGCCTATGAGGACGAGGTGGTTCTTCCAAGTGATATCCATCATGACTCGCCCCGCGTGGCGGCTTATGTTGAAGCTGATAATGAAAAAGCACATCAGAGGCTCGTTCGGCAATATATCAGCAAGATCTGCATCGATATCATAGTCGCAGAGTCAAAACCAAAACCTTTCAAGAAGGCGATTTGGTGCTCCAGCTCATCCAAGACGAAACAGATATGCATAAGTTATCCCCACCTTGGGAAGGACCTTTTGTGGTCAGCAAGAACCTGAACAACGGGTCATACTACCTCATTGATATTCAAGATTACAAGGACTCACGCACATCGGAGGAGGAGACCCACCAGCCCTGGAACATTGCTCATCTTCGGCCTTATTACGCTTGAGCCACCGGCTCTTGTGTTGTACATACTCTCATCAATGTATATATTATGATCAATACAATAAAGTTGGTATCCCTGATAATTTGTAACATCCCAAATTTTCAATTTGGAATGTTATACATTAGATCATCATTGCATAGCATATTTTATTGCATTTTGACAAATCCTCTAAAACTCCTAAGCAACTCAAGGACCCTCGGAGAGAGTTGGGGATTTCCCGGTTTTCATATTTGATTTTATCAAATAATAAGACGAGGATTTTTTTTTCGTTTTAATTATTTTCCCTCCGAGAAATATTTCGTATTAAAATAAATGAGAGGAGAAAATATGACTTCTCCAAAATAATTGAAATATTGGAGGAAAATTTTAAATTCAAATATTTGATTTTATTCGGATTTTATTTGCAATTTTAATTGCATTAAAAAAATTGCACGTTTTCAAACTGCATTTTTGGGCCAAGAAAATGTTCATCTTGTAATAATTATTTTAATTAGACGGTGAATTTTTTTTAGCATTTTTGGATTTTATTTATTTTTCTATGATTTTTTTAGATTCGGCGAAAATTATTAAAAAAACGCCGAGCGCGCCGACTGGGCCGAAGCCCAGCCGACGGCCCAGCCAGCCCCGCGCCTCGTCGCCCTCCTGGAGTCGCACGCCGCCGCCGCCATGTCCCGCTAAGACACCGCCGCCGCCTTGCCCCCTCCCCCACGCCACCCCCTCCCCTCCTATAAGTACCCCCAACCCCGCCCCCTCTCCCTCACCCCGTTCCCCATCCCGAGGAGCCCGACGCCGAGCCGAAGCCCGACGCCGGAGCCGAGCCACCGCCGCCGCGGGAAGCCCCGAATGCCGCCGCCCTCGTCGCCCCTCGCCACCCCCGACGACCCCGCAGCCCCGCCGCCCCTCGCCGCCCTCTCACGAGCCTGCCGGAGCCCCGCCTGACCCCGCCGGAGTCCCGCCGGACAGAGGTAGCCGAACGCCGCCGCCGTGCCAGTTTAAAAAAAAACGCTCGGTTTATATTTTTTTCCGAACCCTAGATTTTTTTAATAGATCGGTTTATTTTTATCCGGTTTAATTAATTAGTGAACGTTCATCGATCCGTTCGTTTTAACGAACGCGTTCGTCGGTTAGTCGCTGTTAACGAACGTCCGTTCATTTAACTGTTCGTCAGTTTTCTTTTTCGTCGGATTTTCCGCGATTATTCCAGATCGCGATTTCTGATCAGATTTTCGTTTTAGTTTAACTTTTCACTCATTTATCGGAATCAGGCGATTCAAGCGCCTAGAGTTTCGTCTCGAAATTCTCTTTCTGTTTAATCTACTCAAATAAGTTTTTGCTACTGTAAAATTTGACCTAGATCCAGATTAGTAAACGAAACTTGTTTCTCTCGCCGTTTGACTTTCGTTGCTTTGTTTGATTTGATTCTTTTGCAAACCGGAGTTCTTAAGTTGAACTTTCTGGTTGGATTGTTATTTGAGTTTTACCTGTGCATTTGATGAGTGCTTATTGTATGCTTGTTTGTTTGCGATAGAGTACCCGGAGTGCGCCGCTTGCTACTTCGAATCGCTAAGTTTCACGGATCACCAGCAAGGCAAGTAACACGTTGATCATACCTCTTTTACTACCCAGTTTTATTGCATTAGGCCAACCCTCAAACATTGCATGGTTAGGATCTAATTAAATTGTGGGTATTGGGAAGGAGTTGAGGTAGTACCTATTGCCCTATTTATTATCAAACCCTTGGGAGTTACTTCTACATTTGCTTATATTGCAATGCTATGCTCGTAGACGTGGATTGGGTTTGAGTGAATTTCCATGACAGATGTGAGATTGTTAATTAATGGTTTACTTAAGGTGGCAACTAAAACTCACATCTGGGTGGATTGAGGCACCTGGAGAACCCAGTGTTGCCTGTTTTTCTAAGTACCGCCACCCAGGCTCAAAGGGATCATAAGATTATTCATGCTAGAAACTTCCGTGTGCAGCCACAAGCTATTATGGGCTCTAGCATAGTTGAGTAGGTTACATGATCTCTTGAAGAGGTGGGCTAGCAGATGTAGGGGAAAGTAGGTGTAACTGTCCACCCGGAGTAAAGAGTTATTGTTTCTGAAATACTGTGTCTCGGTCATCCGTTTCTCAAACATCATGTAGTGCGAGAATCAAGCGGAGGCGATCGAGTCTTGTGGGGAAAAGTGCGCAAACCTCTGCAGAGTGTACAAACTAATCATGGTTAGCCGTGTCCCCGGTTATGGACATCTTGAGTATCTAGTACTTGGATTATCGTGTGAATCTCATCACCATGTTACTTTAATTAATTTTGTTGGGTTAATGATGATACTTAATTGGGATTGAGATGTTGTCAACCATCTCAATGTTTAGCAACCACCATGATAGTTAAATAAAATTTATTCGTTTGCAGTAGGGAAAAATTGGCTTTTCGCAAAACTGTAACCATAGAGCCTTCTACCAGCCATATATGCATGTAGTATAGCATTATTATGTTCATTACTCTCTATGTGTTACATTGCCAGCATATTCCATGTGCTGACCCGTTTTCGGGCTGCAACGTTTTATGTTGCAGACTTTTCAAACGACGAGTAAGGTGCCTTAGGTCGTGGTCTTATACTCAGTGATGCCGTTGGAGTTGATGGACTCACTTATCTTCCAAGTCTTCCGCTGTTATCGTATTTAGATGGCCTTAAGCCATATTATCATACTTATTTCTCTTTTGAGATACTCGATGGAATAAGTGTGTGATTGCTACTCTGTTATAAATCCTCCATTTGTACTGTGCGTGTCAGCATTACTGATCCAGGGATGACACTAAAGCACAGAGCACAGAATGTTTGAGGTCTGGTCGCTACAAAGGTGGTATCAGAGCACACGCTGACTATAGGACACGACCACTAAGCTTAAACCCTAGAACACTATTCTCTTCTCATTTCTGACTCCTCTCCACTTTCTACTCTTTTAGGAATGGCGGATGCAAGGAACAAGTTCATGCAACCGAATGAAGAAACACCTTTTGGACGACACTTGAAGGAAGTAACTAAGTACCTGAACATAGGAATACCAAACTTCACCGGGACCTACAATGCCACACTACCAGAAGAGGAGCGCTGGAAGATTCAAGTTCAAGTTCCAGGAAGGACGTTTACGCCAGTCACTGAGCCTATAGAGTTTTCCTTTGATGCACCAACCTGGAGTTTAGGGAAGAGCATGGCAGCCCACATCTCTATGGGACGCATTGGAGAAGTCTACCGCAAGGAGCTTAAGGATACTATTTATCAGATTTGTGGACGTCGAGATTAGCAATGGGAGATGATCAGCACCAAGAGGGGTGGATCAATTGCAGCTTTCATCCAGGAGCAAAACCAACACATTCGTCGCCAGGAGAACCAGATGTGCTCAGACATGATATATCTGAAGAAGGCATTGACCAAGATCACGGAGTTGGAGGAAGAACTCAAGTCTAGGCGCGATGGATATGAGGAGGAGATCGCCACGTTGTTGGAGAAGAACGGCGAACTGATACAGAAGATCGAAGTATTCATGGGAGACCCATCACCTGGAGGACAAGACGACGATTCTACTTGCCCGGATAACTACATCCTCATCGACGACACCGACTCAGACCCCAGTGAGGATGACTTTGTTGATGAAGCTGGAGCAGATATCATGGAGTCTTCGACTGATCAAAATTTCTAGTAGACCACCATAATCAGTAGTAGTATTCCCCCATGTATATAGTATAGTACGAGCACTTTTGTAACGATAGTTAGATCGATTGTATGCCTTGTTTGATTTGATTGAGTGATATTGATTGTGTTTGTCTCATGAGCATATGGGTAGTGTTTTCCCTCTAGACCTCATTCTATTCTAAATTCTCATCTTTTCTAAACCTATCAGATGCCTCCGAGATGCGACACCGGATTTGTTTTCCCACCGGAGATCACTCAGTTGATTCAGCAGCAGAATGCCCTGATGCAAGTGTTAGTACAGAACCAAGGCAACAAAAACAACCCACCACCACCACCTGTTGATCACTTAGCCCGTTTCTTGAGGTTGAATCCCCTCGATATGTATGAATGGATTTGTGGATAAGTATAAATTGCCCACCAAAGTTCTTAGAACACCTATGTTAGTAACCTCGCCAGGAGCAGAGTATATGGCAAGCCAAGGATGTTTTCAGATGCCATTGGCCATAGGTAGGCATGTTTTCCCCTCAGACCTAATAGTTTTGGAGTCGCAAGGTTTGGATGTGATTCTGGGAATGGATTGGCTATCGATGTATGGAGGAAACATCGATTGCGCCAGTAAGACGATTTTGCTTACCACCCCAGAAGGAAGAAGGATTAAGTATGTATCCCGGCATATGCCGAAGAGGACTCAGGTGAATTCCTTATCAGGAGTTGTACAGGAGGAAGTACCAGTGGTGAAGGATTACCCGGATGTATTTCCAGAAGAGTTGCCAGGCATGCCACCAGATAGAGACATTGAGTTTTTGATTGAACTTTTGCCAGGCACAGGGCCAATATCTAAGAGACCGTACAGGATGCCCGCAAAAGATTTGGAGGAGATTAAGAAGTAGATTAAGGAGTTACTGGATAAATGCTATATTCGCCCAAGTTCGTCACCTTGGGGATCACTAGTACTTCTAGTGGAGAAGAAAGATGGATCGTTGAGGATGGTTGTTGATTATCATGGATTGAATGAAGTGACCATCAAGAACAAGTACCCACTGCCAATGATCAATGATCTGTTTGACCGATTACAAGGAGCTAAGGTATTTTCCAAGATCGATCTACGATCAGGATACCATCAGTTGAAGATTCGAGAGCAGGATATACCTAAGACGGCTTTTACCACCAGGTATGGGCTATATGAGTATACCGTTATGTCATTTGGTCTGACTAACGCACCTGCCTATTTCATGAACCTGATGAACAAAGTGTTTATGGAGTTTTTGGATAAGTTCGTCGTGGTGTTCATTGATGACATTTTGGTCTACTCAAAGAATGAAGAAGAGCATAAGGAGCATTTGCGTTTCGTACTTGAGAAGCTCAGAGAACATCAGTTATACGCAAGGTTCAGCAAACGTGAGTTTTGGTTGAAGGAAGTTGGATTCCTCGGACATGTTATATCCGGAGAAGGAATAGCCGTAGACCCCGCCAAAGATGACACGGTAACAAACTGGGAATCACCCACGTCAGTTGCAGAAATCCGGAGTTTTCTTGGACTTGCAGGATACTACCGGAGGTTCATTGAGAATTTCTCGAAGATTGCCAAGCCCATGACAGAGCTGTTAAAGAAGGAAACAAAATTCAATTGGACTGAGGAATGTGAAGCTAGTTTCCAAGAGTTGAAGAAGCGTTTGGTTACATCACCAGTGTTGATTCTGCCAGATCAACGCAAGGATTACGAAGTATATTGCGACGCTTCACGTCGAGGACTTAGAGTAGTGCTAATGCAGGAGGGAAGAGTTGTTTCATATGCTTCACGACAACTTAAACCCCATGAGAAGAATTATGCCACGCATGATTTGGAGTTAGCAGCCGTAGTGCATGCGTTGAAGACATGGAGACATTTTCTCATCGGAAACCATTGTGAGGTGTACACGGATCACAAGAGTTTGAAGTACATTTTCACACAGAAGGAGTTGAATCTCAGGCAAAGGAGATGGTTGGAGCTCATTAAGGATTATGATATGAGATTGCATTATCACCCAGGGAAGGCTAACGTAGTAGCTGATGCGTTGAGCCGCAAGAGCCATGTTAACACCCTCATAACCGGAGAGTTACCGAAATTATTAGCCAAGGATCTTCGCGAGCTATGTTTGGAGATAGTTCCAAGAGGCTATTTAGCAACATTGGAGATTCAGCCTACCTTGATGGAATAGATCAGAGAAGCTCAGAAGACAGACAAGGAGATTGACAAGATAAAGGAAAGGATGAGCAAAGGAAAAGCCAAGGGATTTCGTGAGGATGAGCACGATACCTTATGGTTTGAGGACCGCGTTTATGTGCCCAATGATCCGGAGATCAGGAAGTTGATCTTGCAAGAGGCCCATGATTCACCGTATTCGATTCACCCAGGAAATACCAAGATGTATTTGGATTTGAAGGATACTTTCTGGTGGACCGGAATGAAGAAGGATATTGCGGAGTATGTAGCAGTTTGTGATGTATGTCAGAGAGTGAAGGCAAAGCATCAGAAGCCAGCAGGATTGCTACAGCCATTGCCGATACCCGAATGGAAGTGGGATAAACTAGGCATGGATTTTATCACGGGATTGCCCAGGACTCGTTCAGGCTATGACTCAATATGGGTTGTAGTCGATCGTTTGACGAAAGTAGCTCATTTCATCCCAGTGAAGACCACTTACACCAGTGCTAAGTTGGCAAAGATATACATGACCAGAATCGTATGTTTGCATGGAGTTCCGAGGACCATTGTATCAGACAGAGGAACCCATTTTACCTCGAAGTTCTGGAATCAGTTACATGAAACTTTGGGAACCAGGCTAGAATTCAGTACAGCCTTTCACCCACAGACAGATGGACAGACCGAGAGAGTCAATCAGATTTTGGAAGATATGCTGAGAGCTTGTGCGCTAGATTATGGATCTAGTTGGGACGACAATTTGCCATGTGCAGAGTTTTCTTACAACAACAGTTATCAAACCAGTTTGAAGATGGCCCCTTTCAAAGCTTTGTACGGAAGGTGGTGTAGAACACCATTGTTATGGGACGAAGTTGGAGACCGCCAGTTGTTTGGACCAGATTTGATTAAGGAATCAGAACAGAAAGTGAAGTTGATTCGCGATAGGCTCAAGGTAGCCCAGTCCAGGCAGAAGAGTTACGTGGATTCTAAACGTAAGGAGACAGTTCATGAAGTCGGAGACAGAGTTTATCTTCGCGTATCACCACTTCAAGGAGTGAAGCGCTTTGGAGTTAAGGGAAAATTAGCACCCCGTTTTATCGGACCATACCGAGTTTTGGAGCGTATGGGAGAAGTTGCTTACAAGCTGGAATTGCCTGAAGGATTGTCAGGAGTTCATGATGTATTTCACGTTTCTTAGTTGAAGAAGTGCCACGCAGAGATGGCTGAGATACCACTGAGAGATACCGTGCCACTGGAAGCGATTCAGTTGGAAAGTGATTTGACCTATGAGGAGAAACCAGTTAAGATTCTTGAGTATGCCAGCCGAGTCACCCGCAGCAAGGTTATCGAGTTTTGCAAAGTTCAGTGGAGTCACCACACTGAAGATGAAGCCACCTGGGAACGAGAGGAAGATCTACGGAAAAACCACTCCCACCTATTTTCTAGCCAACCCGAATCTCGAGGGCGAGATTCATCTTAAGGGGGTAGGTTTGTAACATCCCAAATTTTCAATTTGGAATGTTATACATTAGATCATCATTGCATAGCATATTTTATTGCATTTTGGCAAATCCTCGAAAAATCCTAAGCAACTCAAGGACCCTCGGAGAGAGTTGGGGATTTCCCGGTTTTCATATTTGATTTATCAAATAATAAGACGAGGATTTTTTTCGTTTTAATTATTTTCCATCCAAGAAATATTTTGTATTAAAATAAATGAGAGGAGAAAATATGACTTCTCCAAAATAATTGAAATATTGGAGGAAAAATATTAAATTCAAATATTTGATTTTATTCGGATTTTATTTGCAATTTTAATTGCATTAAAAAATTACACATTTTCAAAACTGCATTTTTGGGCCAAGAAAATGTTCATCTTGTTCTAATTATTTTAATTAGACGGTGAAATTTTGTTTTAGCATTTTTGGATTTTTATTTATTTTTCTATGATTTTTTTAGATTCGGCGAAAATTATTAAAAAAACCGCCGAGCGCGCCGACTGGGCCGAAGCCCAGCCGACGGCCCAGCCAGCCCCGCGCCTCGTCTCCCTCCTGGAGTCGGACGCCGCCGCCGCCGTGTCCCGCTAGGACACCGCCGTCGCCTTGCCCCCTCCCCCACGCCACCCCCTCCCCTCCTATAAGTACCCTCGACCCCGCCCCCTCTCCCTCACCCCGTTCCCCACCCCGAGGAGCCCGACGCCGAGCCGAAGCCCGACGCCGGAGCCGAGGCGCCGCCGCCGCGGGAAGCCCCGAACGCCGCCGCCCTCGGCGCCCCTCGTCGCCCTCGACGACCCCGCAGCCCCGCAACCCCTCGCCGCCCTCTCCCGAGCCCGCCGGAGCCCCGCCCGACCCCGCCGGAGTACCGCCGGACCGAGGTAGCCGAACGTCGCCGCCGTGCCGGTTTTTTTTTTAAAACCGCTCGGTTTATTTTTTTCCGAGCCCTAGATTTTTTTAATAGATCGGTTTATTTTTTCCAGTTTAATTAATTAGTGAACGTTCACCGATCCGTTCGTTTTAGCGAACGCGTTCGTCGGTTAGTCGCTATTAACGAACGTCCGTTCGTTTAACTGTTCGTCAGTTTTCTTTTTCGTCGGATTTTCCGCGATTATTCCAGATCGCGATTTTTGATCAGATTTTCATTTTAGTTTAACTTTTCGCACGTTTATCGGAATCAGGCGATTCAAGCACCTAGAGTTTCATCTCGAAATTCTCTTTCTGTTTAGTCTACTCAAACAAGTTTTTGCTACTGTAAAATTTGACCTAGATCCAGATTAGTAAACGAAACTTGTTTCTCTCGCCGTTTGACTTTCGTTGCTTTGTTTGATTTGATTCTTTTGCAAACCGGAGTTCTTAAGTTGAACTTTCTGGTTAGATTGTTATTTGAGTTTTACCTGTGCATTTGATGAGTGCTTATTGTATGCTTGTTTGTTTGCGATAGAGTACCCGGAGTGCGCCGCTTGCTACTTCGAATCGCTAAGTTTCACGGATCATCAGCAAGGCAAGTAACACGTTGATCATACCTCTTTTACTACCCAGTTTTATAGCATTAGACCAACCCTCAAACATTGTATGGTTAGGATCTAATTAAATTGTGGGTATTGGGAAGTAGTTGAGGTAGTACCTATTGCCCTGTTTATTATCAAACCCTTGGGAGTTACTTCTACGTTTGCTTATATTGCTATGCTATGCTCATAGACGTGGATTGGGTTTGAGTGAATTTCCATGATAGATGTGAGATTGTTAATTAATGGTTTACTTAAGGTGGCAACTAAAACTCACATCTGGGTGGATTGAGGCACCTGGAGAACCCAGTGTTGCCTGTTTTTCTAAGGACCGCCACCCAGGCTCAAAGGGATCATAAGATTATTCATGCTAGAAACTTCCGTGTGCAGCCACAAGCTATTATGGGCTCTAGCATAGTTGAGTAGGTTACATGATCTCTTGAAGAGGTGGGCTAGCAGATGTAGGGGAAAGTAGGTGTAACTGTCCACCCGGAGTAAAGAGTTATTGTTTCTGAATGACTGTGTCTCGGTCATCCATTTCTCAAACATCATGTAGTGCGAGAATCTAGCGGAGGCGATCGAGTCTTGTGGGGAAAAGCGCGCAAACCTCTGCAGAGTGTACAAACTAATCATGGTTAGCCGTGTCCTCGGTTATGGACATCTTGAGTATCTAGTACTTGGATTATCGTGTGAATCTCATCACCATGTTACTTTAATTAATTTTGTTGGGTTAATGATGATACTTAATTGGGATTGAGATGCTGTCAACCATCTCAATGTTTAACAACCACCATGATAGTTAAATAAAATTTATTCCTTTGCAGTAGGGAAAAATTGGCTTTTCGCAAAACTGTAACCATAGAGCCTTCTACCAGCCATATATGCATGTAGTATAGCATTATTATGTTCATTACTCTCTATGTGTTACATTGCCAGCATATTCCATGTGCTGACCCGTTTTCGGGCTGCAACGTTTTATGTTGCAGACTTTTCAGACGACGAGTAAGGTGCCTTAGGTCGTGGTCTTATACTCAGTGATGCTGTTGGAGTTGATGGACTCACTTATCTTCCAAGTCATCTGCTGTTATCGTATTTAGATGGCCTTAAGCCATATTATCATACTTATTTCTCTTTTGAGATACTCGATGTAATAAGTGTGTGATTGCTACTCTGTTATAAATCCTCCATTTGTACTGTGCGTGTCAGCATTACTGATCCAGGGATGACACTAAAGCACAGAGCACAGACTGTTTGAGGTCTGGTCGCTACATAATTGAGGGCCTCTGTCGCTTCATTCCTACATATGTGAGTCTTTATTATTTGTTCATAAGGTCACTTGGGGGCTTCCTGTTCATTGAACATAGCCATGCTTACCCTCTTGATTGGCTTCCTAGCCACTCTTATTGGTCACTTGGGAGCTTCCTGCTCAATGAGCATAGCTATGCTTACCCTCTTGATCGGCTTCCTAGTCACTCTTATTGGTCACTTGGGGGCTTCCTGCTTAATGAGCATAGCTATGCTTACCCTCTTGATCGGCTTCCTAGCCAGGTGTAAACACCAAATTACGGGGTAGCCGGCCTGTATGTCGTTGTTACTCCCCCAGGTAATCATGGAATGACCCGCCGTACTCTTAACAGTCAATCTTTTAAATAAAGACCATGGACTTGTTAAACAAACAACGGTTTGTCATGTGAGAGCCGGCTTACAAGTGTGCTAGAAAATAACTCAGTGGATGTGCGGCACATGAAAGCACTTGAAGTTTTAGGCTTGGCGGCCCAGGAAAGCCATGTTTTTCTTGATTGTTTTTGAACATTTTGGATTCATACCCTTTTTCCATATTAATATATGGCTTTCTGCAAATTCAGGCCATGTAGCCTTGATTTTCTGACTCTTACTTGAGTCTATGAGGGTAATAACCTGCGCTGATAAGCAGAATTTAAGTCGCCAGGATGATTCGCCTTGAATAAATTCAGGTCATGATTCTTCACATTTACGGGTTAATACCCATGCTGCATCATTACAGCATCATTATAATAACAGTCTACACGTATGACTTTTCATATTTGAATCAATATTTCGGGTTTTTCAAACTTTCCCTGGTTATAGACTTTAAGTCGCCAGAACATATTATATTGGAAATTATGACCCGCCCTGGCATAAACCGCCAGGGTGTATGTTGTTTACCATGTGTGCAGGAACATTGAAAAACAATATGATATTCCCTGCAAGCTTATCAGTGGCACATAAGATATTTCATCAGTAGTTTTATGGCCAAACATGCACGATGGCATGACAGATCATTATTTTAACTAGCCTATTACAAAGGCTTTCCACAGCCCAAAATGATTAAGAGTTTTCTCAAAGAGAAACGCCATGCTGTAGTCTGAGAGCCACCCCTTGAATCAGTTGTTCTGGTCTTGGCGAGTTGAGGACTCCGGGTTATCCTGTGCCGGTTCTTCTTCTTCCTCCATCGTTTGGAAGTCAGATGATGTCCAGTCGATGCCAGTTAAAGCTTTGAACTCGGCTTCATCATCTATAAGGTTGGACGGATCAACATCAGGAGGAAAAGTGTGCTTACATCTTGGAGGGATGAGATCTACAGCTTCATAAACCGGCGCGTTCATTCTTGAGTTTTCCATGGTATAAGCCACCTAGTATTTGGACAAATCAGTCTCTTCGGCCAATTTGCTTGCCAAAGGACGCATCTCTTTCATGCACTTGGTAAAATCTGCCTCTTCAAACGGTGATCCATCGTCTTTCAGGCTCGAACAACCGGTGGCCATTTCCGCCGGGTCTAATTCCTCTTGCCATGCCTTGGCCCAGCTTAAAGCAGTGATGGCACCAGCCTGGGCAAATGATCGTTTAATCTCGTCAATTCTTTGAGGCAGGACAAATAGTTTCTCCAGTCCCTCTCTGATGAGGGACGATGGCTGCTTCTTGTGTGAGATGGCTGCTATGGTTCATTGAGCGCCTGTGTATAGCTTTTCTACCAAAGTGTAGGTTGCCTTCAGCTTCACCAACATGTCTTGTCCAAGGTTGGAACTTCTTGGCCTGTTTGTACTAACATATGATAAGTCGCCAGGCGGGTCAAACAAATTACTGGTGCAAGATTGCGATGCAATATCACTTACCAAAGATGGTGACTGTCATATAATTTGGATGTCTCTTTAAACCGGATAACTCTTCAGTCACTGGTTTGAGACCAGCCTCAACGTCTTCAGCTCTCTTCAATAGAGTCGCCTTCTCGGTCTCCTAGCTAGCTCTCTGCTGTTAAAGTCCATCTTCAATTTTGCAGACACTTCCAAGGCGGCTTCAATTCTAATTTGGCCTTGGAAGTTTCTGATTATTGCAATTTGATGTTCTACCACAGATCAACCACCTAAGACTCCTTCATGCTTAATTCAGCCTGCAAAGATAATCAAGCAGCACTTAGAAATTATGATAATCATTTTATTAAAGTCCCAAGCACATTACAAGTACTCTACTTGGCACTTGGGGGCTAATGTAGGTCATTTTTCAAACAAATACTTACTGGCCCGGCTCAATTTTTTCAAATTAAAGCCGGCTCATGGGGGCTACATATTTGGATTTTTTGCAACATGGTCTGAAGTCCCGGCTTAACTATTCAGCTTAAGCCGGCCCTTGGGGGCTACTCATTTGGATCTAATGAAGAGATGATAATTTTGGGGAGTTGCAAGAAGGCTATCATTTAAGTCTACAACATTTTAAATTCTTTTATATCCTCTAGATTTGGCAGCTGACATAGATACATATGAGAAGGTTTTCAGTTGCTTACCTCAAAGCGCTCCTTCATTAGATTTACCAGCCCGGCTTCCATCTCACGGCTGATATGAAGGCGGTTCAGATAGCCAGCATGGATTTCCCTGGCATTGAAGCTGGCATAGCTTTCCAAGTCCAATTTCCATTTACCTTTGTCAAAGGCTGAAAATTCTTCTTTGGCGCTATGCTTTGATAAGACAGTGGGGTTGCTTGGTGATACATCCATTTTGCATCATGCTTTTATATTGATATTTAATGCATTATGGGCTGTTATTACACATTATATTATGCCTATTCTCTCTTATTTTACAAGGTTTACATGAAGAGGGAGAATGCCGGCAGCTGGAATTCTGGACTGGAAAAGGAGCAAATATTAGAGACCTATTCTGCACAACTCCAAAAGTCCTGAAACTTCACGGAGCTTATTTTTGGAATATATAAAAAATATTGGGCGAAGAAAGAACCAGAGAGGGCCCACCAGTCAGCCACAAGGGTGGAGGGCGTGCCCTACCCCCTTGGGCGCCCCCCGACCTTGTGGGCCCACTGGAAGGCCTCTGATGCCCATCTTCTGCTATATGGTGTCTTTTACCCTGGAAAAATCATAGAGAAGCTTTTGGGACAAAGCGCCACCGTCTCGAGGCGGGCCCTGGGCAGAACCAATCTAGGGCTCCGGCGGAGCTGTTCTGCCGAGGAAACATCCCTCCGGGAGGGGAATCATCGCATTCGTCATCACCATCGATCCTCTCATCAAGGGAGGGTCAATCTCCATCAACATCTTCAACAGCACCATCTCCTCTCTAACCCTAGTTCATCTCTTGTATTCGATCTTGGTACCAAAACCTCAGATTGGTACCTGTGGGTTGCTAGTAGTGTTGATTACTCCTTACAGTTGATGCTAGTTTGTTTATTCGATGGAAGATCATATGTTCAGATCCTTAATGATAATTAATACTCCTCTGATTATGATTGTGAATATGCTTTGTGAGTAGTTATGTTTGTTCCTAAGGACATGGGAGAAGTCTTGTTATAAGTAATCATGTGAATTTGGTATTCGTTCGATATTTTGATGAGATGTATGTTGTCTTTCCTCTAGTGGTGTTATGCGAATGTCGACTACATGACACTTCACCATTATTTGGGCCTAGGGGGAGGCATTGGGAAGTAATAAGTAGATGATGGGTTGCTAGAGTGACAGAAGCTTAAACCCTAGTTTATGTGTTGCTTCGTAAGGGGCTGATTTGGATCCATATGTTTCATGTCATGGTTAGGTTTACCTTAATTCTTCTTTTGTAGTTGCGGATGCTTGCGAGAGGGGTTAATCATAAGTGGGAGGCTTGTACAAGGAAGGGCAACACCCAAGCACCGGTCCACCCACATATCAAATTATCAAAGTAACGAACGCGAATCATATGAGCATGATGAAAGCTAACTTGACAATAATTCCCATGTGTCCTTGGGAGCGCTTTGCTTTATATAAGAGTCTGTCCAGGCTTGTCCTTTGCTATGAAAAGGATTGGGCCACCTTGTTGCACCTTGTTTACTTTTATTACTTGTTACCCGTTATGATTTGTCGTATCGCAAAACTATCTATTACCGATAATTTCAGTGCTTGCAGAGAATACCTTACTGAAAACCACTTGTCATTTCCTTCTACTCCTCATTGGGTTCGACATTCTTACTTATCGAAAGGACTACAATAGATCCCCTATATTGATCCAGCCGCCACAGAGTCCAAAACCACTAGATCCAATCTAGACACCATCACGGATGGGATTCACCACCTCCATTGGTGCCTCTCCGATGATGCGTGAGTAGTTCTTTGTAGGCCTTCGGTTTCGTATTTAGTTGCTAGATGGCTTCCTCTCTCTCGCTGAATTCTCAATATAATGGTCTCTTGGAGATCCATATGATGTAACTCTTTTTGCGGTGTGTTTGTTGGGATCTGATGAACTTTGAGTTTATGACAGTTATATCTTTTTATATCCATGAAAGTATTTGAGTTTCTTGGATCTCTTTTATGCATGGTTGCTTATAGCCTCGTATTTCTTCTCCGATATTTGGGTTTTGTTTGGCCAACTTGATCTATTTATCTTTCAATGGGAAGAGGTGCTTTGTAGTAGGTTCGATCTTACTGTGCTTGATCCCACTGACAGAAGGGGAACCGACACGTATGTATTGTTGCTACTAAGGATAAAATGATGGGGGCTATCTCTACATAGATAAATCTTGTCTACGTCATGTCATCATTCTTATTACATTACTCCGTTTCTCCATGAACTTAATACACTAGATGCATGCTGGATAGCGGTCGATGTGTGGAGTAATAGTAGTAGATGTAGGCAGGAGTCGGTCTACTAATCTTGGACATGATGCCTATATAATGATCATTGCCTGGATATCATCATGATTATTTGAAGTTCTATCAATTGCCCAACAGTAATTTGTTCACCCACCGTTTGCTATTTTTCTCAAGAGAAACCACTAGTGAGACCTATGGCCCACGGGTCTCTTTCTCATATATTTGGCTATGCGATCTACTTTTCCTTTGCATTTATTTTCAGATCTATTAAACCAAAAATACAAAAATATGTTGCTGCATTTTATTCTTATTTATTTTATTTGGCGTTCGATCTATCAATCTACTACAATTTGTCTGACGTCCGTTTGCCATTTTCTGGCGCCGTTACCCGAAAGGGATTAACAACCCCTTTAACAAGTCGGGTTGCGAGGATTTGTTATCTGTGTGCAGGGGCTGTTTACGTTGTGTTGCTTGGTTCCTACTGGTTCGATAACCTTGGTTTCATCACTGAGGGAAATACCTACCATCGCTATGCTGCATCATCCCTTCCTCTTTGGGGAAATAACAATGTTGTCCTAGCAGACATCAAAAGGAATTTCTGGCGCCGTTGCGAGGGAGGATCTTCAACATATACCAAGTTTCTAATCACAAATCTCATCTCCTCGCAATTTACATTATTTTCCATTTGCCTCTCATTTTCCTCTCCCCCACTTCACAAAAAATTGCCTTTTTATTCGCCCCTCTTTTTCGCTCGCCGTTTTCTCGTCAGATCTATTCTTTGCTTGCAATCATGAGTGATTTCGGTAGGGCACCAACGGAGGATGGCCTAACTCCTAAGATTGGACGTGCGGGCAATCTGGATGCTAAAACTTTTATCTTGGGGCAAGGGTACGTTATGGGAAAAGAACGTATCCAAGAATTTTTCAATTGTGTCGGAAATCTAAATCTTGATGATGCTCCTATACTTAAAACTACTAGATCCTATGCGGATGCTATTTCAGCACTAGTTCTGAAACTTGAAACTAAATTTATCCGTACCCATCCTACTTTGCAAAGATTTTTTTTGAGCTTCCCGTTATAAAGAATCCCAAAGCCAAAAAGTTAGCCACTCTTGCTCTTATAAATGAATTTGACTACATAATACGGGAAGCTAGGGAAATCTTTGATTTTTATGGTATGAATCGTGAAAAACCCATGATAGATGAAATTCTTTACAATAGTGATTATGCACTAAGGCATTTGCTTGGGGATAATAAAATCTTTGATGAGAATCTTAAAAAAGAAGTCCCCCTTCTAGATACAATCCAATAAGTTTTCAATAATGTTAATCAACATTACTCTTGGATTGTTGCGGGAAATCAAAAGGGTTATGATGAAAACCAACTTAGGAATGCTAAAGTTTCCATGGATAATATGTTTTATGTTGTGTTTACAAAACCCCATGATGAAAACACCTCTAACAAAATTAAGAAGAAGGATGACAAAACTTAGATCCTTGCTTTATGCCTAGCTAAGGGTGTAAAACTATAGTGCTTGTTGGGAGGCAACCCAATGAATAAAATTTATTTTTGCTTTTTTGCTTTCTGTTCTTGAGTGTTTGCACAATTATGCTACTGTTATGATTGTGTTTTTTGTGTTTTAATTAGTGTTTGTGCCAAGTAAAGCCTTTAGGATCTTCTTGGGTGATAGTTGTTTGATCTTGCTGAAAACAGAAACTTTTGCGCTCATGAAAACAATTCTTATTCTTAACCAGAGCGTGATAAAATACCATTTTTTGCAGTAGATTAATATACAAATTACCCAGGTCGTCCTAATGTTTCAAAAAATTTGGAGTTCCAGAAGTATTCAAACAAATCAGATTGCTACAGACTATTCCGTTTTGATAGATTCTGTTTTCTTTGCGCTGTGTGCTTATTTTGATGGCTCTATGGTTTTCTTTGATGAGTTTTTGCCATAGAAAAATTGGAATACAATAGATATAATGCAAGAACAAAATATAAATTGGTTTGATACAGTACTTATAGTAGTGATTTATTTTTCTTACACTAACAGGTCTCACGAAGGTTTTGTTGAGTTCTGTGTGATTGAAGTTTTCAAGTTTTGGGTTATCTTACGATGGATGAAGGATAAGGAGTAAGAAGAGCCTAATCTTGGGGATGCCCCGGGATCCCAAGCTATTATCCAAAAATGAGCAAGCAACTAAGCTTGGGGATGCCCCGAGTGGCATCCCCTCTTTCTTCTAACGACCATCGGTATATTACTCGAAGCTATATTTTTATTCGTCACATACTATGTGTTTCGCTTGGAGCGTCTTGTATGATATGAGTCTTTTCTTGTTTTATTTTGTGTTTTAAGTCTTAATTCCTTGTTGGACACACCTATTTGAGAGAGCCAAAATTATGTCATGACTTGTTATAATTGCTCTCTATGCTTCACTTAAATTTTTATGGGCTATGGACTTGCTCTAGTGCTTCACTTATATCTTTTTGAGCACGGTGTGCTTTAGTACTTTTGAAGAAATGCTCTCTTGCTTCACTTACATCTATTTGAGAGTTAGTACAATTTTCAAGAAATCCTCTCTTGCTTCAGTTAAATTAATTTGAGAGAAAGAAAAATTATGCTCACGATCTTCACTTATATTTGTTTGAGCTTATGAAAAGCAACATATGAAAATTAGTTCCAAAGTGATAGATATCCAAGAAGGATATAATAAAAACTTTCATGAAGATAATTGGACAAAATAAACTTGATTCTTAGTAATAGTTTTGAGATATGATGATGTGATATGTGAGTTATGTTGATAAGTAATTATGCTTTAGTAAGAATATTGGTGTTAAGGTTTGTGATTCCCTATGCAAGCACGAAAGTCAATAATTATGCAATGAAATTATATCCTACTCGTGGTGCATTATTCAGTGTTAATTATGCTTAATGCTTGCTTATGAGATTATTCGTTTCTTGGTTGGTCGCTTCTCAGTCTTTTGCTAGCCTTCATTTTGCACTAAGTATGATCTCTACTTGTGCATCCGAAAACCTTTAAACCAGTTTTGCCACGTGAGTCCACTATATCTACCTATATGCGGTATTCTTTTGCCGTTCTAAGCAAATTTGTATGTGCCATCTCTAATTTTCAAAATACACTTCTCTTTTGTGTGTTCGTTCCGCTCGCGGAGCGGTGAGGGGTGGCTAATATTTTCCATGCTAGATGTGTTATTCTCACGATGAGTGTTTATTCACTTGTCATTGCACGAGAGTAAGGCAAAGGTATTAGGGATGCCCAGTCCCAAAATGAAAAATGAATTTACTTTATGTTGTCAAATAATAAATTCCTTGGAAAGTGTTGGTATGGAGGGCAACCGTCGATACGGCTAGCCATGGAAAGTGAAAGTATGGTTGAAAAAGGAATAAACTTTATTTTCTGTTTGGGAACCTCCTATGATATATCTAGCATGGAAAGTGTTGGGAACTCTTAGTCGTTTTCGTTGGTGGGAATGATACACCTCCCAAAACGTTTTTATCTCTCATTTTTCGCTTTGAGCTCTGGCACCTCTACAAATCCCTACTTCCCTCTGCGAAGGGCCTTTATTTTACTTTATGCAATTTTTATTTTGAATTTGAGTCTCCATCTTCTCTTATAAAAGCACCAACTAGGAGGCAATATGATCGTACTTGAGTATTGGGTGTAGTTAATATGCGAGTATTGTGTGTAGTTAATATGCGAGTGTGTTTCATGAATGGATCAATGATTTAGCATGATGGGCTAGGGATAGCTTATTTTAGCGTTGATATTTTGAAAGACATGGTTGCTTGTTGATATGCTTGAGTATTTAAATTATCATGTCAAAACTAGACTATTGCTTTGAATCACATAAGAGTCCAAATGTCCATGCTACAAAGAAAATAATATGATATGACATGTTAGGCAACATTCCACATCAAAAATTCTGTTTTTATCACTTACCTACTCGAGGACGAGTAGGAGTTAAGCTTGGGGATGCTGATACGTCTCCAACGTATCTATAATTTTTGATTGTTCCATGCTGTTATATTATCAATCTTGGATATTTTATAATCATTTTATAGTCATTTCATATCATTTTTTGGTACTAACCTATTGACATAGTGCCAAGTGTCAGTTGCTGTTTTCTGCATGTTTTTTACATCACAGGAAATCAATACCAAACGGAGTCCAAATGCAACGAAACTTCATGAAGATTTTTTTGGACCAGAAGACACCTAATGGGCCCTGGCTGCGCCTGGGGGTGCTCTGAGGAGAGCACAACCCACCAGGGCGTGCCAGGAGGCCCAGGCGCGCCCTGGTGGGTTGTGCCCACCTCGGGTGCCCCCATAAATACCCCAATATTCCCAAAACCCTAGGGGAGTCGACGAAATATTGATCCAGCTGCCGCAGAGTCTAGAACCACCAGATCCAATCTAGAAACCATCTCGGATGGGGTTCACCAGCTCCATTGGTGCCTCTCTAATGATGCATGAGTAATTCTTTGTAGACACTTCGGGTCCGTAGTTAGTAGCTAGATGGCTTCCTCTCTCCCTGAATTCTCAATACAATGGTCTCTTGGAGATCCATATGATGTAACTCTTTTGCGGTGTGTTTGTTGGGATTTGATGAACTTTGAGTTTATGATCAGTTATATCATTTTATATCCATGAAACTATTTGAGTTTCTTTGATCTCTTTTATGCATGATTGCTTATAGCCTCGTATTTCTTCTCCGATATTTGGATCTTGTTTGGCTAACTTGATCTATTTATCTTGCAATGGGAAGAGGTGCTTTGTAGTGGGTTCGATCTTACGGTGCTTGATCCCAGTGACAGAAGGGGAACCGGCACGTATGTATCGTTGCTACTAAGGATAAAACGATGGGGTCTATCTCTATATAGATAGATCTTGTCTACATCATGTCATCGTTCTTATTGCATTACTCCGTTTCTTCATGAACTTAATACACTAGATGCATGCTGGATACTGGTCGATGTGTGGAGTAATAGTAGTAGATGCAAGCAGGAGTCGGTCTACCAATCTTGGACGTGATGTCTATATAATGATCATTGCCTGGATATCGTCATGATTATTTGAAGTTCTATCAATTGCCCAACAGTAATTTGTTCACCCACTGTTTGCTATTTTTCTCGAGAGAAGCCACTAATGAAACCAACGGCCCCCGCGTCTCTTTCTCATGTATTTGCCTTTGCGATCTACTTTTCCTTTGCATTTATTTTCAGATCTATTAAACCAAAAATACAAAATACCTTGCTGCATTTTATTCTTATTTATTTTATTTGGCGCTCGATCTATCAATCTACTACAATTTATCTCACGTCCGTTTGCCTATTTCTGGCGCCGTTACCTGAAAGGGATTGACAATCCCTTTAACACGTCGGGTTGCGAGGATTTGTTATCTGTGTGCAGGGGTTGTTTACGTTGTGTTGCTTGGTTCTCCTACTGGTTCGGTAACCTTGGTTTCATCACTGAGGGAAATACCTACCGTCATTGTGCTGCATCATCCCTTCCTCTTTGGGGAAATACCAATGTAGTCCTAGCAGACATCACCTTTGCGTTATCCTACACTACAAAAAAAGACACATCCGTGACATTTTGGTCCGGACGAAAAAAAATTCTGTCATGCTTATGACACTTCTATGACAATAATTGTGACAAAACCCGGTATCATCATAGATGTGGTGGACTCCTACTTCTATGACAAAAAATCATGAAAGAAAATGGGCTTTTCGTCCTGGGCGGGCCGGAGACTGATACGTCTCCAACGTATCAATAATTTTTGATTGTTCCATGCTATTATATTACCTGTTTTGGATGTTTATGGGCTTTACTATGCACTTTTATATCATTTTTGGGACTAACCAATTGTAACGCCCGGATAATTAAGCTACAGTAATCCCACGCTAATGATGCCACGTCACCACGGTTACTGTTGTTAACCTCGCGATGATTCGAAACCGTTTCAAAATTTAAATTCAAATTAATGTCAATAATAAAAGTTTTTAAAAAATTTAAACAAAAATGTTCGGTGGGTGCCAGATACCGCACTGATAATTATTGTGGAGAAAACATATTTTTAGAAAATGCCTAACTATTTTAAAATGATGTAAAACAGAAAAGAAAGTAAATAAAAAGAAAAGAAAATGCAACAGAGAAAGCAAACAGGAAAAAAAAGAAAGGAGGAACCCCCCTCCCCCCACTGGACCCTGGCCCAACAGCCCCCCCTGCTGGACCGCGGCCCAGCTGGCCATTGGGCCAACCAGGCCGGCCCAGGTCGGCCCCCACCCCTCTCACCTTATCCCCTCACCCCCACCCACTCACCGACAGCCACCCCCCACTCCCCCCGAAATATCTCCTCCTCCCTCCCCCGATCCAGAACGGGATCGAGAGGAGACCACCGTCGCCGACCGCCCCGTTGCCGTCGCCGCCCGGAGCTCGCCCTCGCCGGAGCACCCCCCCCCCACCGGCCTGCTTCCTTCTTCCCCCGCCGGCCTTCTTCCCCTCCGCCGCGACGTCCTCGACCTCCTCCCCGAGCCCCACTGCCGTGACCCTACACCCCCGGTGAGGCCACGGCCTCGTCCTCCTCTCTCCCTCGCCCCCGCGCTCACCGCGGCCCTCGCGCCCGTTGGCCGCGCCTGGGCTCGCCCTGGTCACGCCCCCGACCGCACACACGCGCGCCCGCACGGCCATCGCCCGCGCGCCCGCGTCGGCCACGCCCCGCCTGCCCCCCCCTCGTCGCGCTAACCCCCGCCGTCGCCTCGGGCCTCTGCGCGCCGTGCCTCCGCCCGCACACCGCACCGTCGCGCCACGGCCGTGCTCATCGCCGTCGTTTGCCTCACCTCCGCAGATCTCTGCCCCGTCGCCACGGTGACCTCGCCCCTCTGCACCACCTCCGGCGGCTGGCCTCGCACCACCGCGGCCTCGCCCCGCACCGGCCATGGCCGGCGCCGTGCCCCGCCGTGGCCGCCAGCGCCCACGCCCGCGTGCCCCTGGGCGTGCGCCCGAACGGAGCGCGCCCGTAACCCGCACCCGCAGTGCCCTCTGGGCCACTGCCAGGTGGGCCTCGCCCCCCCCCTGAGCCACTGCCCCCTCGGCCCGAATCCCCCTGGCCCAATGACAGCCGGGGCCCACGCACAGAACAGAAAGAAAAAGAAAAAATGATGAATGATTTAAAAGAAAATAATAAATAAAATAATAAAAATAAAAATAATAAAAATAAAAATAAAAATAAAAATAATTAATTAATTAATAAAAATAAATAAATAAAGAAAGAAAGAAAATAAAATTAAAAATAATTTTAATTAATTAATTAACTAAATTAATTAAGTTAATTAATCCTATTTAAACTAATCTAATTAGTTAATTAAATTAACCTAAACAGAGAATGACAGGTGGGTCCCACCGGACCCACATGTCAGTTTGACTTAGTCAACCCCAGTTGACTGCTGATGTCAGCATGACATCATGCTGATGTCATAAATCCATTTTCGAATTAAATTAAATAATTAATTAACTTCCAGAAATTAATAAAATCTTTAGAAAATCATATCTTTTAATCCGTAACTCGGATTAAAATATTTTCAACATGAAAGTTGCTCAGAACGACGAGACGAATCCGGATACGCAGTCCGTTCGTCCACCACACCTCCCTAACATATCGAACTCGCAACTTTCCCCCTCCGGTCCATCTGTCCGAAAACGCAAAACATCGGGAATACTTTCCCGGATGTTCCCCCCCTTCGCCGGTACCACCTACTGTCGCGTTAGGACACACCTCGCACTGCTCATTGTCATGTCACGCATCGTCATGTTTATGTTTGCATTGTATTTACTGTTTCTTCCCCCTCTTCTCTCCGGTAGACTACGAGACCGACACTGCTGCTGCCCAGTTCGACTACGGAGTTGACGACCCCTCCTACTTGCCAGAGCAACCAGGCAAGCCCCCCCCCCCCTGATCACCAGATATCGCCTATTCTTCTCTATACTGCTTGCATTAGAGTAGTGTAGCATGTTACTGCTTTTCGATATCCTATCCTGATGCATAGCCTATCCTTGCTACTACTGTTGTTACGTTTACCTGCAATCCTACATGCTTAGTATAGGATGCTAGTTTTCCATCAGTGGCCCTACATTCTTGTCCGTCTGCTGTGCTATACTATCGGGCCGTGATCACCTGGGCGGTGATCACGGGTATATACTTATATACTATATACATGACACATGTGATGACTAAAGTCGGGTCGGCTCGTAGGAGTACCCGCGAGTGGATCTTTGTGGCGGAGCGACAGGGCAGGTTGAGACCGCCTAGGTGAGAGGTGGGCCTGGCCCTGGTCGGCGTTCGCGGTTACTTAACACGCTTAATGAGATCTTGGTATTTGATCTGAGTCTGGCCATTTGGTCTATACGCACTAACCATCTACGTGGGAGTAGTTATGGGTATCCCGACGTCGTGGTATCAGCCGAAGCTCTTTTGACGTCAGCAACTGAGTGGCGCGCGCCGCATTGGACCGTAAGCTCGCGCTTGTATTAAGGGGGCTAGGTCTGCTTCCGGCCGCGTACGCAACGTGCAGGTGTGCATAGGGCGATGGGCCCAGACCCCTGCGCGCATAGGGTTAGACCGGCGTGCTGACCTCTCTGTTGTGCTTAGGTGGGGCTGCGACGTGTTGATCTTACGAGGCCGGGCATGACCCAGAAAAGTGTGTCCGGCCAAATGGGATCGAGCGTGTTGGGTTATGTGGTGCACCCCTGCAGGGAAGTTTATCTATTCGAATAGCTGTGTCTCTCGGTAAAAGGACGACCCGAAGTTGTACCTTGACCTTATGACAACTAGAACAGGATACTGAATAAAATACACCCTTCCAAGTGCCAGATACAACCCGGTGATCGCTCTCTAACAGGGCAACGAGGAGGGGATCGCCGGGTAGGATTATGCTATGCGATGCTACTTGGAGGACTTCAATCTACTCTCTTCTACATGCTGCAAGATGGAGATGGCCAGAAGCGTAGTCTTCGATAGGACTAGCTATCCCCCTTTTATTCTGGCATTCTGCAGTACAGTCCACTGATATGCCCCTTTACACATATACCCATGCATATGTAGTATAGCTCCTTGCTTGCGAGTACTTTGGATGAGTACTCACGGTTGCTTCTCTCCCTCTTTCCCCCCTTTCCTTTCTATCTGGTTGTTGCAACCAGATGTTGGAGTCCAGCAGCCAGACGCCACCGTCGACGACGACACCTACGACACTGGTGGTGCCTACTACTACGTGTAGGCCGCTGACGACGACCAGGAGTAGTTAGGAGGATCCCAGGCAGGAGGCCTGCGCCTTGTTCGATCTGTATCCCAGTTTGTGCTAGCCTTCTTAAGGCAAACTTGTTTAACTTATGTCTGTACTCAGATATTGTTGCTTCCGCTGACTCGTCTGTGATCGAGCACTTGTATTCGAGCCCTCGAGGCCCCTGGCTTGTATTATGATGCTTGTATGACTTATTTATGTTTTAGAGTTGTGTTGTGATATCTTCCCGTGAGTCCCTGATCTTGGTCGTACACATTTGCGTGCATGATTAGTGTACGGTCAAATCGGGGGCGTCATAAGTTGGTATCAGAGCCGACTGCCTGTAGGAATCCCCCTTTCCACACTCCTTGGCCGAAGTCGAGTCTAGACATTACAAAACTTTTACTAACATGGCTGTGTGTCTTACGGGCCCACGTCGCCATTGGGTGGTACTAGGATCTTTTACTCCTCGACCTTTACTCTAGGACTCTGAACTCTCTTCTACTCGGGTTAAACGAATTTACTAACTCTAACACTAGGATCCAGTGACCGCATTCACCCCAAAGTTGGATAAGCCATAGTTGTTTCTTAGAGTAGTATTTTGAACAATTCACACACTGTCATTTGACTCCTTTGAAACGTCTTTGCTTTCAGATGGAACCCACGAGGCGGGTCGTGCGCCACACGACGGCCATTGGTGCCTCGGGATCACCTGCTGTGCTAGCTGAGATGATGACCTATCTGGGTTATCGCTGGCACCTTGAGTACACCGTCTACGAGGAGTACCAGGACTTTAACCAGGAGCAGTACCGTGCCATCGTCCACCTCTACTCTCGGGAGTATGACTCCACTACTGTGCTGCACACCGCACATGGTGTTGGTGTGACCATCGATATGGCTGTCCACGATGCTGCCTATGCTGCTCTGACACGTCTTCGTGGAGAGTATCGGGAGTTGGACACCTCCCCTTTCAGGCACATTGCTATCGCATCTGATGTTGGTGCGGAGGGATACTATACTGCTGCCTACTCCACTGTCACCCGAGAGCCCTTCTACCATCAGAACCTGGTTCTGCATGCTGATGGGCTGGATCGAGCTAACCGAGCTCTTCGCCACGAGATGTACACCACCCGTCAGCACCTTTACCATGCTCTGACGTTGCTGCACCCCTTTGTCCGATCTGGACAGGTACCGCGTACTGCGATCTACCCAGCCAGGACCGTGATGCCCCACGGTGTCGGTTGGCCAGAGGTGGGAGGCTACTCCCCTGCACTTGGTCCTCTTCTGCCACCTGAGCGTCGGGCTCTACACCTGAGTATCCGCGGCCCCCAGTCTGCTGACGTGGAGGGCTATCCGTTGCCTCACTACCAGCTGTCGGGCTACGATTACCTCCACAGTACCTCTTGGGACTGATGTAGGCTTGCTTGTAGTGTTAGATGCATTCGCCGCGAGCCTGTGTGCCGCCTATGTTGTTTTAGTCTATGTACTGAACTCTGCGTACTGAACTCTATGCATGACCCCTTTGTAAGTTATGCCGACTACTATGTAGTAGCTATCGTGCTCCTTTCATTATGCATGTTTCATCATGAATGATTCTTGTCTTTGCAAATTTCTCAATGCTGAACTACCCCTGTTATATATTAGCAGGATGGTTAGACCAGGTGGTCGTGGTCGTGGTGGCGATGCCCCACCACCACCTGAGTACATGGCTGGTATGATCCAACAGTTTGAACTGAACCGCCAGTTCATGGAAAATATGATGGCTCAGTTTCCTCGCCCCAATATGAACCAGCAGCCAGCCCAAGTGACTCTTCAAGATTTCATACGCCTCAACCCAACCATCTACCGCAGCTCAACTCAGCCTCTGGATGCTGATGACTGGCTCCGTGACATCACCTATGAGATGGAGTCTGCTGATGTAGCCCCTGCCAGCTATGTCACCTTTGCTTCCTTCTTCTTGAAGGGACCCGCAGCTCAATGGTGGGATAGCCACAGGCGTACTCTGCCAGCTGGAACAATCATCACATGGCTAGACTTCCAAGCAGCTTTCCGTGCCCGCTTCATTCCTCGGGGAGTCATGGACCGGAAGAAGCGTGAGTTCCACAACCTCACTCAAGGCAACAAAACTGTTGAAGCTTATCAGTGGGAGTTTCTGGACTTGTCTCGCTATGCTGAAGAGGACATTGCAACTGATGCACGCAGACAGGAGAAGTTCCGTGATGGCCTTCAAGCTGACATCAAGCTCGCACTTCTAGTGCATGACTTTGCTGATTTTGCCACCTTGGTGAACAAGGCCATCAATGTCGAAACTGGTCTGCAGGAATACCAGAGCTCTCATAGGCGCAACCGTGACACGGGCTCATCTTCGGGCTCGCCTGCACAGAAGCGTAAGATATGGATCCCGAACAGCATGTACCGTCCAAATGCATCTGCCCCAAGGCAGACCTATGCTGCACCTCGTCTGCCTCCACCACCATCTAGGCAGTCAAGACTTCCAGCTCCACCATCCCAAGCTCCTGTTCCCACTCCGAATAATGGCTTGTGCTTCAGGTGTGGTCAACCAGGACACCGTGCTAGAGAATGCAACCAGAACCAGAATCAACTGGCCCTTCCAGCAACTGACCGTGGTAACAATCAGCCTCGCAACAACAATGCTAAGTCTTATGGCCGTGCTCATGCCAACCACGTTGATCTCAACGAAGCTCAAGACCAGCCTGCTACTGTGATGGGTACACTCCTCGTAAATTAAGTACCAGCATCCGTTTTATTTGATACAGGTGCATCGCATTCATTCATGTCAGAAGATTTTGCATACAAGCACGACGTTAAATGTGAGGAGATGAACACCTCGGTACTGGTCAAAACCCCCGTGGGACAGTGTCAAACCTCCTTGGTTGGCATCGATGTCCCCGTGGAAATCGAAGGGCTGGAATTCTATGCCTCTCCCATTATCCTGAAGTCGTCTAACATCGACCTCATTTTGGGTATGGATTGGTTGAAAGCGCATACTGCTTCTATAGTTTGCGCCACTAAAACCGTCCATCTGCTACACCCTTCAGATGAAATAGTTGCTTACCAAGCTCATCTGGTGCAAAATGCCGAGGCAAGGCTCTATGCATTGAATGCATTGAACGCTGCACCACTCGAGGGCATTGAAAACATTCCCGTCGTGCGTGAATTCCTCGACGTCTTCCCTGAAGAACTTCCGGGGATTCCCCCTGCTAGAGCTGTCGAATTCATCATCGACTTGAAACCAGGCACCACTCCTATAGCCAAGCGACCCTACAAAATGCCGCCGCATGAACTCCTTGAGCTTAAGGAGGAAATCGACAAATCTCTTCGCAAAGGATTCATTCGCCCAAGTTGCTCCCCTTGGGGAGCACCTTCTCTCTTTGTCAAGAAGAAGGATGGGACTAACAGATTGGTTCAAGACTACCGTCCTATAAACCAAGCTACCATTCAGAATAAATACCCCCTTCCTCGGATCAATGATCTGTATGATCAACTGGCAGGTTCGTCAGTGTTCTCTAAGCTCGACTTGAGGTTGGGCTACCACCAGATCCGTGTTCGCGAAGAGGATATCCCAAAGACCGCCTTCGTGACTCGCTATGGTTCATACGAGTACACCGTAATGTCTTTCGGTTTAACCAATGCTCCAGCCACCTTCTCTCGTCTAATGAACTATATATTCATGGATTACCTCGACAAGTTCGTCGTGGTTTATCTGGATGATATCCTGGTATTTTCCAAGAACGAAGAAGAACATGCTGAACATCTTCGACTTGTGCTGGAAAAGCTACGAGAGCATCAACTATATGCCAAGTTCTCCAAATGTGAATTCTGGCTACCGGAAGTAACCTATCTTGGGCATGTCATCTCTAAGGATGGTATTGCCGTCAACCCCGAGCGAGTTCAGGCTATTCTTGATTGGACTCCTCCCAAGAACGTTAAGCAAGTCAGAAGTTTTCTTGGTCTCGCCAGCTATTGCCGTCGATTTGTCGAGAAATTCTCTAAGATCGCCAGGCCTCTGACTAACCTGTTGCATAAGGGCGTCAAGTTCCAATGGACAGACAAATGTCAGGAAAGTTTCCAGGCACTCAAAGACAAGTTGACTTCTGCCCCAGTTCTAGCTCCACCGGATACTAAGAAGGACTTCGTCATTTACTGCGACGCTTCCCGTCAAGGATTAGGCTGTGTCCTAATGCAAGACCGCAAGGTGATTGCTTATGCCTCTCGGTAATTGCGCCCTCACGAAGAGAACTACCTAGTTCACGACCTCAAACTTGTTGCTGTCATTCATGCGCTGAAGCAGTGGCGACATTACCTTCTCGGTAATCGTTGCGAGATCTTCACTGACCACCAAAGTCTGAAGTATCTGTTTACTCAGCCAGATCTGAACCTCCGTCAACAGAGATGGATGGAGCTTGTTGCAAACTTTGACTTGGGTATTTCCTATACGCCAGGCAAGGCTAATGTAATGGCTGATGCCTTGAGCCACAAGTCTTACTGCAACCACCTCCAGGTTCACAAAGTTCAGCCCTCGCTTGTTGAAGAATTCAGGAAGTTGAACCTCCATATTGTTCCTCCGGGTGCACTCGCTCCCCCTCCTAAGGAGTTTGGCAAGGTGAACCTCCACGTTGTTACCCAGGGTTCCCTCAATACCCTAGTTGCTAAACCAGATCTCGTGGACAGCATCAAAAGGCTACAGAAGTATGACTCTGAAGCCCACAAGATTAAGCGCTACCTTGCAGAAGGAAAGCCCTCATTCTTCACCATTGCTGAAGATGGCACCTTATACTTCAAGGGCCGCCTAGTGGTGCCATGTGCAAAGAAAAACCTGGATATGACACAGGAAGTTATGAAAGAAGCTCATGATACGCCTCTATGTATCCATCCTGGTAGTACAATGATGTACCAAGACATCCGTCAGAGATTCTGGTGGTCTAATATGAAGCAAGACATTGCTCGTTATGTTGCTGAGTGTGACGTTTGCCGTCGTATCAAAGCAGAACATCAAAGGCCTGCTGGAACTCTGCAACCTATCTCTATTCCTGAATGGAAATGGGACCATGTTGAGATGGACTTCGTCACTGGATTTCCCAAATCACAGAAAGGTAATGATGCTATTCTTGTCGTCATTGACCGGCTTTCCAAAGTTGCACATTTTCTGGCGGTCAAAGAAACAATCACTGCTAGTCAACTGGCAACGCTCTATATGTCCAGGATTGTTTCACTCCACGGTATTCCATTGGTTATCAGCTCAGACCGTGGTAGCTTATTCACTTCAAGATTCTGGGCAAGTTTCCAAGAAGCCATGGGAACTCATCTGTCATTCAGTACTGCGTTTCATCCTCAGTCGCAAGGGCAAGTCGAACGCGTCAACCAAGTTCTCGAAGATATGCTTCGAGCTTGTGTTATTTCCTTCGGCAAGAAATGGGAGGAATCTCTCCCGTATGCTGAGTTCTCTTATAATAATAGCTATCAAGCTAGTCTGAAGATGGCCCCCTTCGAAGTGTTATATGGACGAAAGTGCCGAACCCCTCTGAACTGGTCAGAAACTGGGGAACGTCCACTCTTTGGTCCGGATATTATCCAACATGCCGAGGAACAAGTCCGCATTATTCGCGAGAATCTCAAGACTGCTCAGTCACGTCAGAAGAGTTAGTATGACCGTCATCATAAAGACATGGTCTATCAACCTGGCGAAAAGGCTTATCTTCGAGTCACACCTATGAAGGGTGCTCACCGCTTCGGGATCAAGGGCAAGCTAGCTCCTCGATATATTGGCCCATTCACTATTCTCGAAAGGCGTGGAAAAGTGGCATACCAACTGGAGCTACCGCCGAACCTTTCTCAGGTTCACGATGTGTTCCATGTGTCACAGCTCCGCCGTTGCTTCAAGGACCCAATCCGAGCTGTGGATCATGAAGTGCTCGAATTGCAGCAAGACCTCTCCTATAAGGAGCATCCGGTCCGCATTCTCGACCAAGCTGAACGCCGCACACGTCAGAAGGCGATCAAGTTTCTCAAAGTCCAGTGGTCGCACCATTCTGAAGATGAGGCCACTTGGGAACGAGAGGATCGTCTGCGCGAAGAATACCCCGCACTGTTTCCTTCTACCTCCTAAATCTCGGGACGAGATTTCTTGTAGTGGAGGAGATTTGTAACGCCCGGATAATTAAGCTACAGTAATCCCACGCTAATGATGCCACGTCACCATGGTTACTGTTGTTAACCTCGCGATGATTCGAAACCGTTTCACAATTTAAATTCAAATTAATGTCAATAATAAAAGTTTTCAAAAAATTTAAACAAAAATGTTCGGTGGGTGCCAGATACTGCACTGATAATTATTGTGGAGAAAACATATTTTTAGAAAATGCCTAACTATTTTAAAATGATGTAAAACAGAAAAGAAAGTAAATAAAAAGAAAAGAAAATGCAACAGAGAAAGCAAACAGAAAAAAAAGAAAGAAAGGAGGAACCCCCCTCCTCCCACTGGACCCTGGCCCAACAGCCCCCCCCCCCTGCTGGACCGCGGCCCAGCTGGCCATTGGGCCGGCCCAGGTCGGCCCCCACCCCTCTCACCTTATCCCCTCACCCCCACCCACTCACCGACAGCCACCCCCCACTCCCCCCGAAATATCTCCTCCTCCCTCCCCCGATCCAGAACGGGATCGAGAGGAGACCACCGTCGCCGACCGCCCCGTTGCCGTCGCCGCCCGGAGCTCGCCCTCGCCGGAGCACCCCTCCCCCCCACCGGCCTGCTTCCTCCTTCCCCCGTCGGCCTTCTTCCCCTCCGCCGCGACGTCCTCGACCTCCTCCCCGAGCCCCACTGCCGTGACCCTACACCCCCGGTGAGGCCACGGCCTCGTCCTCCTCTCTCCCTCGCCCCCGCGCTCACCGCGGCCCTCGCGCCCGTTGGCCGCGCCTGGGCTCGCCCTGGTCACGCCCCCGACCGTACACACGCGCGCCCGCACGGCCATCGCCCGCGCGCGCCCCGACCGCGCGCCCGCGTCGGCCACGCCCCGCCTGCCCCCCCCTCGTCGCGCTAACCCCCGCCGTCGCCTCGGGCCTCTGCGCGCCGTGCCTCCGCCCGCACACCGCACCGTCGCGCCACGGCCGTGCTCATCGCCGTCGTTTGCCTCACCTCCGCAGATCTCCGCCCCGTCGCCACGGTGGCCTCGCCCCTCTGCACCACCTCCGGCGGCTGGCCCCGCACCACCGCGGCCTCGCCCCGCTCCGGCCATGGCCGGCGCCGTGCCCCGCCGTGGCCGCCAGCGCCCACGCCCGCGTGCCCCTGGGCGTGCGCCCGAACGGGGCGCGCCCGTAACCCGCACCCGCAGTGCCCTCTGGGCCACTGCCAGGTGGGCCTCGCCCCCCCCCCCCCCCTGAGCCACTGCCCCTGGGCCCGAAACCCCCTGGCCCAATGACAGCCGGGGCCCACGCACAGAACAGAAAGAAAAAGAAAAAAATGATGAATGATTTAAAAGAAAATAATAAATAAAATAATAATAATAAATTAATTAATTAATAAAAATAAATAAATAAATAAATAAAGAAAATAAAATTAAAAATAATTTTAATTAATTAATTAATTAATTAACTAAATTAATTAAGTTAATTAATCATGTTTAAACTAATCTAATTAGTTAATTAAATTAACCTAAACAGAGAATGACAGGTGGGTCCCACTGGACCCACATGTCAGTTTGACTTAGTCAACCCCAGTTGACTGCTGATGTCAGCATGGCATCATGCTGATGTCATAAATCCATTTTCGAATTAAATTAAATAATATATTAAATTCCAGAAATTAATAAAATCTTTAGAAAATCATATCTTTTAATCCGTAACTCGGATTAAAATATTTTCAACATGAAAGTTGCTCAGAACGACGAGACGAATCCGGATAAGCTGTCCGTTCGTCCACCACACCTCCCTAACCTATCAAACTCGCAACTTTCCCCCTCCGGTCTATTTGTCCGAAAACGCAAAACATCGGGAATACTTTCCCGGATGTTCCCCTCCTTCGTCGGTACCACCTACTGTCGCGTTAGGACACACCTCGCACTGCTCATTGTCATGTCACGCATCGTCATGTTTATGTTTGCATTGTATTTACTGTTTCTTCCCCCTCTTCTCTCCGGTAGACTACGAGATCGACACTGCTGCTGCCCAGTTCGACTACGGAGTTGACGACCCCTCCTACTTGCCAGAGCAACCAGGCAAGCCCCCCCCCCCTTGATCACCAGATATCGCCTATTCTTCTCTATACTGCTTGCATTAGAGTAGTGTAGCATGTTACTGCTTTTCGATATCCTATCCTGATGCATAGCCTATCCTTGCTACTACTTTGTTACCTTTACCTGCAATCCTACATGCTTAGTATAGGATGCTAGTTTTCCATCAGTGGCCCTACATTCTTGTCCGTCTGTTGTGCTATACTATCGGGCCGTGATCACCTGGGCGGTGATCACGGGTATATACTTATATACTATATACATGACACATGTGATGACTAAAGTCGGGTCGGCTCGTAGGAGTACCCGCGAGTGGATCTTTGTGGCGGAGCGACAGGGCAGGTTGAGACCGCCTAGGTGAGAGGTGGGCCTGGCCCTGGTCGGCGTTCGCGGTTACTTAACACGCTTAACGAGATCTTGGTATTTGATCTGAGTCTGGCCATTTGGTCTATACGCACTAACCATCTACGTGGGAGTAGTTATGGGTATCCCGACGTCGTGGTATCAGCCGAAGCTCTTTTGACGTCAGCAACTGAGTGGCGCGCGCCGCATTGGACCGTAAGCTCGCGCTTGTATTAAGGGGGCTAGGTCTGCTTCCGGCCGCGTACGCAACGTGCAGGTGTGCATAGGGCGATGGGCCCAGACCCCTGCGCGCATAGGGTTAGACCGGCGTGCTGACCTCTCTGTTGTGCTTAGGTGGGGCTGCGACGTGTTGATCTTACGAGGCCGGGCATGACCCAGAAAAGTGTGTCCGGCCAAATGGGATCGAGCGTGTTGGGTTATGTGGTGCACCCCTGCAGGGAAGTTTATCTATTCGAATAGCCGTGTCTCTCGGTAAAAGGACGACCCGAAGTTGTACCTTGACCTTATGACAACTAGAACTGGATACTGAATAAAATACACCCTTCCAAGTGCCAGATACAACCCGGTGATCGCTCTCTAACAGGGCGACGAGGAGGGGATCGCCGGGTAGGATTATGCTATGCGATGCTACTTGGAGGACTTCAATCTACTCTCTTCTACATGCTGCAAGATGGAGATGGCTAGAAGCGTAGTCTTCGATAGGACTAGCTATCCCCCTTTTATTCTGGCATTCTGCAGTACAGTCCACTGATATGCCCCTTTACACATATACCCATGCATATGTAGTATAGCTCCTTGCTTGCGAGTACTTTGGATGAGTACTCACGGTTGCTTCTCTCCCTCTTTTCCCCCTTTCCTTTCTATCTGGTTGTCGCAACCAGATGTTGGAGTCCAGGAGCCAGACGCCACCGTCGACGACGACACCTACGACACTGGAGGTGCCTACTGCTACGTGCAGGCCGCTGACGACGACCAGGAGTAGTTAGGAGGATCCCAGGCAGGAGGCCTGCACCTTGTTCGATCTGTATCCCAGTTTGTGCTAGCCTTCTTAAGGCAAACTTGTTTAACTTATGTCTGTACTCAGATATTGTTGCTTCCGCTAACTCGTCTGTGATCGAGCACTTGTATTCGAGCCCTCGAGGCCCCTGGCTTGTATTATGATGCTTGTATGACTTATTTATGTTTTAGAGTTGTGTTGTGATATCTTCCCGTGAGTCCCTGATCTTGGTCGTACACATTTGCGTGCATGATTAGTGTACGGTCAAATCGGGGGCATCACACCAATTAACCTAGAGCCCAGTGCCAATTTATGTTTTTTCCTTATTTTTGAGTTTTACAGAAAAGGAATACCAAACGGAGTCCAATTGATGTGCCAATTTTTGATGATTTTTTGTGGACTAAAAGAAGCCCCTGGAGTGAAAGAGTTGGTCCAGGAGAGTCCCGGGCTGCCCACGAGGGTGGCCCGCGCGCCCACTCCCCCTAGGCGCGCCCCCTGCCTCGTGGACAGCCCAGAAACCCCCCTGACGTGAGACCTACGCCAAAAATTCCTATAAATACTGAAACCTCCAGAAAATAACATAGATCGGGAGTTCCGCCGCCGCAAGCCTCTGTAGCCACCAAAAACCTCTCGGGAGCCCGTTCCGGCACCCTGCCGGAGGGGGAATCCATCACCAGCGGCCATCTTCATCATCCCGGCGCTCTCCATGACGAGGAGGGAGTAGTTCACCCTCGGGGCTGAGGGTATGTACCAATAGCTATGTGTTTGATCTCTCTCTCTCTCGTGTTCTTGAGGTGATACGATCTTGATGTATCGCGAGCTTTGCTATTATAGTTGGATCTTATGATGTTTCTCCCCCTCTACTCTCTTGTGATGAATTGAATTTTCCCCTTGAAGTTGTCTTGTCGGATTGAGTCTTTAAGGATTTGAACACTTGATGTATGTCTTGCCATGCTTATCTGTGGTGACAATTGGATATTCACGTGATCTACTTGATGTATGTTTTGGTGATCAACTTGTGGGTTCACCTTGTGAACTTATGCATAGGGGTTGGCACACGTTTTCGTCTTGACTCTCCGGTAGAAACTTTGGGGCACTCTTTGAAGTACTTTGTGTTGGTTGAATAGATGAATCTGAGATTGTGTGATGCATATCATATAATCATGCCCACGGATACTTTAGGTGACATTGGAGTATCTAGGTGACATTAGGGTTTTGGTTGATTTGTGTCTTAAGGTGTTATTCTAGTACGAACTCTATGATAGATCGAACATAAAGAATAGCTTCGTGTTATTTTACTACGGACTCTTGAATAGATCGATCAGAAAGGATAACTTTGAGGTGGTTTCGTACCTACCATAATCCCTTCGTTTGTTCTCCGCTATTAGTGACTTTGGAGTGACTCTTTGTTGCATGTTGAGGGATAGTTATATGATCCAGTTATGTTATTATTGTTGAGAGAACTTGCACTAGTGAAAGTATGAACCCTAGGCCTTGTTTCCTAGCATTGCAATATAGTTTACGCTCACTTTTACCACTTGTTACCTTGCTGTTTTTATATTTTCAGATTACAAAAACCTATATCTACCATCCATATTGCACTTGTAACACCATCTCTTCGCCGAACTAGTGCACCTATACAATTTACCATTGTATTGGGTGTGTTGGGGACACAAGAGACTCTTTTTTATTTGGTTGGAGGGTTGCTTGAGAGAGACCATCTTCAACCTATGCCTCCCACGGATTGATAAACCTTAGGTCATCCACTTGAGGGAAATTTGCTGCTGTCCTACAAAACTCTGTACTTGGAGGCCCAACAACATCTACAAGAAGAAGGTTGTGTAGTAGACATCAAGCTCTTTTCTGGCGCCATTGCCTGGGAGGTGAGTGCTTGAAGGTATATCTTTAGATCTTGCAATCGAATCTTTTTGTTTCTTGTTTTATCACTAGTTTAGTTTATAAAAGAAAACGACACAAAAAAATGGAATTAAGTTTGCCTCATACACTTCATATTTTCAATATCTTTCATGAGAATGATGGAAAGGAAAATTGTGCTCAAGTACTAGAAGAAGAAGTCTATAAAATGTTTGGTACTAGATCTTTGTATGATGAGCATGATTGCAATGTTGTTAGTATGAATTCCTTGAATATCCATGATGCTAATGATATGCAAAGCCACAAGCTTGGGGAAGCTATGTTTGATGAAGATGATATTTTTTGTCGCCCAAGTTTTGATGAGCAAATTTATTATGATGAAAGCATGCCTCCTATTTATGATGATTATTGTGATACGTATGCCATAAAGAATAAACTTGCTTATGTGGAGAGTAGTAAAATTTCTATGCAAGTAGATCATGAAAAGAATGCTTTAGGTGCAGGTTATATTGTTGAATTCATTCATGATGCTACTGAAAATTATTATGAGGGAGGAACATATGCTTGTAGGAATTGCAATAATATCAAGTTTCCTCTCTATGTGCTTAAAATCTTGAAGTTATGCTTGTTTTGCCTTCCTATGCTAGTTGATTATTGTTCCCATAAGTTGTTTGCTCACAAAATCCCTATGCATAGGAAGTGAGTTAGGCTTAAATGTGCCAGTCATATTCTTCATGATGCTCTCTTTATGTTTCAATTCTTATCTTTTATGTGAGCATCATTGAAATCATCATGCCTAGCTAGGGGCGTTAAACGTAAGCGCTTGTTGGGAGACAACCCAATATTTACCCTTACTGTTTTTGTGTGTCCACATGATTATGCTACTGTAGTAATCATGTTTTATAGCTTTTGTTTCAATAAAGTGCCAAGTAAGACCTTTAGGATAGCTTACAGTGATAGTTGTGTTGATCCTGCTGAAAATCAGAAACTTTTGCGCCCAGTAAATTAGTTTTGATAATTCACAGCAACGTGCTTTTGATCTGATTCTTTTTGCTATGGATTGGTACACAAAATGCACAGGTTTTCCTAATTTAGTAGGAGTTTTGGAGCTCCATAAGTATACGTTTGATACAGATTACTACAGATTGTTCTGTTTTTGACAGATTCTGTTTTCTATGTGTTTTTTGCTTATTTTGATGAATCTATGAGTAGTATCGGAGGGTATGAACCATAGAGAAGGCGGAATACAGTAGATATTACAGGAATATGAATTTAGAATGAGTTCATAACAGTACCTAAGTGGTGATTTATTTTCTTATACTAACGGAGCTTACGAGTTTTCTGTTAAGTTTTGTGTTGTGAAGTTTTCAAGTTTTGGGTAAAGATTTGATGGACTATGGAATAAGAAGTGGCAAGAGCCTAAGCTTGGGGATGACCAAGGCACCCCAAGGTAATATTCAAGGACAACCAAGAGCCTAAGCTTGGGGATGCCCCGGATGGCATCCCCTCTTTCGTCTTCGTTCATCGGTAACTTTACTTGGAGCTATATTTTTATTCACCACATGATATGTGTTTTGCTTGGAGCGTCATTTTGTTTTTCTTTGCTTGCTGTTTGAATAATATCCCAAGATCTGAAATTCTTAAATGTTAGAGAGTCTTCACATAGTTGCACAAATATTTGACTACTCATTGATCTTCACTTATATCTTTTGGAGTAGTTTGTCATTTGCTCTAGCGCTTCACTTATACCTTTTAGAGCACGGCGGTGGTTATATTTTGTAGAAATTATTGATCCCTCATGCTTCACTTATATTATTTTGAGAGTCTTTAAAAACAGCATGGTATTTGCTATGGTTATAAAATTGGTCCTAGAATGATGGGCATCCAAGTTGGGTATAATAAAAACTATCATAGAAAGTGAATTGGATGCTATGATCAATTTGATGCTTGATAATTGTTTTGAGATATGAGGATGGTGATATTAGAGTCATGCTAGTGGAGTAATTATGAATTTGAGGAATACATGTGTTGAAGTTTGTGATTCCCGTAGCATGCACGTATGGTGAACCGCATTGTGATGAAGTTGGAGCATAATTTATTTATTGATTCTCTTCCTTATGGGTGGCGGTCGGGGACGAGCGATGGTCTTTTCCTACCAATCTATCCCCCTAGGAGCATGCGCGTAGTACTTTGTTTCAATAACTAATAGATTTTTGCAATAAGTATATGAGTTATTCATGACTAATGTTGAGTCCATGGATTATACGCACTCTCACCCTTCCGCCATTGCTAGCCTCTCTTGTGCCGCGCAACTTTCGCCGGTACCATACACCCACAATATACCTTCTTCAAAACAGCCACCATACCTACCTATTATGGCATTTCCGTAGCCATTCTGAGATATATTGCCATGCAACATTCCACCGTTCCGTTTATTATGACACGCTCCATCATTGTCATATTGTTTTTGCATGATCATGTAGTTGACATCGTATTTGTGGCAAAGACACCTTCATAATTCTTCCATACATGTCACTCTTGATTCATTGCATATCCTGGTACACCGCCGGAGGCATTCATATAGAGTCATATTTTGTTGTAAGTATCGAGTTGTAATCTTGAGTTGTAAGTAAATAAAAGTGTGATGATCTTCATTATTAGAGCATTGTCCCAAGTGAGGAAAGGATGATGGAGATGATGATTCCCCCACAAGTTGGGATGAAACTTCGGGCTTTATAAAAAAAAGGAAACGCCATAAAAAAAGAGAAAGGCCATAAAAAAAGAAAGGCCCAAAAAAATGAGAGAAAAAGAGAGAAGGGACAATGCTACTATCCTTTTACCACACTTGTGCTTCAAAGTACCACCATGATCTTCATGATAGAGAGTCTCCTATGTTGTCACTTTCACATACTAGTGGGAATTTTTCATTATAGAACTTGGCTTGTATATTCCAATGATGGGCTTCCTCAAAATGCCCTAGGTCTTCGTGAGCAAGCGAGTTGGATGCACACCCACTTAGTTTCTTTTTGAGCTTTCATACACTTATAGCTCTAGTGCATCCGTTGCATGGCAATCCCTACTCACTCACATCGATATCTATTAATGGGCATCTCCATAGCCCGTTGATACGCCTAGTTGATGTGAGACTATCTTCTCCCTTTTTGTCTTCTCCACAACCACCATTCTGTTCCACATATAGTGCTCTGTCCATGGCTCACGCTCATGTATTGTGTGAAGGTTGAAAAAGTTTGAGAATACTAAGGTATGAAACAATTGCTTGGCTTGTCATCGGGGTTGTGCATGATTAAATACTTTGTGTGATGAAGATAGAGCATAGCCAGACTATATGATTTTGTAGGGATAGCTTTCTTTAGCCATGTTATTTTGAGAAGACATGATTGCTTTGTTAGTATGCTTGAAGTATTATTGTTTTCATGTCAATATGAACTTTTATATTGAATCATTTGGATCTGGACATTCATGCCACAATAAAGAAAATTACATTGAGAAGTATGCTAGGTAGCATTCCACATCAAAAATTCTTTTTTTATCATATACCTACTCGAGGACGAGCAAGAATTAAGCTTGGGGATGCTTGATACGTCTCCAACGTATCTATAATTTTTTATTGTTCCATGCTATTATATTACCTGTTTTGGATGTTTATGGGCTTTACTATACACTTTTATATCATTTTTGGGACTAACCTATTAGCCTAGAGCCCAGTGCCAGTTTCTGTTTTTTCCTTGTTTTTGAGTTTTACAGAAAAGGAATACCAAACGGAGTCCAATTGACATGCCAATTTTTGACGACTTTTTGTGGACCAAAAGAAGCCCCTGGAGTGAAAGAGTTGGGCCAGGAGAGTCCCGGGCTGCCCACGAGGGTGGCCCGCGCGCCCATTCCCCCTGGGCGCGCCCCCTGCCTCGTGGACAGCCCGGAAACCCCCCTGACGTGAGACCTATGCCAAAAATTCCTATAAATACTGAAACCTCCAGAAAATAACCTAGATCGGGAGTTCCGCCGCCGCAAGCCTCTGTAGGCAACAAAAACCTCTCGGGAGCCCGTTCCGGCACCCTGCCGGAGGGAGAATCCATCACCGGTGGCCATCTTCATCATCCTGGCACTCTCCATGACGAGGAGGGAGTAGTTCACCCTCGGGGCTAAGGGTATGTACCAGTAGCTATGTGTTTGATCTCTCTCTCTCGTGTTCTTGAGGTGATACGATCTTGATGTATCGCGAGCTTTGCTATTATAGTTGGATCTTATGATGTTTCTCCCCCTCTACTCTCTTGTGATGAATTAAGTTTTCCCCTTGAAGTTGTCTTGTCGGATTGAGTCTTTAAGGTTTTGAGAACACTTGATGTATGTCTTGCCATGCTTATCTGTGGTGACAATGGGATATTCACGTGATCTACTTGATGTATGTTTTGGTGATCAACTTGCGAGTTCACCTTGTGAACTTATGCATAGGGGTTGGCACATGTTTTCGTCTTGACTCTCCGGTAGAAACTTTGGGGCACTCTTTGAAGTACTTTGTGTTGGTTGAATAGATGAATCTGAGATTGTGTGATGCATATCATATAATCATGACCACGGATACTTGAGGTGACATTGGAGTATCTAGGTGACATTAGGGTTTTGGTTGATTTGTGTCTTAAGGTGTTATTCTAGTACGAACTCTATGATAGATCGAACGGAAGAATAGCTTCGTGTTATTTTTCTACGGACTCTTGAATAGATCAATCAGAAAGGATAACTTTGAGGTGGTTTCGTAACCTACCATAATATCTTTGTTTGTTCTCCGCTATTAGTGACTTTGGAGTGACACTTTGTTGCATGTTGAGGGATAGTTATATGATCCAGTTATGTTATTATTGTTGAGAGAACTTGCACTAGTGAAAGTATGAACCCTAGGCCTTGTTTCCTAGCATTGCAATATTGTTTACCCTCACTTTTACCACTTGTTACCTTGTTGTTTTTATATTTTCAGATTACAAAAACCTATATCTACCATCCATATTGCACTTGTATCACCATCTCTTCACCGAACTAGTGCACCTATACAATTTACCATTGTATTGGGTGTGTTGGGGACACAAGAGACTCTTTGTTATTTGGTTGCAGGGTTGCTTGACAGAGACCATCTTCAACCTACACCTCCCACGGATTGATAAGCCTTAGGTCATCCACTTGAGGGAAATTTGCTGTTGTCCTACAAACCTCTGCACTTGGAGGCCCAACAACGTCTACAAGAAGAAGGTTGTGTAGTAGACATCAGAGACGCAGCTGCATGACATTCTTTGGGCCGTCCATGACGGAAAAAACCGTGGTAGAAGTGAGGGCGAGGAAAATATCGGGGAGTTCCCGGTTACGGTGGGTGGTCGGGGGCCGAGCGATGCGCATTTCTCTCGTACATGTACGCGCGTGGGTGCGAGGCGTTGGGCTCTAACTGAACCCAAGTGAGGCGTCCGCCTACTGAACCCGAGCGATTGCACTATAGGCTACGCGTTAGTGAACCCGAGCGATCGATCGATGGCTGTTAACTGAACCCGATCGAGCGATTCCTTCGCTACTACTGCTAACTAAAGCCGATAGATGCTGCCTCTGGATGAACAGTGAGCGTTGTTGGGGGGGGCATTGGATGAACAGTTCCCGGTGGTGGGTTGGATGAACAAGACCGTGTGGTAGTAGAGGCCGTTAGCACTGGATGAACAGGACCCCAATCGATCGAGCCGGTTGGGGGTGGATGAACAGGGCCCCGTGGAGGGCTGGATGAACAGGACGACCCCGTGGAGGGCTGGTTGAACAGTAGCCGGTGGATGGCTGGATGAACAGTAGCCCGTGGAGGGGTGGTTGAATAGGACCCCGTGGAGAGGGCTGGTTGAACAGTAGTCGGTGGAGGAGCAGTGGAGGCTGGATGAACAGGAGCCCGTGGATGAATAGTGGCTGGTGGAGGCAGGAGGGGAGACGCCGTGGATGAACAGTCGCAGGTGGAGGCTAGAGGAGGTCGACGGTGAATGAATAGTAGCCCGTGGGGGCAGTCAATGGTGGAGATGAACAGTATCCCATGGAGTCCCGTTTTGCGGTACGCCACACCCCTCCCGATGAACAGGACTCTCGTTTCGACCGTAGCGCTCCAACACATGTCCGTTTCCTCTGTTTTGCGATACGCCACACCCCTCCCGATCAACAGGACCCTGTTTCGACCAAGAGAAGTTGGTTTCCTCCGTTTTGCGGTAAGCCAGACCCCTTCCGATGAACAGGATCTCGTTTCGACCATGGCCGGTCGAACACAAGGCCATTTCCTCCGTTTTGCGGTACGCCAGGCCTCGTTTCGATCGGTTGTTCCGTCCAAGTCGGTTGGCTCCCGATGAACACGAAGATGACGCAGTTTCTCCGTTCCGACCCAGCCATGTACACGAGCCCTGGCCGTACGTATGCGCGAGTAGGCGTTCGAGACCCCGCGCGTATGTATGTACGTGGCCATATTTTTGGCGTGTGGCTGTATGTACGTGTACACGGCTTAGACGGGACAACCTGAACTGCTAAGTGGGGGGCTCTACTATGACATGTGCCGCTACATACTCGGCCACAGTTCATCATTGCAGAGCGACCGATCGACCAGTATGTACATACACGTTTCGACAAGACAGACAACGGTACATATGCTTCGACCGGGTGGGTCCCAGCTGTTAGGGAGGATAAGGACGCACTTCCTTGCATGCAAAGATATAGCTGTTGGGTCCCAGCTGTCAGGGGGTCTATTTTTTTCCCGTAATAAGGACGCACTTCCTTGCGTGCCAGGATGTAGCTGGTGGGTCCTAGCAGTCAGGGGGAGAAAACATTATTTTTTAGGGTAAAAGGATGCAGTTGCATGCATGCATCCATGGGCGTGGTGTGTCCCCACTGTCAGCCTCTCATGTACAGTCATCTTCCGATGACTCTCGTTTGTTGACCATGTTGACCACACCGTGCCGAGCGCACCATGGCCGGTGGACGACGACGAGGCCCCAGACTGGAACAACCCGGAGATGGGGAAGACGCGGCAGTGAAGTCGCAGATGGAGAGGAGTGGGAAACTTGACTAGTTCGGGTGCGCGACAGCACTGTCACGGTGCCGCCCACGGGAGACAGGAGCAAGAACAGAGGTTGAAGAAGGAGCACAGCTGTTGGATTAACATACAATGGTCCAGCTTCTAGAATCATTTGTTGATTAAGTTGACAAAGCCCTGCATACACGTCCGCTTAGTAGGCCCACAAGTCAGCCACCAAATCCGACGGGTCCCAGCTGTCAACAGGAGGAATAGTTTTTTCGCATAACAAGGAGGCACTTCCTTCCGTGCGAAGATACAGCCGGTGGGTCCCAGCTGTTAGGGGGAGGAAACTTTTTTTTAGCTTAATAAGGAGGAACTTTCCTTGCGTGCGACCATGGACCTCATGGGTCCCAGCCGTCAGGCTCTCCACATACAGTCCTCTTCCGATGACTCTCGTTTGTTGACCACGCCGCGCCAAGCGCAGCGAGGCGGTGGATGACGGCGAGGCCCCGGACGGGAACGACCCGGAGATGGGAAGACGCGGAAGTGGAGTCGCAGATTGAGAGGCGTACAAGGGTTATAACTGGTTCTGGTGCAGCGTGGGGCTACAGTCGATGGAGAATAACAGGAGGTGTGGAGGGGTCGAGGGATAGCCTGGCCGGCGGTGGGGTAGCGCTTTGCAGCGATGCGTGCTAAGCAGAGCCACTAGCCGCCGGAGGCCGGACCAGGCGGTCTCGGTGATGCTGGAGGAAGAAGACGAGAGATTGAAGGTGCATGCCGGCCGTTGGATATAAATCCAATGGTTGTGGATGTCATAATCATTTGTTGACCAAGTTGACAACGCCCTGCGTAGGCTTTGACCTATTGGCCCACATGTCAACCGGCAAAAATGTGGCATATATTTAACCCATGTTTTCTAGAATGTACAGTCCATTTGCTGGGCTTGGTGAACAAATAATTTCGCGTCAATGCGGCCCATTTAATATTTTCTAAGAAATCCCAGCCCATTTGCACTTTCTTGAAATACACAAATTAGTTGGGCTCGTTCTATGTATAATGTTTGTAACATCCCAAATTTTCAATTTGGAATGTTATACATTAGATCATCATGCATATCATATTTTCTTGTATTTCGATTTGCGATCCTCGAAATTCTAAGCAACTCAAGGACCCACGGAGAGAGTTGGGGATTTCACAATTTTCATATTTGAGTTTCATCAAATATCGAAACGAGGATCATTTGTTTTAATTATTTTTCTCTCCGAAAATATTTTCATATTTAAAATATATGAGAGGGGATAATATGACTTCCCCAAAAATAATGAAATATTGGAGGAAAATTATTAAAAACAAATAAATATGTGGGTTTTACCCGTGCACCCTTGCTTGCTTGCTTATGTATATCATTGTTTGTTTGCGATAGAGTACCCGGAGTGCGCAGTGTGCTACTACGAGTCTCTAGGTTTCCCGGATCATCAGCAAGGCAAGTAACACTTTGATCATACCTTTTTACTACCCAGTTTTATTGCATTAGATCAGTCCTCAAACAATTGCATGATTAGGATCTGATTAATATGCGGGTTTTGGGAAGTAGATGAGGTAGTACCTATTACCTGTTTTATTATCAAACCCTTGGGAGTTACTTCTACGTTGCTTATATTGCTATGCTATGCTAGTAGACGTGGATTGGGTTCGAGTGAATTCATGACAGTTGTGATATTGTTAATTAATGGTTAACTTAAGGTGGCTACTTAAATACACATCTGGGTGGATTGAGGCACCTGGGGAACCCAGTGTTGCCTGTATTTTTGGAAATCCCGGGGTACCGTGTGATTCTCCTATGGACTGCCACCTAGGCTCAAAGGGATCATGGGATTATTCATGCTAGAAACTTCCGTGTGCAGCCACAAGCTATTATGGGCTCTAGCATAGTTGATTAAGTCATGTGAACTCTTAAAGTGGTAGACTAGCAGATGTAGGGGATGTAGGTGGTACTGTCTACCCATCGTAAGGTGCAAACGCTTCTGAAAGACTATGTCTCGGTCATCCATTTCTCAAACATCATGTAGTGCGAGAAATCCAACGGAGGAGATCGAGTCTTGTGGGGAAAAGTGCGCAAACCTCTGCAGAGTGTACAAACTAATCATGGTTAGCCGTGTCCCCGGTTATGGACGTCTTGAGTATCTAGTTCTTGGATTATCATGTGAATCTCATCATGTTACTTAATTTAATTTGTTGGGTTAATGATGATTTCTTAATTGGGATTGAGTTGGGTGAACCTTCTCAATGTTTAACAACCACCATGATAGTTAAATAAAATTTATTCCTTTGTTGTAGGAAAAAATTGGCTTTTCGCAAAACTGTAACCATAGAGCTTTCCACCAGCCATATATGCATTTAGTGATAGTATTATTCTGTTCATTACTCTCTATGTGTTACATTGCCAACATATTCCATGTGCTGACCCGTTTTCGGGCTGCAACGTTCATGTTGCAGACTTTTCAGACGACGAGTAAGGTGCCATAGGTCGTGGTCTTATACTCAGTGATGCCATTGGAGTTGATGGACTCACTTTATCTTCCAAGACTTCCGCTATTATCGTAATTAGATGGCCTTAAGCCATATTTATTGTAATAAGTTCTCTCTTGAGACTATTTGATGTAATAAGTGTGTGATTGCTACTCTGTTATAAATCCTTCAAGTACTGTGCGTGTCAGTATTACCGATCCAGGGATGACACTGATGCACAGATATCAGACTGTTTGAGGTCTGGTCCCTACAAGATGGTATCAGAGCACACGCTGACTGTAGGACATGACCAATAAGCTAAAGCCCTAGATCATTACTCTCTTCTCATTTCTGACTCCTCTCCTTTCTTCCACTCTTTTAGGATGGCGGATGCAAGGAACAAGTTCGCGCAACCGGATGAAGATATGCCTTTTGGACGACACTTGAAGGAAGTTACAAGGTACCTGAACATCGGAATACCAAGTTTCACCGGGACCTACAATGCCACACTACCGGAAGAAGAGCGTTGGATGATTCGAGTTCAAGTTCCAGGAAGGACGTTCATGCCAGTCACGGAGCCCATAGAGTTTTCTTTTGATGCACCAACCTGGAGTCTAGGCAAGAGCATGGCAGCCCACATCACCATGGGGCGCATTGGAGAAGTGTACCACAAGGATCTCAAGGATACTATCTACCAGATTTGTGGACGCCGAGACGAGCAATGGGAGATGATCAGCACCAGGAAGGATAGATCAATTGCAGCTTTCATCCAGGAGTTAAACCAGCACATTCGTCGCCCGGAAAACCAGATGTGCGCAGAGATGGTAGATCTGAAGAAGGCAAGGACCAGGATCACGGAGCTTGAGGAAGAACTCAAGTCTACACACGATGGATATGAGGAGGAAATCGCAACATTGTTAGAGAAGAATGACGACCTGATAAAGAAGATCGGAGTATTCATGGGAGACCCCACGCCGGGAGGAGAAGACGACGATTCTACGTGCCCGGAGAACTACATCATCGTAGACGACACCTACTCGGACCCCAGTGATGATGATTTGGAGGATGAAGCTGGAGCAGAAATCATGGAGTCTTCGACTGATCAAAATTTCTAGTAGACCACCATAACAGTAGTAGTATTTCCCCCATGTATATAGTATAGTCCGAGCACTTTTGTAACGATAGTTAGACCGTTGTATGCCCTTGTTTGAATTGATTGGAGTGATATGATTGTGTTGTCTCATGTGCATATGGGTAGTGTTTTCCCTTTAGATCTCATTCTATTCTATTTTCTCATCTTTTCTACACCCATCAGATGCCTCCGAGACGCGGCATCAGATTTGTTTTCCCACCGGAGATCACTCAGTTGATTCAGCAGCAGAATGCCCTGATCCAAGTGTTAGTTCAGAACCAAGGCAACAACAACAACAACAACCCACCACCACCACCACCTGTTGACCACTTAGCCCGTTTCTTGAGGCTGAATCCGCCGGTGTTTTCCAGCAGCACCGAGTCGATTATTGCAGATGATCGGCTCCGCAAGGTTGGAAGGGAGCTGACCACTGCAGGATGCACAGATGCGGAGAGGGTGCGCTTTGCCGCACATCAGCTTGATGGACCCGCAGCATCATGGTGGGAGAATTACACAGCCACTCACCCCATCGACACTGTCACATGGGACCAGTTTCAGCAAGCTTTCCGTACTACCCATGTTTCAGCAGGAGCTATGGCCATGAAGAAGCGTGAGTTTCGCAACTTACGCCAAGGAGGATGCACCGTTGGCCAGTATGTGGAGGAATTTAGTAAGCTAGCACATTATGCCCCAGATGACGTTGCTACAGATGCAGCCAAGCAGGAGAAATTTCTGGAAGGACTGAATGATGAGCTGAGCATGCAGTTGATGGTGGCAACTTTCAACAACTACCAGGAGTTGGTAGATGGAGCTATCATGATTGAAGGGAAGCAGCAGCAGATTGAAAGCCGTAAGAGGAAGTATGGACAAGGGAAGTACAATTCTGGAGCCCATCAGAAGCCTCGTTTTACCCCGAACTCGGGAGGACCTTTTCAGCATACCCATGGAGGTCACAATCACAATGGAGGGAGTTCGCACAACCATAGTGGCCCCAAGAATGGAACGGGTAATGGAGGAAGCAACGGACAGAACCGTTCCAACCCAGCAACCCCAGCCAAGAAGGATCTGAGCCACGTCACTTGCTACAAGTGCCAGAAGACTGGACATTATGCCAATGAATGTCCTGAAGCTAAGAATGGAAATGGCAATGGAAGCTCTGGGAAGAAGCCTAACCCTTTCAACCGGGGACAGGTGAACCACGTTAGCGTGGAGGAGGTTGAAGCTCAGCCAGATGCAGTAATAGGTAAGTTTTTGGTTAAGTCATTTACTGCAATAGTTCTTTTTGATACTGGTGCATCGCATTCATACATATCAAGGGGATTTGTGGATAAGTATAAACTGCCAACCCAAGCCCTTAGGTCACCCATGTTAGTAACCTCACCAGCAGCTGAGTATATGGCTAGCCTATGGTGTGATCGGTTACCATTAAGGATTGGTAACTATGTGTTCCCCTCGGACCTAATAGTATTGGAGCCGCAAGGACTGGATGTGATATTAGGTATGGATTGGTATGTATCCCGGCATGTGCCAGTAAGTATGGAGGGAACATTGGATGCGCCAGTAAGTCAATTTTACTTACCACCCCAGAAGGAAGAAGGATCAAGTATGTATCCCGGCATGTGCCGAAGAGGACTCAAGTGAATTCCTTATCAGGAGTTGTACAGGCGGAAGTACCAGTGGTGAAGGAATTCCCTGATGTATTTCCAGAAGAGTTGCCAGGCATGCCACCAGATAGAGACATTGAGTTTTTGATTGAGCTTTTGCCAGGCACAGGGCCAATATCTAAGAGACCGTACAGGATGCCCGCCAAAGATTTGGAGGAAATTAAGAGGCAAATTAAGGAGTTACTGGATAAAGGTTATATTCGCCCAAGTTCTTCACCTTGGGGTTCACCAGTACTTCTCGTCGAGAAGAAGGATGGATCGTTGAGGATGGTTGTTGATTATCGTGGATTGAATGAAGTGACAATCAAGAACAAGTACCCACTACCGATGATCAATGATCTGTTTGACCAGTTGCAAGGAGCTAAAGTATTTTCCAAGATTGATTTGCGATCAGGATACCACCAGCTGAAGATTCGAGAGCAGGATATACCTAAGACAGCTTTTACCACAAGGTATGGGCTATATGAGTATACCGTTATGTCATTTGGCCTGACTAATGCACCTGCCTATTTCATGAACATGATGAACAAGGTGTTTATGGAGTTTTTAGATAAGTTCGTCGTGGTGTTCATTGATGATATTCTGGTCTACTCGAAGAATGAAGAGGAGCATAAGGAGCATTTGCGTTTGGTACTTGGAAAGCTCAGAGAACATCAGTTATATGCCAAGTTCAGCAAGTGCGAGTTTTGGCTGAAGGAAGTTGGATTCCTCGGACATGTTATATCCGGAGAAGGAATAGCAGTAGACCCCACCATGGTTATCACTGTGACAAATTGGGAAGCACCCACGTCAGTTGGAGAAATCCGGAGTTTTCTTGGACTCACAGGATACTACCGGAGGTTCATAGAGAATTTCTCGAAGATTGCAAAGCCCGTGACGGAATTGTTAAAGAAGGACACGAAGTTTAATTGGACAGAGGAATGTGAGGCTAGTTTCCAAGAGTTGAAGAAACGTTTGGTTATAGCGCCAGTGTTGATTCTGCCAGATCAACGCAAGGATTATGACGTGTATTGCGATGCTTCTCGTCGAGGACTTGGAGTAGTGCTTATGCAGGAGAGAAGAGTTGTTTCGTATGCCTCACGACAACTTAAGCCCCATGAGTTGAATTATGCTACGCATGATTTGGAGTTAGCAGCCGTAGTGCATGCGTTGAAGACATGGAGACACTTTCTCATTGGAAACCATTGTGAGGTCTACACAGATCACAAGAGTTTGAAGTACATTTTCACGCAGAAGGAGTTGAATCTCAGGCAAAGGAGATGGTTGGAACTCATCAAGGATTATGATATGAGATTGCATTATCACCTAGGGAAGGCTAACGTAGTAGCCGATGCGTTGAAACGCGAGAGCCATGTCAATACACTCATGACTAGAGAATTACCCAAGGAGTTAGCCGGGGATCTTCGTGAACTATGTTTGGAGATAGTTCCGAGAGGCTATGTAGCTGCATTGGAGATTCAGTCCACTTTGATGGATAAAATTAGAGAAGCTCAGAAGACAGACAAGGAAATTGCCGAGATAAAGGAAAGGATGAGCAAAGGAAAAGCCAAGGGATTTCGTGAGGATGAGCACGATACCTTATGGTTTGAGGACCGTGTATATGTGCCCAATGATAAGGAGATCAGGAAGTTGATTCTGCAAGAGCCACATGATTCGCCGTATTCGATTCACCCAGGAAATACAAAGATGTATCTGGATTTGAAGGACAGATTCTGGTGGACCGGAATGAAGAAGGATATTGCGGAGTATGTAGCAGTTTGTGATGTTTGTCAGAGAGTGAAGGCAGAGCATCAGAAGCCAGCAGGTTTGCTACAACCATTGCCGATGCCCGAATGGAAGTGGGATAAGCTAGGCATGGATTTTATCACGGGATTGCCCAGGACTCGTTCAGGCTATGACTCGATATGGGTTGTAGTCGATCGTTTGACGAAGGTAGCTCATTTCATCCTAGTGAAGACCACTTACACCAGTGCTAAGTTGGCAAAGATATACATGAATAGGATTGTATGTCTGCATGGAGTTCCAAGGACCATTGTATCAGATAGAGGAACCCAGTTTACCTCGCACGAAACTTTGGGTACCAGGCTAGAGTTCAGCACAGCCTTTCATCCATAGACAGATGGACAGACCGAGAGAGTCAATCAGATTTTAGAGGACATGCTCAGAGCTTGTGCGCTAGATTACGGATCTAGTTGGGATGACAATTTGCCATATGCAGAGTTTTCTTACAACAATAGCTACCAATCCAGTTTGAAGATGGCCCCTTTCGAAGCTCTATACGGAAGGAGATGCAGGACACCGTTGTTGTGGGACGAAGTTGGAGACCGTCAGTTGTTTGGACCAGATTTGATTAAAGAGTCTGAAGAGAAGGTTAAGTTGATTCGCGATAGGCTCAAGGTAGCCCAGTCCAGGCAAAAGAGTTATGCGGATTCTAAATGCAAGGAGATAGTTTACGAAGTCGGAGACAGAGTTTATCTTCGTGTGTCCCCACTTCGAGGAGTTAAGCGTTTTGGAGTTAAGGGAAAGTTAGCACCACGTTTTGTGGGACCATACAAAGTTTTGGAACGCATGGGAGAAGTTGCTTACAAGTTGGAATTGCCCGAAGGATTGTCAGGAGTTCATGATGTATTCCACGTTTCTGAGTTGAAGAAGTGCCACGCAGAGATGGCTGGTATCCCTCTGAGAGATACAGTGCCACTGGAAACGATTTAGTTTGATAGCGATTTGACCTACGAGGAGAAACCAGTTAAGATTCTCGAGTTTGCCAGCCGAGTCACCCGCAGCAAGGTTATCAAGTTTTGCAAAGTTCAGTGGAGCCACCATACTGAAGATGAAGCCAGTTGGGAACGAGAGGAAGACCTACGGAAGGACCACCCTCACCTATTTTCTAGCAAACCCGAATCTCGAGGGCGAGATTCATCTTAAGGGGGGTAGGTTTGTAACATCCCAAATTTTCAATTTGGAATGTTATACATTAGATCATCATGCATATCATATTTTCTTGCATTTCGATTTGCGATCCTCAAAATTCTAAGCAACTCAAGGACCCACGGAGAGAGTTGGGGATTTCACAATTTTCATATTTGAGTTTCATCAAATATCGAAACGAGGATCATTTGTTTTAATTATGTTTCTGTCCGAAAATATTTTCATATTTAAAATATATGAGATGGGATAATATAACTTCCCCAAAAATAATGAAATATTGGAGGAAAAATATTAAAAACAAATAAATATTTTATTTGGGATTTTATTGCTATGTTATTAGCCTAGGAAAAATACGCGTTTTTCAAAATTGCATTTTAGGCCCAAATAAATGTTCATCTTGTCCGGCTTATTTTTAGAGGACGGGGAAAAATTATTTCGAGATTTTTGGAGTCCGTTTAGTATTTCTTTTCTTTATTTTTCTGCACGTCTGAATTATTAAAAAAAACGAAACCGACCTCGGGCCGTTTTCGGCAAGGACTCCGCCCGGCCGGCCCCTTAAATAGTGCGCCCCCGAGCCGCCCCAGCCCAGCCCACCCCGCCGCCAAACCCTAGCTGCCGCCGCCAGCCGCCGCCGCCGCCGCCTCGCCGGAGCCGACCGCCGTCGCCGTCCGTTGACCCGCCGCCGCCGCCGTTGACCGCCGGAGGTAGTCCCCGCCGCCGCCGCGGTTTTCGAGAGAAAACCGTCGGGTTTTTTTAGGAACCCGGTTTATTTTATTTTGTATATAGATCGGTTTTATGTTTTTTTCGGTTTAGTTATTTAGCGGACGTTCGTCCGTACGTTCGTTTTAACGAACGGTTTTCACTGTTTAACCGCAGACAGCGAACGTTCGTTCGTTAGCCTGTTCGTCAGTTTTTCTTTTTCTCGGAATTTTTGCGATTATTTTCGATCGCGATTTCTGATCCGATTTTCGTTCTAGTATAACTTTTAGCTCGTTTATCGGAATCAGGCGATTCAAGCGCCTAGAGTTTCGTCTCGAAACCCTCTTTCTGTTTAACCAACTTGAACAAGCTTTTGGTATAGTAAAATTTGACTTAGGTCCAGATTAGCAAACGAAGCTTGTTTCTTTCGCTGTTTGAGTTTCGTTGCCTCGTTCGATTTGATTCTTTTTGCAAACCGGAGTTCTTAAGTTGAACTTTCTGGTTAGATCTCTTATTTGAGTTTTACCCGTGCACCCTTGCTTGATTTCTTATGTATGTCATTGTTTGTTTGCGATAGAGTACCCGGAGTGCGCAGCGTGCTACTACGAGTCTCTAGGTTTCCCGGATCATCAGCAAGGCAAGTAACACTTTGATCATACCTTTTTATTACCCAGTTTTATTGCATTAGATCAGTCCTGAAACAATTGCATGATTAGGATCTGATTAATATGTGGGTTTTGGGAAGTAGATGAGGTAGTACCTATTACCTGTTTTATTATCAAACCCTTGGGAGTTACTTCTATGTTGCTTATATTGCTATGCTATGCTAGTAGACGTGGATTGGGTTCGAGTGAATTCATGACAGTTGTGAGATTGTTAATTAATGGTTAACTTATGGTGGCTACTTAAATACACATCTGGGTGGATTGAGGCACCTGGGGAACCTAGTGTTGCCTGTATTTTTGGAAATCCCGGGGCACCGTGTGATTCTCCTATGGACTGCCACCCAGGCTCAAAGGGATCATGAGATTATTCATGCTAGAAACTTCCGTGTGCAGCCACAAGCTATTATGGGCTCTAGCATAGTTGATTAAGTCGTGTGAACTCTTACAGTGGTAGACTAGCAGATGTAGGGGATGTAGGTGGTACTGTCTACCCATCGTAAGGTGCAAACGCTTCTGAAAGACTATGTCTCGGTCATCCATTTCTCAAACATCATGTAGTGCGAGAAATCCAACGGAGGAGATCGAGTCTTGTGGGGAAAAGTGCGCAAACCTCTGCAGAGTGTACAAACTAATCATGGTTAGCCGTGTCCCCGGTTATGGACGTCTTGAGTATCTAGTTCTTGGATTATCATGTGAATCTCATCATGTTACTTAATTTAATTTGTTGGGTTAATGATGATTTCTTAATTGGGATTGAGTTGGGTGAACCTTCTCAATGTTTAACAACCACCGTGATAGTTAAATAAAATTTATTCCTTTGTTGTAGGGAAAAATTGGCTTTTCGCAAAACTGTAACCATAGAGCTTTCCACCAGCCATATATGCATGTAGTGATAGTATTATTCTGTTCATTACTCTCTATGTGTTACATTGCCAGCATATTCCATGTGCTGACCCGTTTTCAGGCTGCAACGTTCATGTTGCAGACTTTTCAGACGACGAGTAAGGTGCCATAGGTCGTGGTCTTATACTCAGTGATGCCATTGGAGTTGATGGACTCACTTTATCTTCCAAGACATATTTATTGTAATAAGTTCTCTCTTGAGACTATTCGATGTAATAAGTGTGTGATTGCTACTCTGTTATAAATCCTTCAAGTACTGTGCGTGTCAGCATTACCGATCCCGGGATGACACTGATGCATAGAGATCAGACTGTTTGAGGTCTGGTCGCTACAATGTTAGGTTAGAAGGAGCAATTAATATCAAAAAATAAACCAGAGCGACACATTTTTTATATATGAAATTAACAAATTAGCGATTTAGTGCTCAAAATAAAAATGAGTGCATTATTATTACATTGGTTCTTAAAATCTTCACAAGCTTTTGTACGCAATCACCAGGATTTTCCTTGCCTGTGAGTCAAAAAACAACCAGGATTTTCCTTGCCAACTTCTGTTAAACATTTACTTTTATAGGTTAATAACACGTGGGATATTTTTATAATGTATATAGAAGTCTCTATAAAATATACAATAATAGTAATAATATAAATATATATAATGTGGTTAGAAGGGAAAACATAAATTGGACACAACATTATTATTCTTATATATAGATAAATAGAACAGAGATCTATGTTTTATTAAAAAAATACATTGGGATGCCGATCTTTAAGAAAAAGTAAAATCTACGCTGTGAGGCCCATAGGCCGGTATGGACCTCAAAAAATAAGTTGAAACCACTCTCTCTGTATGTCGTGGGCTACGCATGTTAAAAACCAAAACCTAGGCCTAGCTGATACTTGTTCGCCCTGTGGAAAAAAATGATACCAGCTAGATCCCCGAGAAAACTAGATTAAAGACGGGGCCGGCGGCGCGACTGAAGAAGCACATCAGACACATTTTTTTTCTTCAGTGGATGGCTCTCGATGGCATTTTTTTACTTGCCTCTGCACCATACAACTTGTATTTTTAGCCTACCAGTCCGTGGTGGACCAGCAGCCCATTTGTTGGGCGGGCCAACCTACATAAACCAGCACTCAATTTTTCATCAAGCCCCAAAAACAACGTAGTACTATGTTTGTTTTGAGGCCGAAAACATTACGGCAGGGGTTGAGCGGGGGAGGGGGGAAGACAGAGCAAAAAGATTAAAAAGAGCTGATGCACCGTTGCTACCCTAACAAAGCAGGTGCAATTCTTCTCGGGAAGAAGGTGTGCGTTGACACCCACACGTCACAAATCCCACAGTAGACATACTAACAAGTTCACATACAAGTACAACAGAAAAGGTAAACATTCGTATCAAACTCAGGTTCACAGGACACATTCATATTCATAGCAAACATTCACAATCAACAACTCAAAAGATTCATATATACACAAGTTCAGCATGTCTATGCATCCAAATGATTGATAGATCACACGACAATATTCATAGATAATTCACAAAAAGATTCAGATATACACATTTTCAGTATGTTTATGCATCCAAATGATTGAGATCACAGCCAATATCATCCATGGACAAACTTTAATTGCCTAGGGTACAGACTGGTAAATGGTGTTCAGTTGGAGGTACTTCTTGCTAAAATTAATGCTTGTACGAGTAAACTTTCAAGTACATAAGAGGCAGCACAGACAATCTGAACTTTGCTTGTAGGTTTATCCTCAAATAGTGGCCTCGTGCCGAGAGAGGTTTGAGAAACTTGGCCACTACTTTCATCCAACTAGTTTACTGGCTCATCTTGGTCCTATAGCTCGCCAGAATTCTACATTGCAGACAAGAAAGGAGGCGGTTGAGAAAATGAACCACCGAATTTTTTTGTGCAGTTCAACTGAAATGGAGCATCCCTGGCATGTAGACTGATTAAGTGCCAGATGAATATACGCATCAACCAACTTGTCTAGAATCTTTAGACTCCATGCCATACAGTTCGCTACCATATGTGTCGATAACCAAAAGGCACAAGTTGGGACCAAAGACTGGACTGCGTTTTTCTGGGCTATGCGCCAAGCAATATTTTTGGTGTTCACTCTCCTAATACTTGGAGTTTGACAACTGGTTGACGCCGGTTGATACTCGAATGAATATAGGCACTTCTTCTTGTCAACATCGATGCTTGTCTGAGTGAACTTTGGAGTACATAGCAGCAGCATAAGTATCTATCCATCTGATCTTTTTGTGCAGTTCTACTAAAATCGCCCAATGTAATGATTTGTCTATGAGTTCAGGCTCCAAGTTATTCCTTTATGAAATCGGCAAACAGTAGCACAATACCAAATTACCAATACATATGACAAGCACAATAATCATGATAAAGACCAGTACCAACCTATGTGAGGTAGCATATCAATTACTATTTCCTTTGACTGGAAGTCGAGATAAGCGAAGTGACTGATAGCAAAGGAAGGAAGCAATCCCAGATTAGCGACTGACAGGGAAGGAAGGAAGCTATCGAGGCAATGAAGCACCCAAAGTTTTTGTGCAGTTCCACCAAAATCGAGCATCCCTGTTGGCACATATATTGAGAGAGTGAGATTACTGTAATAGCGGGACTAGTTGATGAAACATACACTAACAAATAGAAGCACCCTCATTATCTTAATGGGTAAAGTTAGCAACCTAGTGGTCTTTCTTAAAGAGAGGTATTAGTTTATTTAATCAGTGCCAATTAGCTCAACACTCAAAGCATTGCCATGTATCATAGATTGCAAAACTTTAACGTGCAAAGATAAAGGAGTTTCTCATGACAGTAGCACGATACAAATAGAGATGACAGCAAACTAATATGGATGAAGGCCTTAGGCCGGTACCAACCTGAGCAAAAAAGCTTATTCATGTAGTCCCAGAAGAGATGATAAAGCACTCACTGGAATCACTAAATACTATATATTTTTGTGCACTTCAAATGTATGGTTGAAATCACTCTTGTTTACCAGTGCTGAGGTTATATCGAAAGATTATCAAGAACTTCCAGCAGAGTTAAAGCACTAGCTGGGATACAGTTCATTGTATTGTCTTGTGTAGTTCCACTAAAATGTATGATTGGCACAACATGATCCCAGTTTGCACAAGTTGGAACAAGGTGAAACCTTCATTAGCTTAGTGAGAAAGGATAGAAAGACATTAGCGTATTACTCTAATAGTAGCATCAAATTCATGATGGACAATACGCAAAACATTGCCTCATTGAACCAATTGCAATAAATTGACATGCAAAACAATAGCACTATTATGTCATGACACTACCAAGATTCCCTCCCTGATCCACCACATGATTCACCTCCACAGAGACACATACACACGTACATGATTCAGCATAGGGTGCTACTAAAGATTTATTTAACTCCGACAGGAAAACTAGGCAGCAATAAATTAGTGGTACTTAAGTACTCTTAATTAATTAAGTGACCTTGTAGGAGAGACATCAGAAGTGGAAGGGCTCCCTGGAGGATCGTCTCACATGTAAGGTAGACGTTGCTGGAGCCCTTGAATGGCCCCGACTGAGGCCTCGGGCTTTAGCAAGATCACCTTGGCATTGTTTATTCTTCTTCTTCTTCCTCTTCATGCTTTGTTTCTCTTTCTCCTCACCAGTTGGTGAAACCAAGTACATGATTGGCCTTCTATTTTAGAATTGGTTTTGTCAGTGAGGGAGTACAAGTGTACTAGTAAACAATACCATTATTTTCTCATGGCAGTCACAAAATAGAGATGAACACATGCATTAAATATCATTCTTACCTAAAGGAAGGTTATGGTGCCAATATGGATGATGAGGATTGGAACACATATCTCCCTTTGTGCAGTTCCACCGAAATGAACCAACTGTTCCATTCTGACATTCCAGTTAAACAACACAAGTCACTTCTTTTAAGAAGTGTTTTGTGCAGTGCACCAAAAGGTTACAACAGCAACCAGGTGAAATGGATATCCCTGTTTGCACAAAAAGCTACAGAGCAAACAGTCACAGTCTCAAACAATTACAGGCAAAAAAATTTGCCTAAACTTGTCATGGCTTATAACAGTGGCATGGCTTCATTTTACCAGGGGCATTAGATTAAGAACAGCTAAATATTTGGTATAAGGGCATGGGATAGTGGGTGCACTAGCAGTCCAGCACCATGTACCTAAACCGGGGCATAAAGTGGTGATTCAGAGTTTGTTGCCCCGAGAAACAAACCTCCAAGAAACATATCTGGGTTTGTCCCATTTTTTTCACTCTAGCCACCTACTCCTATGTGTGGATAGCAAATCTAGTCCTGGTCATACCACTTTGTACAACGTGTCCCCTATATTTCCCTTTTCGACCAAGAGACCGGTTGGATGACCAGTCTGTACTACTTGCACCCCCTTTCCTTCATGTTTGTACCAAGTCCGATGTACATACTAAATTCCCCCGCCCCCACTTTATTTCTTGTTTGAACCAAGTACAAGATTCGACTCCATGAAGTTGCTTTACCTCTAACAATAGAAGAAGAAAAATAGGTGACGTTGGACCATCCGATCGAGAGGGGCTGAGAGGTAGAAAATGATGCACTTGCAGCGACGTAGCAAGCTGGGGAAGTAGAGCTAGGGCGGTTTCGAAGGAAGATATACCTGAAGGTCGTCGGGATGTGGATAGGTCGGCGGCGGGAGGCCGGATCCGCCCACACTAGGGCAAACACGAAGGGATCGGATGACCTCCCGCGCCGGCGCTCGGCCAGAGATAACGGTTCGGCCGGCAGTGGATCTCCTCCCTCGCTGTCGATGACGGCCTAAACGCTGCCCTTCCTCCCCTTCACCGGTGGAGGGGGATACGTCCAGATCTATAACCAGCGGTAAGGATAGAAAGACAGTGTTACCACCGCTATCTTGTTTAGATATGGAGAGGATGAGAGTGTGTGAATAGAGCAACCCTAGCAAGCAAGCGTGGAAGCTCCGGCCTATATATACGTAGTGGGGTAGTTTTCCTTTTTCACTCCATCAAAACAATCATTTAAAATTGTGTACATGCCAGGTCGCCGTTTTTTGAGTTGTTGATTGTTTTTTGAGATAGCTACCCGCTTATTCCAAGTGGTGTTACGGTGTGCCAGGTTGCACTTTGTATCGTTCAAGTCTGGTACAAGACCCTCCATTAAATAAACAACCACCGCCTCGTAAAATTTGTGAACAAGCCCACGGCTAAAATTATCGAAAACGTGGGCTGCCCCAACATGCATTATTATTTATATTTTCTACGTGGGAGTATCCTCAAAACAAAATGTGAGAGTACAATGTTTATTGGGCCCCTTTGTAATTGGTGCTAAATTTTGACCAAAGATTTAACTGACAAAATGTTAGTGCATGTTAACAAAAATTGTATCGTTTGATTCGTATTTGAACATAGTTTTCAATGATGTACTTTTTTGTGACATGCATGAACATTTGGTTAGTTAAATTTATAGTCAAAATTTGGCAAGGTGCATTAAACCAACACATGCAAGTATCAAAAGGAGAGTCACGGCATGCATGCATGCATTGTAATTAATGCATCGGTAAACGCAAATTATTGAAATATATCGAGTGCAGTGCTTTGATGTGTCGCGTCAACTCGTACAACAACGGGAAGTTTGATTACTACAAGGCCCTCTCCCTCGCGGACTGAGCTCCGATGCCTTAACTGCACCTGCCTTTGGTTGTTTTACAGGTGGGCCACCCACCTGTTGGGCCCACCTGTCATACACGCAAAGGCAGGAGCAGTAAGTCAATGAAGCTGTGTCCGTCCCTCGCCCATGAGCGTGGTGGCTGGCAGGACTAGGAGAAGCTTTCGCTACACGCTCTCCCTCCCGCACGCGGTGGACATGCAGCAGTTCATTCGGTGTCAGATGGCCAGAAGCATACTGTAGTACTCCTCCACTGCAGTAGTACTCCATCATTTTTTGACTTCCCGAAGAGGCGAAGAGCCAAGCGTAGCCCGGACGCTTGTGTGGCAGTTTCATGTGTAGAGTAGTCTAGGATAGCGTGTATCGTGCCTCTAAGCTTAAAATCGTTGGGGTCGGCTCCATGCTATGAGGTCGTCTCAAAGCATTTTTTGATTAAAATAATATTCTAGCCCTACCTATCATCCTGGTGATTGTAGTTTGCACGCTCATCTGGTCAAGACATGAATATATTATGGTGGGGTAATGTTAGAGGTTGCAACAAATATTTGTACACTGCGGGTCTTTCCGCCAAGTTTAGAGGCAAGCATGTGGGACCAGTGCTATGATGTGTCGCGTCAAATCGTACAACGAGGAGAAGCTTGATTTTACTACTACACGCCTTCTCCCTCGCCCATGCGCGTGGTGGCTCGCAGACGAGGACAGGCTTTTGCTTCTACTACAACAAGCTATCCCTCCCACATGTGGTGGACGGACATGCAACAGTGGATTCGATACGGTAGAAGTAGTAGTAACATCATTGTTCGTCTTCTCGAAGAGGCGAAGAGCCAAGCGCAACCCGAACGTGGCAGTTGCAAACGCTCGCGTGGCAGTCTTTGTGTAGGGGTGGGGCGTGGTGCGGTGCCTTGGAGCACGCATATAGCCAGGCTCTTGCATGAGACAAAATTGCTATTTGAGCCCACTATTGTAGTACTACTTGCTTGTATAGCCCTATAAACCGAAAAGGATTATTTGCCTTTCTAGAGATTTCAACAAGTGACTAGACTACACCCTAAATGAGTAGTACATATGGAGCAAAATGAGTGAATCTACACCGTAAATAAATATGTAGTTCTCTCGTTTTCCTCTCCGCCTTGGCCGCGGTGCACAATATTGAGTACTCCTATATGACTAGCCGCTCTATCTACATGCGGGACATCAAAGCATCCAGGCCCGCGTGCCATCCACCAAATCACAGTGAGGTGCTACAGTCGAGACTCACCAGTCACCCCGGTGTGGCCGTCATGACCCGTCATATCACAAAACCCACACCTTTACCAGTAGTGGTAAAGTGGCCTCGAAGTGGCCTCGAAGTTGGACTGGACGAAGCAACCATCACTTCACTGGAACCCTCGTTGAAGCCCTTTCTCCCCTTTCTTGAAGAAAACCTCACTCCAGGCTACTCACTTCTGCCATTTTTCTTCTGTATCGACGAAGGAAAGGTGGGCGAATCAGTGATGCTACTATATTTTCATTCCAAGAATCTTCTTTTTGCGAAGCACCGACCGATTCTCACAGCCTATTCTTTTCCCGTTTTCATTGCAATTGTGGTTTCTTTTCGATTGGTTTTTGTTTTTCAGTTCATTGATGGATCCTGGAGCACTAGGCAAAGAGTTGCCGACGGACAACCCACTGGAGATAGTGACCTCCAAGAAGCGAGCACTGACCAACGAGTTGACCATGTTGGCGGGCCAACCCATGGAGATGAAGAACTCCAAGAAACAAGAATTGGCCAAAGAGTTGACGACATTGGTGGATGAACTCCTCAAAGAAAGTTGGAAGAACAGCAAGGGCCCCACCGTGCCTACCCCAGAAACTCTAATGGCCACCTATGCGAGGCTCAAGGCCGAGTTTGAGGAGATAGTCGCCGTTGAGAAGCAGTATCCCCCTGTCAAGGTGATGGCCACCATCGAGGACGAGGAGATGGCCCCCGGAGGGATGGGATCCCCCGATGAGCTGCACAAGGTAAAAAATAATGGCTTACCATAGTTGTGGTTTTTGATTATTTGCAATGTGCTTGCTAATATGTTAGGGTTGTGCAGGTGCCGGTGGATGTCCTTGATGATTCCGATGTCGCGGCTTGTCCTGTGGACAACGCCCCAAGGATCGTTTTTGATGTCGCGGTCCGTCCTGTTGACATCGCCCCGGAGATCGATTCTGATGCCGTTGTCCATCCTGTGGACATCGCCCCAGAGATCGATTCCGATGTCGCGGTCCGTCCTATGGACATAGCCCCAGAGATCGATTCCCATGCCGTTGTCTGTGCTGTGGTCATTGCCCGAGAGATCAATGACAAGAAATAGTTGGTCGCACTAATCCTTCAGGGTAGTTTGCATTGTGTTTAATTACCAGAATGATGCGTGTTATCAAACCATCTTAGGGCTAGTGCGCTGTCTTGTGTGGGCGGTACTTGCTACTTTTGTTTGATAGTGAATCATGCGAACCCTCTCTGAGTTATGGAAACAAATGTGTCCTCACCAGCTTTTGATGTAATATATGGCATGCTTAGGTGTAAGTTTGAACTATTTATCATATCAGCAGTGCTTGTTTGATGATTCTTGGTGTTAGTAGGCTAGCTACTATGCGAGCTATAGTACTTGCAAAACACTCACCGAAGAGAAACGTTGGGGCTGATGAGCTCGTGGTACACTTATACTGATCCGTCGTCGATCGGCCAATAGCCCAAGCTCCTAAAATTGTAGGCTTAGCGATCGATCAAACAATAGTCGACACAGATACATTCAGGCCTCATTTGGTAGCAAAAGTACAAAGACGTACAACACAAAATCATAGCAGTACAGAGACATACTCCCTCCGTTCCAAAATAGATGACTCAACTTTGTACTATTAACTTTGAAACGGAGGGAGTACAAATCCTGGGCGGGCTAGTTTGGACTAGTGGGTTTCAGTGATATGACGTGGTACAGTGCCGTCGAGTCTTCGCGTGTGGTAGCAGTATTGCAGGTATAGTAAGTTTTCTTGAAGAAGCGAAATTCAAGAAAGTCATGATGGTTCCTTCGTCCGACCAACTTACAGTGGGAAAGGTTGGGCTTGTGCTATGACCGGGGTGGACCAGGATAATTTTGTGCATGGCAGGTGGACCAGGATGGTCGACGTCCCACATGTCGGCAAATGAAAGTATTCTTTCCAATATACAGGACGAGCAACGAGTATTCATTGTTTATTTTTTATGAAAGCTATTGTCTCTACTGTTACGACGAAGGAGTGTGAAACACGGCAGCCTAGTGAACTTGGCATGCGCACCACTCCCTCCTTCCTCATATAATACTACCATACTGTTGACTATAAGGTTGGCTATAAGGTTACAACTTTTTCTCACTTTCTCTCTATCTATTTCCTCTCAAATGTTTTTTACCTTTCTTTTTTTAGACACAATTGTTTTTATGCCTCTTTTTTTAGAATTAGTTTTTTATACCTAGGAGCACGTGTAGAGACGGGCTCTTGCAGAGACCACTCCTTGACTTTGTCAATGCCTCTCTCTCCTCCACATAAGCGGGCTTATAGCCCAGTATTTTACTAGTACTACTTGCTATGAATGTGGGTAGCTGGCGTCTGAGAAGGGAGCGCGCGTGGGAGGTGGGGGGTTTTCTGGTGGGCCAGGGCGGTCAGAAGCGGGCTTGGAAGTGGTCCAGACTCCCGCATGGCCCACCTCACATTATCACCATATATTTCTTGGAGTCCATGCGCGGCAGGCGGGCGATCTCTTCTCCCTCCCCCGTCTCTCTCTTCTCAGCCGACGCCCGCCAAGCGATTAGATTTTGGCTATCGACGGTTTATTCAATTGCAGTCCCACATGTCAGTGAAAATGCAAGACAATGTGTGTCTCCTCTGGTGAGCGGCATTCAAGCCGGACTGTCGGGGGTGCGACGCGAACGCGACGCCTACGAGTAGTAAGTGTGCCGCCTTTTCCTTTTGAACTTGCAAAGCGTAACATTTTCGTGCGATCGATCGATAGAAATCTAGAACAAAATGATGATGGTGATGCTTTCCCGGGCGTTAGGCGGGCTAGTTTGAGTGATATGACGTGCTACAGTGCCATCCACTTGCTCCATTTTTATGTAAGCAAGAGTCTACACTCTTACTTGGGAGGAGTGCAAAACACGGCGGATCTGATTTTTATCGAGGGATAATTGTTCCCTACGAAATAATAGAGCACTGTTAGCGATTATAGCATGATAGTTAGGGCATCTCCAGCGCTGGCCCACAAATTTACACCAGCATCTGTCCGAGGACACTGATGGATGCCATCCAATGCTGCCCGCATACCTTTTGACAACTATCTGAACTAACCAGACGAAATTAGTGCAAACAAACCAAATTTCAAATTAACCGAATGAAATTCATTACATTTTGAAAACTTTTCCTATAAACTGGACGAAATTCATTACATATTTCGCACAAACCGTACTAAAACCTACTGCAAACCTAATCTAAATGATCGTCGGCGCCCGACCACCATGTCCGGCCATGAACCCGAGAAAGTCAGCCATTGCCTTTGCCTCCTCCTCATCCGCCTCGATAACCTCCTCCTCCGGAGCACAAGGTTCTGAAGATTTCCGCCTCCACGTCGCCGTCAAGCGGCTAAGCGGCCGCCGATGTTTATCCCACCAAGCTTGGCATCGACTGAGTGGAGGAGCGGTGGCCTTCCTAGGACCAGAGCGGCGGCGACCTACCGTGTACTACTTTTCCTCGCTGTCGGCCGCGACCGCGCACGCACGCCGGCTTCGTGGTGTGGCGGCGGAGGGCGGCCGGGGGGAGCTGGCGATCTCCTTTGTCTGCTCCTGCGACAGTACGTCCAAGAGTGCTTTGGAATGTGCCCAGAGCGGAGCCGCCGATGTCCTTTGTCTGCTCCAGCGACAGTATTTCCAAGAGAGCTTTGGAGCGCTAGGAGGCCATGGTTGGAGTGGTGCCGACAGAAGGAAGGGACCGGAGGAGAATGAGTGTGGGTCTTTGGCTATGGCTGGGAGTTGGGGCTCAAGTTAATATAGCGGGCGAATGGCAATGAGCCGCGGCAGATGGATGGATGGCTGGCGCCGGAGTAGGTTCGTCGGTAGCCGTGTGTCATTAATGTGTGCGGCAGACGGAAGGATGGTCGTGGTGTCGTTAACGCAGAGCAGTCGCTTGCACCGGGATGCCGCGCGGGTGGCGCTCTTGATACGTCTCCAACGTATCTATAATTTTTGATTGTTCCATGCTATTATATTACCCGTTTTGGATGTTTATGGGCTTTACTTTACACTTTTATATCATTTTTGGGACTAACCTATTAACCTAGAGCCCAATGCCAGTTTCTGTTTTTTCCTTGTTTTTGAGTTTTACAGAAAAGGAATATCAAACGGAGTCCAAACGGAATGAAACCTTCGGGAAAGTTATTTTTGGAACGGAAGCAATCCAGGGGACTTGGAGTGCACGTAAGGGAAGCTTCAAGGTGGCCACGAGGCTGGGAGGCGCGCCCCCACCCTCGTGGGCCCCTCGTGGCTCCCCTGACCGACTTCTTTCGCCTATATATATCCATATACCCTAAAAACATTGGGAAGAAGATAAATCGGGAGTTCCGCCGCCGCAAGCCTCTGTAGCCACCAAAAACCTCTCGGGAGCCCGTTCCGGCACCCTGCCGGAGGGGGGGTCCCTCACCGGTGGCCATCTTCATCATCCCGGCGCTCTCCATGACAAGGAGGGAGTAGTTCACCCTCGGGGCTGAGGGTATGTACCAGTAGCTATGTGTTTGATCTGTCTCTCTCTCGTGTTCTTGAGGTGATACGATCTTGATGTATCGCGAGCTTTGCTATTATAGTTGGATCTTATGATGTTTCTCCTCCCTCTACTCTCTTGTAATGGATTGAGTTTTCCCTTTGAAGTTATCTTATTGGATTGAGTCTTTAAGGATTTGAGAACACTTGATGTATGTCTTGTCGTGCTTATCTGTGGTGACAATGGGATATCAAGCTCTTTTCTGGCGCCGTTGGAGGGGAGGTGAATGCTTGAAGGTATATCTTTAGATCTTGCAATCGAATCTTTTTGTTTCTTGTTTTATCACTAGTTTAGTTTATAAAAGAAAACTACAAAAAATGGAACTGAGTTTGTCTCATACGCTTCATCTTTTTAATATCTTTCGTGAGTATGATGAAAAGGAAAATTGTGCTCAAGTGCTAGAAGAAGAAGTCTATAAAATGTTTGGTACTAAATCTTTGAATGATGAGCATGATTGCAATGTTGTTAGTATGAACTCTTTGAATATCCATAGTACTAATGATGATTGCACTAGTTATGATGAAAATGTCTCCTATAAGCATGTCAATTTTTGTGGAGTGCATTGGGTTTGCAAGTACACACCAAATAGGGAAGATAGATATTGCAAGAGGCATAAGCAATTAGAAACTAAATGGTTGCATGAAAGGCTAGATGTTTGTGCTGACAATTTAAAATTTCTTCGTCGTACTTGTGAGCTTTGCAATGAACATGATCATTTAAATCCCCAATGCAAATTGTTTCATGATCGAATCGTGTCCAAAAATTGTGATGACTTGATTTCCCTTGCACATCATAATGAACTTAGTTTGCCCTTGGGAGAGCTCTTGGTTTTGATCTAGAGGAAATTTATATGTATTGTGCGGTGAATTGCATTGAAAATCCTTATATTGCCAATTACATAGAGAAAAGAAAGCAAATAGAAGATGATGAGAATACTAATGAAAGGGAAGAGACTTCCCAATATCCTCATATTATTTTTTATGATGAATCGGGTAACAAGGAGGAGCTTTCTATTCAACCAATCTCATCAATAAGGAGCTCAAAAAAGAGGGATAAACCCACACATGATGTGAAGAAGAAAACGAAAAGACGGAGAAGCAAAGGTAAAAAGGTATCCCTCCCAAATGATGTTGCTCCTACTACTCATTGTGATGATGATAATTGCTATACAATTGGTGCTATCCATACTATTAATGATGAGAGTGATTATGCTTATGATATGAAAAGGCCCAAGCTTGGGGAAGCTATGTTTGATGAGAATGATGTGTTTGAGAATATATTTGCTGCAATTAATGTTTGTCCCAAGCTTGGGGATGCTATGTTTAATGAAGATGATATTTTTAGCCTCCCAAGTTTTGATATGCAAATTTATTATGATGATAGCATGCCTCCTAATTATGATGATTATATTGTTGAAAGTGGGTTTGGAAGAGTGTCAACTTTAGGAAGTAATGATCCCACTATTTTGGAGGATGTTGAATCTTATAATATTTATGGAAGTGGATTTCGAGAGGTCTTGACTTTATTTAGTGATGATTCCACTATCTTGGAAGAGGTTTCAATCGATTATGATGAGAACAAAGTTGCTACTTATGATGATTATTGTGATGAAACTTATGCTATAAAAAGTAGTGATGATTATATTTATAAAAAATTCATGATTATGATTACCCTTTTTCTGAACATTACTCTTTTAATGTGGAAACAATTTATAGTATTCGAGTCTCTTATGATACTCCCACTATTCCGAATAAGAAGAATTTTGCTTATGTGGAGAGTAGTAAATATTCTATGCAAGTAGATCAAGAAAAGAATGATTTAGGTGATGTTTATATTGTTAAACTCATTCATGATGCTACTAAAAATTATTATGAGGGAGGAACATATGCTTGTAGGAATTGCAATAATATCAAGTTTCCTCTCTATGTGTTGAAAATCTTGAAGCTATGCTTGTTTTACCTTCCTATGCTAGTTGATTATTGTTCCCATCAGTTGTTTGCTCACAAAATCCCTATTCATAGGAAGTGGGTTAGACTTAAATGTGCTAGTCATATTCTTCATGATGCTCTCTTTATGTTTCAATTCTTATCTTTTATGTGAACATCATTGAAATCATCATGCCTAGCTAGAAAGGCATTAAAGAAAAGTGCTTGTTGGGAGACAACCCAATATTTACCTCTACTGTTTTTGTGTGTCCACATGATTATGCTACTGTAGTAATCATGTCTTATAGCTTTTGTTTCAATAAAGTTCCAAGTAAGACCTTTAGGATAGCTTACGGTGATAGTTGTGTTGATCCTGCTGAAAATCAGAAACTTTTGCACCCAGTAAATTAGTTTTGATAATTCAAAGAAACGTGCTTATGTTCTGATTCTTTTTGCTCTGGATTGGTACACAAATTGCTTAGCACTTCCTAATTTTGTAGGATTTTTGGAGTTCCATAAATATACGTTTGATACAGATTACTACAGACTGTTCTGTTTTTGACAGATTCTGTTTTCTATGTGTTGTTTGCTTATTTTGATGAATCTATGAGTAGTATCGGAGGGTATGAACCATAGAGAAGTTGGAATATAGTAGATATAACACTAATACGAATTTAGAATGAGTTCACAACAGTGCCTAAGTGGTGATTTATTTTCTTATACTAACGGAGCTTACGAGTTTTCTGTTGAGTTTTGTGTTGTGAAGTTTTCAAGTTTTGGGTAAAGATTTGATGGACTATGGAATAAGGAGTGGCAAGATCCTAAGCTTGGGGATGCCCAAGGCACCCCAAGGTAATATTCAAGGACAACCAAGAGCCTAATCTTGGGGATGCCCCAGATGGCATCCCCTCTTTCGTCTTCGTTCATCGGTAACTTTACTTGGAGCTATATTTTTATTCACCACATGATATGTGTTTTGCTTGGAGCATAATTTTGTTTTTCTTGCTGTTTGAATAAAATACCAAGATCTGAAATTCTTAAATGTTAGAGAGTCTTCACATAGTTTCATAATTATTCGACTACTCATTGATCTTCACTTATATCTTTCGGAGTAGTTTGTCATTTGCTCTAGTACTTCACTTATATCTTTTAGAGCACGGCGGTGGCTTTATTTTGTAGAAAGTATTGATCTCATGCTTCACTTATATTATTTTTAGAGTCTTTTAGAACAGCATGGTAGTTGCTATGGTTATAAAATTGGTCCTAGAATGATGGGCATCCAAGTTGGGTATAATAAAAAACTATCATAGAAAGTGAATTGGATGCTATGATCAATATGATGCTTGATAATTGTTTTGAGATATAGAGGTGATGATATTATAGTCATGCTAGTTGGGTGATTATGAATTTAAAGAATACTTGTGTTGAAGTTTGTGATTCCCGTAGCATGCACGTATGGTGAACCGCTTTGTGATGAAGTTGGAGCATAATTTATTTATTGATTGTCTTCCTTATGAGTGGCGGTCGGGGACGAGCGATGGTCTTTTCCTACCAATCTATCCCCCTAGGAGCATGCGCGTAGTACTTTGTTTCTATTACTTGTAGATTTTTGCAATAAGTATATGAGTTCTTTATGACTAATGTTGAGTCCATGGATTATACGCACCCTCACCCTTCCACCATTGCTAGCCTCTCTTGTGCGGCGCAACTTTCGCCGGTACCATACACCCACCATATACCTTCCTCAAAACGGCCACCATACGTACCTATTATGGCATTTCCATAGCCATTCCGAGAGATATTGCCATGCAACTTTCCACCGTTCCGTTTATTATGACACACATCATCATTGTCATATTGCTTTTGCATGATCATGTAGTTGACATCGTATTTGTGGCAAGGCCACCTTCATAATTTTCATACATGTCACTCTTGATTCATTACATATCCCGGTACACTGCCGGAGGCATCCACATAGAGTCATATTTTGTTCTAAGTATTGAGTTGTAATTAAATAAAAGTGTGATTATCTTCATTAATAGAGCATTGTCCCAAGTGAGGAAAGGATGATGGAGACTATGATTCCCCCACAAGTCGGGATGAGACTCCGGACTTTATGAAAAAAAGGCCCAAAAAAAGAGAAATGCCATAAAAAAAGAGAAAGGCCCCAAAAAAATGAGAGAAAAAGAGAGAAGGGACAATGCTACTATCCTTTTTACCACACTTGTGCTTCAAAGTAGAACCATGATCTTCATGATAGAGAGTCTCCTATGTTGTCACTTTCATATACTAGTGGGAATTTTTCATTATAGAACTTGGCTTGTATATTCCAATGATGGGCTAACTCAAAATGCCCTTGGTCTTCGTGAGCAAGCGAGTTGGATGCACACCCACTTAGTTTCTTTTGTTGAGCTTTCATACACTTATAGCTCTAGTGCATCCGTTGCATGGCAATCCCTACTCACTCACATTGATATCTATTAATGGGCATCTCCATAGCTCGTTGATACGCCTAGTTATGTGACACTATCTTCTCCCTTTTTGTCTTCTCCACAACCACCATTCTATTCCACATATAGTGATATGTCCATGGCTCACGCTCATGTATTGCGTGAAAGATGAAAAAGTTTGAAATTACTAAAGTATGAAACAATTGCTTGGCTTGTCATAGGGGTTGTGCATGATTAAATACTTTGTGTGATGAAGATAGAGCAACAACCAGACTATATGATTTTGTAGGGATAACTTTCTTTATCCATGATATTTTGAGAAGACATGATTGCTTAGTTAGTATACTTGAAGTATTACTATTTCTTATGTCAATATGAACTTTTATTTTGAATCATCTGGATCTGAACATTCATGCCACAATAAAGAAAATTACATTGAGAATTATGCTAGGTAGCATTCCACATCAAAAATTCTGTTTTTATCATTTACCTACTCGAGGACGAGCAGGAATTAAGCTTGGGGATGCTTGATACGTCTCCAACGTATCTATAATTTTTGATTGTTCCACGCTATTATATTACCCGTTTTGGATGTTTATGGGCTTTACTTTACACATTTGTATCATTTTTGGGACTAACCTATTAACCTAGAGCCTAGTGCCAGTTTCTGTTTTTTCCTTGTTTTTGAGTTTTACAGAAAAGGAATATCAAACGGAGTCCAAACGGAATGAAACCTTCGGGAAAGTATTTTTGGAACGGCAGCAATCCAGGGGACTTGGAGTGCATGTAAGGGAAGCTTCGAGGTGGCCACGAGGCAGGGAGGCGCGCCCTACCCCCCTGGGAGCGCCCCCCACCCTCGTGGGCCCCTCGTGGCTCCCCTGGCCAACTTCTTTCGCCTATATATATCCATATACCCTAAAAACATCGGGAAGAAGATAGATCGGGAGTTTCGCCGCCGCAAGCCTCTGTGGCCACCAAAAACCTCTCGGGAGCCTGTTCTGGCACCCTGCCGGAGGGGGGGGATCCCTCACCGGTGGCCATCTTCATCATCCCGACGCTCTCCATGACGAGGAGGGAGTAGCTCACCCTCGGGGCTGAGGGTATGTACCAGTAGCTATGTGTTTGATCTCTCTCTCTCTCTCGTGTTCTTGAGGTGATACAATCTTGATGTATCGCGAGCTTTGCTATTATAGTTGGACCTTATGATGTTTCTCCCCCTCTACTCTCTTATAATGGATTGAGTTTTCCCTTTGAAGTTATCTTATCGGATTGAGTGTTTAAGGATTTGAGAACACTTGATGTATGTCTTGTCGTGCTTATCTGTGGTGACAATGGGATATTCACGTGATCTACTTGATGTATGTTTTGGTGATCAACTTGCGGGTTCAATGAATCTATGCATAGGGGTTGGCACACGTTTTCGTCTTGACTCTCCGGTAGAAACTTTGGGGCACTCTTTGAAGTACTTTGTGTTGGTTGAATAGATGAATCTGAGATTGTGTGATGCATATCGTATAATCATGCCCACGGATACTTTAGGTGACATTGGAGTATCTAGGTGACATTAGGGTTTTGGTTGATTTGTGTCTTAAGGTGTTATTCTAGTACGAACTCTATGATAGATCGAACATAAAGAATAGCTTCGTGTTATTTTACTACGGACTCTTGAATAGATCGATCAGAAAGGATAACTTTGAGGTGGTTTCGTACCTACCATAATCCCTTCGTTTGTTCTCCGCTATTAGTGACTTTGGAGTGACTCTTTGTTGCATGTTGAGGGATAGTTATATGATCCAGTTATGTTATTATTGTTGAGAGAACTTGCACTAGTGAAAGTATGAACCCTAGGCCTTGTTTCCTAGCATTGCAATATAGTTTACGCTCACTTTTACCACTTGTTACCTTGTTGTTTTTATATTTTCAGATTACAAAAACCTATATCTACCATCCATATTGCACTTGTAACACCATCTCTTCGCCGAACTAGTGCACCTATACAATTTACCATTGTATTGGGTGTGTTGGGGACACAAGAGACTCTTTTTTATTTGGTTGCAGGGTTGCTTGAGAGAGACCATCTTCAACCTATGCCTCCCACGGATTGATAAACCTTAGGTCATCCACTTGAGGGAAATTTGCTGCTGTCCTACAAAACTCTGCACTTGGAGGCCCAACAACGTCTACAAGAAGAAGGTTGTGTAGTAGACATCAGCTCTCTCGGCCGTCGCGCTACTGCAATGCCGGCACCAGTGAGAGGTCGCGTCGGGCGTGAATGCGGACGCTGCTTCAGTGACTTAATGATACGTCTCCAATGTATCGATAATTTTTGATTGTTCCATGCTATTATATTACCCGTTTTGGATGTTTATGGGCTTTACTTTACACTTTTATATCATTTTTGGGACTAACCTACTAACCGAAGGCCCAGCCCGAATTGTTGTTTTTTGCCTATTTCAGTGTTTCGAAGAAAAGGAATGTCAAATAGAGTCCAAAGGCGATGAAACCTTCGGGAGCGATCTTTTTGGAACAAATGCAAACCTGAGACGGCCACGAGGGTGCCCGGCGCGCCCCCTACAGGTGGGCGCGCCCCCCACCCTCGTGGGCCCCTCGAGCATCCACCGACCTACTTCTTCCTCCTATTTATACCCACGTACCCTGAAACCATCGAGGAGCACCACGAAAACCTAATTCCACCACCGCAACCTTCTGTATCAGCGAGATCCCATCTTGGAGCCTTCGTCGGCACTCCGCCGGAGGGGGAATCGACCATGGAGGGCCTCTACATCATCTCCAAGGCCCTTCCGATGAGTTGTGAGTAGTTTACCACAGACCTTCGGGTCCATAGTTATTAGCTAGATAGCTTCTTCTCTATCTTTGATTCTCAATACAAAGTTCTCCTCGATCTTCTTGGAGATCTATTCGATGTAACTCTTTTTTGCAGTGTGTTTGTCGAGATCCGATGAATTGTGGGTTTATGATCAAGTTTATCTATCAGAACTATTTGAATCTCCTCTGAATTTTTTTATGTGTGATTAAGTTATCTTTGCATGTCTCTTCGAATTATCAGTTTGGTTTGGCCCACTAGATTGATCTTTCTTGCAATGGGAGAAGTGCTTAGCTTTGGGTTCAATCTTGCGGTGTCTATAACAGCCTGGATTTTGGCCCTTTTCTTTTTCTTTTGATTTATTTGGTTTTTGCTCTGTCTTTCTTTTTGGAGTGGTTCCGTGGCCTTACCACCTGGGAAATCATCCTCATTTCCCCTCCCAAGTGGCTCATCATTCTCAAAACCTTGCCAAGATCATGTCCCTTCACTCCTTAACCAAACCCTAAATTCTTTTCTAGGGAAAAATTCCTTTTTCATTAAAGAAATAACCCTATCTGCCCTAGGTTGTGAAGCAACCTATATTTCTGTCCATCCAAAAATTCCCAAATACTTCTCATAATTCATTTGGTTCATATATAGCTCAAATATACCCAAACATTGCCTTGGCCAGTTCAAAAATAATTCCGCAATAATTATTCCTTTTTCTATTCTGCCCTGAATGGCACTTTGTGAAGGAAGTGTCATTTATATTTTTCCTAGTGTCTCCCAACCTTTTTGGGCATGTTTATATGTCCAAATAATTGCCTCATGCACAAGTTCAAATTTATTTGCCTAGCTAATCTTCCTTAGTGAATTTTCAAAGTTTCTGTCAGACAGAAGGCTTTGTGAAGGAAGTGCTAGCTAGGAGTATCCAAATGATTTGAACTTTTGCACGCTCCTTAATGTGCTCATATTAACCCCCTCCAGCCATTTGCAGCCCCATCCAATTATCTATGTGAGCACAGGAGCAAATCTTTGATTCTGGCAATATTTTCAGGTTGTGAAGCAAGTGTATTTTAGATTCCTTCCAAAATTCTGATAAATTACCAGATCATTCTTATACCCACAAAACATATCTCCACCCAATTTGGCATCATTTCAATGAGCCATTTGATCACCAAAATTATTTCAAGTTTCTGGTCAGCGGAGATGTTTGTGAAGCAAGTGCCATTTTGGTTTGGCCTATTTGTATGAGACTTTTTGAGCATCTTCATATGACCAAATGACCCTGCCCTGCCCAATATTAGCCCAAGTTGACACTCCGTGTGAGTGCACCATCATGATCTAGTTTCTGGACCATTTTGGTCAGTTGTGAAGCAACTGCAGTAAATCTTGATCCATTTCTCCTCAAACTTACCAGGATGAAAGTCCTTCTTTACCTCAACCTCGCAGACAACTCCATTGCTCCCAAAACCCTTCCTATTGATCACCAGTGCTCACCCAAGTTTGCTGCAGTAAACTTCAGAGGGTGATTACCATTTAACCATAGCCGTTTTCACCAAACTACCACCGTAGTTACAACCTACCCAGGAAGGACTAACCCACAGACATCGTTTGGCATCGCCTATGGCACTGTGTGCACCAGTGCGCGCGGTGACCGCCTCTCTGGCATGCCATGGCCGCGCCCAGAATGACTTCTTGCTCGGGCCCCTCCTCTGCTCGGCGTCTCAGCGAGCACGAGCATGTCTAATAGATTTACCGCGCCGTCGCCGTCCTCCTGGACCTCTCTCCCTCTCAGTAAAACCCCTCACCGACGCACGCCGCCGAACGCCCACGAGAGCACAGTGGCGTTTTGGATCTGTTCGTCGCTGTCTTCTTCTTCCCCGTGCTCCCTGGCCTCCTCTGCACCGTGGGCTCCTCTCTGCGTCTCCCCGTCGCCTTCCCCCGAGTTCATGCGCGCGAGCACACGTCCGCGGCGCCGGACATGCGTCCGCGGTGGTGCCAGCTCGGCCACCTCGCCCCACGGCTATTTAAGCCCTCCCCGAGCCTCTCCGAGCTCACCACTCACCTCACCCACCTCCATGTGTCCTACCTAGCTACTCCTCCGAGCTCGAGGAGCTCTCGGTGGCCTCCATTTCCGCCATGGCTGCCGGCCTCCTCCTCCTAAATTGGAGCGAGTCGAGCCCTCCCCCTCCCTCCTGACCTCGCTAGTGGCTTCCCCGTGCCCCCGCAAGCCTCCCCGCCGGTTCCCTCCTCCTCTAGTAGCCCCTGGCTGCGATGCCCAACCCCACCCGAAGCCATCTCCGCCGGAGTCCACGCACTGCTCGCCTCCAACCCCCTCGGCGTCCGTGCCCTACGGGGACGGGTTCGCCTCGATCTCCTCTACGCGTGGGTGGTCCGAGCGCTCCGAACAGTGGCCGGAGCCGGCCGGACGAGCGCCGGCGTCACGCTCCTCCTGTCGGTGTCAAAACCGGCGGATCTCGGGTAGGGGGTCCCGAACTGTGCGTCTAAGGCTAATGGTAACAGGAGGGAGGGGACATGATGTTTACCCAGGTTCGGGCCCTCTCGATGGAGGTAATACCCTACTTGCTGCTTGATTGATCTTTATGATATGAGTATTACAAGAGTTGATCTACCACGAGATCGTAGAGGCTAAACCCTAGAAGCTAGCCTATGATTATGATTGTTGTTATGATCTATCGACTAGCCTGGCCTCGGTTTATATAATGCACCAGAGGCCTAGGATAACAAGAGTCCTAGCCGAATACGCCGGTGGGGAGGCGTCCTTGTCTTGATCACCAAGCCTTGTGGAATCTTCGTTGTATGCGGCAGCTGTCCGATATGGCCCATGAGTATATGGCCATGGGGGTCCTCGGCCCAATCTAACTGATCGGGAGACGACGTGGTGAGTACCCCATAGTCCGGGACACCGTCAGTAGCCCCCTGAACTAGTCTTCAAGTTGGGGACGCTCCTCGATTCTTCCAAACTGTTCTTCATCTTCGGTCGTCGGTCTTGAAAACTGGTTCAACAAATCTTCTCATCTTCGATCTTGAGGATCACCGAAGTGCATCCGAAGAGTTTACACGTCGGGTATCCGAGGAGCCCCTTTAAGCTTCCGGCCTTTATCAATGCCTTGTTATTTTTATGCCACACCTCGGGTTTGAAGTTGTTCCCGGGAGGCAGTGTCCTCTTGCGTCCGAGCTCCAACGCCGGACTGCATTTGAGGTATCTTTTCCAGCCGAGCACCAACGCCGGACTGCTTCCGAGCTCCAACGCCGAAAAATGTATCCGAGCTCCAACGCCGGACTGTGTCCAAGCTCCAACGCCGGACTATATCCAAGATGTCATAGATCATCTTAGTTCAAAAAAGTTGAAGGAGTTTAGCTAAGCTTAATACCAGAAATGCCCTCTATTGAGCCAGCCACTGGCGCCCGAGCTTTATGCCGGACAGCTTCCGAGGTGGTGCACCACCTTGTCCATGGGCTGATTTTTACGAATTTAATTCCGAATTGTGCAATGTGATCTCTGACGAGATGTATGGCCAGTATATGTATATCAGTAACCCTCAAGGTGTGTGTCAGTCAAAAACCCGAGATGTACCTGAAGGAAAACATGAAACCGCTGATCCTAGTAGCCCCCGAGACTCAGGTCGATGCGCGAAATCGGCCTGAGGACCAACTCCTAGCTCGGCAGCATACGTAGGAATAGAAATGCAGTGTAATATATTAGGGATAATAGTGATCGACAAACGGGCCCTTGAGAGAGGGTCTTGAGAAGTTGCCGCAATATATTAGCTTGACGCTATAGAGGTCCAGATGGTACCTATTGTTGTCCGAAGACACGTCTGCGCATAGTTCGGTCAAGCCGAACACTGAGCACTGCAAATTTTCTACATTGAATAGGCAATGCAGTAGCCCCCGAGACACTGGTCGGGTGGCAACACCAGATCAGGGGATCGATGTACCCCTTTAATATTTGTAAATGATAAGCACAAAGCCCAGTAGCCCCCGAGCCTTAATGTGGGCACGGGTGGCCGAATTAAGGATCGATATCCGTAGTAAAATCACAAATTATGTGTAATGATTCTATGTATCCAAGTACTTTACATCATTAATGCTTGGATCCGCATGGTACAAAACTTTGTTGACCGACCATCGGCTTCCACCTCCTCGGCCAGTAGCTGAGGAGTGTTTGTCCTACTTTATTAAGCCTTTACAAGGGCAAAGATTTACGGCAAACAAGGCAATCCGGCCATACGGTTTTATAAACAAAGGTACGCGGAGAGTTCGGTTCCTTTCTTTGGGTTGGCATGCTAAGCATGATCATGAAACCTCGGCTCCGATCAATGTGGGAGCAAAATATTGAGGATTTAGTTCGGGGAAAGTTCCCGAACTCTATGGTATTAATGAACCCAAATCTTCACTTCCGTTGTTGCCGACCAATGTGATCCTTTAAGTTTGCTAGCTTTCGGCTTCACCCAGTCTGCGGTACTAACTCGGATGACCCGGTAGTAACAATCACAGAGGTGCTCCCTTTACCACCTAGCCGAACAATCGGGAATGTAGGGGTAGGCACAGGAGCAAGGCAACCCAGCTTGGCCAAAATCTTAAGTCAAATTGATGCATATTTATGGCTTTATATAACAATAATTACGGAAGACAACACTTGTATAATGAATACAAATGTTGATGATATATACTTATTTTGACTCCATGGCGACCGTTTATCAGTTGAAAGTGGCCCATCGTCAGCTTCTACCCCTTTGTAGATACTACGCAGGGTGTTTCTACAATAACAAGACAACCCTTAGCCGACGTCTCAGTGACCGGAGGCGGTTGTGTTAGCAGAAACGAGGCAATCAGATATCTTGGCTTTATAACTTTCACTTAGTCATAGGAGCTTTAAACTGGGGAAGCTAGCTACGAACCCCCGGTTAGTGTTCAGCGACAGCAGAGCTCAAGCAGTAAACACTTCGGCCAATGTTATGAACGGCTCATCATTTAACATGGTCATCGGATCACTGGCCAGTTTGCGCTTATTGTGACAGTCAGTTTTCGGCTTTCTCCACTGAGGTGCTTAACCATGCGAGCTGGAAGCACAATCACAGTGGTTCTCCCGTTGCACACCTAGCCGAACAAAGCGGAACTTAGGAGACAAGCACAGGAGCCGGGCAACTCAACTATTGACCAAAGACACAATTCGATACCGATGCATATATAGCAATGTCCGAGAATGTTTTTGCCAAATCTCTAAAGATGTCCGGCGTTGCACTGCGAGACTTATGCTTGAAACACACAAATAGTTTAGAAGTGCCATAAGCTTGGAAAACCAAGAAACGTCAGTAAAAACTTGACGTCCGAACAAGATCAAGTGTTCAGTGCCAATCCAAAAATTGGGGGAAACAAATTGTGCTTCTGTCGTGCTTTAAAATGACACATCCGATCTCAAGACTTCACGCGGGTCAGCCTACGGCTTCAAGCTCCTTATCCCAAAGGCGGAGTACTTCTCCGAGGCCAGTTTAGCAAACTAAACTCGAGTGGCTTTTAGAGAGAAGACAGGCTATCCGGCTATTGACCATATACTCGAGTCGAAAAAGGAGCGGTAGAAAAGACTTTGCAACGACCAAGAGAAAAAAACACATTTACTATAAAACAGCTCAAATAAATTTAAGAGCCCCCAAGTGACTTGGGCAAAAGAATTTTATGTATAATGATTGTATGTACCGAAGTACTTATATCATATCTGTATTCACCCGAACTTTAAACGTGTCTTAACCGACCGTCGGCTTCTCCCTCTTCGGTCAAGAACCGAAAAGTGCTATGTACTCCACTTGTCGAGAATATCGACGGTGTTTCCGATAACCAGGCAATCAGGCCATAAGGCTGGAACAGACAAAGCACGCTCAGGGAACTTATGCTATATTACCGACGAAGTGTAAGAAGCATCTTCGAAGAAAATAGTACCCCCACCGATACCTTTCTTCGGTTGCTCGTTATTACTATGAGACTTGTGCAATAGATTTTTTGTACTCGTGAGTTCCGTTGTGTGCCGACCATTATTGAAAACAGTAAGAGCGCTAGCTTTCGGCTTCACCCAGTCTGAAGTCCGGCTCGGATGACCCGATCGTGACAATCGCAGAGGTGCTCCCTTTACTCCCTAGCCAAACAATCAGGAACGTAGGGGTAAACACAGGAGCAAGGCAACCCAGCTTGCGGAACACCTAGGTCAATATGGTGCATATTGTGGTGTAATACACGAACAAGGAACGAAGCCGTACAAGTATAATCATATGCAAGAGGAAAAGCTTCATAAAGGAAGCCCCCAAGTAAAAGGGGCATTTGAATTTGTGTGTTACAAACAAAATTTTGACAAGGAACTTTGTCACAAACAACTTTTTTGCCAAAAAGTATAATGCTTGGTCGAACCGAACAATACTTAAAACTGAAAGTTTTTGAGCATGAAAGCGACTTAGCTGGTTAATGTGCTCGGTGTTGATGACGCGATTCGGGCTTGTGGCGGGACGAAGACGCCCATTTATCTGTGACAGATCCGTAAAGGTTCGCAGTCCTCGGCATGGCCGAGGACCCAGCCCCCGAGGCCCGAGGTGTCCGAGCAAGGAGTTCAGCACTCCAGAGTAGTGACCGCGTAACGCAGTCAAAATCGATTACCTGCACACATAAAACAGTGCGGTCCAGGAAATAATAATAATATATATATAATCCTTGCATAATTGCTTTACGCAAAAATAATTTATTTAAAGAGATGTGGCCTGGCGCCGAAGCGAATGTCGATGTAGGGCGTCGGCGTGACGCAGTGAAGGCGTGACAAAGCCTGAATTTGCAGGGCGGTCTGAGTTTCGGATGCGGCGTTCGCCGAACTATGTACGGAAACTGACCGAACCACCACGCGACCGTCTTTAATGTGGCCGTCATTTGATAGACCTGTGTACAGATGATGGAACAAACTAGAGTAATAATTCCTTAGGAAAAATAAACCCGACAAGCAAAAATTGTTAGGATTAATAGCACCTGGTTTATTTGTTGTAGCAGTCCGAAGAAAAGCGACTCCCAAGATTGGGAACCGATCCGCACACCCATTGCCTGATGGGCGATAAAGCGACGGCATGGAAAAGCTAGCAAAGGTTGGCTTGCCGGGGCAAAGCCCTCGGTCCAGCTAACGTGACGAAGTTGGTCGGCTGGGGATGCCGAAGTCACCGGAGTATGTTGATGAAGAAATAGCCAAGTTGTAACATCCCAAATTTTCAATTTGGAATGTTATACATTAGCTCATCATGCATATCATATTTTATTGCATTTCGATTTGTGATCCTCGAAATTCTAAGCAACTCAAGGACCCACGGAGAGAGTTGCGGATTTCACGGTTTTCATATTTGAATTTTATCAAATATCGAAACGAGAATCATTTGTTTTAATTATTTTTCTCTCCGAAAATATTTCATATTCAAAATATATGAGAGGAGATAATATGACTACTCCAAAAATAATGAAATATAGGAGGAAAAATATTAAAAACAAATGTTTGATTTTATTCTGAATTTATTGCTATTTTATTTGCCTAGGAAAAATATGCGTTTTCCAAAATTGCATTTTAGGCCCAAATAAATGTTCATCTTGTCCCGCTTATTTTTAGAGGACGGGGAAAATTTACTTCGGAATTTTTGGAGTCCGTTTAGTATTTCTTTTTTTCTACATGTCGGAATTATTTAAAAAAAGTCAAACCGACCTAACCGGGCCGTGTCCGTCCGGGACTCCGACCCGGCCGGCCCTTTAAAGGCCGCGGCCCGACCCCGCCGCCAGCCCGTCCTGCCACCCCGCCTCGAACCCTAGCACCGCCGCCCGAATCCGCCGCCGCCGCCGCCGACCCCGACGCCTCCCCGCCGACCCCGCCGCCCACCGGAGCCGCCGCCGCCGCCGTCTCGCCCGCCAAGGTAGCCGCCGCCGCCGGTTTTCTTGGGAAAACCGATCAGTTTTTTTAGAAAACCCTAGATCCGTATTTTTAGATCCGGTTCGTTTTTTCGGTTTAGTTATTTTGCGGACGTTCATTCGTACGTTCGTTTTAACGAATGGTTTTCACCGTTTAGCCGCAGACAGCGAACGTTCGTTCGTTAGCCTGTTCGTCAGTTTTTCTTTTTCTCGGATATTTTTCGCGATTATTTTCGATCGCGATTTCTGATCCGATTTTTGTTTTATTTTAACTTTTTGCTCGTTTATCAGAATCAGGCGATTCAAGCGCCTAGAGTTTTGTCTCAAAACCCTATTTCTGTTTAACCAACTCAAACAAGTTTTTGCTACTGTAAAAGTTGACTTAAGTCCAGATTAGTAAACGGATTTTTGTTTCTTTCGCAGTTTGAGTTTCGTTGCTTCATTTGATTTGATTCTTTTTGCAAACCGGAGTTCTTAAGTTGAACTTTATGGTTAGATCTCTTATTTGAGTTTTACCCGTGCATCTTTGCTTGATTGCTTATGTATGTCATTGTTTGTTTGCGATAGAGTACCCGGAGTGCGAAGCGTGCTACTACGAGTCTCTAGGTTTCATGGATCATCAGCAATGCAAGTAACACTTTGATCATACCTCTTTACTACCCAGTTTTATTGCATTTGATCAAACCTTTGGGAGTTACTTCTACGTTGCTTATTGCTATGCTATGCTCGTAGACGTGGATTGGGTTTGAGTGAATTTCCATGACAGATGTGAGATTGTTAATTTAATGGTTCAACTTAAGGTGGCTACTTAAATAAAACATCTGGGTGGATTGAGGCACCTGGAGAACCCAGTGTTGCCTGTATTTTTGGAAATCCCGAGGTTCCCTGTGATTATCCTATGGACCGCCACCCAGGCTCAAAGGGATCATAAGATTATTCATGCTAGAAACTTCCGTGTGCAGCCACAAGCTATTATGGGCTCTAGCATAGTTGAGTATGTTGCATGACCTCTTTCAGTGGTGGGCTAGCAGATGTAGGGGAAAGTAGGTGTAACTGTCCACCCGGAGTAGAGTTATTGTTTCAGAAAGACCGTGTCTCGGTCATCCGTTTCTCAAACACCATGTTGTGCGAGAAATCAAACGAAGGAGATCGAGTCTTGTGGGGAAAAGTACGCAAACCTCTGCAGAGTGTACAAACTAATCATGGTTAGCCGTGTCCCCGGTTATGGACATCTTGAGTATCTAGTTCTTGGATTATCATGTGGATCTCATCATGTTACTTAATTATAATTTGATTGGGTTTAATCACGTTCTTAATTGGGATTGAGTTGGAGGAACCTTCTCAATGTTTAACAACCACCATGATAGTTAAATAAAATTTATTCCTTTGTTGTAGGGAAAAAATGGCAAAACTATAACCATGGAGCTTACCACCAGCCAAATATGCATGTAGTGATAGCATTATTCTATTCATTACTCTCTATGTGTTACATTGCCAGCATATTCCATGTGCTGACCCGTTTTCGGGCTGCAACGTTCATGTTGCAGACTTTTCAGACGACGAGTAAGGTGCCATAGGTCGTGGTCTTATACTCAATGATGCCGTTGGAGTTGATGGACTCACTTTATCTTCCAAGTCTTCCGCTGTTATCGTCTTTAGATGGCCTTAAGCCATATTTATTGTAATAAGTTCTCTCTTGAGACTATTCGATGTAATAAGTGTGTGATTGCTACTTTGTTATAAATCCTTCAAGTACTGTGCGTGTCAGCATTACCGATCCAGGGATGACACTGATGCACAGAGATCGGACCGTTTGAGGTCTGGTCGCTACAAGATGGTATCAGAGCACACGCTGACTGTAGGACGTGACCACTAAGCTAAAAGCCCTAGATCACTACTCTCTTCTCATTTCTAACTCCTCTCCTTTCTTCCACTCTTTTAGGATGGTGGATGCAAGGAACAAGTTCGCGCAACCAGATGAAGATACGCCTTTTGGACGCCACTTTAAGGAAGTTACTAGATACCTGAACATCGGAATACCAAGCTTCAACGGGACCTACAACGCCACACTTCCAGAAGAGGAGCGTTGGATGATTCAAGTTCAAGTTCCAGGAAGAACGTTCATGCCAGTCACTGAGCCCATAGAGTTTTCCTTTGATGCACCAACCTGGAGTCTAGGAAAGAGCATGGCAGCCCACATCACCATGGGACGCATTGGAGAAGTTTAACACAAGGATCTCAAGTATACTATCTACCAGATTTGTGGGCGCCGAGATGAGCAATGGGAGATGATCAGCACCAGGAAAGATAGATCCATTGCAGCTTTCATTCAGGAGTTAAACCAGCACATTCGTCGCCAGGAGAACCAGATGTGCGCAGGCATGACCAATCTAAAGAAGGCAATGACCAGGATAACGGAGCTGGAGGAAGAACTCAAGTCTACACGCGATGGATATGAGGAGGAAATCGCAACATTATTGGAGAAGAATGATGACCTGATAAAGAAGATCGGAGTATTCATGGGAGACCCAGCGCCAGGAGGAGAAGACGACGATTCTACTTGCCCGGAGAACTACATCATCATCGACGACACCGACTCGGACCCCAGTGATGATGATTTGGATGATGAAGCTGGAGCAGATATCATGGAGTCTTCGACTGATCAAAATTTCTAGTAGACCACCATATCAGAGGTAGTATTTTCCCCCTGTATATAGTATAGTCCGAGCACTTTTGTAACGATAATTAGATCGATTGTATTGCCTTGTTTGAAATTGATTGGAGTGATATGATTGTGTTTGTCTCATGTGCATATGGGTAGTGTTTTCCCTCTAGATCTCATTCTAGTCTATTTTCTCATCTTTTCTAAACCCCTCATATGCCTCCGAGACGCGACACCGGATTTGTTTTTCCACCGCAGATCACTCAGTTGATTCAGCAGCAGAATGCCCTGATGCAAGTGTTAGTTCAGAACCAAGGCAACAACAACAACAACAACAACCCACCACCACCACCTGTTGATCACTTAGCCCGTTTCTTAAGGCTGAATCCGCCGGTGCTTTCCAGCAGCACCGAGCCGATTGTTGCAGTTGATTGGCTCCGCAAGGTTGGAAGGGAGCTGACCACTGCAGGATGCATAGATGCGGAGAGAGTGCGTTTTGCCGCACATCAGCTTGATGGACCCGCAGCATCATGGTGGGAGAAATACACAACCACTCACCCCATCGACACTGTCACATGGGACCAGTTTCAGCAGGCTTTTCGTACTGCCCATGTTTCAGCAGGAGCTATGGCCATGAAGAAGCGTGAGTTTCGCAACTTGCGCCAAGAAGGATGTACCGTTGGTCAGTACGTGGAAGATTTTAGTAAGTTAGCACGTTATGCCCCAGATGACGTTGGTACGGATGCAGCTAAGCAGGAGAAGTTTCTGGAAGGACTGAATGATGAGCTGAGCATGTAGTTGATGGTGGCAACCTTGAACAACTACCAGGAGTTGGTAGATAGAGCTCTCATGATTGAAGGGAAGCAGCAGCAGATTGAGAGCCGCAAGAGGAAGTATGGACAAGGAAAGTACAGTACACACTACAAGGATTCCGGTCTATTGCAACAAAATTTATTGCTACAGCTATCTTTCGTTGCAATAAAATGCTATATTACCACAAAATTGCAGTTCCTGGTAATAGGATCTACATATTGCCACAGTTTCGTTTCATCGCGCTAGGTACTCATTTTGTTGCAATAGAAGCCATGTATTGCCACAAGCTGCATCAACGTTGCAATATGGCAGTGATATTGCGACAGTTGCGCCCCGTTGCGTGAATTGGTCATTTTGTTGCAATAAATACTAGGTATTGCAACAAAGTAAATCTTTGTGGCAATATTTAGACATATATTGCAACAATTCTGACATGTGGCGCTAGCCATAGATATTGTCGCAAAATACATGGCTTCTTATTGCAACAAAACATGTATTGGTTGTAATAGGGTGGTTTTTTGCCTCACCTTCGTTGTGTTGCAATAACTATTACATATTGCGACAACTTGTGCATCCATGGTAATACGTACAACATATTGCAACAATCCTCTAGTGTTGCGAAAAAAGGAGCAGGATATTGCAACGATATTCTCTACAGTGCCCCTGATTTCATTTATTTATTATACTATTTCTCGGGATCTGACTAAAGGGGCGTAGTAGTTCATAGAGGTATTAACATATTTGGTACCACAAATTGCACATAAGTTGTATTTTAGTCACATATCTTGCAAAGTGGACATCGGTGGTACCACAACTTGGAGGAACGCTCGCTTACGCGCGTGTGAAGTGTTGCACACTCGCGGACGCCCTTCACTTTAGGGTTTCTTGCACTGCCAGGGTCTCCTCCACTCGCCCTACTGACCTCCTCCGGTAGCAAGGTCGTCGTCGGCACCGGAAAGACGGCAAGCTCACTGCCTTCTCACCAAGGTGAGTCGTGAGCACTGGCCGCAAATCCTCACATTCTCTTCATTCCTAATTTTTTTGTATCTTGCTTGATGTGATTGTATGTATTTATGTGATGTTAATAAAAATGTATAGCATCTAAGATTCTCTCACCCAAGGTACAACACGCTTTTCTATATAGTTTAGTTGTCTGATTTGTTATGAGTTACTTCCTGCACAATGTCGTATTGTTAGACAGGCTGGGTCGCGCTATTCGTCACTCAGGGTGAAGAATATTCTTCACCCCACCGATCCGGCGCACCATCCAGAGCCAGCCCGTGTGTGGGATTCCGGCGACATGATTTTGGATAACCACCACCTTAAGAAAAGCTGCGACAAAGCTAAGAAAACTTCCTTCGCCCATTCTGACCAGCCAGCCACCAAAGAAAAAAAAGCTGCGAGCCTAAAGTAAGAAACCGTTGTGTGCGCCCATTCCAGCCAGCCCACATTTTCCTCTCTTTTTTTTTGCTAGAAGCCAGCCCACATTTTTCAACCTCGAAAGCAAAACTACTCTTGTAAATTTCTTATTACACTATGTAACATAGATATAGGGCTGACGTCTGACGTAAGTAACATATTTAAGGCATCATAAATTGCAGCAATCTGTACAAGACATCAACCTTGTGAGACTGCAACGTAAGACTTGCCGCAACGTAAGAACTATCAGAATGACCAGATGAGACCAAAATTATGCCACATAAATAAACATGTTTTTGACAGAAATAATTAACGAGAGAAAATGTAATTTCAACATAAGAAAGATCAAAGGCTACAAGTTAGTATACTCCTAAAAACTGTATGCTTGCCTGCCAAAATCAGTACAATCTAGGCTTTTTCTGTACCAATATACACACCGCCTTTCACAAGACTAAACAATATCTGGATCATGTCAGCTTTTCACTCAGTGTACACCCGCGTTACCCAAAGGGGACTACAGAAGTATGTCTAACAAAACGCGAGGAAGTATCAAGTCAAATACATTGGGAAAAAACAGGATGCTACGCCACTGAACTATACACATATCAGCCAGGATTCAGCCTGCATTTCGCCTAATGAGATCAGCTTGTGTATCGCCTCATGTATAGTGCAGAAGAGATTAGTTTCTTACGAATTTCTATATTTGTCAGGCACAGTTGCGAACAAAGCCATACATTTCTCATTTCAGTGGTGAGTAATTTTCTTTTTGTACCTACAATGGCAGAAATTATTCCGTAAGTATCCCAAGTATATATAACAAAATGAGTACACGAGGAGAGAAGTGTATAATCAAAGGGAGCACATAACAAATGAGAATCATCTTCTTCATGCTGTTTTCCACATATGGAGTTCATGAGCAGGAATACAAAACGGGCTAATTTTCACTGAACTTGTGTAGAATCACGTATTTTGAAATGGCAATAAGACATGGGTCACTACTTGAAACTGTAACCAATATTCTTCAGACACCATACTGAGTTCTTCAGCAACCATACGGAGTTCAAACAGACAGAATATTAACTATCTATTTCAGGGATTGCCTATTTTCTTCAGCAAACCATACAGAGTTGAAACAGTCAGAATATTACCTATCTAGTTCAGGGATTGTCTATTTTCTATCTAGTTCAATCATGCGATTTCCTTGACTGTACTGCCGACTCTTGGTAACATAAATATAACAGTAGTGATCCGTGATGAAAAACAGACAATGTCGATGATTAACCAATTAATAAACCCCTTCACAGTTCAAAGACCACGTTCCCTTAGGAACAAATAGAGAATAGGAAATTTATTACTCCCTCTGTAAACAAATATCAGAGCGTTTAGATCACTACTTTAGTTATCTAAATGCACTTATATTTCTTTACGGAGGGAGTAAAAACCAATTCCGCAGTACTAATACGTGATGGAGAACAGCTATTGTCAATGTGTCAACAATTAAATCAATTCACATGTGTTTTCACCCAGAGAATCCAAGACAGGAGCAACTAGTCAAGCAGCATGCACCAAGGGAGTAGTTAGATTAGGATTGAGAAATATTAGTTACTTATCCGGGAAGCTGACCACCTTTTGATGGCTTTTCCGTTCAAATAAAGATGGCTCTTGCTAGCCACTGTGTTTTCACCCTCACGCTATATCTCAAATCTTATCATTTTCAGTGGACGTCAACTAGGCAAAAGCGATCTTTCACAGGATTATTACATACAAGTAAATTTTGATATCCTAAGCAGAGAAATACACAGGTAGGCGGTCACTTATCACAGGACAAATAAACCAAGAAAAAAGAGAGGTTCTCCTCCAGACCTCCACATCCGCCTCATCTACCTCAAGCGCAACGAGGCCTAAAATGAAACCATCTCGCCCCATACCTCCCACCTCTCACGATTACACCCTATGTAATAGAGGTCGTGGCATACCTGCATTTCCGAATTGCTCAACACAGTTGTTAATTTCCACAATAGATAGTGGAGGCTTGTCGGCATTGATTGTCGATGTCTTAGCATGACCTAAATCTCATTGAGCATCACTCTTTCTGATTTAGAAATTCAAGGAACATCTGAACAAAACAAACAAAATTGACCATTAAAAACATACAGAAGAAATACCAGATTGCATATACTGGAAGCATATGTTACAGATCACTTCCAAGACATAAACAGACCCTTCAGTGAGTAGTAGTTGTTTCACTTGAGCACCTTGAGTAAAGCTCAAGACATCTTAAAAAGCAATTGTTCCCGAGTATTTAATTACCGATCATGACAACAATTTCTCGAATCAATTTCCACGCAATGTTCCCTTCGTCAATGCATGAATCATATGTACATATGTAAAAGTTACTTGATGTCCAGTAATAGCAGATCAATCTTTCAACTACCAAATTACTAATTAAGTACCTGCTTCTTACATTTCTATCCTGCTAATTCTCACTGAAGAGCAGGACATATGACACAAGATTTTAGTAGGATATAACAAACCATCTCAGCGAGATATACTGTATAACAGCAAGCAAGGGAAAATTAGTCAACTACTTCAAGATTTCAGCAGTAAATAGGTAAGCAATCAGCAGCATTTTTTCGATAAAAGGGTATGGCTCTTCACAAACACAACAAAATCTAAATTTGCTGCACTTTGCTGCACTTGCAATGAAAAATACAGAGGGAAACAGGGGGAATAATGATACTTTTGTTGTTGTGGAGGTAATAGGTCGCACGGGAGGCAGGCGAGCCAGTCGGGGGCAGGCGAGCAGGATGGCGGAAGAGCCGGAGCAGAGCCGGTTGGCGCCGGAGTTGAGATGTCGGGCGGTCCAGCCACGCGCCCACGGGCAGGATCGACCAGCCGAGATCCACGGAGGAGAAGGCCGACGGGCGGAGCGGAAGGCGCCGAGCGGCGGGTGGCGGAGCAAGGTTAGAGGGAGAGGGGAGCGGCAGTGAGGCGCCGGCGTGGGCTGCTTCGTCGCGCCGCCATGATGTGGCTGCTGTGGTCGCACGGCGGCGGAACAGGGGATCGAGGAAGTTGTTTCTTTTTGGCAAGGAAAGAGGAAAAGAGGCACCAGATCGTGGGAAAGAAGGAGCGGAGGAAACAGAAAGAAAATGATCGAAGGAAAGGGGGAGGAGATCTCGCGCGGCGCAACCCACCAGACGCGCGTCTGATCCATCGCGCGAGCCCCTGATCCATCGCGCGGACGCGGACGCGCTCCACCAGATAGCGTGTTTTTTTTTTCTTTTCTTTTTTTTGAGGGGAAGCATGTTTTTTTTTCGATAGTCCGATAGCGTATATTACTGAAATATGTCCACGCAAAAAAAATATTACTGAAATACGTGATCGACGTGGCCCTTTTTTTCTGTTTGAAAGAAGATAGTAATTCTATTGACCAAACTTTGATTATTTGCAACTTTTAAACCACAAATTAAAATGACCTCATTATTTCTGCATTTTTTAAAATTTAACTGATATTTATATAGTAAGTTGGTTGCATATTTTTACCTACTTAAGTAGTGTAGGTAGCATATGTCGGCACGACGACCGCGGCCCGAGGTCAAGTACAACCCGGGGTCCGGCACCAGCTATTTTCCCCTGATCGTCCACGTGTCCCGCAGAGTCGCCTGGATGTCCGATTCCTCCCATCGACACCTCCTCGCCGAGGCTCAGGGGAACTCGTCTCACAAGACTCCGAGCGCGGCTCCGTCGAAAGCTTCCAAGACCATGCGCTTCGTTCCCGAGCTCTCCGTCCATCCACCCCGGAGCCGATGCCGCCCAACAATCGACACGTATCAACGTCCTGTGCCACCCATCACTTTTGGTAATGAGTCGGCGCGTTGGGCTATCACTTTTGTCCGCGGCGACCTAAACGGACGGTAGCAGATGAAATGGGTCGCCGTGTTGGAGTTGCTCTTAGCAACACATATTCTCATATTTCTCTGAAATATTTTTTCCTAATTTATTTCATTATTGTAAACATGTCTTCTAAAAAGTGTTACTTTTCCACCACCTAATTTAGGTTGAACGTAGTTTGCGCCAATATTTTGTGTTCCCATGAAAAAATAGTCTATTTTTTCCTTCCTGCTAAACACCCTTCCTAACTGACCCGGCCGGAGTCAACATGGGTTTTAGATTTATACATACACAATTCTAAAGTTTGAAACTTGCATACTGCAGATGATATTCCAACAAGGACCAACAGCAAAGACAATCACACGGTTGGACTTATACACAGCATTAAAACAAGTTCTTCATTGTTACCGGTTACTACTAGCTTGCAGCTACCACTTATCATGTTGTTTGTCGTGTGGCATCGTGAAAGATTTTAAGAGATTTGTTGATGCCGTCGGTGTGTGCACGAGGGAATGATTTTTTGCGACGGACCAAGACTTGAAGATTTTTTATATCTGAAAATGAATATATAAAGATTTTACAAATGTGTGATATACCAATAAGTAAATCATAAAAAATTTATTTGGTTGATAATTGACATAGTTGAATCTCTATTATTTTCATTAAAACAAAAGCAACGTGATTGTGTTGGACCTACTTTGGCGTGAAGGACCCTCCCGAGTCGCCCTCGCAGGCGACGGGAGAGATCGCTAGCCGACTCCCAGCACCCCGCCTCCCGCTCCTCCCCTCCCCAACCGCCGCTAGAGGGCATGACTAGGTGAAGCCCGGCCAGCGGCGGCAGGGCTCGTTCGCCCCCTTGCGTGTGGATCCTATGTAGGACGGATCCGACAGGCAAAGGCGTCGCGATGCAGGGGTGTTTATTTTACATAGTTGAATCTCTATGCTTATCGTTTGAACAAAAGCGGCATAATTATGTTGGACCTACTCTGGCATGGACAAACCCTCAACGGATTGTCCTATAAAATGAAAGATGTTGAGATCACCCCATCTGAAGATCGGAATGTGAGATCAAGACTGACATAGATCGACAGTCTCATCAACCCATCCCATCAGTACTTATGTTTCGAGATAAGAGTATAACCTAATAGTTTTAAAATGAGGGTCGCATGAGGTTTATGTGAGATGTAGTTCAGAATTGGCCAAATTTTTGCTACTTTGACCAACAGTTGACCAAGGCAAAAAAAACTGACATATCCCAACCTAAGTGTAGATCCATGATGAAACAACACCTTCCTAATTGGCTGCGGGTGGTTGGCTGACCGGGTTTGCGCGGAGGGGTTGAAGCACCGCGGTACATCACCTACCCAGTCCGTGCACTGGTTGACGGTGAAGGCGTCCGTGGACGTCGCGTTCCTCTCATTCCTTCCGTCTTACTCCGAATGAAAACTTGATCTTCGGATCGGACGATGCGACATTCGTGGTCGTGCCCTTCCTGGAGGCATCGTCTTGGAGTCCTCAGTCCGTCGTGTATCTTGCCTTGGATGTGTGGCGTCCGTTTGTATCGGTTGCTTCGATGCATGTGATGGTTGTTTAACAATATAAATAGGAAACTCTTTTTTTTCGTTAATTGGCTTCCTCAAATGGCGACGACTATGCAAATATCGACAACGAGAACACACAATTCTCGGATTTGGTGGTTTTTTCACCACGATATAACTTTTTACAAATAAATTTTAGTATTCCCTCCATCTCGAAATATATTTACAATCTAAAAAATTCCCTTGAATTTTTTTAAACAAAAAATGTTACTTTCCCACCACCTAATTTAGGTGTAGTGTCGTTTGCGTCAATAATTTTTAACCTCCCGCTAAAAAGTCCCAAATTAGCGTCTTTTTTTCCATCAAAAAATTGGCTTCCCGCTAAATACCTTCCTAACAACCCACGATTATATATAATTCTAAACCAAACAACGACGTCTTCACGGGCGATTGGATCTGAGCTTCACGGGCGATTGGATCTGAGCTCTCTCGTCTCTGTTCATCTGTGCTGCCGGCGTCATGACGGCGTCAACAGAGCCAACCACAGCAGCTACACGGCGTCCGGGATCAAACCCCCCCTCCCCCATGAGCTCCTCCTTGATGCGCGGCTCTCTCGATCCCGATCCATTCAGAGGGGCTGCCCCTTCTCTCCTCCGCTCGCCGCTTGGCCGTAGAGAAGAAGTCCGGGCAGGGGACATGGCCGCCGCCGGTGGCATTTTCCCATCGCGCCTCGATTTGGCCGCCTCGGCGGAGGCGCTCGCGGCCTGGAGGGTCGGCGCAGCGCCTCACCTTGGCCTGGAGGCTCGCTGCCATGGAGCTCACCTCGGCCTAGACCTGGGGCTCGACGGGGCCTCCCGGCCCGGTTCATGGCCGCAGCCGCCCCGGCTGTGCACGCCGGCGTTGTGACGTGGTGGCCAGGGGCTGGTTGCTGCCTCGCCCGACCCCAGCGTGCCCGAGGTGCCTGCAGGCCTCGTGACAACCCCCCCCCCCCCCTCCAAAACTATATTTTGTTGCTAATTACTAAGCGTTTTGGTGCAGCCCATCCGTGGATCATCCCTTGCCAATTTAATTATTATCTACATTGGTTTTTGAGCATTAGATCCATTAACTGAAAAGTATGGACGTACTCTGTATGTACAAATCCACTTTACATTTGTTTTCCCCCTGGGTTCAGTCTTTAATCTCTTGTAATCCCCTGGATTCAGTCTGAATCTTTACATTAGACTCAGAATCCTACCATCTCCGTCGCTGTCACTCTGCATACAACATTAATTCTTATATCTGAATCAGGTTGGTTAGCTTTCGATGTAATATTATCCATCTTGTCTAAAATAAATCCACATTCTTACACTCTGGTTTCTTCTTATACATCCTACAATCACTTTCTTCTTATAAATATTTTTTAGCAATTAGCGTAGATTGACATGAGTTTCTTTCAACACATTTTAAGACATAATGTCATATATTAGATGGTATATGTGCGTCAACAGAGCAGAGGATTCAGGTTTAGTCATCCTCTGCATTGCATTTGATTCAGATTACTATAAGATGATTTTTAATAGATATTTGGTCTTACACAAGTCACATCGGAAATGTTTTTTTCCTATAGATTCAGAGTAGTATTTTCACGAACCTATCACTAATGCATTGCCTTTCATTTTCATTCACATATGCTTAATACTTCTGAATAACGTACGTCAAGAGAACCTAGGGTTCAGGTTTAGTGCATCCTCTGCATGTTATTCAGACCACTATAATATGAGTTTTTAATAGATATTTTGTTTTTATTGCTTTCTTATATCGTGTTGCGCCTTATCTAGTTGGAATAATCAACATAGATTTATACTTTTTGCCGTCTCATTTAGCTCGAGATCGACTCGACATCGTTACAAGCTGAGCATGAGTAATGTTCTACAGCTTGACCTTGAGCTTCATTCAGTTTGAGTTGCCTCGAATTTTAATATGAATTAAACTGATTTGATTTTATGCCTGCTTAATGTATTGCGTTTCTTCTTAAATTGACTCAAAATTTTATGTCTGGTTTACCTACACAAGGGCACAATGATGAATTTTACGGAGGATGCTCCTGGTACACAACATCCTTACTTCATAATCACCTATCTGAATGGTGCAGAACATCAATGCTTTGTTAATGCTAAGTCCCATGGTTGTTTTTTGTGTGCAGTAAAGAAAGGCTCTGTTCTCTTAACAAAGATGGAAAGTATAACGGCATACAAAAACCAACGTGGACAACCCAGATCTGGTAAATTGTTTAGCATTTGCTATAATGCATAAAATCTTGGTGTGGGTTAAATAGCTAAACCTTCAAGACTACTAAATCTTTTACAGGAACTCCAGAACAATCTGACACTCCAGTGTCTGCTAATGACATGTGTTCCCTTGCTGAATGGCCATCCCATGCTCGCCGCAACCGTGCGCTACTACAGGATGGTACTTGCTTTCATTTACATTTGTGTCATCATTTCTTACAATCTAATACCGAGTAATACAATTTTTTTTGTATGATTTGGGCTGTAGAAGCTGGTGGACAGAAGAAGAAAGTCCGAGGTGTTCTAAAAGGTTTTACATCTAAGAAGCGTTTTTGCCAATGGATCTGCAAAGCTAAATATTACATTCTCTGAAAAATTGGGTGGTACAGTAGGAATGAACTATCGTTCGTTCAAGGACGGCGTGGTAATCATAATGAAAAGAAAGTTACCACTCATAGGAGTGAGGACGTGGTCGGACACTCACCCTACCATCCATCGACTCATTGTTGCAGATATGATAGTGCGTACAACCTTTTCCACATGTGTTATCTTATTTTACCATCGATAATGCACTGCTTATGTATATTTATTTGTTGTATGCTTTACAGGACAGATGGGACCTAGAAGATACACCAGAAACAGAAGAAAAGATTCTCAAAATTGCGAAAGAGCGATATAGAGGCTGGGGATCAACTCTAAGCTCCACTTACAAGGCATACAAAACAGATGCAGCTAGATTGGCTAATCTGCCGGAAGATTTACAACCAGAAGAGTGGGAATGGATGATTGAGTACTTTGGCACTGATTCAAAATTTCAGGTTATCTCTATGATCACTGTTTGTCTACTATGTGTAAAGATTAAATGGCTAGTCTCATGTTATATTTGGTTTAAATGAATTGATAGGATCGCAGCCAAAAGAACGTCGATAACCGTAAGAAACAGAAGACAAAACACAGAATCAGATCAAAATCTTACTCGCAAGTTAGTTTTGAGAAGGTATGAGTCCAACTAAATATGTATGCCTCATTGCTAAATATGGTGTCATGTTTCAAGCATCTCATTGTTATATTACTTGCAGAGAAACTTGGAAACTAGGGAAGAGCTAGATTGTATTGCTCTGTGGGAACTCACCCACACGAACGATGGAACATGGTCTAACACAGATTCCCAGAAAGTTTACGTGAGTACATTGACTTTTGGTTATTCTATAGTTAGTCAATGATGTGCATCCGGCATGTTTCATCATCAGATGGGATTATTCATGCGTTGGACCGTGTTATTCTTGTTTCATCTTCGATAGTGTCAATATTGATGCCGCACCTATAATTGTTCCTTTCATTTTTAGGACAAAGCACTTGAAGAGGTTAAAAATAAAGAAACTGAAACTGAAGGTCCACTTTCAAGTGAGCAGAAAAACAATATTTTTCAGACCGCATACAAAGACACTCTAGAATGCAAGTCATCGCAGCCTTGTGGGTACGGATACATGGAGAAAACTTCAACTGGTTCTGAAAGGTTTCATATCCAGATTGAAGAGCAAGCTCGTGCTACAGCAGCCACCCAGGAGCGAAACTCTCAGCTCAGCCAGCAGGTCAACGAATTACAAGATCAACTACAAGCTGAACGTGCAAACACACAAGAGAGGATTAACTTGGAGCGTGCTGAGAGAGAACAACTTGAGGAGAGGTTAAAAGAAGAGCGTGCTGAAAGGGAAAGATTGTTGCAAGAGGAGCGAACATCAAGACTGGAATTTGAAAAAAACATGATGGCAAAGTTTGTAGAATTGAGCCAACAGATGGGAATCCAACAGGTGATTACAGTCATACACTTTTGACCTTGTAAGATTTATGTTGCTTACTTGCGTTGCTAAAAGCGCACTTCTATTTATAGGTGCCTACGAAGAGGGTTGACAACAAAGAAAATAGTAATCCAAACTTGCAAAATATTCTGTTACAGAGATCTAGTCCTAATAAGACTTCAGGTTCAAGGCCAACTGCTATTTCTTCAAATGCGCTCATACAAGCTGCAACAAGGAATTCTCGAATGTTTAAAGCAATGGTAAGTCACAACCTTGCTTTCTCTTCATGTTCACCTGCATTTTATAGGTCATTAGCCTTCATAATTAGCTAGTTGCTTGTTCTCTTTTACCATGTGTTGTTGCTGCATCGAGTCACAACTTAAACAAAAAATGAATATGTGCTAGCTAGGGACATGAACTTTACGGAAACTATACATCGAGTCACAACTTAAATCAATAGCAGAAGCTTTTATTATTGAGGATTCCAAGTACCAGCTCAAATTATGGTTTTCTTATAAAGAAATTAATGTATGTCGTCGCTCGGCAAACTCTGTTGCTCACGAGCTTGCTAGTCTTGGTAGGATGTACAAACCTAACCACTATGTGGAATGGGAGGCCGATGTACCAGCCCTTATGGCTGCATGTGCTTTGGGTGATTCAGCCCAACATCCTTAAGTTATAAAGTGATGTTTTTTCTCAAAAGAGAAGCTTTTAGTAGATGTACTAGTGCTTATGCTTTACACATTTACACTTGTATAATTGTTCTGACCCCTCAGTTACATGCTTGCTGGCACAGTATTAGTCTAGTTAGTTTGGCGATAGTTCTCTTTAACAGTGGGGCTAGAATAATTGTATGGCGTATGTTATGTTCGACTCATTAACTAGAACCTTTTTTATTTCTTGATTGCAGGATCCAAAGAACTAGCTGGACTGGACTCTAGATCACGGATATTTTAGTCTTCGCAGTTAATTAGGATGGCGAAATTATATTTGAGTTTCATTTGATGGATATTTGCTATGAGAATTATGAATTTTATGAATTTACATATTATACGTATGGTTTTGAATATTGTAATTGAAAGCCTATATTTTTTTTAGGGTTGTAATAGGCTATTACCACAACCCACTTTTGGTTGCCACATGCTAGCACCACTACAAATATATTGTTGCGTCATATCTCAGTCGCTACGCCTACCTGTTTTGTTGCACTAGGATGTTGCAATGGAGCACTTTATATTGTCGCAATAGCTTGTCACCACAATTTTTTTTCACGATGCGATAACTGTTTCACCACCAAAGTAAGTTTTGTTGAAATAGAGTATCGCCACGGAAGGGTTAAATTGTCGCAATAGTTTCTTGCTACAAAGATTTTACTTGTTGTGATACCTATTTATCACCACCAAAACAAGTATGTTGCAATTTACTGTTACAACGACTGGAGTATTTGTTGCCATAAGTTAATGCCACAAGTGCAGTGGGTCGTGGCAACATGCCTAATGCGAGGAAAACAAGGATTGTTGCCATAGTTTATTACCACAAGTGTGGTGGGTCGTGGCAACATGCCTAATGCCACGAAAATAAGGATTGTGGCCATAGTTTATTGCCACAATTGACTATTGCCACAGAAGAGTATTGCGCCACGAAATGGCCGTCGTTGGCATAGGATGTTGCCACAAATGTCTATCGCTACGAGATATCAGTCGCCACGATTCATTACATGTTGCATTAAAGCTATCTCCATGAATAAAATTGTGGCATTAGGTGAGTGTTGCCACGGGAAAACATGTGGCAACTTCCCGCATAGATGTTGCGATAGCACGCTTTATTGCAACAATTCCTTTTTCGTGGTAATAACCTATTACCATGTGTCCAGTCGCAACGGCTGCCAACGAATGTCGTTTCATGGCGATAGGTACTTATCGCCACGAAACATGTATTGCAACAAATGGTTTTGTTGCAATAGACCCGGATCCTTGTAGTGACAGGAGCTCATCAGAAGCCTCGTTTTACCCCTAACTCGGGAGGACACCTTCAACATAACCATGGAGGTCATAATCACAATGGAGGGAGTTCGCACAATCATAGTGGCCCCAAGAATGGGAATGGTAACGGAGGAAGCAATGGGCAGAACTGTTCCAACCCATCAACACCAGCCAAGAGGGATCTGAGCCACATTACCTGCTACAAGTGCCAGAAGACTGGACATTATGCTACTGATTGTCCGGAAGCAAAGAATGGAAATGGCAATGGAAGCTCTGGGAAGAAGCCAAACCCTTTCAACAGGGGACAAGTGAACCATGTCAACGTGGAGGAGGTAGAAGCCCAGCCTGATGCAGTAATAGGTAAGTTTTTGGTTAAGTCATTTACTGCAATCGTTCTTTTCGATACTGGTGCATCGCATTCATACATATCAAGGGGATTTGTGGATAAGTATAAGTTGCCCACCAAAGCTCTTAGAACACCTATGTTAGTAAGCTCTTCAGGAGCAGAGTATATGGCAAGCGAAGGATGTTTTCAGATGCCATTGGCCATAGGTAGGCATGTTTTCCCCTCAGACTTGATAATTTTGGAGTCGCAAGGTTTGGATGTGATTTGGGGTATGGATTGGCTATCGATGTATGGAGGAAACATCGATTGCGCCAGTAAGACGATTTTGCTTACCACCCCAGAAGGAAGAAGGATTAAGTATGTATCCCGGCATGTGCCGAAGAGGACTCAAGTGAATTCCCTATCAGGAGTTGTACAGGAGGAAGTACCAGTGGTGAAGGAATTCCCTGATGTGTTTCCAGAAGAGTTGCCAGGCATGCCACCGGATAGAGACATTGAGTTTTTGATTGAGCTTTTGCCAGGCACAGGGCAATATCTAAGAGACCGTACAGGATGCCCGCTAAGGATTTGGAGGAAATTAAGAAACATATTAAGGAGTTACTAGATACATGCTATATTCGCCCAAGTTCGTCACCTTGGGGACCACCCGTACTTCTCGTGGAGAAGAAGGATGAATCGTTGAGGATGGTTGTTGATTATCGAGGATTGAATGAAGTGACAATCAAGAACAAGTACCCACTGCCGATGATCAATGACTTGTTTGACCAACTACAAGGAGCTAAAGTATTTTCCAAGATCGATTTGCGATCAGGATACCACCAGCTGAAGATTCAAGAGCAAGATATACCTAAGACAGCTTTTACCACAAGGTATGGGCTATATGAGTATACCGTTATGTCATTTGGCCTGACTAACGCACCTGCTTATTTCATGAACATGATGAACAAGGTGTTTATGGACTTTTTGGATAAGTTCTTCGTGGTGTTCATTGATGATATTCTAGTCTACTCGAAGAATGAAGAGGAGCATAAGGAGCATTTGCGTTTGATACTTGGAAAGCTCAGAGAACATCAGTTATATGCCAAGTTTAGCAAGTGTGAGTTTTGGTTGAAGGAAGTTGGATTCCTCGGACATGTTATATCCGGAGAAGGAATAGCAGTAGACCCCACCAAGGTTATCGTTGTGACAAATTGGGAAGCACCCACGTCAGTTGGAGAGATCCGGAGTTTTCTTGGACTCGCAGGATACTACCGGAGGTTCATTGAGAATTTCTCGAAGATTGCAAAGCCCATGACGGAGTTGTAGAAGAAGGAAACCAAGTTCAATTGGACGGAGGAATGTGAGGCTAGTTTCCAGGAGTTGAAGAAACGCTTGGTTAGAGCGCCAGTGTTGATTCTGCCAGATCAACGCAAGGATTATGAGGTGTATTGCGATCCTTCTCGTCAAGGACTTGGAGCAGTGCTTATGCAGGAGGGAAGAGTTGTTTCATATGCCTCACGACACCTTAAACCCCATGAGTTGAATTATGCTACACACGATTTGGAGTTAGCAGTCGTAGTGCATGCGTTGAAGACATGGAGACATTTTCTCATCGGAAACCATTGTGAGGTGTACACAGATCACAAGAGTTTGAAGTATATCTTCACACAGAAGGAGTTGAATCTCAGGCAAAGGAGATGGTTGGAGCTCATCAAGGATTATGATATGAGATTGCATTATCACCCAGGGAAGGCTAACGTAGTAGCCGATGCGTTGAGCCGCAAGAGCCATGTTAACACACTCATGACTGGAGAGTTACCCAAGGAGTTAGCCGAGGATCTTCGTGAGCTATGTTTGGAGATAGTTCCGAGGGGCTATGTAGCAGCATTGGAGGTTCAGTCTACTTTGATGGATAAGATCAGAGAAGCTCAGAAGACAGACAAGGAAATTGCCGAGATAAAGGAAAGGATGAGCAAAGGAAAAGCCAAGGGATTTCATGAGGATGAGCACGATACCTTATGGTTTGAGGACCGCGTTTATGTTCCCAATGATCCAGAGATCAGGAAGTTGATTCTGCAGGAGGCCCATGATTCACCGCATTCGATTCACCCAGGAAACACCTAGATGTATCTCGATTTGAAGGACGGTTTCTGGTGGACCGGAATGAAGAAAGATATTGCGGAGTATGTAGCAGTTTGTGATGTATGTCAGAGAGTGAAGGCAGAGCATCAGAAGCCAGCAGGATTGCTACAGCCATTGCCGATACCCGAATGGAAGTGGGATAATCTAGGCATGGATTTTATCACGGGATTGCCCAGGACTCGTTCAGGCTATGACTCGATATGGGTTGTAGTTGATCGTTTGACGAAGGTAGCTCATTTCATCCCAGTGAGACCACTTATACCAGTGCTAAGTTGGCAAAGATATACATGACCAGGATCGTATGCCTGCATGGAGTTCCGAGGACCATTGTATCAGATAGAGGAACCCAGTTTACCTCAAAGTTCTGGAATCAGTTGCACGAGACTTTGGGTACCAGGCTAGAGTTCAGTACAGCTTTTCATCCACAGACAGATGGGCAGATCGAGAGAGTCAATTAGATTTTGGAGGACATGCTTAGAGCTTGTGCGCTAGACTATGGATCCAGTTGGGATGACAGTTTACCGTATGCAGAGTTTTCTTACAACAATAGCTATCAATCCAGTTTGAAGATGGCCCCTTTCAAAGCTCTGTATGGAAGGAGGTGCAGGACACTGTTGTTGTGGGACGAAGTTGGAGACCGTCAGCTGTTTGGACCAGATTTGATTAAAGAGTCTGAAGAGAAGGTTAAGCTGATTCGCGATGGACTCAAGGTAGCCCAGTCCAGGCAGAAGAGTTATGCGGATTCTAAACACAAGGAGACAGTTTACGAAGTAGGAGATAGAGTTTATCTTCGTGTGTCCCCACTTAGAGGAGTTAAGCGTTTTGGAGTTAAGGGAAAGTTAGCACCACGTTTGTAGGGACCATACAAAGTTTTGGAGCGTATGGGAGAAGTTGCTTACAAGCTGGAGTTGCCTGAAGGATTGTCAGGAGTTCACGATGTGTTCCATGTTTCCCAGTTGAAGAAGTGCCACACAGAGATGGCTGATATTCCTCTGAGAGATACAGTGCCACTGGAAGCGATTCAGCTGGATAGTGATTTGACCTATGAGGAGAACCCAGTCAAGATTCTCGAGTTTGCCAGCCGAGTCACCCGCAGCAAGGTTATCAAGTTTTGCAAAGTTCAGTGGAGCCACCATACCGAAGATGAAGCCACTTTGGAATGAGAGGAAGACCTACGCAAGGATCACCCTCACCTATTTTCTAGCCAACCCGAATCTCGAGGGTGAGATTCATCTTAAGGGGGGTAGGTTTTGTAACATCCCAAAATTTCAATTTGGAATGTTATACATTAGCTCATCATGCATATCATATTTTATTACATTTCGATTTGCGATCCTCGAAATTCTAAGCAACTCAAGGACCCACGGAGAGAGTTGGGGATTTCACAGATTTTTGTTTCTTTCGCAGTTTGAGTTTCGTTGCTTCATTTGATTTTATTCTTTTTACAAACCGGAGTTCTTAAGTTGAACTTTCTGGTTAGATCTCTTATTTGAGTTTTACCCGTGCATCTTTGCTTGATTGCTTATGTATGTCATTGTTTGTTTGCGATAGAGTACCCGGAGTGCGAAGCGTGCTACTACGAGTCTCTAGGTTTCATGGATCATCAGCAAGGCAAGTAACACTTTGATCATACCTCTTTACTACCCAGTTTTATTGCATTAGATCAATCCTCAAACAATTGCATGGTTAGGATCTGATTAATATGTGGGTTATGGGAAGTAGATAAGGTAGTATCTATTGCCATGTTTATTATCAAACCTTTGGGAGTTACTTCTACGTTGCTTATTGCTATGCTATGCTCGTAGACGTGGATTGGGTTTGAGTGAATTTCCATGACAGATGTGAGATTTTTAATTTAATGGTTCAACTTAAGGTGGCTACTTAAATAAAACATCTGGGTGGATTGAGGCACCTGGAGAACCCAGTGTTGCCTGTATTTTTGGAAATCCCGGGGTTCCGTGTGATTATCCTGTGGACCGCCACCCAGGCTCAAAGGGATCATAAGATTATTCATGCTAGAAACTTCCGTGTGTAGCCACAAGCTATTATGGGCTCTAGCATAGTTGAGTATGTTGCATGACCTTTTTTAGTGGTGGGCTAGCAGATGTACGGGAAAGTAGGTGTAACTGTCCACCCGGAGTAAAGATTTATTGTTTCTGAAAGACTGTGTCTCGGTCATCCGCTTCTCAAACACCATGTAGTGTGAGAAATCAAACGGAGGAGATCGAGTCTTGTGGGGAAAAGTGCGCAAACCTCTGCAGAGTGTACAAACTAATCATGGTTAGCCGTGTCCCCGGTTATGGACATCTTGAGTATCTAGTTCTTGGATTATCATGTGGATCTCATCTTGTTACTTAATTATAATTTGATTGGGTTTAATCACGTTCTTAATTGGGATTGAGTTGGAGGAACCTTCTCAATGTTTAACAACCACCATGATAGTTAAATAAAATTTATTCCTTTGTTGTAGGGAAAATTGGCTTTTCGCAAAACTGTAACCATAGAGCTTACCACCAGCCAAATATGCATGCAGTGATAGCATTATTCTGTTCATTACTCTCTATGTGTTACATTGCCAGCATATTCCATGTGCTGACCCGTTTTCGGGCTGCAACGTTCATGTTGCAGACTTTTCAGACGACGAGTAAGGTGCCATAGGTCATGGTCTTATACTTAGTGATGCCATTGGAGTTCATGGACTCACTTTATCTTCCAAGCCTTCCGCTGTTATCGTATTTAGATGGCCTTAAGCCATATTTATTGTAATAAGTTCTCTCTTGAGACTATTCGATGTAATAAGTGTGTGATTGCTACTCTGTTATAAATCCTTCAAGTACTGTGCGTGTCAGCATTACCGATCCAGGGATGACGCTGATGCACAGAGATCGGACCGATTGAGGTCTGGTCGCTACACAAGTCCCCAGTCTAGCCGAGGTGACGGAGCAGGTCGGTAAGGAGTCATTGCAGCCACCATGTCTGCCGGGGTGTTGAGGTAGTTCGGCGTGATGGACATCGGCTTGAAGAAGCAATAGTGCGGCCATGCCGGTGCAGGTCGTAACTTGTGACACGGCCAATGCTGGTTTGATGAAGTGACCATGCGGCGATGCTGGTGTGCCCGCTCCGTGTAATCCGTGGGGCGGCGATGTTGGTGATGATTTATCCTTGGCGATTCCGAACTCTTGTTCGGCTCGCCGGGGTGAGGATCCGAAGAAGCTGAGCTCGGCTCAAAAAGCGACGACATGTCTAGCGCAGGTCGGCAGCCGTGGAGCTATATTGCCGGACTGGTTTGACACCAGGGTGATGGTGAAGATTACCTCAGAGGAGGCTTAAAATTTAAGAACAACGCCCAATACCTTAGAAGAAAATTCCTTTAAAAAGGTCATCCAAAATCACGTTCATAAAGAAACATGAATTCGGGTCAAATCCGTATTCGCGCAGGAAACAGATCTGAAAAGTGATGCACTAATCGGAAGGTTCCCGGAGTTTGGATAGTCGGATCGAGCTGAAATTTTGAGGGGTGGTAGATATGGGAATTCCGCAGAAGATGAACAGTTGGATCTTCCAAAGGACCTCCGAGCTGGGCTCTGGAGACCATGCCCTAAACTCGTCCAGATTCTCGTCCGAATTTGACAGGGCTCCGGTATATTGTAGATTGTCAGAGATTCGTCCATCGGAACTCGACGAAATTTTCCAGGGTTGTTGTAGACTCAATTCCGCACAATTCCACCAAAGCGATCGCTAAAACGACACTCGAGGAGGCGGTGGCGGTGGATACAAGTTCGTTGTCCAGAAAAACAGCATGGTCGCCCGAGGGCAATGTTGACGTTGAGCCCCTGAACTCCATGGATGATTCCTCCATGATCTTGATAGAGATCGGAGTTGGTGTTGATGAAGGCCCTCGTCCGAACATGACGATCGGAGGCAGGGCATAGTCCTCGGTCAAGCCAAGGTGACCAGTCGAGCCGGTGACGAAGCTGTCGACATCGCAGGTAATCTGCAGACGAGCCATTGATCCTTTTGTCGATCACACAGCGGAACTCTCAATGAAAGCACCAATGTCGGTGTCAAAACCGGCGGATCTCGGGTAGGGGGTCCCGAACTGTGCGTCTAAGGCTAATGGTAACAGGAGGCGGGGGACACGATGTTTATCCAGGTTCGGGCCCTCTCGATGGAGGTAATACTTCCTGCTTGATTGATCTTGATGATATGAGTATTACAAGAGTTGATCTACCATGAGATCGTAGAGGCTAAACCCTAGAAGCTAGCCTATGATTATGATTGTTGTTATGATCTATCGACTAGCCTGGCCTTGGTTTATATAATGCACCAGAGGCCTAGGATAACAAGAGTCCTAGCCGAATACGCCGGTGGGGAGGAGTCCTTGTCTTGATCACCAAGCCTTGTGGAATCTTCCTTGTATGCGGCAGCTGTCCGAACTGGCCCATGAGTATACGGCCATGGGGGTCCTCGGCCCAATCTAACTGATCGGGAGACGATGTGGTGAGTAACCCCTAGTCCGGGACACCGTCACCTCCCTCTGCCTCCGTCGGGCGGCGTCGTGAAGGAGACGAGGAAGACGAAGCCCACCTGCCAGCTAGCCGCGGGCCCCTCCAGTCAGCCTCCCAGCCGTCGGCCCCGCGTTGACCCGGCCCGCTGACGTGGCTAAGTGGAGATGTAATTGGGTGAGTACATTTTCACCTATCGAAAGCGTATTTCCAATTTTGCACCTCTGCTTTATCCACTCAGGGACCCGTCTGTGAATATAATTTTTACAGGAAAGTCCCTAAATTTCAATCCTCCACAACTTTTCAACCGTAACTCCAAACGAGGTGAATCCAAAGCCCACTTCTTCGTCTCGTCGAGCCCATTCTGTTGGTTTCATTTTCACCATGTGTTAACATTCTTAAAATGACCATTATGCCCTTGCCCTTATTCAGCCCTCTCCGAGAGAGAACATTTTCCGGCAATTCGTTCCGCGAGTTTCTTGCATTTTCTCCCGGTGATTTCTTCCACCCTAGGCAAGCCACAATACCCACTTGCATGATAGTCATGCAGTAGCCATGGTTTTCAACTTGAATCTTTATTAAATGTTTGCTTGTTGAAAAGATGGTTATCGTTGTTCTGGTGATGTTTAGATCTGCATGTTCACTTTTGTGCTCTGTTATCATGTTCTACCCGCTAGTATTTCCTTCCATATGTTTATGCTTGCTAGTAGTACATCTTGATGTTGGTCATGGTCTTTGTGTTGGGAATCGTAGCATAATTTTAAAATTTTCCTACGCTCACCAAGATGCATCTATGGAGTCTACTAGCAACGAGGGGAAAGGAGTGCATCTACATACCCTTGTAGATCGCGAGCGGAAGCGTTCCAATGAACGTGGATGACGGAGTCGTACTCGCCGTGATCCAAATCACCGATGACCGAGTGCCGAACGGACGGCACCTCCGCGTTCAACACACGTACGGTGCAGCGACGTCTCCTCCTTCTTGATCCAGCAAGGGGGAAGGAGAGGTTGATGGAGATCCAGCAGCACGACGGCGTGGTGGTGGATGTAGCGGGTTCCGGCAGGGCTTCGCCGAGCTTCTGCGAGAGAGAGAGAGGTGTTGCAGGGGAGGAGGGAGGCGCCCAAGGCTGTGTGTTGCTGCCCTCCCCCCCCTTTATATAGGCCCCCTGGGGGGGGGGCGCCGGCCCTAGAGATGGGATCTCAAGGGGGGGGGGGGCGGCGGCCAAAGGGGGGAAGGGGTTGCCTTGCCCCCCAAGGCAAGGGGGAAGTCCCCCCACCCTAGGGTTTGCAACCCTAGGCGCATGGGGGGAGGCCCATGGGGGGGCGCCCAGCCCACTAGGGGCTGGTTCCCTTCCACTTTCAGCCCATGGGGCCCTCCGGGATAGGTGGCCCCACCCGGTGGACCCCCGGGACCCTTCCGGTGGTCCCGGTACAATACCGGTAACCCCCGAAACTTTCCCGGTGGCCGAAACTGGACTTCCTATATATAATTCTTCACCTCCGGACCATTCCGGAACCTCTCGTGATGTCCGGGATCTCATCTGGGACTCCGAACAACTTTTGGGTTTCCGCATACATATATCTCTACAACCCTAGCGTCACCGAACCTTAAGTGTGTAGACCCTACGGGTTCGGGAGACATGCAGACATGACCGAGACGCCTCTCCGGTCAATAACCAACAGCGGGATCTGGATACCCATGTTGGCTCCCACATGTTCCACGATGATCTCATCGGATGAACCACGGTGTCGAGGATTCAATCAATCCCGTATGCAATTCCCTTTGTCAATCGGTATGTTACTTGCCCGAGATTCGATCGTCGGTATCCCAATACCTTGTTCAATCTCGTTACCGGCAAGTCTCTTTACTCGTACCGCAATGCATGATCCCGTGACTAACGCCTTAGTCACATAGAGCTCATTATGATGATGCATTACCGAGTGGGCCCAGAGATACCTCTCCGTCACACGGAGTGACAAATCCCAGTCTCGATCCGTGCCAACCCAACAGACACTTTCGGAGATACCCGTAGTGCACCTTTATAGTCACCCAGTTACGTTGTGACGTTTGGCACACCCAAAGCACTCCTACGGTATCCAGGAGTTGCACGATCTCATGGTCTAAGGAAAAGATACTTGACATTGGAAAAGCTCTAGCAAACGAAACTACACGATCTTTTATGCTATGCTTAGGATTGGGTCTTGTCCATCACATCATTCTCCTAATGATTATCAACGACATCCAATGTCCATAGTCAGGAAACCATGACTATCGGTTGATCAACGAGCTAGTCAACTAGAGGCTTACTAGGGACACGTTGTGGTCTATTTATTCACACATGTATTACGATTTCCGAACAATACAATTATAGCATGAACAATAGACAATTACCATAAACAAAGAAATATAATAATAACCATTTATTGTTGCCTCTAGGGCATATTTCCAACAGTCTCCCACTTGCACTAGAGTCAGTAATCTAGTTACATTGTGATGAATCGAACACTCATTGCGTCCTGGTGTTGATCATGTTTTGCCCTAGGGAGAGGTTTAGTCAACGGATCTGCTACATTCAGGTCCGTATGTACTTTACAAATATCTATGTCTCCATTTTGAACACTTTCACGAATGGAGTTGAAGCGACGCTTGATATGCCTGGTCTTCCTGTGAAACCTGGGCTCCTTCGCAAGGGCAATAGCTCCAGTGTTGTCACAGAAGAGAGTCATCGGGCCCGACGCATTGGGAATCACCCCTAGGTCGGTAATGAACTCCTTCATCCAGACTGCTTCCTGCGCTGCCTCTGAGGGTGCCATGTACTCCGCTTCACATGTAGATCCCGCCACGATGCTTTGCTTGCAACTGCACCAGCTTACTGCTCCTCCATTCAAAATATACACGTATCCGGTCTGTGACTTCGAGTCATCCAGATCTGTGTCGAAGCTAGCGTCGACGTAACCCTTTACGACAAGCTCTTCGTCACCTCCATAAACGAGAAACATATCCTTAGTCATTTTCAGGTACTTCAGGATATTCTTGACCGCTGTCCAGTGTTCCATGCCGGGATTACTTTGGTACCTTCCTACCAAACTTACGGCAAGGTTTACATCAGGTCTGGTACACAGCATGGCATACATAATAGACCCTATGGCCGAGGCATAGGGGATGACACTCATCTTTTCTATATCTTCTGCCGTGGTCGGGCATTGAGCCGGGCTCAATTGCACACCTTGCAATACAGGCAAGAACCCCTTCTTGGACTGATCCATACTGAACTTCTTCAATATCTTGTCAAGGTATGTACTCTGTGAAAGACCAATGAGGCGTCTTGATCTATCTCTATAGATCTTGATGCCTAATATATAAGCAGCTTCTCCAAGGTCCTTCATTGAAAAACACTTATTCAAATAGGCCTTTATACTTTCCAAGAATTCTATATCATTGCCCATCAATAGTATGTCATCCACATATAATATGAGAAATGCTACAGAGCTCCCACTCACTTTCTTGTAAACACAGGCTTCTCCATAAGTCTGTGTAAACCCAAATGCTTTGATCATCTCATCAAAGCGAATGTTCCAACTCCGAGATGCTTGCACCAGCCCATAGATTGAGCGCTGGAGCTTGCATACTTTGTTAGCATTCTTAGGATCGACAAAACCTTCCGGCTGCATCATATACAACTCTTCCTTAAGGAAGCCATTAAGGAATGCCGTTTTGACGTCCATCTGCCATATCTCATAATCATAGTATGCGGCAATTGCTAACATGATTCGGACGGACTTCAGCTTCGCTACGGGTGAGAAAGTCTCATCGTAGTCAACCCCTTGAACTTGTCGATAACCCTTAGCGACAAGTCGAGCTTTGTAGATGGACACATTACCATCCGCGTCCGTCTTCTTCTTAAAGATCCATTTGTTTTCTATGGCTCGCCTCTCATCGGGCAAGTCAATCAAAGTCCATACTTTGTTTTCATACATGGATTCTATCTCGGATTTCATGGCTTCTAGCCATTTGTCGGAATCCGGGCCCGCCATCGCTTCTTCATAGTTCGAAGGTTCACCGTTGTCTAACAACATGATTTCCAGGACAGGGTTGCCGTACCACTCTGGTGCGGATCGTGTCCTTGTGGACCTACGAGGTTCAGTAACTTGATCCGAAGCTTCATGATCATCATCATTAACTTCCTCCCTAGTCGGTGTAGGCACCACAGGAACATTTTCCCGCGCTGCGCTACTTTCCGGTTCGGAAGGGGTGACTATCACCTCATCAAGTTCCACTTTCCTCCCACTCAATTCTTTCGAGAGAAACTCCTTCTCAAGAAAGGACCCGTTCTTGGCAACGAAGATCTTGCCTTCGGATCTGAGGTAGAAGGTATACCCAATGGTTTCCTTAGGGTATCCTATGAAGACGCATTTTTCCGATTTGGGTTCGAGCTTTTCAGGTTGAAGTTTCTTGACATAAGCATCGCATCCCCAAACTTTTAGAAACGACAGCTTAGGTTTCTTCCCAAACCATAATTCATACGGTGTCGTCTCAACGGATTTCGACGGAGCCCTATTTAAAGTGAATGCGGCAGTCTCTAAAGCATAACCCCAAAATGAGAGCGGTAAATCGGTAAGAGACATCACAGATCGCACCATATCCAATAGAGTGCGATTACGACGTTCGGACACACCATTTCCCTGAGGTGTTCCAGGCGGCGTGAGTTGTGAAACTATTCCACATTTCCTTAAGTGTGCACCAAACTCGTGACTTAAATATTCTCCACCACGATCTGATCGTAAGAATTTTATTCTCCTGTCACGTTGATTCTCAACCTCACTCTGAAATTCCTTGAACTTTTCAAAGGTTTCAGACTTGTGTTTCATTAGGTAGACATACCCATATCTACTTAAGTCATCAGTAAGAGTGAGAACATAACGATATCCTCCGCGAGCCTCAACACTCATTGGACCGCACACATCGGTATGTATGATTTCCAATAAGTTGGTTGCTCGCTCCATTGTTCCGGAGAACGGAGTCTTGGTCATCTTACCCATGAGGCATGGTTCGCACGTGTCAAATGATTCGTAATCAAGAGACTCCAAAAGTCCATCTGCATGGAGCTTCTTCATGCGCTTGACACCAATGTGACCAAGGTGGCAGTGCCACAAGTATGTGGGACTATCGTTATCAACTTTACATCTTTTGGTATTCACACTATGAACATGTGTAACATCACGTTCGAGATTCATCAAAAATAAACCATTGACCAGCGGGGCATGACCATAAAACATATCTCTCAAATAAATAGAACAACCATTATTCTCGGATTTAAATGAGTAGCCATCTCAAATTAAACGAGATCCAGATACAATGTTCATGCTCAAAGCTGGCACTAAATAACAATTATTGAGGTTTAAAACTAATCCCGTGGGTAGATGCAGAGGTAGCGTGCCGACGGCGATCACATCGACCTTGGAACCATTCCCGACGCGCATCGTCACCTCGTCCTTCGCCAGTCTCCGTTTATTCCGTAGTTCCTGTTTTGAGTTACAAATATGAGCAACCGCACCGGTATCAAATACCCAGGAGCTACTACGAGTACTGGTAAGGTACACATCAATTACATGTATATCACATATACCTTTGGTGTTGCCGGCCTTCTTCTTGTCCGCTAAGTATTTGGGGCAGTTCCGCTTCCAGTGACCACTTCCCTTGCAATAAAAGCACTCAGTCTCAGGCTTGGGTCCATTCTTTGACTTCTTCCCAGTAACTGGTTTACCGGGCGCGGCAACCCCTTTGCCGTCCTTCTTGAAGTTCTTCTTACCCTTGCCCTTCTTGAACTTAGTGGTTTTATTCACCATCAACACTTGATGTTCTTTTCTGATCTCCCCTTTCGCTGATTTCAGCATTGAATATACCTCGGGATTGGTCTTTTCCATCCCCTGCATATTGTAGTTCATCACAAAGCTCTTGTAGCTTGGTGGAAGCGACTGGAGGATTCTGTCAATGACCGCGTCATCCGGGAGATTAACTCCCAGCTGAGACAAGCGGTTGTGCAACCCAGACATTCTGAGTATGTGCTCACTAACAGAACTGTTCTCCTCCATTTTACAGCTGAAGAACTTGTCGGAGACATCATATCTCTCGACCCGGGCATGAGCTTGAAAAACCAGTTTCAGCTCCTCGAACATCTCATATGCTCCATGTTTCTCAAAACGCTTTTGGAGACCCGGTTCTAAGCTGTAAAGCATGCCGCACTGAACGAGGGAGTAATCATCAACACGTGATTGCCAAGCGTTCATAACGTCTTGGTTTTGTGGGATTGGTGCATCACCTAGCGGTGCTTCTAAGACATAATCTTTCTTGGCTACTATGAGGATGAGCCTCAGGTTCCGGACCCAGTCCGTATAGTTGCTGCCATCATCTTTCAGCTTGGTTTTCTCTAGGAACGCGTTGAAATTGAGGACAACGTTGGCCATTTGATCTACAAGACATAGTGTAAAGATTTTAGACTAAGTTCATGCTAATTGAGTTCATATAATCGAATTATTTAATGAACTCCCACTTAGATAGACATCCCTCTAGTCATCTAAGTGAAACATGATCCGAGTTTAACTAGGCCGTGTCCGATCATCACGTGAGACGGACTAGTCAAGATCGGTGAACATCTCCATGTTGATCGTATCTTCTATACGACTCATGCTCGACCTTTCGGTCCTCCGTGTTCCGAGGCCATGTCTGTACATGCTAGGCTCGTCAAGTCAACCTAAGTGTATTGCGTGTGTTCCGAGGCCATGTCTGTACATGCTAGGCTCGTCAACACCCGTTGTATTCGAACGTTAGAATCTATCACACCCGATCATCACGTGGTGCTTCGAAACAACGAACCTTCGCAACGGTGCACAGTTAGGGTGAACACTTTCTTGAAATTATTATAAGGGATCATCTTACTTACTACCGTCGTTCTAAGCAAATAAGATGCAAAAACATGATAAACATCACATGCAATCAAATAGTGACATGATATGGCCAATATCATCATGCTCCTTTGATCTCCATCTTCGGGGCACCATGATCATCTTCGTCACCGGCATGACACCATGATCTCCATCATTGTGTCTTCATGAAGTCGTCACGCCAACGATTACTTCTACTTCTATGGCTAACGCGTTTAGCAACAAAGTAAAGTAATTTACATGGCGTTATTCAATGACACGCAGGTCATGCAAAATAATAAAGACAACTCCTATGGCTCCTGCCGGTTGTCATACTCATCGACATGCAAGTCGTGATTCCTATTACAAGAATATGATCAATCTCATACATCACATATATCATTCATCACATCTTCTGGCCATATCACATCACATAACACTTGCTGCAAAAACAAGTTAGACGTCCTCTAATTGTTGTTGCAAGTTTTTACGTGGTTTGTAGGTTTCTAGCAAGAACGTTTTCTTACCTACGTATGACCGCAACGTGATTTGCCAATTTCTATTTACCCTTCATAAGGACCCTTTTCATCGAATCCGTTTCGACTAAAGTAGGAGAGACAGACACCCGCTAGCCACCTTATGCATCTAGTGCATGTCAGTCGGTGGAACCTGTCTCACGTAAGCGTACGTGTAAGGTCTGTCCGGGCCGCTTCATCCTACAATGCTGCCGAAACAAGAAAAGACTAGTAGCGGCAAGAAGAATTGGCAAACTCAACGCCCACAACTTCTTTGTGTTCTACTCGTGCATAGTAACTACGCATAAACCTGGCTCTGATACCACTGTTGGGAATCGTAGCATAATTTTAAAATTTTCCTATGCTCACCAAGATGCATCTATGGAGTCTACTAGCAACGAGGGGAAAGGAGTGCATCTACATACCCTTGTAGATCGCGAGCGGAAGCGTTCCAATGAACGTGGATGATGGAGTCGTACTCGCCGTGATCCAAATCACCGATGACCGAGTGCAGAACGGACGGCACCTCCGCGTTCAACACACGTACGGTGCAGCGACGTCTCCTCCTTCTTGATCCAGCAAGGGGGAAGGAGAGGTTGATGGAGATCCAGCAGCACGACGGCGTGGTGGTGGATGTAGCGGGTCTCCGGCAGGGCTTCGCCGAGCTTCTGCGAGAGAGAGAGAGGTGTTGCAGGGGAGGAGGGAGGCGCCCAAGGCTGTGTGTTGCTGCCCTCCCTCCCCCCTTTATATAGGCCCCCTGGGGGGGCGCCGGCCCTAGAGATGGGATCTCAAGGGGGGGGGGGCGGCCAAAGGGGGGAAGGGGTTGCCTTGCCCCCCAAGGCAAGGGGGAAGTCCCCCCACCCTAGGGTTTGCAACCCTAGGCGCATGGGGGGAGGCCCATGGGGGGGGGGGGGGCGCCCAGCCCACTAGGGGCTGGTTCCCTTCCACTTTCAGCCCATGGGGCCCTCCGGGATAGGTGGCCCCACCCGGTGGACCCCTGGGACCCTTCCGGTGGTCCCGGTACAATACCGGTAACCCCCGAAACTTTCCCGGTGGCCGAAACTGGACTTCCTATATATAATTCTTCACCTCCGGACCATTCCGGAACCTCTCGTGACGTCCGGGATCTCATCCGGGACTCCGAACAACTTTCGGGTTTCCGCATACATATATCTCTACAACCCTAGCGTCACCGAACCTTAAGTGTGTAGACCCTACGGGTTCGGGAGACATGCAGACATGACCGAGACGCCTCTCCAGCCAATAACGAACAGCGGGATCTGGATACCCATGTTGGCTCCCACATGTTCCACGATGATCTCATCGGATGAACCACGGTGTCGAGGATTCAATCAATCCCGTATGCAATTCCCTTTGTCAATCGGTATGTTACTTACCCAAGATTCGATCGTCGGTATCCCAATACCTTGTTCAATCTCGTTACCGGCAAGTCTCTTTACTCGTACCGCAATGCATGATCCCATGACTAACGCCTTAGTCACATAGAGCTCATTATGATGATGCATTACCGAGTGGGCCCAGAGATACCTCTCCGTCACACGGAGTGACAAATCCCAGTCTCGATCCGTGCCAACCCAACAGACACTTTCGGAGATACCCGTAGTGCACCTTTATAGTCACCCAGTTACGTTGTGACGTTTGGCACACCCAAAGCACTCCTACGGTATCCGGGAGTTGCACGATCTCATGGTCTAAGGAAAAGATACTTGACATTGGAAAAGCTCTAGCAAACGAAACTACACGATCTTTTATGCTATGCTTAGGATTGGGTCTTGTCCATCACATCATTCTCCTAATGATGTGATCCCGTTATCAACGACATCCAATGTCCATAGTCAGGAAACCATGACTATCGGTTGATCAACGAGCTAGTCAACTAGAGGCTTACTAGGGACACGTTGTGGTCTATTTATTCACACATGTATTACGATTTCCGGACAATACAATTATAGCATGAACAATAGACAATTACCATGAACAAAGAAATATAATAATAACCATTTATTATTGCCTCTAGGGCATATTTCCAACACTTTGGTGCATGACTGTCGTCTGTCCCGAGTACCGTTGTTATGCATGTTCCATTGCATCCAGTTGGTTAAATGCTTGCACGATGGCATTGTTGATATGTTGTTGCATGATATTTATTGTTGATGCTAGTGGTCATGCTATGTTTCAGAGAAGTATGTTGGTGATGCATGTCATGGCATTATGACGCCGGTTATTTTCACTTTAAGTTGAACCTGATAATAACTCAACTTGAATATGTTGTTGACCGGGTCATGGTCCCGCTGAATCGAGTCTTTCCCAGTGCAACCACATTTGCCGGTATGGGACGGCCTTTATTCGTTTCATTGTCATGCCTCTGGTCGGTGCCTCCAACTAGGGAAGGTTATGGGCGTGCTGTACCCTGGCCTGGTAAGCAGGCATAACCTTGTGTGCCCGTAGTTGTTATAGTCGGCGGGTCCCCGAGTGGGATCGTGGCCACGACGGTGTTCGTTGTGTCTTTGGTAGACACGGGGCCACCCAGGACTAGCCCGATGGGGAGTGAGTCGGAGTGGCCGGGAGAGTGTCCTGGCAATGGAGGGGTTTCGTCGGAATGCCATTGGTCCACCTGAATGGGAGAGCGAGGCCATGGGTTCCGTGGTGTGGGTCCAGTGCGCTACCTCTGCAGAGTGTATATTAAATCTATCGATAGCCGAGTCCACGGTTAAGGACACGCTCGAAAGTAGGTCACACCATGGGTCAACATTTAATAAATCTTGCACGCTAAGTATGAAGTTTGCATTGTGTTGGTGGCGGGAAGGCCATCGTGATGATTTGGACCAGATGTTGGTCGTGGTTGTGATCGCCGTAAGGATCACGGGCCAATTATTGGTCATGGTTGTGATTGTCGTAAGGATCACGGGCCAATTATTGGTCGTGGTTGTGATCGCCATAAGGATCACGGGCCAAATATTGGTTGTGGTGGTTATCGCCGTAAGGATCACGGTTTGAGACCAAGTGTTGGTCGTGGTTGTGATCGCTGTAAGGATCACGTGATAACCGTGGTATCAAGGATACCGAGTTGTTGTATATTCGTGATGTTGTACGAGAATCGTGGGTAAAGATAAAGATCCTTGTGGTCGTTTAATGATCGCTATGGTATTTTTTATACCAAGCTTGATTTGATCCTGAGATGATCGTGTGATGTCCGAGGTTGGTAAGTGATGCATGTGACGGTTACCAGGTAACCCGAGCAGAATAAGTGGTGCATATAGTGTCATCATGTTGCATGCTAGTATCGTCAGATTCATATGTTCATGCCATGCTCATATTGTTCTAGCTATATCATGTTTATGTTGGTCATGCCATGTTATTCTGATGATCTCATGATAATTCCTGTTTAACCTGTAATTGCCATGCTAATGTCTGTCTTGAATGCTTCTTGTTATTGTGAGCTTGCAAGTACATTCAATGTACTGACCTGGCGTGTCATGCCAGTTTGCAGGTCATGCCGGATTTGATTGCTTGCTTGTCGTGGTTTCCGTTCGTGCGAGCTAGGATAAGCGTTCCAGCCAAAGTCCCTGCGGAATGGAGTTCACCACCGTCGTCGTTGTTCGGCTGCTAGAGTTCTTCCGCTGCATCGTGTTGTTCTGCTGCTTGCATAGAGCAACTGAGGATGGTGTAGTGTCACCGTACCGATGTTATTCATTGTAATATCGGAGACCTTGTAATCATATCCGTGTAGACCTTGTAATAATAGAGAGCTGGTTTGTTCTATGCTAAGTAGTGCCGTATTCCAGAATACCTCCTCGATCTCTGGGCTGGAATACGGGGCGTTCCGGTTTCTCTGAGCTGGGGTGCCACAGCGCTTGGTATCAGAGCAGGTCTGGCTGTAGGACGCCCTAGTCAGCGCGAGCGGTAGAAACCGGTAGAAATCGGTAGTATAGAGTCTGGTTTGTTTATTGCATTTGGTTGCTGCATTTGTTTGTTGCATAGCATGCATATAGCCTTAGTATTTGTGATAACGGTTTATCTGGTGAGTGTAGCTGGCATCGGTTCGGATCCACTACAGCTCAACCTTTGCATTTCTCCAGTTCTTTTTCTTTCGGTGTTGGTGTCATTTCTGTCCCAGCAGAATGATGCCAAGTGATCCCGACACTGTTTGCAAAAATGGTGCTCAGGTATCGCACTGATGTCTTTCTTTCAGCCCCACCTATCGTTTCGGTGATAGAAATGTTTCTATCCCGGATCATTCTTTTATTTTGTCGTGTCGGCAACCCTTAATGATCTTAGTAATCAAGGAAGGGAAATGTCAGCAGCCTCAGTTTTTCCCCGCTATCCTATTTCTTGGACGAGTACGGATCTTTTTCCGTCCGCTTGATAATAATGTGGTTGCGACCTTCGTGTCCCACTACATGATTATCGAGTGCGTCCTCGCCTCCGAGCTAGTCAGGATTGCTACCTGGCTAAGCTAGCACTTGGTGTAGCGCTGTTTACACCAATTCTTCCACACTGTTATTCGTCCTCGTGCACATCGTCACAGCATGCTAGATCGTAGAACCGGAGATCCCGCGAGATGTGTGTGCTTAAGTAGGCATGCATATTGTGTGACTAGCCATAATATGTGACATTGATTGTGTGAATTGATTGTTGTTGTGTGATTTTGTTTAGTTGAGTTTTCTTTTGCTTCTTTCTTTTTGGGCCCCGGTGTTACATTATTTTCCCCTATAAAGAGTTGCTCATCAACTGATACCGGACTTGAAGAAGCAATAAGGATTTCAAATATTTGGAAGAAGCTCAGCTAAACATTTTGGTCTACCCAGTCAACTGCATTATAGCATTAATATCTGCTCAGAATACCAATGGTGTATTGGATTGATTATCAGCATCAAGTCCCCATCAGTGCAAACTCCTCACAGCAGTTATGATCCAGCCAGCAGGAAGACAAGTCAGATACAAGACCAACGACATATTTTCAGACAGAGGTATGGATCCTATATAAAGTTTGGCTCAGCAATGCATGATGCTTGAAATATGTTATCATCTGAAATAAAGTCAGAATGCGATATGCTCGCGGAAGTCAGTCAAACCATTTTTCGCATGCAAATAATCAGCCTCAGAATATTGTGGGAGTGTGTATGGATTTCAGTCTGCATATCAGTATGAAGTTTTGGATATAAGAAACCCAGTATTCTTCCACACGCTATCGGAAGAAATTTATGATGCAAGGCTCCTAAATTTTTCCTCAACATGATATGTGAACAATTTCCGGTCCATGATACTCGGTCTTTCTCAACAAGACACCTCAATAAAGGCTTCTGACAGACGGAAATAAAATTTTCTCAACAAGCAAACCCGAGGAGAATCTTCTCAAGTACGGAACTCAGGCTTCTCCAGCACAATACACATGACAAGCTTCGTGTGCAAGCTATAGATCCTTCTTCTACAAGATACCCAAACAAAAGATTTGAGCAGAAGTTAACAAGTCTTCCTCAGCAAGCTACTCGGATGGCTTCTCCCGTAAGCCACCCAGTCCGCGTCAGTACCACAATATTGCACCATCCTCAGAGATTATATGATGAGTTGCCAATGAATGGAAGTACTGCTCAAGGACTAGACTTGCAATAATTTTGTCAGAGGCACAATTCAGACACAATATATGCCTACCGCAAGGATCGAGTGTTCGGTGGCATATCCTTCTTATATATGGTGAGCATGCATCCCCAGTCATATCAGTCACTCATACGAGATACGGCAAGGATCCAACAAATATACCTAAGGAAATTAAGGATCCCACAACCTCGCGAGCCAGGCAAAGGAAAATAAAGATGAGCAGAAACACATCTCATGAAGTACAAGGACCGACAAGATTTGGAGATGACATCATAGAATCAACAGTCTTGACAATGGTCATCAAGGTCATTATTCCCGCAACTGTCAAGGAGATATCATAAAACCTTGTCACCTTCTTGTATGATTGGCCTAAGCAATGAGCTCCGTACAGCTACAAACCCCGGGTATATGTCATATGTGTGCGGACCCAGGTCAGAAAACAAGCACAAGGAATAATGTCAAAAATATAAATCACGTCCATGGTCATACGAAGAATCAAGGACAGGTGTGGCCAAGTTATTTCAGTAAGGTATCCTGACAAAGAAAATCATGACCATAAAAAGGATGAGACTGACAGCAAAGGTATGATGATTTTTGCACGACAATTAGGGTCCGGATCCCCAAATCAGCCGGAGGCCATAATTCCATATGGATCCCCAAAGGCATACTCTCAAGGGTCTACTCTATTTACAAGGATTTTCATATCCCGCTGACCCACTTGACATGGTTAGTGTGGAATATCCAAGTCTCTTCTGTCAGATCCAAAATTCCTTGGCAACCTCAGCAGTTTAACTTCAGCGACAGCATGAAAGCATATCACGGCATATTACCATAGATGGGTATATCAACCACATGAGAAAAATCAAAATCCGAACAATCAGCTCAGACCCGGTATACTCACCGACAGAATCAAGTACACGATCAGTCTGCCCGGAAAATCTTTTGTCCGTCAGCCCTTGTCGGGCCAGTTTCAAGATGTAAATATTTGAGGTATGACACAGCTATACCTCCATACACCGTTATATTGCTCACGACAAAAGGCAGTCAAATCTTTCTCATGCTTGAGCCAAGGAAATAAATCAAGATAAATCAGTGCCACCTATGAGCCGTCAGATCCTGTCAGAAGATGGCCATGATAATTCTCAGCATTTATTGAAACCAGAAGGCCTGCATTTATTTGGAGCAACCACATGACAGAAGTAAAAAGGTTTTCATGACCAAAAGAAAATCTATGCTCAGATCCATTGGATATCACCGCAGATATGAGAAAATTTGCATTAGTAAAAAGATTTGGTATATGAGCAAAGACCTGTCAGAATTTGGGAAAGGTGAAGCAAACCACCCCAGAGTAAGATAAGTTGATCATCTGAAATTCTTGTGGGAACAATAAATAAAGGAAAAAGGATACCCGAGTTGGAAACGGTGTCCTCAAGTCATACTTGTTCCCTGAGCAATCGAATCTCGAGGACGAGATTTCTTTAAGGGGGTAAGAGTTGTAACAGCCTGGATTTTGGCCCTTTTCTTTTTCTTTTGATTTATTTGGTTTTTGCTCTGTTTTTCTTTTTGGAGTGGTTCCGTGGCCTTGCCACCTAGGAAATCATCCTCATTTCCCCTCCCAAGTGGCTCACGATTCTCAAAACCTTGCCAAGATCATGTCCCTTCACTCCTTAACCAAACCCTAAATTCTTTTCTAGGGAATATTCCTTTTTATTAAAGGAATAACCCTATCTGCCCTAGGTTGTGAAGCAACCTATATTTCTGTCCATCCAAAAATTCCCAAATACTTCTCATAATTCCTTTGGGTCATATATAGCTCAAATATGCCCAAACATTGCCTTGGCCAGTTCAAAAATAATTCCCCAATAATTATTCCTTTTTCTATTCTGCCCTAAATGGCACTTTGTGAAGGAAGAGTCATTTATATTTTTCCTAGTGGCTCCCAACCTTTTTGGGCATGTTTATATGTCCAAATTGCCTCATGCACAAGTTCAAATTTATTTGCCTAGCTAATCTTCCTTAGTGAATTTTCAAAGTTTCTGTCAGACAGAAGGCTTTGTGAAGGAAGTGCTAGCTAGGAGTATCCAAATGAGTTGAACTTTTGCACACTCCTTAATGTGCTCATATTAACCCCCTCCACCCATTTGCAGCCCCATCCAATTATCTATGTGAGCATAGGAGCAAATCTTTGATTCTGGCAATATTTTCAGGTTGTGAAGCAAGTGTATTTTAGATTCCTTCCAAAATCCTGATAAATTACCAGATCATTCTTATACCCACAAAACATATCTCCACCCAATTTGGCATCATTTCAATGAGCCATTTGATCACCAAAATTATTTCAAGTTTCTGGCCAGCAGAGATGTTTGTGAAGCAAGTGCCATTTTGGCTTGGCCAATTGGTATGAGACTTTTTGAGCATCTTCATATGACCAAATGACCCTGCCCTACCAAATATTAGCCCAAGTTGACACTCCATGTGAGTGCACCATCATGATCTAGTTTCTGGACCATTTTGGTCAGTTGTGAAGCAACTGCAGTAAATCTTGATCCATTTCTCCTCAAACTTACCAGGATGAAAGTCCTTTTTTACCTCAACCTCGCAGACAACTCCATTGATCCCAAAACCCTCCCTGTTGATCACCAATGCTCACCCAAGTTTACTGCAGTAAACTTCATAGGGTGATTACCATTTAACCATAGCCGTTTTCACCAAACTACCACCGTAGTTACAACCTACCCAAGAAGGACTAACCCCCAGACATCGTTTGGCATCGCATATGGCACTGTGTGCACCAGTGCGCGCGGTGACCGCCTCTCTGGCATGCCATGGCCGCGCCCAGAATGACTTCTTGCTCGGGCCCCTCCTCTGCTCGGCGTCTCAGCGAGCACGGGCATGTCTAATAGATTTACCACGTCGTCACTGTCCTCCTGGACCTCTCTCCCTCTGAGTAAAACCCCTCACCGACGCTCACCGACGCACGCCGCCGAACGCCCACGAGAGCATAGTGGCATTTTGGATCTGTTCGTCGCCGTCTTCTTCTTCCCCGTGCTCCCTGGCCTCCTCTGCACTGTGGGCTCCTCTCTGCGTCTCCCCGTCGCCTTCCCCCGAGTTCATGCGCGCGAGCACACGTCCGCGGCGCCGGGCATTCGTCCGCGGTGGTGCCAGCTCGGCCACCTTGCCCCGCGGCTATTTAAGCCCTCTCCGAGCTCACCACTAGCCTCACCCACCTCCCTGTGCCCCGCCTAGCTACTCCTCCGAGCTCGAGGAGCTCTCGGTGGCCACCATTGTCGCCATGGCCGCCGGCCTCCTCCTCTTAAATTGGAGCGAGCCGAGCCCTCCCCCTCCCTCCTGACCTCGCTAGTGGCTTCCCCGTGCCCCCGCAAGCCTCCTCGCCGGTTCCCTCCTCCTCTGGTAGCCCCTGGCCGCAATGCCCAACCCCACCCGAAGCCATCTCCGGCGGAGTCCACACCCTACTCGCTTCCAACCCCCTCGGCGTCCGTGCCCTACGGGGACAGGTTCGCCTCGATCTCCTCTACGCGTGGGTGGTCCGAGCGCTCCGAACGGTGGCCGGAGCTGGCCGGACGGGCGCCGATGCCACGCTCCTCCCTCTGCCTCCGTCGGGCGGTGTCGTGAAGGAGACGAGGAAGACGAAGCCCGCCTGCCAGCTGGTCGCGGGCCCCTCCAGTCAGCCTCCCAGCCGCCGGCCCCGCGTTGACCCGGCCCGCTGACGTGGCTATGTGGAGACGTAATTGGGCGAGTACGATTTCACCTATCGAAAGCGTATTTCCAATTTTTCTCCTCTGCCTTATCCACTCAGGGACCCGTCTGTGAATATAATTTTGACAGAAAAGTCTTTGAACTTCAATCCTCCACAACTTTTCAACTGTAACTCCAAACGAGGTGAATCCAAAGCCCACTTCTTCGTCTCGTCGAGCCCGTGCTGTTGGTTTCATTTTCACCATGTGTTAACATTCTTAAAATGACCATTATACCCTTGCCCTAATTCAGCCCTCTCCGAGAAAGAACGTTTTCCGGCGATTCGTTCCACGAGTTTCTCGCGTTTTCTCCCGGTGATTTCTTCCACCCCAGGCAAGCCATAATACCCACTTGCATGATAGTCATGCAGTAGCCATGGTTTTCAACTTGAATCTTTATTAAATGTTTGCTTGTTGAAAAGATGGTTACCGTTGTTCCGGTGATGTTTAGATCTGCATGTTCACTTTTGTGCTCTGTTATCATGTTCTACCTGCTAGTATTTCCTTCCATATGTTTATGCTTGCTAGTAGTACATGTTGATGTTGGTGATGGTCTTCGGTGCATGACTGCCGTCTGTCCCGAGTACCATTGTTATGCATGTTCCATTGCATCCAGTTGGTTAAATGCTTGCACGATGGCATTGTTGATATGTTCTTGCATGATATTTATTGTTGATGCTAGTGGTCATGCTATGTTTCGGAGAAGTATGTTGGTGATGCATGTCATGGCATTATGACGCCAGTTATTTTCACTTTAAGTTGAACCTGATAATAACTCAACTTGAATATGTTGTTGACCGGGTCATGGTGCCGCTGAATCGAGTCTTTCCCAGTGCAACCAAATTTGCCGGTATGGGACGACCTTTATTCGTTTCATTGTCATGCCTCTGGTCGGTGCCTCCAACTAGGGAAGGTTATGGGCGTGCTGTACCCTGGCCCGGTAAGCAGGCATAACCTTGTGTGCCCGTAGTTGTTATAGTCGGCGGGTCCCCGAGTGGGATCGTGGCCACGACGGTGTTCGTTGTGTCTTTGGTAGACACGGGGCCACCCAGGACTAGCCCGATGGGAAGTGAGTCGGAGTGGCTGGGAGAATGTCATGGCAATGGAGGGGTTTCGTCGGAATGCCGTTGGTCCACCTGAATGGGAGAGCGAGGCCATCGGTTCCATGGTGTGGGTCCAGTGCGCTACCTCTGCAGAGTGTATATTAAATCTATCGATAGCCGAGTCCACGGTTAAGGACACGCTCGAAAGTAGGTCACACCATGGGTCAACATTTAATAAATCTTGCACGCTAAGTGTGAAGTTTGCATTGTGTTTGTGGCGGGAAGGCCATCGTGATGATTTGGACCAGATGTTGGTCGTGGTTGTGATCGCCGTAAGGATCACGGGCCAATTATTGGTCGTGGTTGTGATCGCCGTAAGGATCACGGGCCAATTGTTGGTCGTGGTTGTGATCGCCGTAAGGATCACGGGCCAAATATTGGTCGTGGTGGTGATCGCCGTAAGGATCACGGTTTGAGACCAAGTGTTGGTCGTGGTTGTGATCACCGTAAGGATCACGTGATCACCATGGTATCGAGGATACCGAGTTGTTGTATATTCGTGATGTTGTACGAGAATCGTGGATAAAGATCAAGCTCCTTGTGGTAGTTTAATGATCGCTATGGTATTGTTTATACCAAGCTTGATTTGATCCTGAGATGATCGTGTGATGTCCGAGGTTGGTAAGTGATGCATGTGACGGTTACCAGGTAACCCGAGCAGAATAAGTGGTGCATATAGTGTCATCATGTTGCATGCTAGTATCGTCAGATTCATATGTTCATGCCATGCTCATATTGTTCTAGCTGTATCATGTTTATGTTGGTCATGCCACGTTATTCTGATGATCTCATGATAATTCCTGTTTAACCTGTAATTGCCATGCTGTTGTCTGTCTTGAATGCTTCTGGTTTTTGTGAGCTTGCAAGTACATTCAATGTACTGACCTGGCGTGTCATGCCAGTTTGCAGGTCATGCCGAATTTGATTGCTTGCTTGTCGTGGTTTCCGTTCGTGCGAGCTAGGATAAGCGTTCCAACCAGAGTCCCTGCGGAATGGAGTACACCACCGTCGTCGTTGTTCCGCTGCTAGAGTTCTTCCGCTGCATCGTGTTGTTCTGCTGCTTGCATAGAGCAACTGAGGATGGCGTAGTGTCGCCGTACCGATGTTATTCATTGTAATATCGGAGACCTTGTAATCATATCCGTGTAATAATAGAGAGCTGGTTTGTTCTATGCTAAGCAGTGCCGTATTCCAGAAGACTTCTCCTCGATCTCTGGGCTGGAATACGGGGCGTTTCGGTTTCTCTAAGCCGGGGTGCCACAGTGTCCTTTCCCAGTGACAGCAGGGGCAGCAAGGCATGTATTGTATTGTTGCCATCGATGATAAAAAGATGGGGTTTATCATATTGCATGAGTTTATCCCTCTACATCATGTCATCTTTCTTAATGCGTTACTCCGTTCTTTATGAACTTAATACTCTAGATGCAGGCTGGATAGTGGTCGATGTGTGGAGTAATAGTAGTAGATGCAGGCAGGAATCAGTCTACTTGTCATGGACGTGATGCCTATATACATGATCATGCCTAGATAATCTCATAATTATTCGCTTTTCTATCAATTGCTCGACAGTAATTTGTTCACCCACCGTAATACTTATGCTATCTTGAGAGAAGCCACTAGTGAAATCTATGGCCCCCGGGTCTATCTTTTATCATATAAGCTTTCAATCTACTTTTATTTTGCATCTTTTACTTTCCAATCTATATCATAAAAATACCAAAAAATATTTATCTTATCATATTATCTCTATCAGATCTCACTTCCGCAAGTGGTCGTGAAGGGATTGACAACCCCTTTATTGCATTGGTTGCGAGTTCTTGTTTGTTTGTGTAGGTGCGTGGGACTTCTGAGGAGCCTCCTACTGGATTGATACCTTGGTTCTCAAAACTGAGAGAAATACTTACGCTACTTTACTGCATCACCCTTTCCTCTTCAAGGAAAACCAACGCAAGCTCAAAACGTAGCAAGAAGGATTTCTGGCGCCGTTGCCGGGGAGGTCTTCGCTCAAGTCAAGACATACCAAGTACCCATCACAAACTCATCTCCCTCGCATTACATTATTTGCCATCTGCCTCTCGTTTTCCTCTCCCCCACTTCACCCTTGCGGTTTTATTCGCCCTCTCTTTCCCAACCTGCTCTCTCTTTCATTTTCCTTTTGTGTGCTCGTCGCTATGGCTAGTCCTCCGATTATCGTTAATACTCCCGATCATGAAGTTCTCAATTTTAAACAAAGGGAGGGAGAAAATTTAAAATATGCTTGGCATAGAATTTGCAATGCTCAAAATAGATCTACTAGGAAGCAATCCACTTCCGTTCTTTTTTGCAATTTTTATGTAGGCATTACTCCTTGGAATAGATATATCCTTGATACCCTTACCGGAGGAAATTTCTTGGGTAGCCATACTTTTGATGCTTATAATGCCATGTTAGATTTGGTTGGTCCACCCCCTCTTTTGGTTAATGGAATTGTTTTAACTTTGGAACATGTGATGCAAAGGCTTGAAATTATCGAAAATAAAGTTGCCACTGTTGAGTTAATTGAAAATTTGGATAAGATGATCCATAATCAAATTACCCAATATGGATCTAGGGTTGGATTTACCTTGAATTTTTTTTAAGAAAAAGAACCTATAGTTAATGAAAGAATAGATCTAGATTCTACAAGAATTGGTAAACTGGAGGATATTATCACCAACTTAGGGTCCGCCTTTTCATCTGTGAAAAATACCCCAACTCCTCCTACCAAAATTGCCAAGGTCATGTATGTTCCTAAAAATAAGGGTGAATCTTCTAGTAAAGGAAGTGCCGATCTCAAATCGATAAGTGTTCATCCCAATTTTCATGCTATCATTAAGGAACCTTTTGCTACAAACGAATTTCTTGATTTCTTGCCTAAGAGCTTAATAATTACTAAAAATAAAGAAACTCCTAAGGATTATAAGTGCTCTATTTAAGAATTGAGTGCCAAAGATGGCACTACTTAGATCTATCCTCGCTTTTATGCCTAGCTTGGGGCGTTAAACAATAGCGCTAGTTGGGAGGCAACCCAATTTTATCTTTGTTTTTTGTTTTTGCTTATGTCTAGTAATACATTTTTCATCTACCTTCTGTTTAGATGTGTTTTTATGTTTTAATTAGTGTTTGTTCCAAGTAGAACCTATAGGATAACCTATGGTGAAAGTTAATTTGATTCTGCTGAAAAACAGAAACTTTGCACGCACGAAAATAATTTTTAGTAATTCACAGAAACGTGCTTTTGCGTTGATTCTTTTTGCTTTAGATCAATAGACAAATTTCCCAGGACTTCCTATTTTGATAGAATATTTAGAGTTCCATAAGTATTCGAGAGTTACAGATTTCTACAGACTGTTCTATTTTTGACAGATTCTGTTTTTCGTGTGTTGTTTGCTTATTTTGATGCATCTATGTCTAGTATGTAGGGGTATGAACCATAGAGAAGTTGGAATACAGTAGGTTTAACACCAATATAAATAAAGAATGAGTTCATTACAGTACCTTATGTGGTGGTTTTGCTTTCTTGCACTAACGGAGCTTATGAGATTTCCTGTTGAGTTTTGTGTTGTGAAGTTTTCAAGTTTTGGGTAAAGATTTGATGGATTATGGAATAAGGAGTGGCATGATCCTAAGCTTGGGGATGCCCATGGCACCCCAAGATATTCAAGGATAACCAAAAGCCTAAGCTTGGGGATGCCCCGGAAGGCATCCCCTCTTTCGTCTTCGTCTATCGGTAACTTTACTTGGAGCTATATTTTTATTCGCCACGTGATATGTGTTTTTCTTGGAGCGTCTTGTATGATATTAGTATTTGCTTTTTAGTTTACCACAATCATCCTTGCTGTAAAAACCTTTTGGGAGAAGCCCACTTGATTAGAATTTATTAGAATACGCTATGTGCTTCACTTAAATCTTTTGAGCTAGATAGTTTTGCTCTAGTGCTTCACTTATATCTTTTAGAGCACGGCGGTGGCTTAATTTTGTAGAAATTTTTGATCTCTCATGCTTCACTTATATTATTTTGAGAGTCTCTTAGAACAGCATGGTATTTGCTATGGTTATAAAATTGGTCCTAGAATGATGGGCATCCAAGTTGGGTATAATAAAAACTATCATAGAAAGTGAATTGGATGCTATGATCAATTTGATTCTTGATAATTGTTTTGAGATATTAGGATGGTGATATTAGAGTCATGCTAGTTGGGTGATTATGAATTTCAAGAATACTTGTGTTGAAGTTTGTGATTCCTGTAGCATGCACGTATGGTGAACCGCTTTGTGATGAAGTTGGAGCACAATTTTATTTATTGATTGTCTTCCTTATGAGTGGCGGCCGGGGACGAGCGATGGTCTTTTCCTACCAATCTATCCCCCCTAGGAGCATGCGCGTAGTACTTTGTTTTTGATGACTTGTAGATTTTTGCAATAAGTATATGAGCTCTTTATGACTAATGTTGAGTCCATGGATTATACGCACTCTCACCCTTCCACCATTGCTAGCCTCTCTTGTACCACGCAACTTTCGCCGGTACCATATACCCACCATATACCTTCCTCAAAACAGCCACCATACCTACCTATTATGGCATTTCCATAGCCATTCCGAGAGATATTGCCATGCAACTTTCCACCGTTTCTTTTATATGACACGCATCATCATTGTAATATTGCTCTTTGCATGATCATGTAGTTGACATCGTATTTGTGGCAAGGCCACCTTCATAATTTTCATATATGTCACTCTTGATTCATTGCATATCCCGGTACACCGCCGGAGGCATTCGCATAGAGTCATATCTTGTTCTAAGTATCGAGTTATAATCTTGAGTTGTAAGTAAATAAAAGTGTGATGATCTTCATTATTAGAGCATTGTCCCAGTGAGGAAAGGATGATGGAGACTATGATTCCCCCACAAGTTAGGATGAGACTTCTGACTTTGAAAAAAAAAGGAGAAAGGCCAAATAAAAAAATATAAAGGCTAATAAAAAAATGAGAGAAAAAGAGAGAAGGGACAATGCTACTATCCTTTTTACCACACTTGTGCTTTAAAGTAGCACCAAGATCTTCATGATAGAGAGTCTCCTATGTTGTCACTTTCATATACTAGTGGGAATTTTTCATTATAGAACTCTGCTTGTATATTCCAATGATGGGCTTCCTCAAAATGCCCTAGGTCTTCATGAGCAAGAAAGTTGGATGCACACCCACTTAGTTTCTTTGGTATAGCTTTCATACATTTATAGCTCTAGTGCATCCGTTGCATGGCAATCCCTACTCACTCACATTGATATCTATTAATGGGCATCTTCATAGCCCGTTGATACGCCTAGTTGATGTGAGACTATCTCCTCCTTTTTTGTCTTCTCCACAACCACCATTCTATTCCACATATAGTGCTATGTCCATGGCTCACGCTCATGTATTGCGTGAAAGTCGAAAAAGTTTGAGATTACTAAAGAATGAAACAATTGCTTTACTTGTCATCGTGGTTGTGCATGATTAAATACTTTATGTGATGAAGATAGAGCAACAGCCAGACTATATGATTTTGTAGGGATAACTTTCTTTAGCCATGTTATTTTGAGAAGACATGATTGCTTGATTAGTATGCTTGAAGTATTACTATTTCTTATGTCAATATGAACTTTTATTTTGAATCATTTGGATCTGAACATTCATGCCACAATAAAGAAAATTACATTGAGAATTATGCTAGGTAGCATTCCACATCAAAAAAATTGTTTTTATCATTTACCTACTGAAGGACGAGCATGAATTAAGCTTGGGGATGCTTGATACGTCTCCAATGTATCTATAATTTTTGATTGTTCCATGCTATTATATTTCCCGTTTTGGATGTTTATGGGCTTTACTTTACACTTTTATATCATTTTTGGGACTAACCTACTAACCGGAGGCCCAGCCCGAATTGCTGTTTTTGCCTATTTCAGTGTTTCGAAGAAAAGGAATATCAAACGGAGTCCAAACGCTATGAAACCTTCGGGAGCGATCTTTTTGGAACAAATGCAAACCTGGAGACTTGGAGTGGAAGTCACGCAACAACCGAGGCGGCCACAAGGGAGCCCGATGCGCCCCTATAGGTGGGCGCACCCCCCACCCTCATGGGCCCCTCGAACATCCACCGACCTACTTCTTCCTCCTATTTATACCCACATACCCTGAAACCATCGAGGAGCACCACGAAAACCTAATTCCACCACCGCAACCTTCTGTATCCGTGAGATCCCATCTTGGAGCCTTCGCCGGCGCTCCGCCGGAGGGGGAATCGACCATGGAGGGCCTCTACATCATCTCCAAGGCCCTTCCGATGAGTTGTGAGTAGTTTACCACAGACCTTCGGGTCCATAGTTATTAGCTAGATGGCTTCTTCTCTCTCTTTGATTCTCAATACAAAGTTCTCCTCGGTCTTCTTGGAGATATATTCGATGTAACTCTTTTTTGCGGTGTGTTTGTCGAGATCCGATGAATTGTGGGTTTATGATCAAGTTTATCTATGAGAAATATTCGAATCTCCTCTGAATTCTTTTATGTGTGATTAAGTTATCTTTGCAAGTCTCTTCGAATTATCAGTTTGGTTTGGCCTACTAGATTGATCTTTCTTGCAATGGGAGAAGTGCTTATCTTTGGGTTCAATCTTGCGGTGTCCTTTCCCAGTGACAGCAGGGGCAGCAAGGCACGTATTGTATTGTTGCCATCGAGGATAAAAAGATGGGGTTTATATCATATTGCATGAGTTTATCCCTCTACATCATGTCATCTTTCTTAATGCGTTACTCCGTTCTTTATGAACTTAATACTCTAGATGCATGCTGGATAGCGGTCGATGTGTGGAGTAATAGTAGTAGATGCAGGCAGGAGTTGGTCTACTTGTCACGGACGTGATGCCTATATACATGATCATGCCTAGATAATCTCATAATTATTCGCTTTTCTATCAGTTGCTCGACAGTAATTTGTTCACCCACCATAATACTTATGCTATCTTGAGAGAAGCCACTAGTGAAATCTATGGCCCCCGGGTCTATCTTTTATCATATAAGCTTTCAATCTACTTTTATTTTGCATCTTTTACTTTCCAATCTATATCATAAAAATACCAAAAATTATTTATCTTAGCATATTATCTCTATCAAATCTCACTTTCGCAAGTGGCCGTGAAGGGATTGACAACCCCTTTATTGCGTTGGTTGCGAGTTTTTGTTTGTTTGTGTAGGTGCGTGGGGCTTCTGAGGAGCCTCCTACGGGATTGATACCTTGGTTCTCAAAAACTGAGGGAAATACTTACGCTACTTTGCTGCATCACCCTTTCCTCTTCAAGGAAAACCAACGCAAGCTTAAGACATAGTACTTAACTACAGGTGCGTTGGGTCACTGACATGTGGGCCCAACGGGTATCTGGCCCGCATGTCAGTGACACACCAACTGCACCTGCAGTTAAGTCCGGTGAATGCGGCATTGACGTTTTGGAGAGACGTGACCGTTTCAGGCGGGAAGCGCGCACTAGCGATGGAAGGGGTTTCGGTAGGCCAGGGCGGTCAGACGATGGCGTGGTGGTAAAATGTTAACTCATGGATGACGAGCCTTTGAAGCGTATGCGGGACGTATTGACAACCAGGTGTCCATGCAACCGCTCTTCTCGCCAGCTAGCCTTCAACGACCACCATTAGACACCACACAACCATGCATAACTTAGGAATAATGGACGAATCGATCAGACACACACTCGTGTGCAGTGGCACTATGATCGGTCGCTCACGATAGTACATACTCTGTACCATAGTACCCTCTCTAGCTAGGCTGTTTTATAGATTGTCGTTGTGATGGACAATATACATGAGCAAGGCGCTGAGTCACGAGTATGACCGTTGGTGTTGAGCCAGGTGAATACATGGTCGGTGTCCGCGGAGGCCTCCAGCAAACGTCTAAACAGTAATGTCAGGCACCGCCGGGGCACGCAGGTGACGGGCTCGCCGTTTGCGTTGCGCCATGAGCAGGACATTGATTGAGAGGGCGATGTGCATGCATTAGCATGGTTAGACAGCATGAGCGTGAGTGTCTGCACGCATACATGCTACTTGCCTCTATGGACGGTGTGCGCTAATGTGTACAGAGGGAGCAGAAAAGTCAGAATGCACTCAAGAAAAGAGAGGCCCGCCGCCGCAAGAAAGAAGAGGACGCATGCGCTGCTGCGGAGAGGTCGACGGAGATCCAAGCACGGTGGGGTGTTGTCGGTGTCAAAACCGGTAGATCTCGGGTAGGGGGTCCTGAACTGTGCGTCTAAGGATTGAAGGTAACAAGGAGGTAGGGGACACGATGTTTACCCAGGTTCGGGCCCTCTTAATGGAGGTAATACCCTACTTCCTGCTTGATCGACTATGATGAATATAGGGGTTACAAGAGTTGATCTACCTCGAGATTGTAATGGCTAAACCCTAGTTGTCTAGCCTGCATGATTGTGATCTTTCCCTACGGACTAAACCCTCCGGTTTATATAGACACCGGAGGGATCTAGGGTTGTACAGAGTCGGTTACAGAAGAAGGAAAATACATGACCCGAACGTTAAGCTTGCCATCCACGCAAAGGAGAGTCCCATCCGGACACGGTGAAGGTTCTTCTATCTCGTATCTTCATGGCCCATCAGTCCGGCCCACATCACATAGCCCGGACGCCCGAGGACCCCTTAGTCCAGGACTCCCTCAGTAGCCCCTGAACCAGGCTTCAATGATGATATAACCAGCGCGCGGACTGCCTTCGGCATTGCGAGGCGGGTTCCCCTTTTCCGAATACTTCAACATAGTTTTCCGCACACAAGAACTGTGTTCGGCCTTGCTTAACACGTACAACCCTAAGCTGTAAAAAGCAATAATTCTTAAAATAAGTCACATCCATGGTCCACCGCGAGACGTTATGTTCTGGCCTTATTATTGTTCTGAACCGTTTCACAACCCTGTTTCGTATTTCAAGGCACGGCCATTGACACGTCTTGTCAAAGCAGAGATTGTGTCCCCTTATCACAGGATTTTCATAATGAGGGTTTTGGTTATCCAACCGTGCCGTTCACACGTCCCCTAGGGAATAGGCGAGATTTAAGGCCTGTGAGGGGGCGCTTGACATTCACTGCCTTTATAAGAGGATAAGGATCCGCCTTTTTACCCCACGCCTTCTCCTTCCTCTGCCTATCCGCCGCTCGAGCTCCAACGCCCAAGTCTCAGTCCTTTCCTTTGCCCCCAAGCACTCCTAGCCATGTCCGGATCTGGAGCGCGGGGCAAGTGGATGGCCTCCTCTGTTACAGAGGAGAATATCACGGAGCTCTGAGAAGCTGGGTACCTAGCCACGGACATAGTCCACTGTCTTCCTGCCAAAAGGCAGATCATCCCCTCTCCGGAGCCTAACGAAAGGGTAGTGTTCATCCCCCATTTCCTTCGCGTACTAGGGTTTCCCCTTCATCCTTTTGTCCGCGGCCTCATGTTCTACTATGGACAAGATTCTCATGATCTGGCCCCAAACTCTTTCCTCAACCTCTCGGCATTCATTATTATGTGTGAGGCATTCCTCCGCATCCCTCCCCACTTCGGTCTATGGATCAATGTCTTCAACGTGAAGCCAAAGGTGGTCGAGGGCCAACACGCGGAGTGTGGCGGTGCCATGGTGAGAAAGCTCCCAAACGTCTACTGGCCAACAGGGACTTTTGTGGAGAGCGTCAAAGGATGGCAACAGGGGTGGTTCTATATCACGGAACCTCGCGACACCACATGGGCCGCCGCACCTGAGTTCAAATCTGGGCCTCCGATGTGGCTTACATCCTGGCTTAATAAGGGCCTAGATTGGGAATCACCTGACGAGGTGACAGCGCTGGAGAGCCGCATCAAGGGCGTGATAAACAAGAAAACCAGCCTCCCCAGCGTGATTCAGGTGATACTTTTTCGCCGGATTCTCCCCTGTCAACACTGGTCTCAACATATGTGGGAATTTGACTCGGTCGGTCCTCGGACTCTGCAGCAGTTCTTCGGCACGACACACGAAGACATATGGAAGCTGCTCTTCAAGACTCAAAAGTCGTGGCCAGAGTCAACCGAAGACCACGGCTATAATTGCGCGCATCCAGCCTCTCCCGTAAGTTTCATAATGACTTTTATTTGCAATTCCGAGGAGTATATTAAACCCTCTTACTTCCACAAGGCTGGACAAAGAAGGCGGAGCAGATCAGCTGTCCCGATCCGCTGCCCGAGGACCAGGCCACTCCCTTGCTGGCCAAGATGCTGGTTCTGGCGCCGTATCAGGCGCCGGAGAAGAAGGCCAAGAAGAAGGGCAATGAGACCAGAGGTGGTCTCCGTCGTAAGGGTACTTCGGACACTATGTCCGAAGACTCCGAAGCCTCCTCCTCCCATGACGAAGACGTAGAGGAGGAAGAGAGTAACTCTCCCCCAAGGGGGGAGAAGAAGAGGGGGGCTCCAGCGGATCTGGTGGCGGAGGTGGCCAAGAAGGGAAAACCTTCATTTTCAGACGACTCCGAAGCGGATGCTGATGCCACCCCAAAGCGGCGCCCCAGGTCGAAACCCTCGGCTGAATCGTAAGTATCCGAAGACACCATATACATATCCAATTTCATACCTTATTGTTTTACCATACCGAAGTGCGCATTTACAGCCTGGCCTGCGATCTCCCCCAACAATCATCATCATCTGGGAACTCGCTAGGGACGAATGCGATGGAGAGCGAGTCACCTCTGCAGATCTCTCCACCCCCCGCCCAGGATAACACCGAAGTGCTATCTCGGGAGACCGTGAAGGTGGTGGCAGAGAGTAATACCTCTGTTGCCGAAGAGAGGGGGAAATCCACCCCTACGGAGACCGGTGACGGGGGCAACACTCAATTTGGCCCCCAACCAAATATTATTCCGGAGACCAATACGACTCCGGAATCAGAACAGCCACCCTCTTTGAGGGAGGGGGTGTGCCGTCTCCACCGGTGTCCTCTATTAATCCAGAGGCGCCGGACACTCTGATGGAAGCGTTTCGAGGTGCTTCCATAGTGGAGGAGCACCGTACCCTGATGGGTACGGTGGTTGAAAGGGTTCGGTCTGCCAAAAGCGGATTGAACCAAGCCTACACCAGCCTTCTAACAGGCTTTGAGGTATGTGAAGTAATGTATTTTTCGTTATTTTCAAAAGGAATAATTGTGTATAGATAGTAGCCCCTAAGACTCTGTTCGGTGTTTCCCGTAGAAGGGCCGAGTGGAGGATCGAATAATATATCACAGGAGCTAACATATATGTCTATGTTGATGAGCAGGCTGCGAAGTTGGCGGCAGCCTCGCATGCAGCCGAAGTCTCCGAACTAAATCGGAGGTTGGAGGCAAAACAAGGTATGTTATACCGAAGCATACCCGAACTGATATGAGTTCCAATTTGTTATCTGACTAAGCTTTATATTTATGCTCATAGCTGACTCGTCTGAGGTCGAAGCCCTCAAGAGTGCGCTAGCCGCAACCAAGAAGGAGGCGGACGAGGAACGCACCACTCGCCAAAAGCATGAGGCGAGGTTAGACGAAGTCCAACAAGAGCTCACGAACACCATAAAGAAATGTGAGTCTTTGGAGTGCAAGGTGTCGGATCAAGAATCCGATCTTACTGTGGCGCTCCAAAGTGCAAAGGAGGCCCGGGTTGAAGCCCAAGGTGCCTATCAGGAGATCCGCAAGGCCAAGAAGATCGCGGCTGGTAAGACTTTTAATATGCAAAGAAAATATGTAAGGAGAAAGTATACCTTCTTGACACGCATTTGGAGTTCTCCAGGAGCGTTTGAGGATTTGCCCTGAAGTGTTGCGGATGCTGCAGATTTCTTCCGAGCCGAGGAGGGGAGCTCAGCAGAGAAACTGTTCTGGTCACAATACTGTGAGCCAGAGCAGCCCTTGCCCCTCAGCGATCAGCTGAAACAGCTGACCGAGCTGCATAGGATGGCCGAGCTGGCCATGAAGGATGTCATAATCCGTTTTTGGCCAGCCGAACCAATACCTAATAGCTACTTCGGGCTTGTGAAGCGGCTGGTCAATGCCTGCCCAAGGCTAGATGCTATTAAGCGGTCAGTCTGCATCGAAGGTGCCCGGATGGCCTTCGCCCGTGTCAAGGTACAATGGGCGAAGATGAATGCCACTAGTCTTGCAACCGAAGGACCACCCGCAGGCAAGGAGCACCGTACGCCGGAGAAGTACTTCAACGACGTCCTTGAAGGATCCCGTATTATAGAGGGCCTATGCTCGAAGGACGTGATGTTTGAATGATTGTATCCGCAATGCCCAAACTGTGTAATGAAAACAAAGCGTTCGTATAATGTTAGCCTTGTTTTATCTGAATTTATTTATCCTCCATTGCGGCCATTTATTAAATCTGAGAGTTGGCTAGTTGTCGGCTTCAGCCCCTCATGTGGATATTACGGGGGTGCTTGTACAGCACAGAAACACACTTAACCCAACATTTTGGTCCTTGAAGGAGGTGCTAGTGCGGCGAACCAGGCAATCAGACTATGCGACTTTATCATTCTCACTTAGCCATAGGAGTTTGACAATATAATTATAGGCGCAACCCCTTGTATTGATCGGCGATCCGAACTCGGGCGTTGTAAACACCTGACCAGGTTAAACTAGTCCTTCGTGTGACACGGAAGAAATCACAAGAGATTTATACTAAGTCACCGAATAGCTGACCAGCTCTCGCCGCATCATGACAGTCAGTTTTCGGCTTACTCTACTGAGGTGATTGTCCGGCCAACCAGAAACACAATCGCAGTAGTTCTCCCTTTACTTCCTTAGCCGAACAATCGGAACGTAAGGTAGTAACCACAGGAGTCGGGCAACCCAACTATTGACCCAAGATATGATTCGGAGCTGATGCATATAATGCTAAATTTGGGACGCCGAATTGCACTTGTGAAAGTGTTCAGACTTATAATAAATTTAATAAATGCACGCGGCTGAATGGAGCCCCTGGCGATTTAGGTCGGGCCGAGGTGTACATGGCGATCAAATGATAAAAAGGAATACGGCAGAAGGAATAGGTCAGTACCAAGTAATTTGGGCGAAAAACTGCTTCCATTATAGTCTGATTAATACGTCAAAACGTATTTGCTATAATCATCGAGGCTATTTTACATGCCCAGCGCAAAGGAAAGTTGTGTAAAAATATTTAAAAACATTGGGGGAGGTGATCTTGAAAGATCCTTTAGGTACCCAGCCGTACATCTACGCTTCTTTTTCGCCTTGGTGTGTGATCCTTTGAGAGAATTAATGAAATAAGTTTTCATAAGGGGCCGGCAAAGGGGGCCCTTTGACACCATAAAAAGGGCGATGTAGGTTGTAACGATCCTGAAAAGGAAAACGAAGTTAAGAAAAAAGATAGATGGGGGTCCGGACACGGTTGAGCTGTATTGTGGACCTCATCCTCGATATGCCTCTATCGTCGCCCATGGTATTTTTAGTGCGTAATTATGAGCACGCGGTACATACGCCGCTGTTTGATTGGGGAGAAGACAGAGGCCGGATTGCTAGTCGAGCTCCTGGTTGGCTGGACTATCATTCTGTGGGGTAGTTCGGACTCGTTTGACAAGGTCTGGTGGATTGGATGCTGATGTGGAGTTTGGCGTGGTAAGGCCGACCTGTACTTCCGCTGCAAGGGCCGCGGTGTGTTCAGCAATCCCGACCTCCACACATAAGGAAGACAATCAATAAATAAATCATGCTCCAACTTCATCACATAACGGTTCACCATACGTGCATGCTACGGGACTTGCAAACCTCAACACAAGTATTTCTCAAATTCACAATTACTCTACTAGCATGACTCTAATATCACCATCCTCATATCTCAAAACAATCATCAAGCATCATACTTCTCATAGTGTTCAACGCACTTTATATGAAAGTTTTTATTATACCCATCTTGGATGCCCATCATATTAGGACTAGTTTTATAGCCAAAGCAAATTACCATGCTATTCTAAAAGACTCTCAAAATAATATAAGTGAAGCATGAGAGATCAATAATTTCTATAAAATGAAACCACCACCGTGCTCTAAAAAGATATAAGTGAAGCACTAGAGCAAAATTATCTAGCTCAAAAGATATAAGTGAAGCATATAGAGTATTCTAATAAATTCCGATTCATGTGTGTCTCTCCCAAAAGGTGTGTACAGCAAGGATTATTGTGGTAAACTAAAAAGCAAAGACTCAAATCATACAATACTCTCCAAGCAAAACACATATCATGTGGTGAATAAAAATATAGCCTCAAGTAAAGTTACTGATAGACGAAGACGAAAGAGGGGATGCCCCGGACAAGCTTAGGCTTTTGGCTGTCCTTGAATCTTACCTTGGGGTGCCTTGGGCATCCCCAAGCTTAGGCTCTTGCCACTCCTTATTCCAAAATCCATCAAATCTTTACCCAAAAACTTGAAAACTTCACAACACAAAACTTCAACAGAAAATCTCATGAGCTCCGTTAGTGTAAGAAAATAAACCACCACTTTATGGTACTGTAATGAACTCATTCTTTATTTATATTTGTGTTAAACCTACTGAATTACAACTTCTCTATGGTTCATACCCCCCGATACTACTCATAGATTCATCAAAATAAGCAAACAATACACGAAAAACAGAATCTGTCAGAAACAGAACAGTCTGTAACAATCTGTAACTTTCGAATACTTCTGTAACTCCAAAAATTCTGAAATAAATTTTTGTACGTGAGTAATTTGTCTCTTAATCATCTTCAAAAAGAATCAACCTAAAAGCACTCTCCAGTAAAAAATTACAGCTAATCTCGTGAGCGCAAAAGTTTCTGTTTTTTACAGCAAGATCGCAAAGACTTCACCCCAAGTCTTCCCAAAGGTTCTACTTGGCACAAACACTAATTAAAACATAAAACCACATCTAAACATAAGATAGATGAATTATTTATTACTAAATATGAGCAAAAAGCAAAGAACAAAAATAAAATTGGGTTGCCTCCCAACAAGCGCTATCGTTTAACGCCCCTAGCTAGGCATAAAACAAGAATAGATCTAAGTATTGCCATCTTTTGTATTTTGGTGATAAAGAGAGAATTTCTTATCTAAAGCACTTATATTTCTATTTTGTGAAAGCACGTGGCCATTGATGCCAGAAGAAAGATTAAGCACACTATGAAAATTTGCATCTAAGCTAGCCTTCATCTCTTTGATAATTTCATTCTGATAAAAACATAAAAGAGAGGTGGATTTAACCTTTTCACTCATGGGGTGCCCAAATATAGCTTTCATATTTTCATAGGTATCGATGGCATCCCCCTCAAGAAAACCTTCTTCAAAAATAGAATCCAAAACTTGCTTGAAAGAAGAAGGTAAGCCAACATAAAAACTTTTAAGTATATCTCAATTTGATATGGGGCACATAGCTGGCTCGGATCCTTAATAGCCCATCCCAAGCATCTTTCAAAGATTCATCAAGCAAATAACAAAAATTTCCGGGGTCATCTTCATCAAAATTATTCAAACTCTCATTGATAACCTCGGTAGGTCTTTCCATAGCATCATTATTTATGAGCTTAGAAAGGACAGAGGGACTATCCAAAGTATTAAAACCCGGGAAAAAACCGTTAGCCCCTTTTGGTTCGGCCATGGCGATAGAAAGGCAAACTTAAACAAACAAGAGGACAACGAGAGAAGGCAAAGGTTTTCAAAAATCATTTTAGAAGTGGGGGAGGGGAAAATGAGAGGCAAATGGCAAATAATGTAATGCAAGGGAGAAGAGTTTATGATGGGTACTTGGTATGTCTTGACTTGGCGTAGATCTCCCCAGCAAGGGCGCCAGAAATCCTTCTTGCTACCTCTTGAGCATGCATTGGTTTTCCCTTGAAGAGGAAAGGGTGATGCAGCAAAGTAGCATAAGTATTTCCCTCAGTTTTGAGAACCAAGGTATCAATCCAGTAGGAGACAACGCACAAGTCGCCTAGTACCTGCACAAACAATCAAGAACCTTGCAACCAACGCGATAAAGGGGTTGTCAATCCCTTCACGATCACTGCAAAAGTGAGATCTAATAGAGAAGTAAAGTAAATATTTTTGGTATTTTGTTGTATAGATTGGAAAGTAAAGATTGCAAAATAGTAAACGAGATGCGATGTAAATAAAATAGATGCAATATAATAGGAAAGAGACCCGGGGGCCATAGGTTTCACTAGTGGCTTCTCTCAAGATAGCATGTATTACGGTGGGTGAACAAATTACTGCCGAGCAATTGACAGAAAAGCGCATAGTTATGAAGATATCTAAGGCAATGATCATGAATATAGGCATCACGTCCGTGTCAAGTAGACCGAAATGATTCTACATCTACTACTATTACTCCACACATCGACTGCTATCGAGCATGCATCTAGAGTATTAAGTTCATAAGAACGGAGTAATGCATTAAGCAAGATGACATGATGTAGAGGGATAAACTCAAGCAAAATGATATAAACCCCATCTTTTTATCCTCGATGGAAACAATACAATATGTGCCTTGCTGCCCCTACTGTCACTGGGAAAGGACACCGCAAGATTGAACCCAAAGCTAAGCACTTCTCCCATAGCAAGAAAGATCAATCTAGTAGGCCAAACTAAACCGATAATTCGAAGAGACTTGCAAAGATATCAAATCATGCATATAAGAATTCAGAGAAGAACCAAATTATATTCATAGATAATCTTTTTCATAAATCCACAATTCATCTGATCTCGTCAAACACACCGCAAAAGAGTATTACATCGAATAGATCTCCAAGAACATCGAGGAGAACTTTGTATCGAGAATCAAAGAGAGAGAAGAAGCCATCTAGCTAATAACTATGGACCCGAAGGTCTGTGGTAAACTACTCACGCTTCATCGGAGAGGCAATGGTGTTGATGTAGAAGCCCTCCGTGACCGATTCCCCCTCCGGCAGATTGCCGAAAAAGGCCCCAAGATGGGATCTCACGGGTACAGAAGGTTGCGGCGGTGGAAAAGTGCTTTCGTGGCCCTCCCTGATGTTTATAGGGTATAAGAGTATATATAGGCAAAAGAAGTACGTCAGTGGAGCTACGGGGGGGGGGGGGGGCATGAGGGTGGGGGCGCGCCTACCCCCCTGGGCGCGCCCTCCTGCCTCGTGGCCTCCTTGTGGAGTTCCAGACTTCAACTCCAAGTCTTCTGGATTGCTTTCGGTCCAAGAAAGATCATCGCGAAGGTTTCATTCCGTTTGGTATTCCTTTTCTGTAAAACTCTAAAATAGGCAAAAAAATAGGAACTGGCACTAGGCCTCCGGTTAATAGGTTAGTCCCAAAAATAATATAAAAGAGCATATTAAAGCCCATTAAACATCCAAAACAGATAATACAATAGCATGGAACAATAAAAAATTATAGATACGTTGGAGACGTATCAATATCTCGAGAATTTTATCAGAAAACTGGTATCTCGAGAATTTCATCGAAAAATTAAAAGATGAGAGATAAGGTGAGGAGGAGTGGAGTGTGGTGGTGACTAGTGGTTGGACTGGGCGGAGGCATGGGGATGGACGGCGCCGGCAGGCGGCAGCGGCCACCATGCTAGATTGTTCTAGAGACTTCCTTTTTTAATTGCTCAGCAATGAGATTGTGGGAGATAAGGATGAACGGGGCAAGGCCTTGTTTGTAAATGTGGAGAGAGGTGCGAGTATCTTTTGTAAAATTGTCATAGTTTGCTTTCTATCCGTCAGATATAGATCGGACGGTCTATATTACAAGATGGCAGGCACACCATCATCACCAACTCGGTTTTTTATAAGAGTAGAGATGATAAGTTTGCTAACTACTAAAGTAAAGTGGAATTTTTCCATGTTATACAAGTAAATTAAGGTGATTGTTTATCATACGGGTAAGGTTGGACGAAGGGTGGTAGGAACAAATGCTCCGCCTAGAGCATGTGTGTGTGAGATGGAGTCTTAGTGTGTGTGTAGGGGGGGTGGGAGGGTGTGTGTGGGGGGGGGGACGTGGGGTCCTTGGTGGCGGATGTAATTTAAGTGTGTGTGGCTTCATCATAGAGAGGTGATGTGTATGGCAGAGGCCACCAACGAGGGGGTGCGAGAGAGAAAAGGCCCGTAGAGAGGGAAGAGAAGGCGTGTGCGCGTGAGAAAAGTCGACATCGAGAGAACGTGTTTGTTCGAGAGACACCGAGGAAGACTACTATATATCGATGGTGCATGTAGGCGGGAATTAAACGAAGGGATGGTCTTATTGGTTTCGGGGATATAGGGGAAGAGTGAGAGAGGGGGGTAGCTAGAAGGAGATTGTTAAGTGTGAGTGTGTGTTTTACCCATCCAGGCGGAAGTTATGTGCACACAAGAAGAGAACGATTCGATGTGGCGTTAGGGCTGAGGGTAATTAACTACGTATGGAGACATAGGAGACCTTGAACGTGCATGTGCGAGAGGTACACATGTCTACGTGGGATGTGTGTGTGTGTGCGCGCACGCATGATCGAGATAAAAGAAAGAAGACAAAAGTCATAAGATCAACGACATGGGAGAGACGGATCGGTATGACAATATGCATGCATGTGAGAGTGCAGGGAAGAAGGCCCGATAATTGAGCATGTGTGTTTGTCTTTAAGAGATAGTGGGATGGGCTGGAGCATGCATCTATGGCGAGCAAAGGGAGCGAGACACAACGATTTTGCAAAAGAGATCAACCTATAGATGCATGTATGGAGAGACATATATAGTGTGGGTGATAGGAAGCAAGAGTGCATGCAAGATGACCGCCGGGTGGTTTAGAGGGTGAAGTTATATGTGTGTGAGAGAAAGATAAAAAGAGGGCACATGACTGCATGTAGAGAGAAACATATATAGTGTGCGTGATAGGAAGCAAGAGTGAGGGCGAGAAAGAAGGTTGATGGAGAAACAGATAAATAGAAAGAAAAAGATGCTAGCTAGCGTGCGTTAGAGATAGGAGTCGAGTGGATCAGAAGGCTGAGTTATGTGTGTGGGTGTGAGAGAGATGGTGAGAGGGTGCATGTGAGTCACATACAAACAAATATCAGAGAGAAAGGAGATCCCGAGAGATGGAGTTTTGTGTATGCGAGAGAGAAAGATATTTCACAACTAGAGTGATAGCTAGAGAGACGTATGAGGGAATGCAAGATATCTCTAGGGAGAAAGAGTGTGTGTGAGCGACATACGAGAGAATGGTGGAGAGATATGAGACCCTGGGAGACAGAGTTTGTGTTTGTATGTGAGAAAGAGATATTTAAGAGGAAGAGTCGTAGCTTCTCATACCTAAGGAGCGAAAGACATCTTTGTGTGAGCGGGGGTGTGCGAGTGGCACACAGGGAAAGTAGAGAGAAATGAGACCCCGGGAGACGAAGTTTGTGTTTGTGTGAGAGAAAGTGATTTCTGTAGCGACCAGACCTCAAATGGTCTGTGCTGCTGTGCACCAGTGTCATCCCTGGATCAGTAATGCTGACACGCACAGTACAAATGGAGGATTTATAACAGAGTAGCAATCACACACTTATTACATCGAATATCTCCGAAGAGATTAAGTATGATAAACATGGCTTAAGGCCATCTAATAACGATAACAGCGGAAGACTTGGAAGATAAGTGAGTCCATCAACTCCAGCGGCATCACTGAGTATAAGACCACGACCTAAGGCACTTTACTCGTCGTCTGAAAAGTCTGCAACATGAAACGTTGCAGCCCGAAAACGGGTCAGCACATAGAATATGCTGGCAATGTAACACATAGAGAATAATGAACAATAGTAAGGCTATACTACATGCATATATGGCTGGTGGAAAGCTCTATGGTTACAATTTTTGCGAAAAGCCAATTTTTCCCTACTGCAAAGGAATAATTTTTATTTAACTATCATGGTGGTTGTGAAACATTGAGATGGTTGACAGCATCTCAATCCCAATTAAATGTCATCAATAACCCAACAAAATTAATTAGAAGTAACATAGTGATGAGATTCACATGATAATCCAAGTACTAGATACTCAAGTTGTCCATAACCGGGGACACGGCTAACCATGATTAGTTTGTACACTCTGCAGAGGTTTGTGCACTTTTCCCCACAAGACTTGATCTCCTCCGTTGGATTACTCGCACTACATGGTGTTTGAGTAACGGATGACCAAGACACAGTCTTTCAGAAGTGTTTGCACCTTACGTATGGGTAGACAGTTACACCTACTTTCCCCTACATCCGCTAGTCTACCACTGTAAGAGTTCACACAACTTAATCAACTATGCTAGAGCCCATAATAGCTTGCGGCTGCACACGGAAGTTTCTAGCATGAATAATCTCATGATCCCTTTGAACCTGGGTGGCGGTCCAAAAGAAAAACAGGCAATCCTGGAATACCCAGGTACCTCAATCCACCCAGATGTGAGTTTAAGTTGCCACCTTAAGTAAACCATTATTAACAATCTCACATCTGTCATGAATTTCACACAAACCCAATCCACGTCTACGAGCATAGCATGGCAATAATAATAGCATCGTAGAAGTAACTCCCAAGGGTTTGATAAATAAAACAGGTAATAGGTTCTATCTCAACTACTTCCCAATACCCACAATTTAATTAGATCCTAGTCATGCAATGTTTGAGGAATAGATCTAATGCAATAAAACTGGGTATGGAAGGGTATGATCAAAGTGTTACTTGCCTTGCTGATGATCCGCAAAACCTAGCGATTCGAAGTAACAAGCGGCACACTCCGGGTACTCTATCGCAAACAAACAAGCATACAATCAGTACTCATCTAATGCACAGGTAAAACTCGAATAAAAGATCAACCAGAAAGTTCAACTTAAGAACTCCGGTTTGCAAAAAGAATCAACTCGAAAGAAACAACGAAAGTCAAATTGCGAAAGAAAGAAGCTTCGTTTACTAATCTGGATCTAGGTCAAATTTTACTGTAGCAAAACTTGTTTGAGTAGGTTAAACAGAAAGAGAATTTCGAGACGAAACTCTAGGCGCTTGAATCGCCTGATTCCGATAAACGAGCGAGAAGTTAAACAGAAACGAAGATTCGATCAGAAATCGAATCTGAGATAATCGCAGAAAAATCCGACGAAAAAGAAAAACGGACGAACGGTTAAAGAACGGACGTTCGTTAACAGAGAAAAACCGACGAATGCGTTCGTTAAAATGAACGGTTCGGTGAACGCTCGCGAAATAATAAAACCGAAAAAAAAAACCGATCTAGGGTTTTTTTTAAACGAAGGTTTTTTTTAACAAAACCGGCAAAAACGAACGGGGCAGCGAGGCAGTACCTCGTCGGGGCAGTGCTCCGGCGGGGCTCCGGGCGAGGGGCACGGGGTGCGGGGCTCGGGGGGGTGCAAGGGGCGGCTCCGGCGGCGGCCAACGGCGGCTCCCGAGTGCGGCGGCGGCGGCGAGCGAGCGAGATGAGAGGAGAGAGAGAGGGGGGGTATATAAAGAGGGGGGGAGCAAGCTTGGAGGAGGGGGCAAGCTCCGGCGGCGGCTTGGTCCCGTGTCCATGGAGGACACGGCGGCGGCGCTCTCCCGTGCGGAGGAAGGAGAGGGCGACGGGGTGGGCCGACGGCCTGGGCTCGGCTGGGCTCGGCCCAGCGGCGCGCGCTGTTTTTTTAAAACGTTCTGCGGAAAATAATTCACAAAAAAAAAGTCAGAAAAATATAAAATAAATTTTCCCCGTCTAGTTAGAAAATCTAGAATAGGGTGAACATTTTTTTAACACAAAATAAATATTTTGAAAACATGCAATATTTTTAATGCAATAAAAATTGCAAATAAAATCCGAATAAATTCCAATAAATGATTTTAACATTTTTCCTCCAGTATTTCCAATTGTTTTGGAGAATTCATATTTTCTCCTCTCGTTTATTTTAAAATGAAATATTTTTCCGGAGAGAAAATAGTTAAAACCAAAATCCTCGTCTTATTATTTGATGAAAATCAAATATGAAAATTCGAGAAAATCCCCAACTCTCTCCGAGGGTCCTTGAGTTGCTTAGGATTTATCGAGGATTTGTCAAAATGCAATAAAACATGATATGCAATGATGATCTATGTATAACATACCAAATTGAAAATTTGGGATGTTACAAACCTACCCCCCTTAAGATGAATCTCGCCCTCGAGATTCGGGTTGGCTAGAAAACAGGTGGGAGTGCTCCTTCCGTAGATCTTCCTCTCGCTCCCAGGTGGCTTCATCTTCCGTGTGGTGACTCCACTGAACTTTGCAAAACTTGATAACCTTGCTGCGGGTAACTCGGCTGGCATACTCAAGAATCTTAACTGGTTTCTCCTCATAGGTCAAATCACTTTCCAGCTGAATCGCTTCCAGTGGCACAGTATCTCTCAGTGGTATCTCAGCCATCTCTGCGTGGCAGTTCTTCAACTGGGAAATGTGAAATACATCATGAACTCTAGACAATCCTTCGGGCAATTCCAGCTTGTAAGCAACTTCTCCCATACGTTCCACAACTCTGTATGGTCCGATAAAACGGGGCGCTAACTTTCCCTTAACTCCAAAGCGCTTCACTCCTCGAAGTGGTGATACTCGAAGATAAACTCGGTCTCCGACTTCGTAAACTGTCTCCTTTCGTTTAGAATCAGCATAACTCTTCTGTCTGGACTGGGCTACCTTGAGCCTATCGCGAATCAACCTCACTTTCTGTTCAGATTCCTTAATCAAATCTGGTCCAAACAACTGACGGTCTCCAACTTCGTCCCATAACAACGGTGTTCTACACCTCCTTCCGTACAAGGCTTCGAAAGGGGCCATCTTCAAACTGGTCTGATAACTGTTGTTATAAGAGAACTCCGCATATGGCAAATTGTCGTCCCAACTAGATCCATAATCTAGTGCACAAGCTCTCAACATGTCCTCCAAAATCTGGTTGACTCTCTCGGTCTGTCCATCTGTCTGTGGGTGAAAAGCTGTACTAAATTCCAGCCTGGTTCCCAATGTTTCATGTAACTGCTTCCAAAACTTTGAGGTAAATTGGGTTCCTCTGTCTGATATAATGGTCCTCGGAACTCCATGCAAACATACGATCCTGGTCATATATATCTTTGCCAACTTAGCACTGGTGTAAGTGGTCTTCACTGGAATGAAATGAGCCACTTTCGTCAAACGGTCGACTACAACCCATATTGAGTCATAGCCTGAACGAGTCCTGGGTAATCCCGTGATAAAATCCATGCCTATTTTATCCCACTTCCATTCGGGTATCGACAATGGTTGTAGCAATCCTGCTGGCTTCTGATGCTCTGCCTTCACTCTCTGACATACATCACAAACTGCTACGTACTCCGCAATATCCTTCTTCATTCTGGTCCACCAGAAAGTATTCTTCAAATCCAAATACATCTTGGTATTCCCTGGGTGAATCGAGTACGGTGAATCATGGGCTTCTTGCAAAATCAACTTCCTGATCTCCGGATTATTTGGCACATAAACGCGGTCCTCAAACCATAAGGTATCGTGCTCATCCTCACGAAATCCCTTGGCTTTTCCTTTGCTCATCTTCTCCTTTATCTCTTCAATCTCCTTGTCTGTCTTTTGAGCTTCTCTGATCCTTTCCATCAAGGTAGACTGAATCTCCAATGTCGCTAAATAGCCTCTTGGGACTATTTCCAAACATAGCTCGCGAAGGTCCCCGGCTAACTCCTGAGGTATCTCTCCTGTCATGAGGGTGTTGATATGACTCTTGCGGCTCAACGCGTCTGCTACTACGTTAGCCTTTCCAGGGTGATAATGTAATCTCATATCATAATCTTTAATGAGCTCCAACCATCTCCTCTGTCTGAGATTTAACTCCTTCTGCGTGAAAATATACTTCAAACTCTTGTGATCCGTATACACCTCACAATGGTTTCCGATGAGAAAATGTCTCCATGTCTTCAATGCATGCACCACGGCTGCTAATTCCAAATCATGCGTAGCATAATTCTTTTCATGAGGTTTAAGTTGTCGTGAAGCATATGACAGAACTCTTCCTTCCTGCATAAGCACTGCTCCAAGTCCTCGACGTGAAGCGTCGCAACAAACTTCATAATCCTTGCGTTGATCTGGCAGAATCAACACTGGTGATGTAACCAATCGTTTCTTCAACTCTTGGAAACTAGCTTCACATTCCTTAGTCCAATTGAATTTGGTGTCCTTCTTCAATAGCTCAGTCATGGGCTTAGCAATCCTTGAGAAATTCTCGATGAATCTCCGGTAGTATCCTGCAAGTTCAAGAAAACTCCGGATTTCTCCAACTGTCGTGGGTGACTCCCAACTTGTCACTGTGTCAACCTTGGCAGGGTCTACTGCTATTCCTTCTCCAGAAATAACATGTCCAAGGAATCCAACTTCCTTCGGCCAAAATTCGCACTTGCTGTACTTGGCATATAACTGGTGTTCTCTGAGCTTCTCAAGTACCAATCGCAAATGCTCCTCATGCTCTTCCTCGTCCTTGGAAAAGATTAAAATATCATCAATGAACACCACGACGAACTTATCCAAAAAGTCCATAAACACTTTGTTCATCAGGTTCATAAAATTGGCAGGTGCGTTAGTCAGACCAAATGACATAACGGTATACTCATACAATCCATATCTGGTGGTAAATGCCATCTTGGGTATATCCTGCTCTCGAATCTTTAACTGATGGTATCCTGATCGTAGATCGATCTTGGAAAATACTTTAGCTCCTTGTAGGCGGTCAAACAAATCATTGATCATCGGCAGTGGGTACTTGTTTTTGATGGTTACTTCATTCAATCCTCGGTAATCAACAACCATCCTCAGCGATCCATCTTTCTTCTCCACTAGAAGTACTGGTGATCCCCAAGGTGACGAACTTGGCGAATATAGCCTTTATCCAGTAACTCCTTGATCTGCTTCTTAATTTCCTCCAAATCTTTTGCGGGCATCCTGTACGGTCTCTTAGATATTGGCCCTGTGCCTGGCAAAAGTTCAATCAAAAACTCAATGTCTCTATCTGGTGGCATGCCTGGCAACTCTTCTGGAAATACATCCGGGTAATCCTTCACCACTGGTACTTCCTCCTGTACAACTCCTGATAAGGAATTCACCTGAGTCCTCTTCGGCATATGCCGGGATACATACTTAATCCTTCTTCCTTCTGGGGTGGTAAGCAAAATCGTCTTACTGGGATAAAACATGATATGCAATGATGATCTATGTATAACATACCAAATTGAAAATTTGGGATGTTACAATTTCACATGGAGAATCATAGTTAGAGACACATAGCAGGGAGCGATATATACTTAGAGAGAGATAGAGTGATGAAGGTTGAGGGGGGAGAGTACCGTCAGTGTGTTACGAAGATAAAAGATCATTGTCGACATACAGGTAGCACGAGAGATACCCGAGAGACAATGAACGCGTATAGGTCTAGAGAGATACTCCTATATAAGCATGAGTGATAGCTATATGAGACGAATATCTGGATTAAAGGGGATTCAAATATTTAAACTGGAGATCACGACATCGATAATATCATAACGCAAATTGGTGTATCAAACATGCATATTCATTTGAATTTGGGGACACGTGTAATGTTATATAGTTTATCAATATTAGTGATCCATAGATTCTTTAATTAGAGACAATGCATGGTTTATATGCAATTAATGTCTAAACAGGATTGCACTATATGTTGCGTGTGTGAAACACATTATACATGTTTGAGAAGTAAAAAAAACCTGCATGAAACACACATTAATTGGAGACAGTTAGCGAGGAATGCATACACTGGATTTCAACATAAAGTGGTTTCAAATATTTGAAAATCCAAATTAAGATGGATACAGCCTTATGAATCTGAGATCATGCCATTTGTAAACCAAATTTATGTATAAAGGGTGTTGTGCTTTTGAAAGTATATATAAAAAATTATGTATATAGAATTTTATTCCAATCGAAAATGGATCCTGCCCGAACAAAAATAGAGTACAAACTGGATTCGAATTGAGTTGGCACAGTAAACGTGCACTCTTGCTCTGCAAAAAATTGAACGAAGCGGGGAAAGTCACAGTAACCGCCCGAAACCAAAATCTACGAGATGGAAATTACTATCTATCTATCCCTGACACGCAAAGCCTATCGGCTCGATTTCTATAGGTTTCAATAGGGGTAGGTTTGTAATTTCACTCAAACGTGACATAACCGCCTCTCACCCGGATTCTTACACGGTGGGCACCAAAACACAGTGTCTCCTCGGCCGAGATCGACTCCCTCCCCGATTCATACACGGTGGGCGCCAAAACAAACTCTCATCGGCAAATATTCGGTGTATGCGAGATTACCGTCATATCCCCAACCGACTAATATTGATGTGATGTAGGAAATTTTAAACGGGGGCTAAGTTTGTAAATTTCCTCGCATTTGAGACAAACGCGCCTTGAAGACATGGTCCCCCCTTCCTCTCTCCCTCCATTTCCCCATTCGTACTCCGTGGGCACCAAAACACCCTCTCCACCCCAGCCTCCTCCGCCCGCCACCCCATCCACCACCGTCCTCCTCCACCATGCCGGAGCTGATACCCCAACGTCGTCGTCCATTACAAGAGATCGACCTCTCTCATCCACGGCTTCAAACCGGAATCCTTGCATCCCGTCCTCTCGCTTCATCCCCGTCGTCGTCCACCTTGTCGGCGCCGCTCCTACGACCGTCTCGTCCACCGCGCCCCGCCGCCACCGTTTACCCTCCTAGATCTGCTTCCATGCCGCTGACAGCCATCGCTACCGCAGCATCGTCAAATTCTCAGCAGATGCATACACGATGCCGCACCAGAGGCGGTACTCTTTTGTATCTGCTCAACTTATTTATCGCAGCAAGAAAATAGATTGCCACTGCTTTACTCTGATTCCTTGTCCATCACTTACTTGTTAGTTGAAAGCAAACATTGTTTGGGAATTTGCCTTTGTCCGTTTTGCACCTTCAGATCCTCCATGGCACGCTCAACACTATACTCGCAATGCTTATGGTTTTCCCCTTTTATATTCCACACTAGTTAAATGACAGTAGACTAAATTTCAAAATTGGGTCAGTCAATTTTTGAGAGCTCGCCAGTGCGAAGGAAGGGGCTTGGTTGGGGACGGTGGTTGTGGGGGCGGTGGTGGGGCCTCGCCGAACAAAGAAAACTCGACGCGGGTGGGGCGGGGATGGGGGTGGCGGAGGAACACAGGCGGTGGGGGCGGTTCAGGGGAGGGCGGGGGGTCGGGGCCGGTGGTTCGGCCGGCGGCCCGTGCGGTGTTCTGTATGGGAAGAATTAGAGACGAGGAATAAGAAGGGTTAGAAGACATAGGATCTTCATCCAACCGCCTGAAATGGTCGACTGACCCAAATGACAAAAGTCACGTGACTTGCATGCAGACATGCCTTTATATTCAGTACCATCATCGTAGCTACTTAGCACTGCTCCTGAATCCATCAAGCTAAACAACGTGCCACTCATAATTCCAAACTTGTTGCTCAAATACGAATCTGATATGATGCTGATATTACTAAAATATATAACGTTTAATTGCTCAGCTAATGTTCCTACTTTACTTTCGAAAAGCACGTGCACCACATATAGAGAGACTGGAGGGAGTTGCATTCTTAATGCGCTCTGGTTCATCATGTGTGGGCACTGCGCAACGAACACTTTATTATCCAAAATCTGCTTGCTCTTCTTTAGCATGTTCCTCTTCCGTTCTTCTTTAATAAGTACTCTCTCCGTTCCTAAATACAAGTCATTGTATAGATTCCACCATGGACTACATATGGAGCAAAATGAGTGAATCTACACTCTAAAATGTATCTGCATACATCTGTATGTGATCCGTAGTGGAAATCTCTACAAAGACTTATATTTTGGAACGGAGGGAGTATGATAGTAGTACAGTATGTTCCTTGTAGTGAAGATGAGCAGGGACATTTGCAGTGTAGAGGTCTATACGATCGGTTGTGATGGACACTTTGAACTCTTCGGGCCTCTTTGATTCGTAGGATTTTGTAAACATAGGAATAGGAATTGTAGTGGCCTGCCCACTTGAATCCTCTAAGATTAGCAAGGAAATGCCGGGAGCTATGTCGCCTTTGAGAGTTACACTGATATTAACAGTACCGCACCTTCAGTTGAAGAGAACTGGTATCCGAAGCCTTTCTAGCCGTACCGGCAATACTAGCACATATATTCCAGCAAGTTCCACTTTGCTGATTTTACTCCTGATGCTTACGGTTTTCCCGTTATATCTACACTATGACCTGTGTAGCTGCTTTGTGTCGCACTAGCAGCAGTCCACCCTTGAAGCTAAACAACACACCAATCATAAGTCCAAAGCTTACTTCTTCAAATATGAATTGTGATATGATACTGACATTAGCTAACAGACACACATTTAATTGGTCAGGTAATGCTCCCACTTGATTTTCTAAATACATGTGGCCACATATAGAGAGACATCATGGAATTGCATTTCTTTGGGTGCTCTGATTCATCATGGGTGAGCAACCAACATTGTATAGAAAGAAGGGGAATCTCAATAATATGCTTCCTCTTCTGTTCTTTAACATGTTCCTCTTCTGTTCTTCTTTAGTAAGCACAGTATGTTCCTTGTCAGGAAGGGGAGCAGGGACATCTGCAGTCGACAGCTCTATTGGGCCGGTTCTGCTAAATGATTTCGCACTTCGAGTTGGTCTGCCATAATACCCTGGAAATGGTGGGAGCCGCGTGGTCTTTGATGGACTAAACTGATAGTAACAGTTGTGCGCCTTCAGATGAATAGAGCTGGCATGTAGGTGAGCGATAGGCTGCATATTAGCAGCGGCAAAACCCTATGTTTTCCAGCCAGTTCCGCTTTACCAATTTATTTATGGTGGTTATGGTGTACCCCTATTGTCTACACTATGATCTGCCTACTAGCTCTGCGCTCTCGTTATCATGGTTTGGCAATAAACTTTCTATACGGTATATTATGAACCTATCATCTGCCAACTATCCTTACATCTGGGGCCCCCAACAGGGAGCCTATTTTTGTGTGTAGTTGTGCCAGATTATATTAATCTACTCACCATATTACAGCACACATGGGCACTCCCATCAGAATCCAGTGATAGCACACAAGGGTTTACAGGGAGCCTCTATTATATTACAATATCCTCTGCATTACAAAGATAATCTCACCACTATTTGTGTTTTCATGCTTTACTGGTATTGTACGTAATCACAATGAATATAAGAATGCGCACATCAGAAGAATATTGTGGAATAGTTCAATGGGTAACAAACTTGCCATCAAGGGATTGAGGTCCATTGTGGATGCAATGAAACCCACATGCTCCCGGCCTATAGATTTGTATTCAGAATATGATCCTAATGACTATTCTGAGCTCAAGGAGTCAAAGGCAGATGGCCTATCTTGTTCACCCAATAAGGTGCCGTTTTCTAATTTGGCAAGGTTTTATTGGTTGCACATATCTTGCATAAGGTGTCTTGCATTTCTTTTGCTTCATTGCACCGCCATTAGCTTAGTTTACTCATGATATATGTGAAGATGCCATGCCCACTCATTATCAACACCTATTCCATTTGTCGTCATACCATCTTTTTCCATTCAAATGTTGTTCTTGTGTTTCAGACATCCAAGAGGAAGAGGGTGATTGCAGAACTTGAAGGAGTACAAGCAAAGTCCTTGAAAAAGGTGGTGCTACCGGAGAAATCACATAGCACCCGACGTATATTGGCAATAGAACCAGCGCCGCAAAACCTAGGATATCGCAACTATGCTCGTAGCTGCTATGCTCTTGTGAGTACCTATTGTCCTATCGCTGTCCTTACATTCATACCTGGTGGATTATGTGACATCATTGTGCATTATAGCTTGCTTATCCACTGTTCGCTCCAAATTATCAGATCTATATTAATGCTTAAATTAATGCAGAATAAACCCAATGCTTATGAGGAAATTTAGTTCTGCATTGTTCTTGTAAGTATATGTTGTCCTTCATCACTGTACTTATATTTGTCAGCTAGTTGTTCATGAACACTTTGCAACTTATTTTCCCTTGTCCTCCATTTTTCTACACATCAGATCTACATTTACTCTTGCCAAAATATTGAATAAAACAAATGTTACTGAAGAAGTTTAGCTCCGCATTGCTCTTGTCAGTGCCTTCCGCCTGTATGCTGTATTTACATTTGTACTCTGCATCTTAAGTTAAATAATCGCCATTTGCTCCTATATTATCACATCTATATTTACTATTAACAAAATGTAGAATAAAGGCAATGCTCTTGAAGAAGAGTGTGCGGTAAACTTCTTGAATTGCCCCCCCCATCAATATGGACAAGGGCTTTATAGAGTCTGTCTTCACTACTAATGTAAGTTTGTCCTCCTCGAGCCTTCAAACTATGAACAATGGTCTCGTGAAGCTGGCCGCTCCTGCACAATGCCATTTCCTGCCATCTTAACTATGAACAATTCCTATTATGTTAATGCTATTTTAAACCATGTCTCTTTATTTCTGACAAAGAAATGAGATGAATCGACAGCGCTGATGCTTATACCTGCGAAACATGTTATCTACCTACTTGTTTCTCTTTCAGGGTGACAACACTCCTACTAGGAAGAACTGGCACAATGATAGTGAGATGAACCCATTGTTTGTCCCTCTAACACATATTCCAGAGGAGAAGGCAACACATCTTGAGGGTAGGGATACAACCACGAAGTCACATCTTGATGTAGTGTCAAACTTACTCAGTGACACAAGCTCGATGAAGTCGCTGCCTGAATCTGTTCAACTTCTTCAGTCTGAAATTCAAGCGGAAATACATGCTTCCGCTCAAATCCGACTGGAACTCCAATCTCTATGCAAGATTAACCGTAAGTACATGACGTTTATTGATGCTATGCAGCTTAAGTTGGTGGATATGAGCGCCAAAGAAGCGCAGTCTCATCAGGTTGCTAAGCTGCTTGCGCTGCAGCTCCTGGCCGGGCTAACCTTTCTTGAACTGTTTTGAAGTGCTATCGGTTCTGTCTATTATTTTTTCCACCTGTTAACTTCCACTGGTGGCGACCTGCCCAGTTTATGTAATCTGATGTCTGGTTGCCCTTTATTATCACTGGTGGCGAACTTTGATGCCGAGGGGATGTAATATGCTGTAATTTCTTTGTTGTATAGTCTAGGTTTATTATTTGTCCCGATGTTGTAATTTATTTGCCATTTCTGCTGTCATTGCTCTGAGAAAAGGTCGTAATATTCGATCGGTGCGCAATGAGCCAATAGGTTAGGTTTATAAAATAATAATTTCTGTACTAAAACTGGCCGGTCGCCAATCACTAGTACGGGCCGAACAGTGGGCCTACAATCATCTTGGGCCATTAGTTTGGTCTAGTCTTAATCTGGCCCACTATTAGTTTCGGGCCTTTAAAAGGCCGAGTAAACCGCTTACCTTAATTGGGCCTGAAAATTAAATAGGCTTTTAACAGATTGAGCCTTGGCTGACCCAATTACATGACGGGCGGGAAGCAGGCTGGATATATAACGGGCCTAAATTAGGCCCAACGCTCTCAAGGGACTTTAACGGGCCTATAGGCAGTTTAGGCTAGAATGTATCCACGAATACTACGGGCCGTTAAGAGGCCAAAAGTAACTACGAACCATAATTAGGCCCACGTGCAACTCGGGCCTTTAAATGGCCGAAAGTGAAACTGGGCCGAAAGAGGCCCATATATAGACAGGGCCGCTAATAGGCCGAAACAGGTATCGGGCCGAACTGTTAAATGGGCCATTAAGAGGTCGAAGAGCAAATCAGGCCGCCAATGGGCCCAATGGCACAGTAGCTGTTAAAAGGGTCGTATCTGTTATGGACCGTAATTTGGTCCAAGAAATAAAAGCCAGTTAACAGGCTGGATCAGGTGTGGACCGTAGTTTGGCCCAAACTATTGCAGGCTATAAACAGGCCGAATCTATCATGGGCCGTAAACTGGGCCCAGAATATTGCAGTCATTTAACGGCCCATATCTGATGTGGGCTATAATTTGGTCCAGAAAATGTTAGGCTGTTAACGGGCCGGCCCATTAGATCTGACGAAATATTATGGGCATGTTCCTGGGCCGGCTTTTAGACCTATATGGGCCTCTATTGGGCCGTCCCATGTGTCAATGTTTCATTGGCGATCCTTGTCAAATGGACGGTTGACATCTGTCCCAACGCTGAGCCGACATGTGGTTCGTCGGCGAATGAGAATTTTACACGTCGAAAACCGCCATTGGTCGGGGCTGTTAACGGGTTATCGGATCCAAACCGGAACCCAATAGCTTAACGGAGACCCGTTACGGTGGATGCCACGTGTCGGTCACCCTTGACGAAAGCGCTTCTATGACGCCCGATTTATCGTCAAGGAAGTGGACACTTCCGTGATGATAATTTTGGTAATGTCATGGAACACTTCTACGATAGCACATGTATGACTATCTTGATTCTGTCATAAAATCTTCATGGATGTACATGCATGACAGAAAATGTGACCTACTGTGACAAACATGTATCATCACGTAAGTGTTTTTTTGTAGTGCTGATAGCAATCAGTGTCAATAAGATGTACAAAAAAGGAGCCAAGGGAATCAAGTTCTACCTCCGAGTCATCATCGTTCAAAGCAAATAGCTCGGTTGTATCTGTTTTCTTCTTGGCAGGTTGCTTGGGAGCCTTGTTCTTTGCCCTGACCTTTTTGGCCGGCTTATCCTGAAGTTTCTTGTTCCAAAAAGAAGAATTGGCCTAAAGAAAACAAGTGATAATAAGGGGAAGGCAATGTATGAATAATAGATAAAGTAAAAATAGATTTAAGTACTTACAGCTGTCGCCGGGTTAAGGGTGCAAAATGGATTCAGCCCCATCTTGCTACAAGTTTCCAAATTCTCCCCGAGCAGCATTTTTTGTCATTTTGTAGATTTCACTATCTTCCAAATGTATGTTGCAGTGACGTTGTGGGCCTTTCACGTCACCAGTGTATTCGAACATGAGGCCGGACCGACGACTCAAGGGCAAAATCCTCCAGGCGACCCAGCACAGGACTAAATCGACTCCGGTTAAGCCGTTAGCCATCAAGGCTGTGATCTTTGAAAAAGTGGGCATATATTTAGCCCCTTCCTCGGTGCTGATCCGGTCAGGAAGCGGATGTCTTGAGCTAAGCCGGCTGTCACGGAAACCCGCCAAAGGATTCTCATCGGCTGGAGATATATCTTGACAATAAAACCAAGTTTGTTTCCAGTCTTTAGGGTGAGTAGGAAGTGCAGCTGAAGGGAAGGTGGCTTCTTTGCGCCTTTGAATGGAAATTCCCCCAAGTTCTAGGCTAGGCCCATCTGTGAACTCGGTTTGGCGGTTCAAATAATAGTCACTAGTACAATGAGGTGCTATACAAACGGTTTTTAACCCCTTTCCACGACGGCATTTGGAACCGTCGCCTAGTGCGTGTGGGCGATAGGGGGTCCTTCCCACATGACCCAAAAACCGTCGGGGATATGCCCTCCTGGCACACACGCTCGGCAAAATGAGGTCATGTGCGACCAAATATGGTTATACGTATAGTAGTGCTAAAAAAATACAATTATATAGGCGAAATCATTTTTGGTCGTAAGTACATCCCACACAGTCAATCCCTGCTAAACGTTTCCGTTCGTATATACATCCCACACTGTTGCTCCGAGGAAAACATTTTTGTTCGCAGGTAGATCACACACAATTTTCCCTGTTAAATCATTTGTGATAGCGTTTCCATTGCACACGGTAATAAAAAATTTATCGTTTGCATTATTGAATGCATCACACACGGTGCGTAGAAGAAACTGGGCAAAGGTTGTCCATCACACACAGTTTTTATGTGGTAAACGTTTGCGCCAGGTGGCCTAACGCAAACAGTTTTCAAGAGGATGTCATGTGTGATTGTTCATTAATCTAACACGGTTTATTCCTAGAAACTGTGTGCGTTATTGAATGCATCACACACGGTGTTTTCTCAATAACCGTTTGCAATAGAAAAACCCAATTAGCAGGCTAGTTATCCTATTATTAATAATCCATTTATTAATATAATTGACATTTCACATTAAGCACACAATATATTTCATTTTCATAATTGAAATACATCAGAGTACAACATCATATACCTTCAGCACCCAGCTACACCATTACACAACTGCACCAGCACCCAAGTTTCACATGCAACATCTATAACCTTTCGAAATTAGCATCATAGATGGTACATAGACAGATGTATCTCATCTGGAAAACTGCTGAAGCAGAAGGCAAATATTGAGCCTTCATTGATGTTGAAGGTCTTTGCAACTTTAGGCCAGTGCTTGTGGATGATTGACCGTCCGTCCTTCGTCCTCTTCAGGAATACTTCAATATTGAACTATGGGTATTGTATGAATACCTTCCTCGCCTCCTGACCATACAGGTGGTTTGAGAGGTAATCATCAGTGAACTTCTTTGGAAAGGCCTGAAAACAAGGATGTGCATAAATATCTTCTCTATATTGGAAATGGCCCGCCTCCTCCACCATGTGCTCCACCACCACCTCCTCCTCCACCACCGGCGAATCCATCCATCTCCGGCTACCATGATCTCTATTCAACATGGAGGGTCTAATCCATTGGGATTTCAACCCCGGCCTCAAGGTCGAGGAACAGGTTCGTCGTCGGTTCAAATCTACGGTTCATTTCTCTCCCTCCCCTACCTCCAAGGAATTCTTCTTGGTGGTCACCTTTTCTTCGACCTCCTTCCCCCTGTCATGTGCTTCGGTTGCTTTGGCACTCCAATGTTGCATTGGTGGACTTGCATCTGGTTTCAATGTCGTCCATATTGGCTCTCAAAACTTTCGGTTCTCCGTGGCTTCCAACAAAGTTGGTCATTTTATCTATGCCCTAAGGGATAGAGTTTGGCCAGATTTCGTGTGTCATTTTGGTCTGTTTAATCAGCCTTGGATCGCTCCTGTTAATGATACATTTGGTTGGAGCATGACCCATGCAATCAATGAATTTGGTGCACGAGTGCCCAAGGTGGCTGTCCGCTCTCAACTTGGTTTTCTTGAACAAAGTGCGTCCAAGGATGATTCCTCTCGAAAGGAATTGGCAAAGTTTGGTTTTTCTAAGCATAGACCCACTAACTTGCTCAGTTCTTTTGATGAGAATTCAACCAAACATGATGAACATGTTCATGATCATGCTCGTGTGGATCATCGTTCGGGCGAAATTCTTACAAATGAGATCTTGCAATTTGGCAGTTTGGAATTTCCGTATTCCTTGGATAATCATGAATGCCTTTCCAAAAGGACCTTTGGCAAGAGTCATAATTCTCGTGATTGGAGCAACCTTCCTTTGCAGATTTTGGAACATATCTTGGATTTTCGGCAGGTTCATTATGATGAGATTGATATCCGACAATGTTATGGTTTAAAAGAGTTACCATCCTCGGAAGCCATTTACGAGATTTTGGGCCACTGCTCACGTTGTTTTGTGCTGGATCACACGGTCTATACCTGCACTGCCCAACTCTGTGGCTCGTGTCAAAATTATGAGAGGGCGTGCTGTTGTGCCCTACAGCCCATGGGCCGGATGCCTCAGAGATGCACCATATGTAATAGTCCGGCCCACCTCCGGACGGACTGCCCTGGCCTGCTCTCCTGCTCTCAATGCAATCTTCTGGGTCATATCCCAAAACGATGCCATTCCAAAAAAGCTACCCGTTTATTTTGGCGTCAAAAGAAGCTGGAACGGTAAGAGATTGAAACCACAGATTCCCATCCGTAGCCCAATGCCCCATCACGTCGACGCAAATCTCACCTACCTATCAGTAAAATGATTTGGCGTCCCAAGCGGACGGTGACTGACGGTGGACCCATTCCTTACACTGCTATTGATCTGACGATTCTGCTCCATACCCAGCACCAGTTCCCTATTCTGCCACCCCAGTCAACCAACGAGAGCACAGGCATTACTCTGCTTTGCCCACCTCCGTCCTTGACTGCGCAGAGCGCCGAGCACTCTGCCACCATGGCCAACTTCCCAGTTCAGCCGTTCCAGTTTGTGCCGATGGGTGCACAGATCGAGCGCGGACCGGACCATCGCCTGGCGCGCAATATGATTGTGGTGGATGATCCGCCGCTCAGCCATGAAAGGTGTGCTCTGGTTACCGTCACGCCTCCGATTCCTGATCATCAGAAGTAGCTAGTTCTGAATGAGATAGTCCGCATCATGATTGAGGATTTCCACCTTGAAGTATCAGATTCATTTGTTTATCCGATTGGGGTGGGAATGGTTGCTTTTGCGGACGTAGCTCTTAGAGATCAGTTCATCCTAGAAAGTCCGCATCAGTTAGATCCTGTTGACGATGACATGACTTTCACCTTTCTACCTCACGATGAAGGAGAAAATATGCGGCAGTGTCCTTTTCAGTATGTTGCTTGGGTTCTGTTCCTTGCCTTTCCAATGGATTATCAGACTGATCACTCCATCAACAAAGTTGTCTCCTGCTTCGGCAAGCTAGATATTTGGCATAGGCCGGGAGAGAATAAGGAACGTGTTTTGGTTCGAGTACTCATCAGCAACATCGCCCAGGTGCCGCACAGCCTTGTGGTTAAGCGTATTGGCTCTCTGCCTGGCATGGGACAATCCTGGTCGGTACCTGTGTATGTCCTCAATGGCAGACACACAATTCCCGGCCTTGTTGGCAATGAGGATGAAGCCCCTCCAATGAATGCTTCCCCACATCCGTTTTAACTGCCTTATCTGACTGCTGCCCAACAATGGGCCTTTGATCATCAACAGCAGCTGCAGCAACAGATTGTAGCCGCCTGGGAATAGCAGAATCCACCACAGCAGGATGGCTGGGGTGTTTGGCCGGTTGCACCACCGCCATACAGAGGTTTCAGCTTTCGTACTCTGTTCCAATACACAGGTCCATCCCTCATGGATGGTGTTGAGCAGGAGAGCAACATCACTGATGATCCGCAAGATGAATGGTCTGTGTATTCGGACATCGATGAGGCTGCTGACGCTCTGATCCATGGTAGACCAACCTCTGGTATTCAGTTTGTGCGAGCTACGGGCAGTTCACACACGGTTGAGGTTCAGACTGTTGAAGGCATGGATTTTCTGGAGTTTCTTTGGCTGATCTCTTTTGGTAGATTCACTCGATGCCTTACTACATCGGACGCACCTGCCCAAAGTCAGGTTAGTGGCACTCTACCACTGAACCCTCTGGCTTTCTTCCAAGCAATCTGCGCTGCTGTCACTCAGGAGAGGTTTACAGCTAGTGCACAGTTGGTCTATCAGCATGACCCTCTTGTTGGCCTCACTATTCCTATTAACATATCAGAGGATATCTGGGTGGGCGTTGCAACTCAACTTACACTGGTTGGTTCTGAACTTGGATACAGCAGCTCCCACAGTACAAATGTGTTCTCCATCTCTGAAGTTCAGGAGGAGGATACTGAACTTCCCACTGCCAGGACTAGGGCTGCTTGTTTTCAGAACCAGATTTTGAGTGAGTCAGCTCCGATTGACACGGTTGGACTGAGGCGCAGTACTCGATCAATGAGGTATGATGGCTTCAAAGTGACCCAAATCACTGATGCGAGAAAGGTGCAATCAAAGCTTAAGCCTGGGGGGCGCCCTCGATCGCCTGCTCTTCTAAGGCGAGTGCTCCTTGCAGCAAGCTCATACTGAACCCTGTGGCTGACATCTCTGAAGAACTGCCGCCTCCTACTCCTATCCACCAGCTGCAGTATGTGGGCAATGTTATGTGTGGTGTACCATCTGATGACCTCACCGCTCAGAAGCTCTTGACTGCTGACCAAGGGGAGGAGCCTGAGAAGCACTAAGCCGTATGCCGCCCAATAAACAGTGGAATATCCTATGCTGGAACGTGCGTGGGATCAACTCCGAGAAGAAACATCTCGCAATCCGTAATGCTATTGATACTAGTAGTTGCTCTGTCATTTGTTTGCAAGAAAATAAACGTACTTCTTTTGATGCTTCGTTCGTTAAACTATTCTGCCCTAAAAAGTTCGATATGTTTGCTTTTGTACCCTCTGTGGGGGCCTCGGGAGGCTTAATTACGTTGTGGATGAGCTCGGTCTTCACTGGTGTTCCTGTATTTTCTGAATCTTTTGCTCTTGGAGTGAGACTTACTTCTACGCAGTCCGCTGATTCCTGGACGCTCATCAATGTGTATGGTCCTTGTACTGAACCGAAAAGGACGATGTTTACTTCCTGGTTATTTGATATTGACATTCCTCGTGGTGATGATTGGCTCCTCATCGGGGACTTTAATTTCATCAGAGCACCAGACAATCGTAACAGGGGAGGAGGGGACGCTAATGATATGCTGCTATTTAATGAACTCATCAGACGGCAATCATTAGTAGAGCTTCCAATCAAAGGGCGTTTGTACACCTGGAGTAATATGAAAAACAATCCATTGCTTGAGCAATTGGATTGGCATTTCACATCCGTCGACTGGGCTGTCAAATACCCCAACACAGTAGTTCTGCCCCTGGGTAAACCCACGTCTGACCACGCCCCTTGCTATGTTAGCATTCAGTCCCAAATTCCAAAAACCAAGATTTTTCGTTTTGAGGACTTTTGGATCGGTCAGCCGGGATTCTTTGAGACTGTAGAACGATCTTGGAACAAAAGGTGCTATGCCCCCAATGCTGCCGCAATTTTGTGTAAGAAATTTAAAACCCTGCGTTATGATCTGAAGCAATGGAGTAGGAAAATATCCAAGCTGTCGAGCCTGATTGATAACTGTAACAAAGCACTGCTTGAGATCGATGGGTTAGAGGAAAGAAGACGGCTATCTGTTCCTGAAGCCAACTTTAGGAAGATTCTGAAACGGCATCTGCTCCACCTCCTAGACTGCAAAAAGCTCTACTGGAAAAAACGATGTACCATCCGGTACTTCAAGTTCGGCGATGGCAACACAAAGTTCTTCCATAGAGTGGCCACTGAGAGATTCAGACAGAACAACATCGCCTCGCTACGCTTGCCTGATGACTCGGTCATCCATGATCATGTGGGGAAGGAGGCTATACTCTTCCAAACGTACAAAGAAAGACTGGGCCACTCCAGCCAGACTGACATACGCTTTGATCTGAAAAGAATCATCAAAAAAGTGAAGGGACTCCAGGCTTTATCAGTTCCTTTCACTCATGCGGAAATCGACCAGGTTGTCAGGGAGCTGCCTTCTGACCGTGCCCTAGGACCCGATGGTTTTAGTGGTGGTTTCATAAAATCCTGCTGGCATATAATCAAGGAGGATTTCTATCGGCTCTGTTCTGATTTCGATGCAGGTAATCTTAACCTTGAGAGTTTGAACACTGGCTTTATCACTCTCATCCCGAAAACGCAATCTTCTGAGACAGCCAACGACTATCGTCCGATAACACTCTTGAACTGCTATCTCAAGATATTGACCAAGTTGCTTGCGAATCGTCTGCAACATGTGATCCTCAAAATCATACACCGTAATCAATATGGCTTTCTGCGGGGCCGATCTATACAGGATTGTGTAGCGTGGGCATTCGAGTTCATACATCAATGCCAATCCTCCGGGCGAGAGATAGCTGTCCTGAAGCTTGACTTCGCTAAGGCGTTCGACACCATTGAGCACGCGCCCATGTTAGAAATTATGAAGTGTATGGGGTTTGACGATCGTTGGCTCGGTTGGATTAAATGCCTATTTTCCACGGCCAAATCATCGATCCTCCTCAATGGGACCCCGGGAAGGCAGTTTCTCTGCCTGGGAGGGGTGCGACAAGGTGATCCTTTGTCCCTGCTCATCTTTGTCTTAGTGGTGGATCTCCTGCAAGCTGCCATTAATGATGCTTATCAGGCCGGAACCCTTCAACTCCCCATCCCAGTACCTGATAACGACTATCCGGTGATCCAATATGCCGATGATACGATACTCGTGATGCCGGCGGACATGTCCCAAGCAGAAACGATCAAGGGTATCCTCTAGGACTATGCGGCATCTGTGGGGTTGCGCATTAATTTTCAAAAGTCCACACTGATCACTACAAATGCTATGGCAGAAACGACCTCGAGGATTGCTCAAGTGTTTGGCTGCACGATAGGTTCCATGCCATTCACTTATCTCGGGCTGCCCATGGGCACTACACGGCCAACCGTCACTGATCTCATGCCCCTCATTACGTCGGTGGAATGCAAGCTCTCCTCAGCTGCCAACTTGCTGGACCTTGGCTCAAAGCTCACATTGGTGAATTCAGTGATAACTTCTCTTACGAGATATGCCATGTGCTCTATCAAAATCCCACCTAAAGTTCTTGATCATCTTGACAAACTTCGGAGATACTGTTTATGGGCTAAAAGCTTGGACGATGGTATAAAAGCCGTCTCACTGGCTGCATGGGAGCTAGTTTGCCGCCCGAAGAACAAGGGAGGCCTGGGAGTGATTGACCTCAAGATCCAAAATCAAGGCTTACTCCTGAAAATGTTACACAAATTCTATAATCAGTTGGACGTGCCTTGGGTCAAGTTGATCTGGTCAGCCTACTACGCGGGTTCGATACCGCATGCAAATGACCCTTGTGGCTCCTTCTGGTGGCGCGACATCATGCAGTTAACGTCGATCTATCGTGGGATCACAACGGTGGAGGTGGGTGATGGTGCTACAGTCCTTTTTTGGAAAGATATGTGGCGCAGTAATATCCTTTTGGACAGCCACCCCAGGATTTGCTCATTTTCAAAAAATGAGGACGTGTCTGTTTATGATCTGCTAACCGCGTTTACCCTTGGCGAAAACTTCAATCTCCCTCTTTCCATCCAAGCCAGGGGCGAACTTCAGGATCTTCAAACCAGCTTGGCCGATGTGGAGTTGACAGATGCCAGGGATATCTGGAGATGTGTTTGGGGCTCCGAGGGCTTCCAGTCCAGTAAATACTACGCCCACTGCTTTCGTGATGAAGTCGCGGACAAAGCCTTTGAGTGGATATGGAAATCAAAGTGCACCAATAAATGGAAGGTTTTCTCGTGGTTGTTATTGGCAGACAGGCTGAACACACATAATCTCCTGAAAAGGAAGGGTATGAAGCTCCGGGGTGATGACTACACGTGCTTGTTATGCTCCACCCAGCTAGAGGAAACGGTTGAGCACCTCTTCTTCGAGTGTGAGTTCAGTAAAATGTGCTGGGGGGAGTTGGAGATCACGTGGCCAGCGAATGGCAACAGGTTGCAAAAAATGCATGCGGTCAGGAGCGTCTGGTCCCGGCCTATATTCATGGAAACTTTCATCGTGGCGGCCTGGAGCATCTGGAAAGAGCGTAATAATAAAAACTTCAGAGGGGTTGTCCCTACAAAGAGGGGGTGGAAGATGAGATTCCAAGATGATTTTGGAATGATGAAGTACCGTGTGAAAGAGGCCCTTTGGCCGTTTATTGAGCACGTAGTGAGTTCGATCTGATAACGGCTGTGTAGTGCTTAGTTTTGTTTGCAACACTTGTACCTTTCTTATACCCTTGATGTATAGGAATTCCTCTATCTCTCCAGAATGTAACCTCTCCACCTTGTAACTTTTGGCGTGATGAATTAATACAAAGTCAGTGAGGGGGTGCCCTCACTGTCCAAAATTTCAAAAAAAGGCAATGTATAATAGTTAGTACCATCTTTTAGTGAACTGATGTCTTCTTCGTTGTGCAGACAAAGATCTTTTTTGTTTTTTGTTGCTAATTTATTTATCCTAACAATCTTTCTGAGTTTCTTGACTTGACTGATATTCATGGACAACTCTTTTCCCCATATGCAAAAAGGGTCGAACAGGGGGTCAAAACCTCTGACAGCAGGAACTACATGTACAAGACCAAATTGTTAAAAACCTAAATATTAGAATGGTTCCTGCAATTACACAATAATGTGCTATTAGACAAAGGACCATGCATGTGCAAACCTCAATTGTAAACCTCAGTGCTTCCCATTGTTTACCTGCAACACATATAAGGTAGTTAGTCATCAGGTTAAGTGAGGGTTCGCATTGTCGGGGTAAATGGCCACGGGTAGCCTAACCGACTACCCCTGGCTCTTCAAGAAATTTATCAGGCCTTTGGGCCTTCAAGCACTCCAAGCGTTTGGGCCGCCTTCCCCGGCCGGCTACCACTAAAGCCGACTCCTGGAAGGCGACCCAGCCTCTCCGACTCCAAGAAGCCGGCCAAGAAGGATGCCGACTCCTAGAAGCCGGCCAAGGTCACAACCACTCCAACGTAATGACGAACTGACGGGGCATGGCCACAATGCGGCCCACGACCCCCGAAGCCCGAGGCGGGCATGGCTACAGGAGGCCGTACGGGAGGGATGTCTCCTGTGTGGCCCGACACTGTAGCCACGCCAGCTACGACGTCATCCACGACCCCCTCCTGTACGGCCCAAGGACCGCGGGCCCCTTCAGCCAGAGAGAGGCGTGAAGGCGGCCCGGCTCTTCCTAGTCGGCCAGGAGCATAGCCGGCCTCCAGAAGCCGGCGACTCCCTTCCTCGAAGCAGGAGCCCCATTAAGGAGACAAGACGAGGTGAGGCTACAGTGATAGCCCCCGACGCGGATCACTGTAGCCACGCTTACCTCGACAAAGACCTCATCATCAGAGGCGCGGCTACAGTGAGCAGCCGCCGACAAGACCCTAGGCGGTGCGGCCGGCCTGTCGACCAAGTAGCCGGCAGCCGGCGGGACCCAGCAGCTGGCGGAGAAGCCGGCAGGCACAGACACTGACGGCTGGGACCAGTTCCCAGTCAGATTACCATTGTACCCCCGGGGGGTAGGCCTATATAAACCCCCCGGTGCACCCATGCAAAGGGTTCGCACCTCAGCAGAGTTCGCTTCTAAGCATAGCACACACACACACCATAGATAGAGAGAAGCAAGAGCTAGCCTTGTTCTTCTTCTCCCCTGATCCCAACAGCTCTAGGAGCGATTGTAGTTACCCTTCATCGATCTAGTGATCATGCGGAGACCCCGCAGAGCAGGACTAGGGGTGTTATCTCCTCGGAGAGCCCCGAACCTGGGTAAGATTCGCCGGCGTGCATGTCTTCGCCTCATCCCGTTTCCAGGCACCGGCGACGTTTTATTGGCTCCCACAATGATAAGCCATCCCTTGGCATATGTCGCACCAACCACCCGACATTTGGCGCCCACCGTGGGGCCAGGTGCACCGTTGTCCGGAGACCTGTTCTGGACGGGAACCCTCTTCCTTCCCCGCGAGCGCAGCCAGCCTGCTGCGCCCGATGGCCCTTGCCCCGACGCGCTGCAAGGCGTCGACGACGCCTGCGTAGCGAGCCGCCTCGCCGATCTGCTCGGCGAGACTCGCATCTCCGACGAGCCTGCGTCCGACGCAGGCACCGATTACCCCGAGAGCCGCCTCGTCAGCCTCCTCGACCAACTTCACGTCTCCAGCGAGCCTGCTGCGGACATGGAGTCTGTCGGCTCCACCGACCCGATGCTCATCGACTCCGACACCACGTCGCTCGATGCTTATCCCTCCGACGTGGTGGTCTTCGACGACCCACTCCCTCGAGCTGACAGCGGCAGCAGCGCTGTCACCGAAGTGCTGGTCATCAGCCACGTCTCCAACTCGGGCGAGAACGCCCGCGACGCTCAGCAAACGGCGATGCATGACCTCTCCGTCCCCATCCCGGCCGACGCCGACGCCGAGACCCTGGAGGCACGCCGCCTTGCCCTCATCGCGGAGGGCAAGAAGATAGCCTCGATGAGACGCCTCACCGAGGCCCACCAGCGCGAAGTTGACCGCGCCGCCTTCGGGACGCCGCCGCCTAGCGGCCCGAGCCAAGCCGGCTTCGTCCAGAAGTGCGGCGTAGCCGTTGCCAGCATGCTGGGCGCAGATCGCTCCGTCTACGCCACCCCGCTCGAGAATCTGCGAGCCGCTCAGGCGGCTGCAGAGGAGCTCAATGGGCTGGGAGCCGATGAGCTCCCTTACATGACAAGACGGATCCAGCAGCTGATCGACGCGGCTGCAGAACGGCACGAAGCCGGCGCCCGAGCTGATAGCCATCCCCCGCGCCGGGAGCACGCCGCGACGTCCCGCTCGCCGACTGCGAGCGGCGCGCGCCAGAAGAAAGACAAGGAGCCGGCTGCCAGCCGCAGCCGGACTCGCATCACTATCGAGCGCGACGCGGATGGCCGCCCTCGGGCGGTTGAACACCAAGGAAACCTGCCTCCTCCCCTGCCTCGAAGAGAAAGACGCCTCACACCACCGCCTGTCACCCATCCGACTCTTGGCGACCGACTCGGCCGCCGAGAAGGAGTCGGCGAGAACGACGCCCGCCACAGGATCAACCACCTTGCTCGATCCTTAGCGCTAGAAGAAGAAGACGATGTCGGCCCGCCATACTTTGGCCCCCGCATCCGCGACGAGCCCTTTCCCAAAGGGTTCTCGCTTCCCAGAGACACGCCCAAGTACAACGGCTCGGTGAAGCCGGAAGATTGGCTCATCGACTACTCCACGGCCGTCAGCATTGCCAACGGCAATCGGCGCGTCGCCGTGAAGTACGTCCCCTTGATGCTGCAAGGCACGGCGTGCACATGGCTCAACAGCCTCAAGCCCTACAGCATCAACAGCTGGCTGGACTTCACCGAGGTTTTCGTCCGCAACTTCACCAGCACCTACAAGTGGCCTCCCAAGCCTCGCCAGCTCTCCCTCTGCGTCCAGGGGCCCAACGAGTCGACCCGCGACTACCTCACGCGATGGGCCGAGCTCCGCAACTCCTGCGAGGGAGTGCACGAGGTCCAGGCCATCGAGTACTTAACTGCCGGGTGCCGAGAGGGCACCCTCCTCAAGCACCGGCTCCTCTGCGACGAGCCGGCTACCCTCGATGAGTTGCTGATCACCGCCGACAAATATGCCACGGCCGACTCCTCCATGAAGATCGAGCTCCGAGTGGACGCCTCGGGGTAAGTAGTTGCTCCGGCTCCCAAGACGCTGGCTGGCGACCCTAACCGGCGCCCCTACCAGAACGACCACAAGCGCAAGGGCCCCATGCCGGCTTCCTCCAGTCGGCAGGTGGCCACCATTGAAGACGAGCAGCCCGAAGAGCGGCCCGCTCCCAAGAAGAAGGGTGGCCGGCCGCCCTGGCAGCCGTCCTTCTCCTACGAACAAGCACTCGATGCTCCCTGCAAGTTCCACAGCGGCGCGAAGCCGTCCAACCATACGACACGGAAATGCCACTGGCTCACCCGCATCACCAAGGGCGAAGGGATGGTGCCGCCTCCGCCTCCCGGTCCGCCGCCTCCAGCTCCCCAGCAGCCGGCGGCCCGGCCGGCAGTCGGCGCCATCCAAGATGAGTTCCCCGAGGCGCACGATGCCTACGTCGTCTTCACAAGCCAAGTCAACGACAAGCGCAGCCGACGCCGGCAACACCAAGAAGTAAACGCAGTCGCCTCTAGCACCGCCGAATTCATGCACTGGTCGGAAAAGCCCATCAGCTGGAGCCAGGCCGACCACCCAGAGGTGATGCCTTCGCCTGGCTCCTATGCTATGGTCCTGGACGTCACCCTTGCGACGGAGAGGCGAGCTGCCAGATTTTCCCGCGTCCTGATAGACGGCGGAAGCAGTATCAACATACTGTACCGCGACACCATGGACAAGCTGAACATCAAAGCAAAGCAGCTCATGCCGAGCCGCACTGTCTTCCATGGTATCGTACCCGGCCTATCTTGCTCTCCAATCGGCAAGATCAAAATGGATGTTCTCTTCGGAGACAAAGATCACTTTCGCCGGGAGGCAATATGGTTCGAGGTGGTGGATTTGGAGAGCCCCTATCATGCACTACTTGGCCGACCTGCTTTGGCCAAGTTCATGGCTGTGCCCCACTATGCCTACCTGAAGATGAAGATGCCGAGCTCGAAGGGGATCATCACGGTAGCCGGCGACTACAAGAAGTCCATCGAGTGTGCCGTGGCCAGCAGCCGGCTGGCCGAGTCCCTCGTGGTGGCAGAAGAGAAGAAGATGTTGGAACGGGTTGTGGCCATGGCCGGCAAGCAGCCGGCCTTGTCCCCCAACCCCAAGGGCTGTGATGCGCAGGGCTCCTTCCAGCCTGCGAAAGAGACAAAGAAGATACCTCTAGACCCGGAGCACCCGGAGAGGTTCGCCGTGATTGGGGCGAACTTGGACGGCAAATAGGAAGGTGAGCTCGCCGACTTCCTCCGTGAGAATCGAGACATCTTTGCATGGTCCCCAAAGGACATGCCGGGTGTCCCGAAGGATTTCGCCGAGCACAAATTACATGTCCGAGCTGATGCGAAGCCGGTCAAGCAACCCCTCCGCCGACTATCAGAAGAGAAGCGAAGAATCGTGGGAGAAGAGATAGCCCGGCTCCTTGCAGCCGGCTTCATCATGGAAGTGTTCTTTCCAGAATGGCTTGCCAATCCAGTTCTGGTTTTGAAGAAGAATAACAAGTGGCGCATGTGTATAGACTACACGAGTTTGAACAAGGCCTGCCCAAAGGATCCGTTTGCTTTGCCACGGATTGACCAAGTGATAGACTCCACAGCCGGATGCGAGCTGTTAAGTTTTTTGGATGCATACTCAGGGTATCATCAGATCAAGTTGGACCCGGCGGACCGCCTGAAGACTGCCTTCATCACACCCTTTGGAGCTTTCTGCTACCTGACAATGACATTCGGCTTGAGAAACGCCGGTGCCACTTTTCAGCGTTGCATGCAGAAATGTCTCTTGAAACAACTCGGCAGAAATGCCCACGTCTACGTAGACGACATTGTGGTGAAGATAGAGAAGCGCGATACCTTGCTGGAAGACCTGAAGGAAACATTTGCCAACTTGCGCCGATTCCAGATCAAGCTCAACCCCGAGAAGTGCGTGTTCGGAGTGCCAGCTGGCCAGCTGCTAGGCTTTTTGGTATCCGAACGCGGCATTGAGTGCAACCCTGTCAAGATCAAGGCCATCGAGAGGATGGAGATACCCACCAAGCTGCGAGATGTGCAGAAGTTCACTGGCTGCTTAGCCTCCCTGAACTGTTTTATCAGCCGACTAAGAGAGAAGGCCCTCCCCCTGTACCGACTCATGAAGAAGTCCACTCACTTCGAGTGGAATGATCAAGCCGACCAAGCCTTCCATGAGTTGAAGAAAATGTTGACCACTCCGCCTGTCCTGGCTGCGCCGACTGAGAAGGTGCCCATGCTCCTCTACATCGCCGCGACAAGCCGAGTCGTCAGCACTGTTGTTGTGGTCCAGCGCCCAGAGGAAGGCCGAGCTCAGCTGGTCCAGAGGCCGGTCTACTATCTCAGCGAAGTACTGTCCAGCTCAAAGCAAAACTACCCGCACTACCAGAAGATGTGCTATGGGGTGTACTTCGCTGCCAAGAAATTGAAGCCCTACTTCCAAGAGCACCCCATCACGGTCGTGTGCACTGCCCCGCTCGCCGAGATCATAGGCAGCCGGGATGCATCTGGCGAGGTGGCCAAATGGGCCATTGCCTTGGCGCCCTACACGATCTTCTATCAACCCCGCACCGCCATCAAGTCGCAAGCATTGGCCGACTTCCTCGTCGACTGGGCCGAGACCCAGTACTTACCGCCGGCTCCCGACTCCACCCATTGGCGGATGCACTTTGACGGGTCCAAGATGCGCACCGGCTTGGGAGCCGGCATCGTCCTCACCTCTCCCAAAGGCGACAAGCTCAAGTACACGTTGCAGATCCACTTCGCCGCCTCCAACAACGTGGCCGAGTACGAGGCGCTCGTACATGGGCTCCGGCTAGCCAAAGAACTCGGCATACGCCGGGTCCTATGCTACGGCGACTCAGACTTGGTGGTCCAACAATCATTTGGTGACTGGGACGCCAAGGACGCAAACATGGCAAGCTACCGCTTCCTCGTCCAGCAGATGAGCGGATACTTTGAAGGGTGCGAGTTCCTTCACGTGCCAAGGGCCGACAATGACCAAGCAGATGCCCTAGCACGGATCGACTCCACCCGACAAGCCATACCGACTGGCGTCTCCCTCCAGCGCCTCCTCAGGTCGTCCATCAAGCCGTCTCCAGAGTCGGATTCCATCTTCGTACCGCCTGCGCCAGAAACAGCCGGATCCCGCTCAAGAAATCCCGCAGGCGGCGCGGGGACTTCAGAACCCGGCCCGGGGACTGCAGCAGTCGGCCCGGGGACTGCAACGACACAAGAAGCGGTGGCCGACTCCAATGCAACACCCAACCCACCCACCCGAGTCATGGTGGCCACATTAACAGCAGAAGAAGTCACAGCTCCCTCATGGGCCCAGCCCATCCTCAAGTTCCTAGTCAGCAGAGAGCTGCCGACTGATGAGATCGCAGCAAGATTAGTGCAACGACGAGCCGCAGCATACACAATAATCAACAGGGAGCTCGTGAAGCGTAGCGTCACTGGAGTCTTCCAGCGTTGCGTCGAGCCAGATAAAGGAGTGGCAATCCTCAAAGACATCCACCAAGGCGAATGCGGCCATCACGCCGCCTCAAGATCCCTCGTGGCCAAGGCTTTCCGCCATGGCTTCTTCTGGCCGACTGCCTTGGAGGATGCTAAAGAAATAGTGAAGAGCTGCAGAGGATGTCAAGTCTTCAGTTCCAAACAACACCTGCCGGCTTCTGCCCTCAAGACCATTCCCCTCACCTGGCCTTTTGCCGTCTGGGGACTGGACATGGTGGGCCCTTTCAAGACAGCCCGCAGTGGCATGACACACCTACTCGTTGCGGTGGACAAGTTCACAAAATGGATCGAAGCAAAGCCGATTAAGAAGCTGAACGGGCCGACTGCCGTGACATTCATCACTGACATCACTACTCGGTACGGCGTGCCGCACAGCATCATCACCGACAACGGCACAAACTTCGCCAAAGGCGCACTGGCATGTTTCTGCGCGACACAGGGCATCCGACTGGACTTAGCGTCCGTTGCCCACCCGCAGTCAAACGGCCAGGTCGAGCGAGCAAATGGACTTATCCTCTCCGGCATCAAGCCCCGACTGGTTGTACCACTGGAGCGATCGGCCGGCTGCTAGCTCGAAGAGCTGCCGGCTGTCCTCTGGAGTCTGCGCACTACACACAACAAGTCAACCGGCTTCACTCCATTCTTCCTTGTGTACGGTGCCGAGGTTGTCATCCCAACAGACATCGAGTTCGACTCGCCTCGGATCACCATGTACACGGAGGAGGAAGCCAAAGAAGCAAGAGAAGACGGCGTCGACCTACTGCAAGAAGGCCGGCTATTAGCCCTCAGCCGGTCCGCCATCTACCAGCAAGGCCTGCGCCGCTACTACAACCGCAAGGTCAAGCCAAGATCCTTCCAAGAGGGCGACCTTGTGCTCCGGCTGATCCAGCGAACAGCCGGCCAGCACAAGCTCTCGGCCCCTTGGGAAGGCCCCTTCGTCATCAGCAAGGCACTCGGCAACGACTCCTACTACTTGATCGACGCGCAAAAGCCAAGAGCACGCAAGAGAGACGACTCCGGCAAAGAGTCGAAGCGACCATGGAATGCGAACCTCCTAAGACGATTTTACAGCTGAAAAGCAGTATGTATCACGCTACCCCTTTTGTATTAAGTTACAAACCAACAGCCCCCCGAGCAGTGCTCGGGGACTGCCTTTTATTTATCTATGAATGACGAGTGTCATATCCATGAATGTATTATTACATCTTGAATTCCTGTCCGGCACCGGGTCCGACTAGTCGGCCCGGGGACTGGCCGCCTTGAGCTATATTCTAAGTTCTTCCCGAAGTCAGCAAAAGTAGTGCGCCGGCTCCCAAGTCCTCTCTTGTCGAAAGTCGCAGCTCAAAGAACTGACTGTCCGACTAGCAAGAGAGAAGACAGAAAGGACGCCCACACGAAAAACGGCTAAGGAACAACTAACCTATATAGCAAAAAGACGGCCTCCATACATGTCTGCCGGCTGTCACAGCAGCCGGCTGGCCGGCTTCCTAAAAACTTAGCTTAAGTCCGGCAGAGCTAAAAGTACTTCCCCCTCCCCAATCGGCCAGGCACTCCCCGGCTACAGATTGCAGAGCAACTGTTTGACTAGGGAGGCGGCAACCAAGGGAGGGCGGCAAAGGAAAAAAGCAGAAGGACAAAAAGCGAAAGCACAAGGAAAGACCGATTGCATAACTTATATACATAAAGCCGCCTAAAGGCTGGCAACAGACTTGAGTTTCAATACACCCAGTGGGTGGAACTGTGCAGACTTAACCAAACATTGTTCAAAGTAACAAGACAGGAAAACAAAAGAAAAAAGAACTAAGGTGCGACTTGGAGGCCGAGCTGGTCGGTGAAGGCAGCTCGCCGGCTGAAGGAGTGGCCGCCTAGCTGGTCCCGGCTTGACCGCCTCCCGCGGCAGGAGACGCACTCGCACGCGATGTAGTGCTGGAGGCGCGGTCAGGCTGGCCGGCTATTCCACCAGCCGGCTCGGCGTCTTCACCTTCCTCCTCCTCCTCTTCGCCCTCATCGCTGGAGTCGATCTCCTCCGCCGAGTCCTCGCTGTACGCCGGGTCCAGCCCGAACCAATCTTCCGGCTGGGCGACTCCATTGTCGTCCACCTCGGGGGCGAAGACGTTGGTGTCGGTGTAGTCGGCGATCGCCGAAGCCCGCCGAATGGTGGCCGGCCGCGCCGGCTCTAGCTCCGTGTCGGCTTGCTGCCGCCAGGTCGACAGCTGGTCCAAGTTCAGGCCGGGATACCAGGCCTTGACGAACTCCAGCGCCCGCCTGGGGCCGGAGCGAGCCGCTGACGCCTTCCAAGCCTCGAAGCGGCCGACGGCCACCTCCAGCCAGTCGGCGGTCCGACTAGGAGTGCGCGGGACCACTTGGCCGGGCCAGAGGGCGGCCAAGACCTGCGACCCGGCACGCTGAAGCCGGCGGAGCAGCCTGTGAGCCGGCTGGATGCGAGCCTGGATCGCCAGGAGCTGCTCCTCCAGCGAGCGGCCGGCGGTCGGCGAGATCTCGAAGCCGGCTTGCCTCTTCGCCTGGCGACGAGCTTCGATGGCCTGGCTGGCGGCAGTGGAATAGCCGGGGAAGTACTCTGCGCGAAGAAGAAAAGGAAAGAAGAACACCAAGATCAGAAAAACAAGCCGAAGTGGCAGATGGCTAGAAAGGATGAAGGGGTAGACGACTTACCGTCAACCAGGTCCTCGATCTGGCCATAGCCGGAGACCAGAGTCTGCCTGGCCTCTGCCCAGCCGGCCGCCTCCGTCTCGAACTCGGCCTGGAGGGTGGCTTCGCGATCCTTTGCAGCCTTCAGCGCAGCCTTGTGGCCTTCCTCCTGGTCGGCCAGCTTTTTGACCAGGCGGTCGCGCTCCTGCACCAAGGCGGCGAGCTCCGCGTCCTTGGCACGAAGAGCAGTCTGGGACTCCCCCAGCTATGCCCTCAGACTGGCGTTGGCCGCTGCAAAGATAGAAGAAGAAGAAGAATGATGAGAAATCATCAAGGAAGATCCGAGCCGACTGCTCAGCAGTCGGCCCGAATCTCGGGGACTACACCCAGTGGGTGCGCTGACGCGCCCCCACATGAGATAAAGATCAGGTCACATACCTCGGCTTTTAGTGAGATCGACGGTCTTCTGCGTCAGCTCCCGAGCCTGGGAGTTGAAGGTGGCCGCTCGGAGGTTGTGGTAGTCCTGCAAGACGGACAGAAGACCGACGTGAGAACAAAGCAGCAAAAACGAAATCTCCAAGAAGTTCCAAGCCGCCTGCTCAGCAGCCGACTTGGAACTCGGGGACTACACCCAGTGGGTGCGCTGACGCGCCCCCACGAGAAAAATCGAGATCAAGAAAGAACGAGATGAGAATACTAACCCGGATGGCTGCCCGCGTGGCGAGGAATTCATCGGTGAACTGCCTCAGCGCCGCGGCTTGGCTTTGCAGCCGGGTCCGCACGTCTAGTGCGGCGACGTTCACCACCGCTGTCCCTCCGCCCGGCGTCCACCCCGAGGTAGCGCTGGCCGCCTCCGCGTCTCGGGCCGACGAGCTGGAGCCCACGGCTGGCTGTGGCTCCGACGCAGCCTTCTGCGGTTCAGCCGCGGCCTTCCCCGCACGCCGGCTTGGCGGAACCCGGACCGCCACCTCAGCCCCGCGGCCGGCTCGCCCCCCGCCGACTGTGCGGGCCCAGGCTGGCGGCCTTGGGTCGTCCTAGTCGGAGGAGTCGGCCCCGGCGCCTCCCCCAAGATGACGACGTCGTCACTGCTTCCTCCCAGCCCCGGCTGGGAACCGCTGGCTCCCCCCGGCGAGGGATCCATGTCCCCGGGCGCCATGGTGCGCAGGGGGGTGACCATCAAGGCCTCCCCTGCCGCCGCTTCGGCCTCGGCCTCTGCCTGGGCCTTGGCTGCGGCCTCGGCGAGCGCTTTCGCCGCCTCCTCCTCCCGAGCTGCCTGGGCGGCGGCTGCCTTCCGTGCCTCCGCCTCCCGCGCTTCCTGCTCCTCCCGCGCCTCCCGCGTGTTCCTTTCCGTCGCCTCCAGGAGGGCGGCGCGGGGATCCACGCGACGGGTGGTGCTCCCAGAGCCCCCTGGCGACTCGATGACGGAGCCGGCGTCTGCCCGCTCAAGTGATAGCGGAGCTCTGACCATTGAAAAAGAAGACGAAGACTCAAGAACCATCAAAGGAAAGAAAGAAGGACAGTACGAAGAAAGAGAGAACTTACGCCGACACAGTCTGCGGCTGCTTCACCACTTTGCGGAAACGAGCCGCCTTCGCGGCCGCCTCTTCCCGCCTGGTGGCCGCCGCCCCACCCCTGGGCTTCTTCGTCCGGCTACCGAACATGCCCTGGGTGGCGCGACGTTTCTGGCCTCTACCCCGAGCAGGCTGCGCGCCGGAGGAGCCCGCGCCGCGTCCGGACGCCGGCTGGCGATGCGGGACGGCTTCGGCCTCGTCCTCGTCCGGCCAGTCCTCGAAGGTAGCGGAGAACCCGGAGCCGCCTGCTTCGCCGCCGGCTTGGCCGCCGGCCGGCTCGGCGGGGTCCTCCTGGTCGTGTTCGGTCCGATCGGGGACGAAGCGACGCTCCACGTCCGCCCCGCCGGCCGGCCGAAGCAGAGGATTCTGTCAAGAGAGCGAGCCAACTGAGTTAGAATCGGCCCAGAGGAACTCGGCGACAAAGCTGAGAGAGAAAAGAGAAAAAGAGAAGGGGAGCGTACCGTAGGCGGAGGATTGGCGCGGCTGTATGGCTCCTTGCCGAATTGCCAGTCGTCGGAAAGCTGGCAGTTGGCGAGGTAGTTCACCATGTCGGCGGCGTCGGGCCGCGGCATCTCCCTGGTGCACATCTGGCTCGGATCGAGCTGGCCGCTCATCTGACACATCAGATGAGGCCGGCTCTGGAGCGGGAGGACCCGGCGCGTGACGAACGCGGCCAGGAGGTCGGGCCCCGTCAGGCCCTCCGACTGGACCATCACCCGCAGGCGGGCGATGGCGGCGTTCCCTCCCTGCGACAGCGACACCGCCCGGAAAGACCACTGGGGCAGCCTCCCCGCCGGTGGGCCGCCTGCGTAAGCCGGCAGGTTGATGTAGTCGCCCCGTGGGGCGATGTTCCGCACGTAGAAGTATGACTTCTGCCACTTCTTCACCGATTGGATCAGCGTGATGACAGGGAAGGGGTTGTCGGCGCCCGATCTCCGCGACGCGATGAAGGCGCCAGTGTGGGCCGGCACTCCCTTGCTGCGCGTACCCAGCTTCGACTGGAAGAACCCCCCCCCCCCCCCCCAGAGCTCGAGGGTGGGGAGGACGCCGAGATAGCCCTCGCACAGGGTGACGAAGGCCGACAGCAGCACCACCGCGTTGGGGGTGAGGTGGTGCGGCTGGAGCTAATAGAAGTCCAGCCAGGAGCGGAAGAAGGCGCTCACTGGCAGGCCGAAGCCGCGCAGGAAGTGCGAGCGGAAGACCACCCGCTCGCCATCCCGCGGCGCCGGCCTGATTTCCTTCTCCGGCGCGAGGCGGACCTCCACTTTGTCCGCGCTGGGCAGACGCCGGGTGTCGCGGAGGAAGTCGATGTGGTCGTTGTGGACGATGGAGCCATCCCAATCCCCTCCGAGCTGCTCTACGTGGGGAGGCATAGCGGAAGCTAGCACGGCGGCGGAGGAGCGTGCGGAGGAAGAGCGCGGCGGCGAGGCGCTGTCGCAAGAGCGAGCAAGGCGAGAAGACAAAGGGAGTAGGAGGAGCGTGCGAGGGTCTGCCGCCCTCCACCTCCCCCTACTTATAGCCTCACGCGGCCGAAGAGGCCGGACGTGGGGGGGGGGAGACGTGGGATTAACTGCGCCCACTCCCCCCACGTCTCGCGTTTATTACGCATAAGTGCGAGCCGAAACTGCCGCACGGAACGTGCGGGCGGTTTCGGGATACAAAGGATCCGCGCCTGGGCCAGGGCGCGGACGTGGCGGGCCCCCTCCCTGCGGCGACGTCCCGTCACGCGCGTGGGCTGGCAGGCTTTCCGGCCACGTGGCACGCCAACGGCCCGAGGCCGGCCCGCGGCCCGGAGCACGAGCCTGCGGGTTCCCGCCCCCCGACTCCAGAAGAATTCGACTAAAGACGGCGCGCCTGCACCAAGGACGGCTCCCAGCTGCCGGCTTGTCACGATAGGAAGCCGATCGAGCTTCTCGAACCCCGCTCCACCTCGAAGCCCAATCAGCTTCGGGGACTACTATCGGGGTAAATGGCCACGGGTAGCCTAACCGACTACCCCTGGCTCTTCAAGAAATTTATCAGGCCTTTGGGCCTTCAAGCACTCCAAGCGTTTGGGCCGCCTTCCCCGGCCGGCTACCACTAAAGCCGACTCCTGGAAGGCGACCCAGCCTCTCCGACTCCAAGAAGCCAGCCAAGAAGGATGCCGACTCCTAGAAGCCGGCCAAGGTCACAACCACTCCAATGTAACGACGAACTGACGGGGCATGGCCACAGTGCGACCCACGACCCCCGAAGCCCGAGGCGGGCATGGCTACAGGAGGCCGTACGGGAGGGATGTCTCCCGTGCGGCCCGGCACTGTAGCCACGCCAGCTACGACGTCATCCACGACCCCCTCCTGTACAGCCCAAGGACCGCGGGCCCCTTCAGCCAGAGAGAGGCGTGAAGGCGGCCCGGCTTTCCTAGTCGGCCAGGAGCATAGCCGGCCTCCAGAAGCCGGCGACTCCCTTCCTCGAAGCAGGAGCCCCATTAAGGAGACAAGACGAGGTGAGGCTACAGTGATAGCCCCCGACGCGGATCACTGTAGCCACGCTTACCTCGACAAAGCCCTCATCATCAGAGGCGCGGCTACAGTGAGCAGCCGCCGACAAGACCCTAGGCGGTGGGGCCGGCCTGTCGACCAAGTAGCCGGCAGCCGGCGGGACCCACCAGCCGGCGGGACCCAGCAGCCGGCGGAGAAGCCGGCAGGCACAGACACTGACGGCTGGGACCAGTTCCCAGTCGGATTACCATTGTACCCCCGGGGGGTAGGCCTATATAAACCCCCCGGTGCACCCATGCAAAGGGTTCGCACCTCAGCAGAGTTCGCTTCTAAGCATAGCACACACACACACCATAGATAGAGAGAAGCAAGAGCTAGCCTTGTTCTTCTTCTCCCCTGATCCCAACAGCTCTAGGAGCGATTGTAGTTACCCTTTATCGATCTAGTGATCATGCGGAGACCCCGCAGAGCAGGACTAGGGGTGTTATCTCCTCAGAGAGCCCCGAACCTGGGTAAGATTCGCCGGCGTGCATGTCTTCGCCTCATCCCGTTTCCAGGCACCGGCGACGTTTTATTGGCTCCCACAATGATAAGCCATCCCTTGGCATATGTTGCACCAACCACCCGACACGCATGCTATCAGTAAAACATGTTGATGAAAAATAAGCATATTGTAGATTCATCAGATTAATTCAAGCCACATGGAAAACCCATTTATCCAAACCAAACATGATTAAGAGCTAGGAAATATAGCACTTGTATATGTTTCTCATGTATTAAGTGCAGCCAAATTCGATTTATTCCTCACATGCACAACAATACAAAATTCTACCCACGACAATTGGACATCACATTATAGAATTGAACCAAGCAGTTAACTAAACACCACAACAAATGAACGAAACGTTACTTGAGCACCACATTGCACAATATAACATACTCCTAATAGAAGAACAGACAGTTTTTTTTTGAGGAACAATGGACAGTGAGGGCACCCCCTCACTGACTTTTATATTTATGCCGGGAACACCAAGTTACACAAGGGAGTTTACATGGGTATGGAGAAAGGGAGAGACCCTATACAGAGGTATAGGGAGGGGTACAAGTGCATTGTAACAATGCACTACACAGAAGGGTCGATTAGGCCGACCACTAGCTCAATAAAAGGCCATAGGGCTTCCTTCACACGATGCTTCATCATTCCAAAATCATTTCGAAATCTCTGGCGCCATCCATTCCTCGTGGGGGCGATCCCTCTAAAGTGCTTGTTGTTACGCTCTTTCCAGATGCTCCAAGCCGCTACAATGAAGATTTCCATGAACATGGGTTGCATCCAGACTTCCTTCGCCGCATGTAGCAGCTGCAGCCTGTTGCCACTCGGCGGCCAGGAGATCCCCAACTCCCCCCAATACAGCTTACTGAAATCACACTCGAAAAAAAGATGTTCAACCGTTTCCTCCAGGCTGGTTGAGCAAAGCAAGCAAGAGTAGTCATCGTCTCTGAGCTTCATGCTTTTCCTCTTCAATAAGTTACGTGTGTTCAACCGTTCAGCCAACAGGAGCCATGCAAAGACTTCCCATTTGTTTGTGCACTTGGATTTCCATATCCACTCGAGACCCTTATCCGCCACTTCATTGCGAAAGAAGTGGAGGTAAAATTTGCTTGACCGAAAGCCTTCAGCACCCCAAACACATCTCCAGGTGTCTCTGTTGCCTGTCAGTTCCATATCGGCCAGACTGGTTTGAAGATCACGCAGTTCACCTCTGGCCTTGATCGAAAGTGGGAGACTGGAGTTTTGTCCAAGGGCAGGCGCCGTCAGAAGTTCACGCACAGACACGTCCTCATTTATCGCAAACGAATACAAACGGGGGTGATTGTCTGATAGAATGGCATCATGCCACAGGTCCTTCCAGAAGAGGGTTGTGCTACCATCCCCCACCCGAACCGTTGTGACAGCACGGTAGATCGGCGTCAGCTGCACCACGTCGCGCCACCAGAACGAGCCACACGGGTCGCTTGCATGTGGTATGGAGTCCACATAGTATGCCGACCAAACCAGATTGACCCACGGCAAATCTACTCGATTGTAGAATTTATGTAGCATCTTTAGGAGCAGGCCCTGGTTTTGAATCTTGAGGTCGATCACTCCTAGCCCGCCCTTATTTTTGGGACGGCAAACCATCTCCCATGCAGCCAGGGAGACGGCCTTTGTACCCTCATCTGAACTTTTTGCCCAGAGGCAATATCTCCGGAGTTTATCAAGATGCTCAAGAACTCTAGGCGGGATCTTAATGGAACACATGGCGTATATCGCGAGAGATGTGATCACCGAATTGACCAACGTGAGCTTTGATCCAAGATCCAGCAATGCGGCCGCCGAAGAGAGCTGACGCTCAACCGAAGCGACGGGGGGCATGAGGTCAGTCACAGTCGGGCGTGTAGTGCCCATGGGCAACCCAAGGTACGTGAACGGCATGGTTCCTATCACACAGTCGAAGATCTGAGCAAGCCTCGAGGTTGCTTTTGCAGAAGAATTGACAGTGATCAAGGTTGATTTTTGGAAGTTGATGCCCAGGCCCACCGACGCCGCATAGTCCTGCAGGATGCCTTTGATCGTTTCAGCTTGAGAGAGGTCAGCGGGCATCACCAGGATCGTATCGTCGGCGTACTGAATGACGGGGTAGTCGCTGTCAGGTATAGGGATAGGGAGCTGAAGGGCTCCGGCCCGATATGCGTCGTTAATGGCCGCTTGCAAGAGATCCGCCGCCAATACGAAGATGAGCGGGGAAAGGGGATCACCTTGACGCACACCTCTGAAACAAAAGAATTGCCTACCCGGACTCCCATTGAGGAGGATCGCAGACTTGGCCGTCGAGAACAGACATTTAATCCATCCGAGCCAACGATCATCGAATCCCATGCATTTCATAATCTCCAACATGGGGGCATGTTCGATGGTATCGAATGCCTTGGCGAAATCAAGCTTCAAAATAGCCACCTCTCTCCCCGAGGACTGACATTGGTGTATGAACTCGAACGCCCAGGCCACGCAATCCTGTATAGATCTCCCTTTCAGGAAGTCGTACTGGTTATGGTGTATGATCTTGAGGATGACACGCTGTAGGCGATTTGCTAGTAGTTTGGTTAAAATCTTAAGGCAGCAATTCAAGTGAGTTATCGGGCGATAGTCGTTCGCTGTCTCTGGCGATTGGGTTTTCGGGATGAGAGTAATGAAACCAGAGTTCAAGCTCTCGAGATCAAGGTTACTTGCATGGAAATCAGAGCACAGGCGGTAGAAATCCTCTTTGATAATATGCCAGCATGATTTTATAAAACTGCCACTGAAACCGTCAGGTCCGGGTGCACGGTCTGACGGCAATTCCTTGACAACTTGGTCAATCTCATTGCGTGTGAAAGGACTCGACAAGGCTTGTAACCCATCCACTTTCTTGATGATTCTCCGCAGGTCAAAATGCATGTCAGTCTGACTGGATCGCCCCAGTCTTTCTTTGTACGTCTGAAAGAGTACTGCCTCTTTTCCCACATGGTCATGGATAATCGAATCATCAGGCAAACGCAGCAATGCAATGTTGTTCCTTCTAAATCTCTCGGTCGCTACTCTGTGGAAGAACTTGGTGTTGCCATCACCATACTTGAAGTATTTGATGGTACATCGTTTTTTCCAGTACAGCTTCTTGCACTCCAACAGGTGAAGAAGACGCTTTTTCAAAATCTCCCTAAAGTTAGCTTCTGGGATAGACAGTCTCCTTCTCTCTTCTAGCCCATCAATCTCTAATAGGGTTTTGTTACAGTTTTCAATTAGGCCGGACAACTTAGAGATCTTCCTACTCCATTGTTTCAGATCGTATCGCAAGCACAGGGTCGCGGCAGCATTCGGGGCATAACAGCGTCTGTTCCACGAGCGATGGACCACATCAAAAAAACCAGGCTGCCCGATCCAAAAATCCTCAAAACGAAATATCTTGGATTTTGGAATCTTGGACTGGATGCAAACATAGCAGGGTACATGATCTGATGTGGGTTTACCCAACGGTAACACAACAGTGTTCGGGTATTTAACTGCCCAATCGACCGAAGTGAAGTGCCAGTCGAGTTGTTCGAGCAGGGTGTTATTTTGCATATTACTCCACGTGTACGATCGCCCTTTGATTGGTAGTTCTACCAACGACTGCCTGCGGATGAATTCATTAAAGATCAACATGTCATTAGCGTCCCCTCCCCCCCCCCCCGATTACAATTGTCCGGTGCTCTGATGAAGTTAAAATCACCCATGAGGAGCCAGTCATCACCATGTGGTATATCAATATCGAACAGCCACGAAACAAACAGCACTCTATTCTGATCCACACAAGGACCATACACATTGACCAGTGTCCACGAATCAGTGGATTGAGTAGAAGTAAGTCTGACGCCAAGAGCAAAAGATTCAGAAAACACCGGGACACCAGTGAATACTGAGCTCATCCACACAGTGATTAAGCCCCCGGACGCACCGGAGGAGGGCACCCAAGCAAACATATCGAACTTTTTAGGGCAGAAAAGATTAACAAACGAAGCATCAAAAGAGGTACGCTTAGTTTCTTGAAGGCAAACTACGGAACAACCACTAACATCGATTGCATTATGGATCGCTAGCTGTTTCTTCTCTGAATTGATCCCTCGTACGTTCCAACAAAGGATATTCCACTGTTTATTGGGTGGCATTGAAGCTAGGGGTTCTCCTTCCCCTCCCCACGAACAGGTGCCATGAGTTTCTGAGGGGTGAGGTCATCGGGCGGCACTCCACACAGGACATTGCCCACATACTGCAGCTGGTGGATTGGCGTCGGCGGCGGCAAGTCATCGGTGGTGCTAGCCAGCGGGTTCAGAACGAGCTTGACACATGGAGCAGTTGCCTTAGATGAACAGGCAATTGATGGCGCCCCCTGGGCTTGACCTTGGATTGTGTCTTCCTCACATCAGTGACTTGTGGCACTTTAAAACCATCATACCTCGTGGATCGGCTACTAGGCGCAGCCTAGCCGTGTCAATCGGAGCTTTCTCTCCCATCAACATGTTCTTGAAATATTCAGACCCCTTAGCATCAGCACAGAGTTCAGTGTCAGCATGTTCCAAGGACACATGAGTCTGTGATGGGTTGAGACAGTCCTCTTGCATCAGAGTGTCAGATCCAGCACTGATCATAGGAATCTGATGGGCAAACTCCACCCAGGCTTCAGCTGATATGAAGATGGGGCCAGAAAAACGGTAGAGGAGATCATTCAGGTGAAAAAAGTTGTCTCCTGCATTACACCTTTCCTGAATGATAGCACCAGTGACTGCCAGGAGAAAAGCGCGGGGGTTGAGCGGCAGAGTCCCATGATTCAGAATCTGGCCAGGTGTGTCAGGTGCAGCGAGACATCGAGTGAACCTGCCAAAGGAGATCAGCCAGAGGAACTCCAGAAAAGACAGACCTTCATCTATCTGAATCTGCACAGCGTGTGGGCTGCCTGTAGCTCGAACAAACTGCATGCCAGAAGACTGTCGACCATGGACAAGGGCGTCAACTGCTTCTTCGATATCAGAATAAACCGACCATTCATCTTGCGGATCATCAGTGGTATTGCTCTCCCGCTCCACCCCATCCATGAGGGAGGGGCCAGTATACTGAAACAAGGCGCGAAGACTGATTCCACTGAAAGGTTGTGGTCTAGCCGGCCACACACCCCAACGGTCCGACTGCATCTGCTGCTGCTGTGAAGCGTGCTGCTCCCAAGCAGCGTCGATCTGCTGCTGCATCAGTTGTTGGTGCTCCAGTGTCCACTGCTGCGCAGCTGTCAGGTATGGCAGCTCAAAGGGGTGGGGGAAGCATTCATGGGAGGTGCATCATCTTCATTACCAACAAGGCAAGGTATAGTATCTCTTCCATTAAGCACATAGACAGGGACTGACCAAGATCGACCCATGCCCGGCAAAGTGCCAATCCTCTTTACCACCAGACTATGGGGCACCTGCGCAATGTTACTAATGATCACACGAACTAGCACACGCTCCTTGTTCTGCCCCGGCCTGTGCCATAGATCCAGCTTGCCAAAACAAGACACTACTTTCTTAATGTAGTGGTCAGTCTGGTAGTCCATAGGAAAGGCTAAGAATAAGACCCAGGCCACATACTGGAACGGGCACTGGCGCATGTTTTCACCCTCGTCGTGAGGTACAAAAGAGAAAGTCATATCATCATCAACAGGATCTAACTGGTGCGGGCTTTCTAGAATGAACTGATCTCTGAGAGCAACATCCGCAAACGCCACCATCCCCACCCCAATCGGATAAACAAAAGCATCGGGTACTTCAAGATGGAAATCCTCAACCATGATGCGGACAATCTCATTGAGAACTAGCTGTTTCTGAGGATCAGGAACCGGGGGTGTGACGGTGACTAGAGCATACCTCTCATGGCTGAGTGGCGGGTCATCCACCACAATCATATTGCGCGCCAAGCGATGCTCCGGTCCGCGCTCGATCTGCGCCCCCATCGGCACAAACTGGAACGGCCTGACGGGGAAGTTAGCCATGGCAGTGGAGGCTGAGGCGTTCGTCAGAGCCGGAGGAGGCGATGTGCAAAGCAGGGGAATGGCTCTCTGCTCGTTGGCTGGCAGAGGTGGCGGAATAGGGAACTGGTGCTGAGCTTGGAGCGGAATCGCCAGGCCAATCGCGTTGGTGGGGGAGGGCCCATCGTCAGTCACTATACGTTTGGGACGCCAAATCTTTTTACCCTTAGGAAGGTGGGATTTACGTCCGCGTGGCAGCGCTGTTGACTGGGGCAGGGAGTGCAGGGAATCAGTGGTGGTGATCGCCTGCCGGTCCAGCTTCTTTCTTTGCCAAAATAATCGTGCAATATTTTTGGAATCACAGCGCTGCACGACATGACCCAGCAACTTGCATTTGGAACACCAAAGAAGGCCAGGACACCCAATTCGTTCATGGGCCAAACTGTTGCAGATGGTGCAATTTGGCGATGCTGGGCCCTTTGGCCGATGGATACATAAGCAAGCCCGCTCAAAGTTATGGCATGAATTGCAAAGTTTAGCATGGCAATTAGATGACGTGTGACCCTGTGCAAAACAATGGGAACATTGACCCAAAATCTCGAAAATGATCTCCGAGGAAGGCAGATCATTTAATCCAAAGATCTGTCGGATACTGGTCTCCTCATAATTAGCCTACCTTAAGTCCAAGATCTCCTCCAAAATGTGTGAGGGAATGTTGCACCAATTGCGTGCATTGCGATTCTTGCCAAAAGATTTTTTTGGTAAGGAAATTATGATTCTCCAGGGATAGCGGAAATTCCAAGCTACCAAATTGTAAGGTTTCCTTGTTCAGAGTTGCACTCGAAGGAAGATCCTCATGAACATGACCAAGACCATGATCATCCCGATGAATGGATACATCATCAAAAGAACATAGCAAGTTAGTTGAGATGTGCTTGGAGAAACCAAATTTTGCCAACTCCTGCCGAGATGAATCATCCTTGGTCGCACTTTGCTCGAGAAAGCCAAGAGTATGGCGAACAGCCTTGGGTAATCGTGAACCAATTTCCTGGATTTCATGTGACGTGCTCCATCCATATGAACCATTAAAAGGAGCAATCCAATGCTGTTTAAACAGTCCAAAATGGCACACGAAATCTGGCCAAACTCTATCCCTTAGGGCAGAGATAAAGTGACCCACCTTGTTTGAGGCCACAGAAAACCGAAAGCTTTGTGATCCAATATGAACAACATTGAATCCAGACACATTCCCTCCAATGCAACATTGGAGTGCCAAGCCAACCGAGTCACAAGATAAGGGAAAGGAGGCAGAAGAGAAGGTGACCACCAAGAAAAACTCCTTGGAGGTAGATGAAGGGGAGAAATGGACCGAAGATTTGAACCGTCGATGAACCTGTTCCTCGACCTTGAGGCCGGGGTTGAAATCCCAATGGAGGAGCCCTTCCATGGTGTAGAAGGAGGGGTCATGGCCGCCGGAGTTGGAGGAGTTCGCCGTGGGTGGAGGTGGAGGTGGGGGTGGGGGTGGAGGGAGCCAGACAGTTAACCAAACCAAGCGTGCTTACCAACTTGGAAACATAGCAATTGTATTTGTTTCTCATGTATTTACTACAGCCAAATTCAATTTATTCCTCACATGGTATACAATAACAGAATGCACCCACAACAATTGAACATCGCATTGTAGAATTGAACCAAACAGTTAACTAAACACCACAACAAATGAACCAAACGTTAACTGAGCACCACATTGCACAATATAACATACCCCTAATAGAAGATCAGGCAGTTAACCAAACCAAGCATGCTTAACAACTTGGAAATATAGCAATTGTGTTTGTTTCTCATGTATTTAGTACAACCAAATTCGATTTATTTCTCACATGGTGTACAATAACAGAATGCACCCACAACAATTGACATTGCATTGCAGAATTGAACCAAACAGCCAACCACGCCACGTCGTCGGTGCGCGAGGCATTGACGGTGGCCTCGACGGCGAGGTGCTCCTCCAAGATTTGGGGGTCGACACGAATGGCAGCCATCACGACCTCATCTGTGCGTGCGGCCGCGATTTGCTTCTCCACTGCCAAATGCTCCTTGAGATCCTGGCTATACTACATACACCATGGCTTAGGGCGGCGCTTATTTGGTGGAGGGGTGTGTGATTTGGGTGGAAGGTGTCGCGCCGGCGATCAGGGCATGTGGGATGTGGAAGGAGGAGGATGGGGGTCGGGTGTGGATTACCTGCCTGGATAGACGAGGCCGAGCAGCATGAAGGAGGGTCACCGGCGAGGAGGCGGCGCTGCAAGCAAGGAGTGAAGGTTTCAACTTGGAAAGGAAGGCGGAAACAGGGGAAATGTGGCTTTTCGTAAGTGGGAGTGGGCGGGGAGGTAGATATTTCCGCGGAAGCCGAAAATTTGGAATCGCTTCAGCGAAAAAACGGGCGCGCAAAGTGTCATCAGACACGGTCCCTTGTTCAGAACTGTGTATGATATGTGAACATCACAAACGATTCAGATAGCTTAACCCGTGTGTGATGAGTTTGAACGTCAAAAATTTTGGTTCGAATTTCCCTGGTTAGAGTGGTCATCCACGCCATTGCATAATTTGGGTACAGAAAGGAGACTACAACACACCCACACTTCTTAATCGAGCAAGTTCAGCAATTAAATAGAGCTAGTTGACCTAAACATTACTCTAACAAATTAAAGACCGGCGCTCTTAATTAAACAAAACAAAGAGTACTACTACGGCTGGTGCTCGTCGATCTCCGCTGCCGCCTTCATGTCCAACTCGCGCCCGATGGTCTCCTGGAGAAGGGGCTCCATAGCATCAATTGCACCATACTCGGCAAGCATCTCGCCATCCGCGCCCGCCATATCTTTGGAATAGGCCGCCACGAGCTGGGCGTGGGCGGCCGCGATCTGGGCTTTGGCGGGCTCCGTCGTGGCAAGTTATGCCGTGCAGGAACGGACGGCCGCTCGAACGCCCTCGGCGATTGCCAACTCTTTGGCCGTGGGTTGCCGACCGTTGTCGGAGAAGCTTCGTTCGATTTGTGCGGTGACCGCCACGAGCTGGGCGTGGACGACCTCGACATGGTCGTGGGTGGCCTCCATCAGGGCTAAGGCCGCCGCTGCGGAACGGACAGCTGTTGTGCCGCTCTCACCAGTTGCTATCCTGAGGCAGATGTTGCTGCTGCCGCCTGAGAAGCAACAACGGCCATTTGGGCTGCTTTGGCCACCTAGACGCAGATTGCGGTCGCCCTCATGAAGCTTGTTAGCACACGCCTGGCGGCTGCGACCGCGCTCTCGCCGGAGTGGGCCGCCGAAGTTGCCCTCACGAGGCGGGTCCACGTCCCCATCTTTCACCGGCGATGATTGGACAGTGAAATGATATTTGAGGAGCGGGCTAGTGTGCTTGACACTCCGACGGTGCTCCAAGATATTTTGTGCTGCATCTCACACGGGCAGTGATAATAAACCGTGTGCGGTCTACTTGATTTTTCGTCTTGATTTGAATTACATAATGGGGTCATAGCTGCAAAGGATGGTGTTTGAATTGCTAGAACTTTTATCTGCAGTGAACATGCAACTATAGGTGTGTCGTCAAAAAAATCGGAATTATTCACGGTTCGTTTGTACATTTTTATACATTAACTTGGTTTTGTAGGCATTTCAGGTGCATAATTCAAGTTTGAACTACATGCACATGCTCTAGTGCATATAAACGGGTTGAAAAATCAAATATGTGTCCTTGGTTGCATGCTTAGGTCCCATGCAAGAAATGGGAATGAATGTCAAACACCCTGCCACCGTCACTCGACCGCAAACATTGAGATACCTGGTTTTTTAAATTCTAGTAAATCCAAAACTCATCTGAAATTCATGAAACTTGGCATGCTATCATGGAGCGACATCAACATGCCGTGGTAAATTTTTTGTCCCATTTGGAGCAGGTTTGGGTATAAGCTTCTCACAAAATCAGAGCTTCTCACAACAAGCGTGATGGTTTCGGTAGGGAATGTGACACCTTTGGGGACGAAACAATATCCGTTGCCTCTTATTGCTTTGAAAAAATTTCTAGTGTCAACATAGAACAACAGGAGTGTTGTGTTTGGAATTTGTCGGGGTTCATTTGGACATTTTTATACATTAACTGGGTTTTCTAGACATTTTATGTGCATAATTAAAATTTGAACTACATGCACATGCTCCAGTGCATATAAATTGGTTGAAAAATCAAATATGTGTCCTTGGTTGCATGCTTAGGTCCCATGCAAGAAATGAGAATGAATGTCAAACACCCTACCACTGTCACTCGGCCGCAAACATTGAGATACCCGGTTTTTAAATTCTAGTAAATCCAAAACTCATCTGAAATTCATGAAACTTAGCATGCTATCAAAATTTTTGTCCCATTTGGGTCAGGTTTTGGTATAAGCTTCTCACAAACCAGAGCTTCTCACAACAAGCTTGATGGTTTCAGTAGGGAACGTGCCACCTTTGGGGACAAAACGATATCCATTGCCTCTTATTGCTTTCAAAAAATTTCTAATGTCAACATAGAACAACAGGAGTGTTGTGTTTAATTTTGGAATTTTTCGAGGTTCGTTTGGACATTTTTATACATTAATTGGGTTTTCTTGGAATTTTATATGCATAATTCAAATTTGAACTGCATGCACATGCTCCAGTGCATATAAACGGGTTGAGAAATCAAATATGTGTCCTTCGTTGCATGCTTATGTCCCATGCAAGAAATGGGAATGAATGTCAAACACCCTACCACCGTCACTCGGCCGCAAACATTGAGATACCTGGTTTTAAATTCTTGTAAATCCAAACTCGTCTGAAATTCATGAAACTTGGCATGCTATCATGGAGCGGCATCAACATGCCATCGTAAATTTTTTGTCCCATTTGGGGCAGGTTTGGGTATAAGCTTCTCACAAACGAGAGTTCTCACAACAAGCGTGGTGGTTTCGGTAGGGAACATGCCACCTTTGGGGACGAAACGATATCCGTTGTCTCTTATTGCTTTCAAATTTTTTTCTAGTGTCAACATAGAACAACAGCAGTGTTGTGTTTATATTTGGAACTTTTGGGGTTCGTTTGGACATTTTTATACATTAACTGGGTTCTCTAGGCATTTTATGTGCATAATTCAAATTTGAACTACATGCACATGCTCCAGTGCATATAAATTGGTTGAAAACTCAAATCTGTGTCGTTTGGTGCATGCTTAGGTCCCATGCAAGAAATGGGAATGAATGTCAAACACCATGCCACCGTCACTCGGCCGCAAACATTGAGATACCTGGTTTTAAATTCTTGTAAATCCTAACTTGTCTGAAATTCATGAAACTTGGCAAGCTATCATGGAGCGGCATCAACATGCCATCGTAAATTTTTTGTCTCATTTGGGGCAGGTTTGGGTATAAGCTTCTCACAAACCATAGCTTCTCACAACAAGCTTGATGGTTTCGGTAGGGAACGTGCCACCTTTGGGTACGAAACGATATCCGTTGCCTCTTATTCCTTTCAAAAAAATTCTAGTGTCAACATAGAACAACAGGAGTGTTGTGTTTAATTTTGGAATTTTTCGGGGTTCGTTTGGACATTTTTATATATTAATTGGGGTTTTTAGGCATTTTATGTGCATAATTCAAATTTGAACTACATGCACATGCTCAAGTGCATATAAATTGGTTGATCTGTGTCCTTGGTTGCATGCTTAGGTCCCATGCAAGAAATGGGAATGAATTTCAAACACCCTGCCACCGTCACTCGGCCGCAAACATTGACATACCTGGTTTTTAAATTCTAGTAAATTCAAAACTCGTCTGAAATTCATGAAACTTGGCATGCTATCATGCAGCGGCATCAACATGTCGTGGTAAAAAATTTGTCCCATTTGGGGTAGGTTTGGGTATAAGCTTCTCACAAACCAGATCTTCTCACAACAAGCGTGATGGTTTCGGTAGGGAACATGCCACCTTTGGGACGAAACGATATCCGTTGCCTCTTATTGCTTTCAAAAAAATTCTAGTGTCAAAATAGAACAACAGTAGTGTTGTGTTTAAATTTGGAATTTTTTGGGGTTCGTTTGGACATTTGTATACATTAACTGGGTTTTCTAGGCATTTTATGTGCATAATTCAAATTTGAACTACATGCACATGCTCCAGTGCATATAAATTGGTTGAAAAAATCAAATCTATGTCCTTCAGTGCATGCTTAGGTCCCATGCAAGAAATGGGAATGAATTTCAAACACCAGGGCGCTGTTCATTGCCGAAAAAAATGTTGAGATACTTTGTTTTTAAATTCTAGTAAATCCAAAACTCGTCTGAAATTCATGGAACTTGGCATGCTATCATGGAATGGCACCGACATGTTGTGGTATTTTTCGTGTCCATTTTGAGAGAAGGCGCACTCGAATAATAGCCAACAAAGGCATTTTGAAACAAATAGCTGCCACTGTAACATCTCAAACGTTCTGTATAATTTAAATTTTGTGTGTTTTGTTAACCTTTCACATGACGCCAAGCCTCACTCTTTTAATGGCTAGGAGGTGTCGTGCGGACATGTGCTTGAGTGCTTGACTAAACGGGAGGCGTGCGAGCTGTACTCCAATGTGGAGGCTCGCCGGGAAGCGTGCGAGCTGTACGCCGCACACGCTCACCGGGAAGCGAGCCCTTTGACTTCCATGGCCGCCCGCCTTGCTTGCATCCTCTCCATTAATGCGCCCAAGCTGTAATTTAATATGGTTTTTAAATATAAAATACTCATCAAAAACGTTTCAGTTAGAACACCCATATGCAAGCCGACAACTTCCCCAGGAAGCCAAGGGAAAATGTGCCGAGCAGGATTTGTGCAGCTCTTGATCGCAAACGTTTTAGTTAGAACACTCGTATGCAAACCGACAGCTTCCCCAGGAAGTCAAGAGAAAATGTGCCGAGCAGGATTTCTGCTGCTCTTGATCACAAACGTTTTAGATAGAACACCCGTATGCAAAGTGAGAGTTATGGTCTTCCCCCTTAAGTCGAGGGAAAATTCGCAGCGCGGGATTTGTGCATCCCTTCAACGCAAACGGTTGTTTTGGATGACCCGTGTGCAACCATGTACAAACAATTTGGTAAGGTTTGCATCTGTCATATTGGGTATGTTGCCATTTGTCAAACTGGAAAGATTGACATTTGTTGATCTAGTAACATTGCCATTTGTCAATCCTTGTAACACTGCGATTTGTCAAAATATGCATCTATAAATCACTAGTACTATCTAATTTCTGCAACTAAAATTTGGTAATTAAGTATAGATTTCATTTATAGATTAAGCAGTCTTTCTTAATTTATACAAATAGTTCAACTCGACAGCTGAACCGACCAAACTTTTCCCCAATTGTTGTCAACCACGTACTGAAATAGCTAGTTCAACTATGTATACTAGCTAACTTAAGTATGTTGTACAGTTCCACCACATCTATAGTCAGATGAACTGAACAAAATAGCCCCTTAATACTACTACTACTACGGAGGGGCTTTGTGCTACTTCCGGCAGCCTCTCCTCTGCCGAGCGCTCAGTAAGAGGCAGAGGAGGAGGAGGAGCCTACCGACGAGCTAGACAACTACAATACGGTGCCTGCCGCTGCTGCACGTTCAGCGACGCTCGCCAGCTCGAACGCCCACTGCCACTCCAGATGACCCCTCTCGAAGCGGCCAGACTGCTCGTAGATCTCCTGATTCCTCGCCTCTGCGTCGGCATGTGTTGTGGCCACAGCTACGGTAAGGCTCTTTGCGTGCTCGACAAGGCACTCTTCCTCCTCCCGCAGGAACTCGATGTAGCGCGCAAGGTCGCTGACGCACGTGCGGGCCTCCACCACCGCCTCCCTCCTTCGGCCGGTGGTGGCGGAGCGGGTGATGATCCCGATGATCGACCGTGGGCTGGCGGCCACGACGGTCGACGATGGGGTGGCGGCCACGACGGCCACCTCCCGCCTTCGTGCCGTGATGGCGGAGCGGATGATGGACGGCAGTGAGGTGACGGCCACGACGGCCACATCCCACCTTCGGGCCGCGATGGCGGAGTGGGTGATGGCAGGCAGTGGGGTGGCGGCCACGACGGCCACCTCCCGCCTTCGGGTCGCGGCGGCGGAGCGGGTGATGGCCCTGGCTTTCGACGGTGGTGTGGCGGCAACGGCGGCCGGCAACAGCTGTCGACGGGCACCGACGGTGGAGCGCGTGGTGGGTGTTCTGCGCACACCCAACAGGGACGCCACATGCACTACACTACGCCGGGGACTGCGCCACCGCCGCGGTGTGGCCTCCCAGCTGGAGCTGTCCTTTGATGACGGCGGAGTGGCTGAGTGACGACAACGGACCGGTGCCATTGGCGATTGTGGGAGAAGCAGACGAGATAATCTACAGGCAGGGAGGGGAAAATGCGACGTAGGACTCGCCGACCATGAGGGTTTATATAGCAGGCCGGTAAGCATTGGGATTTTGGGGGATTTCATCGAGTCGGGCAGGAAGCTTGCGTGGGAACCTGCGAGGTTGCGCGAGAACGGGCTCACCAACGATTCATTGGTGCCACTTCGAGCCACCGTTTGGCCAAAAGAACACCCCTGCGCGCTGCGCAAGCTTGCGCTGTAAGCCGTCTGCGGCAGGGGGTGACAAGACGTGCGAGAGGAGGACGAAAGGACACGTACACATACGGTTAATACAAAAAATGTTTCGATTTATTTACCTACTATACCCCCGTCCTGATTTATAAGTAGGATTTAACTAATAAAATACGAATGCGTGTCGCCAAAGATTATATCGTTGGATTCGTATTTGAACATAGTTTCCAGATATACAATTTTTGTAACATGCATTAACACTTTTTTGGTGAAATTTAAGATTATATACCAGCAAGCATTTGGCCGCAACACACACGGCTTATTCCATCACAAAAAGCTCGGATGGATCAATTGTATGCCATGTATCGCACGCGCAACTCTATTCTGATTTGTGCTTGATGTCTCCGACATCGCTCGCACAGTTCGTCCTATTTGCCATGTATCACTGTGCCAGCCTCTGCTTGCGTCCCTCGGCAAGCTCTACTCGCCGTTAGGCGCCGCAGCACGCTGTGTGTTGGAGAACGTAGCAGAAATTCAAAATTTTCTACGCATCACCAAGATCAATCTATGGAGTAATCTAGCAACGAGGGGAAGGGGAGTGCATCTACATACCCTTGTAGATCGCGATGCGGAAGCGTTGCAAGAACGCGGATGAAGGAGTCGTACTCGTAGCGATTCATATCGCGGTTGATTCCGATCTAAGCACCGAAGAACGGTGCCTCCGCGTTCAACACACGTGCAGCCCGGTGACGTCTCCCACGCCTTGATCCAGCAAGGAGAGAGGGAGAGGTTGGGGAAGACTCTGTCCAGCAGCAGCACGACGGCATGGTGGTGGTGGAGGAGCATGGCAATCCCGCAGGGCGTCGCCAAGCACCGCGAGAGAGGAGGAGGGAGAGAGGTAGGGCTGCGCCAAGAGAGACCGAAAACCTCATGTGTTGGGCAGCCCCAGACCTCAACTATATATAGGGGGGGAGGGGGCTGCGCCCCCTCTAGGGTTCCCACCCCAAGGGGTGGCGGCCAGCCCTAGATCCCAACTAGGGGGCGGCCAAGGGGAGGAGAGGGGGGCGCCACTAGGGTGGGCCTTAAGGCCCATCTGGACCCAGGGTTTGCCCCCTCCCACTCTCCCATGCGCCTTGGGCCTTGGTGGGGGGGCGCACCAGCCCACCTGGGGCTGGTCCCCTCCCACACTTGGCCCACGCAGCCTTCTGGGGCTGGTGGCCCCACTTGGTGGACCCCCGGGACCCTCCCGGTGGTCCCGGTACATTACCGATATCACCCGAAACTTTTCCGGTGACCAAAATAGGACTTCCCATATATAAATCTTTACCTCTGGACCGTTCCGGAACTCCTCGTGACGTCCGGGATCTCATCCGGGACTCCGAACAACATTCGGTAACCACGTACATACTTTCCCTATAACCCTAGCGTCATCGAACCTTAAGTGTGTAGACCCTACGGGTTCGGGAACCATGCAGACATGACCGAGACGTTCTTCGGTCAATAACCAACAGCGGGATCTGGATACCCATGTTGGCTCCCACATGTTCCACGATGATCTCATCGGATGAACCACGATGTCGGGGATTCAATCAATCCCGTATTCAATTCCCTTTGTCTATCGGCATGTTACTTGCTCGAGATTCGATCGTCGGTATCCCGATACCTTGTTCAATCTCGTTACCGGCAAGTCTCTTTACTCGTTTGGTAACTCACATCATCCCGTGATCAACTCCTTGGTCACATTGTGCACATTATGTTGATGTCCTACCGAGTGGGCCCAGAGATACCTCTCCGTTTACACGGAGTGACAAATCCCAGTCTCGATTCGTGCCAACCCAACAGACACTTTCGGAGATACCTGTAGTGCACCTTTATAGCCACCCAGTTACGTTGTGACGTTTGGTACACCCAAAGCATTCCTACGGTATCCGGGAGTTGCACAATCTCATGGTCTAAGGAACTGATACTTGACATTAGAAAAGCTCTGAGCAAACGAACTACACGATCTTGTGCTAGGCTTAGGATTGGGTCTCGTCCATCACATCATTCTCCTAATGATGTGATCCCGTTATCAACGACATCCAATGTCCATGGTCAGGAAACCGTAACCATCTATTGATCAACGAGCTAGTCAACTAGAGGCTTACTAGGGACATGGTGTTGTCTATGTATCCACACATGTATCTGAGTTTCCTATCAATACAATTCTAGCATGGATAATAAACGATTATCGTGAACAAGGAAATATAATAATAACCAATTTATTATTGCCTCTAGGGCATATTTCCAACAGTCTCCCACTTGCACTAGAGTCAATAATCTAGTCCACATCACCATGTGATTAACACTCATAGGTCACATCACCATGTGACCAACATCCAAAGAGTTTACTAGAGTCAACAATCTAGTTCACATCACTATGTGATTCACACTCAATGAGTTCTGGTTTGATCATGTTATGCTTGTGAGAGAGGTTATTAGTCAACGGGTCTGAACCTTTCAGATCCGTGTGTGCTTTACGAATATCTATGTCATCTTGTGGATGCTACCACACGCTACTTGGAGCCATTTCAAATAATTGCTCTACTATACGAATCCGGTTTACTACTCAGAGTCATCCAGATTAGTGTCAAAGTTCGCACTGACGTAACCCTTTACGATGAACTCCTTTTCACCTCCATAATCGAGAAAATTCCTTAGTCCACTAGATACTAAGGATAAGTTCGACCGCTGTCATGTGATCCATTCCTGGATCACTATTGTACCCCTTGACCAACTCATGGCAAGGCACACTTCATGTGCGATACACAGCATAGCATACTGTAGAGCCTACGTCTAAAGCATAGGGGACGACCTTCGTCCTTTCTCTCTCTTCTGCTGTGGTCAGGTCTTGAGTCTTACTCAATACTCACACCTTGTAACACAGCCAAGAACTCCTTCTTTGCTGATCTATTTTGAACTCTTTCAAAAGCATGTCAAGGTGTGCGTTCTTTGAAAGTATCATCAGGCGTCTTGATCTATCTCTATAGATCTTGATGCCCAATATGTAAGCAGCTTTATCCAGGTCTTCCTTTGAAAAACTCCTTTCAAACAACCCTTTATGCTTTCCAGAAATTCTACATCATTTCGGATCAACAATATGTCATTCACATATACTTATCAGAAATGTTGTAGCGCTCTCACTCACTTTATTGTAAATACAAGTTTCTAACAAACTGTGTATAAACCCATAAACTTTGATCACTCCATCAAAGCGTATATTCTGACTCCGAGATGCTTGCTCTAATCCATGGAAGGATCGCTGGATCTAGCATACCTTTTAGCATCCTTAGGATCAACAAAACCTTTCTGATTGTATCACATACAACCTTTCCTTACGAAAACTGGTAAGGAAACTTGTTTTGACATCCATCTGCCAGATTTCATAAATGCAGCTTATGCTAATATGATTCTGACGGACTTAAGCATCGCTACGGATGAGAAAATCTCATTGTAGTCACCTCCTTGAACTTGTGAAAATATTCTTTGCCACAAGTCGAGCTTCATAGACGGTAACATTACCGTCCACGTCCGTCTTCCTCTTGAAGATCCATTTATCTCGGATTTCATGGCTTCTAACCATTTGTCGGAATATGGGCCCACCATTGCTTCTCCATAGCTCGTAGGTTCAGTATTGTCCAGCAACATGATATCTTAGACAGTCTCACGTACCACTCTGAAGTAGCACGCATCCTCGTCGTCCTACGAGGTTTGGTAGTGACTTGATCCGAAGTTTCATGATCACTATCATAAGCTTCCACTTCAATTGGTGTAGGTGCCATAGGAACAACTTCCTGTGCCCTGCTACACACTAGTTGAAGTCATGGTTCAATAACCTCATCAAGTCTCCACCATCCTCCCACTCAATTCTTTCGAGAGAAACTTTTCCTCGAGAAAGGACCTTTTTCTAGAAGCAATTACTTTTTCTTCCAGATCTGAAATAGGAGGTATACCCAACTGTTTTGGGTATTCTATGAAGACGCATTTATCCGCTTTGGGTTTGAGCTTATCAGCCTGAAACTTTTTCACATAAGCATCGCAGCCCCAAACTTTTAAGAAACGACAACGGTGTCGTCTCAACAGAATTGCGTGGTGCCCCTTTTAAAGTGAATGCGGTTGTCTCTAATGCCTAACCCATAAACGATAGTGGTAATTTGATAAGAGACATCATGGTATGCACCATATCCAATAGGGTGCAGTTATGATGTTCGGACACACCATCACGCTATGGTGTTCCAGGCGGTATTAATTGTGAAACACTTTCCACAATGTCTTAATTGTGTGCCAAACTCGTAACTCAGATACTCATCTCTATGATCATATCACAGACATTTTATCCTCTTGTCACGACGATCTTCAACTTCACTCTAAAATTACTTGAACCTTTCAATAATTCAGACTTGTGTTTCATCAAGTAAATACACTCAGCATCTACTCAAATCTTCTGTGAAGTAAGAACATAACAATATCCACTGCATGCCTCAGCACTCATTGGACTGCATACATCAAAATGTATTACTTCCAATAAGTTGCTCTCTTGTTCCATCTTACTGAAAACGAGGCCTTTCAGTCATCTTGCCCATGTGGTATGATTTGCATGTCTCAAGTGATTCAAAATCAAGTGAGTCCAAACGATCCATCTGTATGGAGTTTCTTCATGTATATATACCAATAGACATGGTTCACAGGTCTCATTCTTTTCAAAAACGAGTGAGTCCAAAGATCCATCTACATGGGGCTTCTTCATGCGTTCTATACCAATATGACTCAAGTGGCAGTGCCACAAGTATGTGGAACTATCATTACTATTTTATATCTTTTGGCATGAACATGTGTATCACTACGATCGAGATTCATTTTAGGTCCAAGACCATTGAAGGTATTATTCAAATAAACAGAGTAACCATTATTCTCCTTAAATGAATAACCGTATTGCGATAAACATAATCCAATCATGCTCAACGCAAACACCAAATCTCGATGGTAGAGGGAGCATGCGATGCTTGATCACATCAACCTTGGAAACACTTCCAACACATATCGTCATCTCACCTTTAGCTAGTCTCCGTTTATTTCGCAGCTTTTATTTCGTGTTACTAACACTTAGCAAGCGAACCGGTATCTAATACCCTGGTGCTGCTAGGAGTACTAGTAAAGTACACATTCATATAATGTATATCCAATATACTTCTGTCGACCTTGCCTGCCTTCTCATCTACCAAGTATCTAGGGTAGTACTGCTTCAGTGGCCGTTCCCCTCATTACAGAAGCACTTAGTCTCGGGTTTGGGTTCAACCTTGGGATTCTTCACTAGAGCAGCAAATGACTTGCTGTTTCATGAAGCATCCCTTTTGCCCTTGCCCTTCTAGAAACTAGTGGTTTTACTAACCATCAACAATTGATGCTCCTTCTTGATTTCTACTTTCGCGGTGTGAAACATCGCGAGTTGCTCAAGGATCATCATGTCTATCCTTGATATGTTATAGTTCATCGCGAAGCTCTACTAGGTTGGTGGCAGTGACTATGGAGAACCATCACTATCTCATCTGGGAGATTAACTCCCACTCGATTCAAGCAATTGTGGTACTTAGACAATCTGAGCACATGCTCAACAATTGAGCTTTTCTCCCTTAGTTTGCAGGCTTAAGAAACTTGTCAGAGGTCTCATACCTCTTGACGTGGGCACTAGTCTGAAATCCCAATTTCAGTCTTCGGAACATCTCATATGTTCTGCGACGTTTCAAAACCGTCTTTGGTGCCACAATTCTAAACCGTTAGCAATACGCACTGAACTATAACGTAGTCATCAAAAATGTGTATGTGAGATGTTTCGCAACATCTACAGACGACGCTGAGGTTCAGCACACCGAGCGGTGCATTAAGGACATAAGCCTTCTGTGCAGCAATGAGGACAATCCTCAGTTTACGGACCCAGTCTGCATAATTGCTACTACCAACTTTCAACTAAATTTTCTCTAGGAACATATCTTAAACAGTAGAACTAAAGCGTATGACATAATTTGCAAAGACCTTTTGACTATGTTCATGATAATGAAGTTCATCTGATTATGAACTCCCACTCAGATAGACATCCCTCTAGTCATCTAAGTGATACATGATCCGAGTCAAACTAGGCCGTGTCCGATCATCACGTGAGACGGACTAGTCATCATCGGTGAACATCTCCATGTTGATCGTATCTACTATACGACTCATGTTCGACCTTTCGGTCTCTTGTGTTCCGAGGCCATGTCTGTACATGCTAGGCTCGTCAAGTCAACCTAAGTGTTTTGCATGTGTTCCGAGGCCATGTCTGTACATGCTAGGCTCATCAACACCCGTTGTATTCGAACGTTAGAATCTATCACACCCGATCATCACGTGGTGCTTCGAAACAACGAACCTTCGCAACGGTGCACAGTTAGGGGGAACACGTCTCTTGAAATTTTTAGTGAGGGATCATCTTATTTATGCTACCGTCGTTCTAAGCAAATAAGATGTAAACATGATAAACATCACATGCAATCAAATAGTGACATGATATGGCCAATATCATTTTGCTCCTTTGATCTCCATCTTCGGGGCACCATGATCATCTTTGTCACCGGCATGACACCATGATCTCCATCATCATGATCTCCATCATTGTGTCTTCATGAAGTTGTCACGCCAACGATTACTTCTACTTCTATGGCTAACGCGCTTAGCAATAAAGTAAAGTAATTTACATGGCGTTATTCAATGACACGCAGGTCATACAAAAAAATAAAGACAACTCCTATGGCTCCTGTCGGTTGTCATACTCATCGACACGCAAGTCGTGATTCCTATTACAAGAATATGATCAATCTCATACATCACATATATCATTCATCACATCTTCTGGCCATATCACATCACATAGCACATGCTGCAAAAACAAGTTAGACGTCCTCTAATTGTTGTTGCAAGTTTAAACGTTTCTTACCTACGTAAAACCACAACGTGATATGCCAATTTCTATTTACCCTTCATAAGGACCCTTTTCATCGAATCCGTTCCGACTAAAGTGGGAGAGACAGACACCCGCTAGCCACCTTATGCAACTAGTGCATGCCAGTTGGTGGAACCTGTCTCACGTAAGCGTACGTGTAAGGTCGGTCCGGGCCGCTTCATCCCACAATGCTGCCGAAACAAGATAAGACTAGTAACGGCAAGTAAATTGACAACATCGACGCCCACAACTACTTTGTGTTCGACTCGTGCATAGAAACTACGCATAGACCTAGCTCATGATGCCACTGTTGGAGAACGTAGCAGAAATTCAAAATTTTCTACGCATCACCAAGATCAATCTATGGAGTAATCTAGCAACGAGGGGAAGGGGAGTGCATCTACATACCCTTGTAGATCGCGATGCGGAAGCGTTGCAAGAACGCGGATGAAGGAGTCGTACTCGTAGCGATTCATATCGCGGTTGATTCCGATCTAAGCATCGAAGAACGGTGCCTCCGCGTTCAACACACGTGCAGCCCGGTGACGTCTCCCACGCCTTGATCCAGCAAGGAGAGAGGGAGAGGTTGGGGAAGACTCCGTCCAGCACCAGCACGACGGCGTGGTGGTGGTGGAGTAGCATGGCAATCCCGCAGGGCTTCGCCAAGCACCGCGGGAGAGGAGGAGGGAGAGAGGTAGGGCTGCGCCAAGAGAGACCGGAAACCTCATGTGTTGGGCAGCCCCAGACCTCAACTATATATAGGGGGGGAGGGGGCTGCGCCCCCTCTAGGGTTCCCACCCCAAGGGGTGGCGGCCAGCCCTAGATCCCATCTAGGGGGGCGGCCAAGGGGAGGAGAGGGGGGGGGGGCGCCACTAGGGTGGGCCTTAAGGCCCATCTGGACCTAGGGTTTGCCCCCTCCCACTCTCCCATGCGCCTTGGGCCTTGGTGGGGGGCGCACCAGCCCACCTGGGGCTGGTCCCCTCCCACACTTGGCCCACGCAGCCTTCTGGGGCTGGTGGCCCCACTTGGTGGACCCCCGGGACCCTCCCGGTGGTCCCGGTACATTACCGATATCACCCGAAACTTTTCCGGTGACCAAAACAGGACTTCCGATATATAAATCTTTACCTCCGGACCATTCCGGAACTCCTCGTGATGTCCGGGATCTCATCCGGGACTCCGAACAAAATTCGGTAACCACGTACATACTTTCCCTATAACCCTAGCGTCATCGAACCTTAAGTGTGTAGACCCTACGGGTTCGGGAACCATGCAGACATGACCGAGACGTTCTCCGGTCAATAACCAACAGCGGGATCTGGATACCCATGTTGGCTCCCACATGTTCCACGATGATCTCATCGGATGAACCACGATGTCGGGGATTCAATCAATCCCGTATTCAATTCCCTTTGTCTATCGGCATGTTACTTGCCCGAGATTCGATCGTCGGTATCCCGATACCTTGTTCAATCTCGTTACCGGCAAGTCTCTTTACTCGTTCCGTAACTCACGTCATCCCGTGATCAACTCCTTGGTCACATTGTGCACATTATGATGATGTCCTACCGAGTGGGCCCAGAGATACCTCTCCGTTTACACGGAGTGACAAATCCCAGTCTCGATTCGTGCCAACCCAACAGACACTTTCGGAGATACCTGTAGTGCACCTTTATAGCCACCCAGTTACGTTGTGATGTTTGGTACACCCAAAGCATTCCTACGGTATCCGGGAGTTGCACAATCTCATGGTCTAAGGAACTGATACTTGACATTAGAAAAGCTCTGAGCAAACGAACTACACGATCTTGTGCTAGGCTTAGGATTGGGTCTCGTCCATCACATCATTCTCCTAATGATGTGATCCCGTTATCAACGACATCCAATGTCCATGGTCAGGAAACCGTAACCATCTATTGATCAACGAGCTAGTCAACTAGAGGCTTACTAGGGACATGGTGTTGTCTATGTATCCACACATGTATCTGAGTTTCCTATCAATACAATTCTAGCATGGATAATAAACGATTATCGTGAACAAGGAAATATAATAATAACCAATTTATTATTGCCTCTAGGGCATATTTCCAACACTGTGCTCGCCATTAGGCGCCGCGGCGCGCTCTGTCGCGTCCGTTAGCGCGCTCTGCTCACATCCGTCGGCGCGCTCGGCTTGTGGACAACTTTTCCTTGCGCGTTCAATATATATATATATATATGGTTGCTCGCCGTTGAGGCGACCATGGAGCGCTCTGCTCGCATCCCTCCGCGCGCGCTCTGCCAGTGGTTGGGCGTGCGCACGATCACGTCGGGGGCCCCATATGCATGCGGTTGCGCCGCGCGCATTGGCACGCGATGCAGTTACGTGCGGCACGATGGAGTTACGCGCTGCAAATTAGAACTGCCATCAGGGCCTGCTGATATTCCTGGCCGTCTGGCTTCCCCTTTAATTCCCGCGACCATTATAACCTTAGTCTCTTCAACCTTTTGATCGCGCCCCACAACACAACAAGCACACCCACGATGACACATAGAGAGGGGATGTCCAGCGATGCTCCAATGGAGTTTGGCGAGCATAGAGTGGAGACCCACGCGAGGGAGACGGATCTCTCGGTGGTGTACACCATCGACCCGGCCGTGGTGGACGACTACATCAACAACGTTGAGCAGTTGCTTGCTCGAGACAAGTACAAGGTGGTCGGCATCGACCTCCAGTACACCACCGGTCGTCCTTGTTGGGAATCGTAGCATAATTTAAAATTTTCCTACGCTCACCAAGATGCATCTATGGAGTCTACTAGCAACGAGGGGAAAGGAGTGGATCTACATACCCTTGTAGATCGCGAGCGGAAGCGTTCCAATGAACATGGATGACGGAGTCGTACTCGCCGTGATCCAAATCACCGATGACCGAGTGCCGAACGTACGGCACCTCCGCGTTCAACACACGTACGGTGCAGCGACGTCTCCTCCTTCTTGATCCAGCAAGGGGGGAGGAGAGGTTGATGGAGATCCAACAGCACGACGGCGTGGTGGTGGATGTAGCGGGTCTCCGGCAGGGCTTCGCCAAGCTTCTGCGAGAGAGAGAGAGGTGTTGCAGGGGAGGAGGGAGGCGCCCAAGGCTTAGATCATGCTGCCCTCCCTTCCCCCCACTATATATAGGGCCAAGGGAGAGGGGGGGCGTAGCCTTGCCCCTTCCTCCAAGGAAGGGTGCGGCCAGGGGGGAGTCCTTCCCCCCCAAGGCACCTCGGAGGTGCCTTCCCCCTTTAGGACTCTCCCTTTTTTCTTATCTCTTGCGCATGGGCCTCTTGGGGCTGGTGCCACCCTTGGCCCATATAGGCCAAGGCGCACCCCTTACAGCCCATGTGGCCCCCCGGCGCTGGTGGACCCCCTTGGTGGACCCCCGGACCCCTTTCGGCACTCCCGGTACAATACCGATAAAGCGCGAAACTTTTCTGGCGACCAAAATAAGACTTCCCATATATAAATCTTTACCTCCGGACCATTCCGGAACCTCTCGTGATGTCCGGGATCTCATCCGGGACTCCGCAACTTTCGTGTTTCCGCATACATATATCTCTACAACCCTAGCGTCACCGGACCTTAAGTGTGTAGACCCTACGGGTTCGGGAGACATGCAGACATGACCGAGACGCCTCTCCGGTCAATAACCAACAGCGGGATCTGGATACCCATGTTGGCTCCCACATGTTCCACGATGATATCATCGGATGAACCACGGTGTCGAGGATTCAATCAATCCGTATGCAATTCCCTTTGTCAATCGGTATGTTACTTGCCCGAGATTCGATCGTCGGTATCCCAATACCTTGTTCAATCTCCTTACCGGCAAGTCTCTTTACTTGTAACGCAATGCATGATCCTGTGACTAACGCCTTAGTCACATTGAGCTCATTGTGATGATGCATTACCGAGTGGGCCCAGAGATACCTCTCCGTCACACGGAGTGACAAATCCCAGTCTCGATCCGTGCCAACCCAACAGACACTTTCGGAGATACCCGTAATGCACCTTTATAGTCACCCAGTTACGTTGTGACGTTTGGCACACCCAAAGCACTCCTACGGTATCCGGGAGTTGCACGATCTCATGGTCTAAGGAAAAGATACTTGACATTGGAAAAGCTCTAGCAAACAAAACTACACGATCTTTTATGCTATGCTTAAGTTGGGTCTTGTCCATCACATCATTCTCCTAATGATGTGATCCCGTTATCAATGATATCCAATGTCCATAGTCAGGAAACCATGACTATCTGTTGATCAACGAGCTAGTCAACTAGAGGCTTACTAGGGACAGGTTGTGGTCTATGTATTCACACATGTATTACGATTTCCGGACAATACAATTATAGCATGAATAATAGACAATTACCATGAACAAAGAAATATAATAATAACCATTTATTATTGCCTCTAGGGCATATTTCCAACAGTCTCCCACTTGCACTAGAGTCAATAATCTAGTCACATCACCATGTGATTAACACTCACTGGTCACATCACCATGTGACCAACATCTAAAGAGTTTACTAGAGTCAACGATCTAGTTCACATTACTATGTGATTATCACTCAATGTGTTCTGGTTTGGTCATGTTATGCTTGTGAGAGAGGTTGTTAGTCAACGGGTCTGAACCTTTCAGAACCGTGTGCTTTACGAATATCTATGTCATCTTGTGGATGCTACCACGCGCTAGTTGGAGCCATTTCAAATAATTGCTCTACTATACGAATCCGGTTTACTACTCAGAGTCATCCGGATTAGTGTCAAAGTTCGCATCGACGTAACCCTTTACGACGAACTCCTTTCCATCTCCATAATCGAGAAAATTCCTTAATCCACTAGGTGCTAAGGATAAGTTCGACCGCTGTCATGAGATCCTTTCCCGGATCACCATTGTACCCTCTTGACCAACTCATGGCAAGGCACACTACATGTGCGGTACACAGCATAGCATACTATAGAGCCTATGTCTAAAGCATAGGGGACGACCTTCGTCCTTTCTCTATCTTCTGCTGTGGTCAGGTCTTGAGTCTCACTCAATACTCACACCTTGTAACACAGCCAAGAACTCCTTCTTTGCTGATCTATTTTGAACTCTTTCAAAATCATGTCAAGGTGTGCTGTCTTTTGAAAGTATCATCAGGCGTCTTGATCTACCTCTATGGATCTTGATGCCCAATATGTAAGTAGCTTTATCCAGGTCTTCCTTTGAAAAACTCCTTTCAAACAACCCTTTATGCTTTCCAGAAATTTTACATCATTTCGGATCATCAATATGTCATTCACATATACTTATCAGAAATGTTGTAGCGCTCCCACTCACTTTATTGTAAATACAAGTTTCTAACAAACTTTGTATAAACCCAAAAACTTTGATCACCCCATCAAAGCGTATATTCTGACTCCGAGATGCTTGCTCTGATCCATGGAAGGATCGCTGGAGCTAGCATACCTTTTAGCATCCTTAGGATCGACAAAACCTTTCTGATTGTATCACATACAACCTTTCCTTACGAAAACTGGTAAGGAAACTTGTTTTTTTTACATCCATCTGCCAGATTTCATAAATGTAGCTAATGCTAACATGATTCCGACGGACCTAAGCATCGCTACGGATGAGAAAAACTCATCGTAGTCAACTCCTTGAACTTGTGAAAATACTCTTTGCCACAAGTCGAGCTTCATAGACGGTAACATTACCGTCCATGTCCTTCTTCTTCTTAAAGATCCATTTATCTCAATGGCTTGCCGATCATCGGGCAAGTTCACCAAAGTCCATGCTTTGTTCTGATACATGGATTCTATCTCGGATTTCATGGCCTCGAGCCATTCGTCGGAATATGGGCCTACCATCGCTTCTCCATAGCTCGTAGGTTCATTGTTGTCTAGCAACATGACTTCCAAGACAGGATCACGCATTACTCTGAAGTAGTGCATGCTCGTCATCCTACGAGGTTTGGTAGTGACTTGATCCGAAGTTTCATGATCACTATCATAAGCTTCCACTTCAATTGGTGTAGGTGCCACAGGAACAACTTCCTGTGCCCTGCTACACACTAGTTGAAGCGACGGTTCAATAACCTTATCAAGTCTCCACCATCCTCCCACTCAATTCTTTCGAGAGAAACTTTTCCTCGAGAAAGGACTCGTTTCTAGAAGCAATTACTTTTGCTTCCAGATAGGAGGTATACCCAACTGTTTTTGGGCATTCTATGAAGATGCATTTATCCGCTTTGGGTTCGAGCTTATCAGCCTGAAACTTTTTCACATAAGCATCGCAGCCCCAAACTTTTAAGAAACGACTACTTAGGTTTCTATAAACGGTGTCGTCTCAACGGAATTGCGTGGTGCCCCTTTTAAAGTGAATGCGGTTGTCTCTAATGCCTAACCCATAAATGATAGTGGTAATTTGATAAGAAACATCATGGCATGCACCATATCCAATAGGGTGCAGTTATGATGTTCGGACACACCATCACGCTATGGTGTTCCAGGCGGTATTAATTGTGAAACACTTTCCACAATGTCTCAATTGTGTGCCAAACTCGTATCTCAGATACTCATCTCTATGATCATATCACAGACATTTTATCCTCTTGTCACGACGATCTTCAACTTCACTCTGAAATTGCTTGAACCTTTCAATAATTCAGACTAGTGTTTCATCAAGTAAATACACTCAGCATCTACTCAAATCATCTGTGAAGTAAGAACATAACGATATCCACTGCATGCCTCAGCATTCATTGGACTGCATACATCAAAATGTATTACTTCCAATAAATTGCTCTCTTGTTCCATCTGACTGAAAACGAGGCCTTTCAGTCATCTTGCCCATGTGGTATGATTTGCATGTCTCAAGTGATTCATAATCAAGTGAGTCCAAACGATCCATCTGTATGGAGTTTCTTCATGCATATATACCAATAGACATGGTTCGCATGTCTCAATCTTTTCAAAAATGAGTGAGTCCAAAGATCCACCTACATGGAGCTTCTTCATGCGTTCTACACCAATATGACTCAAGTGGCAGTGCCACAAGTATGTGGTACTATCATTACTATCTTATATCTTTTGGCATGAACATGTGTATCACTACGATCGAGATTCATTTTAGGTGCAAGACCATTGAAGGTATTATTCAAATAAACAGAGTAACCATTATTCTCCTTAAATGAATAACCGTTTTGCGGTAAACATAATCCAATCATGTTCAGCGCAACCACCAAATCTCGATGGTAGAGGGAGCATGCGATGCTTGATCACATCAACCTTGGAAACACTTCCAACACATATCGTCATCTCACCTTTAGCTAGTCTCCATTTATTCCGCAGCATTTATTTCGAGTTACTAACACTTAGCAACCGAACCAGTATCTAATACCCTGGTGCTGCTAGGAGTACTAGTAAAGTACACATTCATATAACGTATATCCAATATACTTTGTCGACCTTGCCTGCCTTCTCATCTGCCAAGTATCTAGGGTAGTACTGCTTCAGTGACCGTTCCTCTCATTACAGAAGCACTTAGTCTCGGGTTTGGGTTCAACCTTGGGATTCTTCACTAGAGCAGCAAACGACTTGCTGTTTCATGAAACATCACATATATCATTCATCACATCTTCTGGCCATATCACATCACATGGCACTTGCTGCAAAAACAAGTTAGACGTCCTCTAATTGTTGTTGCAAGTTTTTACGTGGTTTGTAGGTTTCTAGCAAGAACGTTTCTTACCTACGTATGACCACAACGTGATTTGCCAATTTCTATTTACCCTTCATAAGGACCCTTTTCATCGAATTTGTTCCGACTAAAGTAGGAGAGACAGACACCCGCTAGCCACCTTATGCATCTAGTGCATGTCAGTCGGTGGAACCTGTCTCACGTAAGAGTACGTGTAAGGTCGGTCCGGGCCGCTTCATCCTACAATGCCGCCGAAACAAGAAAAGACTAGTAGCGGCAAGAAGAATTGGCAAACTCAACGCCCACAACTACTTTGTGTTCTACTCGTGCATAGTAACTACGCATAGACCTGGCTCTGATACCACTGTTGGGAATCATAGCATAATTTAAAATTTTCCTACGCTCACCAAGATGCATCTATGGAGTCTACTAGCAACGAGGGGAAAGGAGTGGATCTACATACCCTTGTAGATCGCGAGCGGAAGCGTTCCAATGAACGTGGATGACGGAGTCGTACTCGCCGTGATCCAAATCACCGATGACCGAGTGCCGAACGTACGGCACCTCCGCGTTCAACACACGTACGGTGCAGCGACGTCTCCTCCTTCTTGATCCAGCAAGGGGGAGGAGAGGTTGATGGAGATCCAACAGCACGACGGCGTGGTGGTGGATGTAGCGGGTCTCCGGCAGGGCTTCGCCAAGCTTCTGCGAGAGAGAGAGAGAGAGGTGTTGCAGGGGAGGAGGGAGGCGCCCAAGGCTTAGATCATGCTGCCCTCCCTTCCCCCCACTATATATAGGGCCAAGGGAGAGGGGGGGCGCAGCCTTGCCCCTTCCTCCAAGGAAGGGTGCGGCCAGGGGGGAGTCCTTCCCCCCCAAGGCACCTCGGAGGTGCCTTCCCCCTTTAGGACTCTCCCTTTTTTCTTATCTCTTGCGCATGGGCCTCTTGGGGCTGGTGCCCTTGGCCCATATAGGCCAAGGCGCACCCCTTACAGCCCATGTGGCCCCCCGGGGCTGGTGGACCCCCTTGGTGGACCCCCGGACCCCTTTCGGCACTCCCGGTACAATACCGATAAAGCGCGAAACTTTTCTGGCGACCAAAATAAGACTTCCCATATATAAATCTTTACCTCCGGACCATTCCGGAACCTCTCGTGATGTCCGGGATCTCATCCGGGACTCCGAACAACTTTCGGGTTTCCGCATACATATATCTCTACAACCCTAGCGTCACCGGACCTTAAGTGTGTAGACCCTACGGGTTCGGGAGACATGCAGACATGACCGAGACGCCTCTCCGGTCAATAACCAACAGCGGGATCTGGATACCCATGTTGGCTCCCACATGTTCCATGATGATATCATCGGATGAACCACGGTGTCGAGGATTCAACCAATCCGTATGCAATTCCCTTTGTCAATCGGTATGTTACTTGCCCGAGATTCGATCGTCGGTATCCCAATACCTTGTTCAATCTCGTTACCGGCAAGTCTCTTTACTCATACCGCAATGCATGATCCTGTGACTAACGCCTTAGTCACATTGAGCTCATTGTGATGATGCATTACCGAGTGGGCCCAGAGATACCTCTCCGTCACACGGAGTGACAAATCCCAGTCTCGATCCGTGCCAACCCAACAGACACTTTCGGAGATACCCGTAATGCACCTTTATAGTCACCCAGTTACGTTGTGACGTTTGGCACACCCAAAGCACTCCTACGGTATCCGGGAGTTGCACGATCTCATGGTCTAAGGAAAAGATACTTGACATTGGAAAAGCTCTAGCAAACGAAACTACACGATCTTTTATGCTATGCTTAAGTTGGGTCTTGTCCATCACATCATTCTCCTAATGATGTGATCCCGTTATCAATGACATCCAATGTCCATAGTCAGGAAACCATGACTATCTGTTGATCAACGAGCTAGTCAACTAGAGGCTTACTAGGGACAGGTTGTGGTCTATGTATTCACACATGTATTACAATTTCCGGACAATACAATTATAGCATGAATAATAGACAATTACCATGAACAAAGAAATATAATAATAACCATTTATTATTGCCTCTAGGGCATATTTCCAACAGTCCTGGCATAGATCAGAAGGTTGTCGTCGCCCAGTTGTGCGTGCGCCATCATGTCCTCATCTACCACTATTGTATGGCCACAGAGCCTTGCGACCGTTTCAACAGGTTTGTCAACAGCACAGACTACAAGTTCGCCACTGTGGAAACCACCGACAATGTAAAAGTGCTCAGGGTTGCGGGCTTGGCCTGCAAGAACCTTGTCAAAATCCGTGAGAACTATAGGGTCTGGCGCAGCATGAAGAAGGACTCCCTGGTTGAACTTGCCTCGGCCATCATCGACCCCTACTACGAAAAGATGAAGCAGGATGCCCAGAGAACAAGTCCCGTATCCTGGCACAGGGCCTGGATGCGGCAACTGGATGAACCTCACCTCAGGTTCGCAGCCAAGAGCATGTACACATGCTACGAGATGCACAGGTGGATCGTTGACATGAGGAAGTGCCTCGTTACCCAAATCGACGAGCCCAGATCGATCCACAAGCAGAGCAAGCGTCACAAGAAGTAGATGATGATCGGATGATCGTTTATGCTACTTAATCATGCATGTAATATATAGTTTACTTTATTGGTGTGTGGAAATGTCATGTGTGTAGTAGCCAACTATGTAATTATGCATGTAATAGTTTACTTTGGTGTGTGCAAATGTCATGGTTGTAGTAGCTACCTATGTAAGTGGATGTTTAATTTGGTTATGCAACCATGTCCTTATAAGTGCAATCCCATCGCACAACACACACGTCTTATAAGCAGCAACCATCTGTGTTATTATCGGCCTTCGCACACATTTCTGATTACAGACCCGTTTGTCGCGAATCACACACATCTTGTTATATTGAACCGTTTTTGTTCTCTTGTCTCAACGCAAACAGTTCATCCGAGTGAACCGCATGTCGTATATCGCACACACCTTGATCTGGCTGACCGTTTCTTTTGTGTTGCCTAATCACAAACAGTGCATCCGAGTGAATAGTATGTTGTATATCGCACACACCTTCATCTGGCTGCCCGTTCTTTTGTTCCTCCTCATCGCAAACAGTTAATTGAACTGAACCGTATGCCCTGCATCGCACATGCAACTAAAATCTGACCCGTGTTTGATGCATCCATCATCGCAAATGTTTTGCACCTTTTTTGACGACCTTTTTACACCATTGTTTGCGATTATTGCATCGCACACAGTTTCGTCGAAGGGTCTCTGATCGTAGTGTTGCGTTAGCAGCATCCTGCAGTAGTGAGTGCTCTCTGAAAAGATCAACACTAGGCTCCTCTTGAAGGTATACTTCGCAAAAAACTTGGAAGTTGCATATGTTGGAAACAGAGTTTGGGCCAATGTCTTGGGGGTGAAGTTGGAAAAAGTGCAGAACATCACTAAAGAATTTTGAGCTGGGTGGAGAAAAGCCCCGAAGCATATGATCAGCAAAACAACGACCTTGCCTTCCTTTGGCTCAGGTCTGACTTCCGTCCCCGGCGCTCGCCAGTGGATAACATCCTTGGCTGCTAAGACACCCGTTTGAACATATTCGTTTAGGGTTTGCTCTGTAACGGTTGAAGCGGTCCAGTTGCATGTAGTCACGGTCTTAGTCATTTTTTCAATGAAAAGCCTGAAAATGAGATATTGGTGGGTCAAATTTATGAAGGCAAGTCGCCTTATAGTTAGAGGAAAGCAAGTTTATTAAAGCAAATTGGTTCAGGTGCAAATATTACATGTTATGGAAGAAGAGATTGGCATGATTAGGCCGGCAAGGCAAAACTGGGTGATACAGATATTGGACATATATCAGCGGTTTAAATGTTCTATCAAAGAGCCGGCTGGTGTTTTTCCGGGTTACAATATATCTATATTTGAGCCGCCCATATAACAAGTGGTCGGACAGATGGTTATAAGATCTGGAAAGTGAGTAAAATTTCACTAAGTGTTGGACAAACAGATTCCACAAGTGATGGATTATATTTACGAGTCTACAAGAGTTCAAAAAAGGAGAATAATTGCTAACCCTAAATATGACAGTGGAAGAACACGCGAGTGGAGTTTGAATCTCAGGGAGATAGGACACATCTACGATTGGAAACGGATGTTAAAAGTGCTACCGCACAAACTTTGTACTACTTTTCAGATTGAACTAAGCGTTGGCAGAGAAACCATGATGAACTCCGACGAACACCGACGAACGTTGATGAACTAGGGCATCCTAATGCAGATTGACGATACGGAAAGAGGGGTACCTGTTGATGCTGACGAACAGCGGAAGAGCGCCGCGATCTTTGGACACGGTCAGGTTGATGCAGCGGCCTGGGTCGGAGTTGTTGAAGACGGTCGACGGCAACGGCGGAGCTCGGGTCGCGGTGGCGTCGCGAGGAAAGAGATGAAGAGGAAGAGGCAGGGGTAAAAAGTGGAGAAGAGGGGCCCCTTGTCCCTATTTATAAGGGGATGATAAGATGGTGTGCACGAGAATCGAGGAGGCAAAATGATTATGCTGGCAATGCGGGTGCCTCGATTTTCGGGAGGTCCAATAAGATAGAGATCCGTTGAGATATCATGTGCCTTGTGCGGAATTAATGCACATGATGTCATGGCGGGTTAAAATGGTTCTGCTATGTGACATCATGACGGGTTATAGCGGATTGATAAGGAATCAATAACGATACATTCTGCTAAGTTAGGCAGTGGAGATTGATATGAACAAGTTCAAATCAACCTGGGGCCTAATGTTGGGGATATAGCTTCGGGGTATGACCCGCCCAGGAGGGGCCGGGTTATACAATTGGCGGCTTAACCTGAAGGAGGCCCAGGGAGAGATAAGAAGACGGCGGCTCACGGAGGCAGACCTGCTAAAGGCCTAGGACCAGGGCTATGAACCGTCGTATTAGGACTTGCTCTGTAAGGCATGACTATTTAGAAACCGAGCCGGTCATGTTGTGTGAGCCGGTCGGGACTCTGTAAGCCTCCGGGTCTCTACCTGTGTATATAAAGGTGAGACTCGGCGACGGGTTAACTCAAGAAACGGACAATCGAGAACTAGGTCAAGCGTATTCGCTCCCTTGTAACCGAAACTCAAGTAATACAACTAGAAGCAGGATGTAGGCTTTTACCTCGTGGAGAGGGGCCAAACCTGGGTAAACTCCTTGTGTCCTTTGTCCCGTTCAACCCCTTTAAGCTAACCTAGTGCGATGGCTCCACACCTAAGTCCTTTCACTAGGACATCTGTCGTGACAAATCCACGACAGCTATGTCAGAATGAACTCGGTGGTTCTGGATGGAAGATATCGGTGGGGCCGAGTTTAGAATTAGGGTTTTGACATATTTGGATAGAGAAAGTGGCTGAGGGTTTTGGAGCAATATCACTAAGCACTTTGAGCAAGTAGACCGTTACGCAACACCTCATCTCCTTTTAATAGCATTGACTTTCCTATGGACTCGATGTGATCTTGGATCACTTAAACAAAGATGAAGAGTCTTGAGTTTTTGCCAATCCTTGTCCTTAGCATTTTCAAGGGGTTCCACATCCTCTTGTCCTTGTCACGCCACTGTTGAACTTGTTGTTGACACGGTTTTTGACCACAATAATTATAGTGCGTAAGCTATACAAAATTATATAAATAAATGTTAACAACAAAAATCCGTTATAAAGTTAACTGCTCAAAGCGAGGACTGGCGATAAAAGAGGCGCACCGAATGTCGATAATGAAGATACTGAAATGAGCCAATATTTGCAAAATTTGTAGACTAAATGAAAATATCCATAAAATATTTGTCCCAATAAAATTACAATTGCAGGGACACATAGCCTGCATGCATATACGCCGCCACCAATGGTGAGTTTCTAGTGCGAACATAAAATCGTCATAAGTGGCGTTAATATCGCTAAAATATCAGATCATGTAAATGCGAGCCTCATTCCGTCGATCATGTAATATATCAACACCATGGATAAAAAAATAGAACAGACGATATATATATATATATATATATATATATATATATATATATAATATCAGGTCGTCATATAATTGTTAATGAAAAAATATTTGCCTATGTCTTTGTCTCATGGCATGACAAAAAAGAAACTTAATGAACCATTTCAATTAATCGGGTTTAGCTTATTTATAAAAGATGTCTACATGCATGCATGCATGGGAGTAGCTGCATGCATGGCCTAATCCATCAGCTAACCACCGCACCCAAACTAATGGGTTAGCAGCCAAGGCCCACAAGGTCATTAAAAATAGACCAAGCCCACATGGGCTAATTAGAGGTAAGTGGCCGATTCAAATCTCGGTCAACTAGCGATTAAGTAATAAACAAATCTATATCTATACCTATATAAAAAGACTCAAAGGACACATCCAATTAATCTCGGTCATCAAATCATGTCAATCCAACGACCTGGCATAGATCAGAAGGTTGTCATCGCCCAGTTGTGCGTGCGCCATCATGTCCTCATCTACCACTATTGTATGGCCACAGAGCCTTGCGACCGTTTCAACAGGTTTGTCAACAGCACAGACTACAAGTTCGCCACTGTGGAAACCACCGACAATGTAAAAGCGCTCAGGGTTGCGGGCTTGGCCTGCAAGAACCTTGTCAAAATCCGTGAGAACTATAGGGTCTGGGCAGCATGAAGAAGGACTCCCTGGTTGAACTTGCCTCGGCCATCATCGACCCCTACTACGAAAAGATGAAGCAGGATGCCCAGAGAACAAGTCCCGTATCCTGGCACAGGGCCTGGATGCGGCAACTGGATGAACCTCACCTCAGGTTCGCAGCCAAGAGCGTGTACACATGCTACGAGATGCACAGGTGGATCGTTGACATGAGGAAGTGCCTCGTTACCCAAATCGACGAGCCCAGATCGATCCACAAGCAGAGCAAGCGTCACAAGAAGTAGATGATGATCGGATGATCGTTTATGCTAGTTAATCATGCATGTAATATATAGTTTACTTTATTGGTGTGTGGAAATGTCATGTGTGTAGTAGCCACCTATGTAATTATGCATGTAATAGTTTACTTTGGTGTGTGCAAATGTCATGGTTGTAGTAGCCACCTATGTAAGTGGATGTTTAATTTGGTTATGCAACCATGTCCTTATAAGTGCAATCCCATCGCACAACACACACGTCTTATTAGCAGCAACCGTCTGTGTTATTATCGGCCTTCGCACACATTTCTGATTACAGACCCGTTTGTCGCTAATCACACACATCTTGTTATATTGAACCGTTTTTGTTCTCTTGTCTCAACGCAAACAGTTCATCCGAGTGAACCGCATGCCGTATATCGCACACACCTTGATCTGGCTGACCGTTTCTTTTGTGTTGCCTAATCACAAACAGTGCATCCGAGTGAATAGTATGTTGTATATCGCACACACCTTCATCTGGCTGCCCGTTCTTTTGTTCCTCCTCATCGCAAACAGTTAATTGAACTGAACCGTATGCCCTGCATCGCACACGCAACTAAAATCTGACCCGTGTTTGATGCATCCGTCATCGCAAATGTTTTGCACCTTTTTTGACGACCTTTTTACACCATTGTTTGCGATTATTGGATCGCACACAGTTTCGTCGAAGGGTCTCTGATCGTAGTGTTGCGTTAGCAGCATCCTGCAGTAGTGAGTGCTCTCTGAAAAGATCAACACTAGGCTCCTCTTGAAGGTATACTTCGCAAAAAACTTGGAAGTTGCATATGTTGGAAACAGAGTTTGGGCCAATGTCTTGGGGGTGAAGTTGGAAAAAGTGCAGAACATCACTAAAGAATTTTGAGCTGGGTGGAGAAAAGCCCCGGAGCATATGATCAGCAAAACAACGACCTCGCCTTCCTTTGGCTCAGGTCTGATCTCCGTCCCCGGAGCTCGCCAGTGGATAACATCCTTGGCTGCTAAGACACCCGTTTGAACATATTCGTTTAGGGTTTGCTCTGCAACGGTTGAAGCGGTCCAGTTGCATGTAGTCACGGTCTTAGTCATTTTTTCAATGAAAAGCCTGAAAATGAGATATTGGTGGGTCAAATTTATGAAGGCAAGTCGCCTTATAGTTAGAGGAAAGCAAGTTTATTAAAGCAAATTGGTTCAGGTGCAAATATTACATGTTATGGAAGAAGAGATTGGCATGATTAGGCCGGCAAGGCAAAACTGGGTGATACAGATATTGGACATATATCAGCGGTTTAAATGTTCTATCAAAGAGCCGGCTGGTGTTTTTCCGGGTTACAATATATCTATATTTGAGCCGCCCATATAACAAGTGGTCGGACAGATGGTTATAAGATCTGGAAAGTGAGTAAAATTTCACTAAGTGTTGGACAAACAGATTCCACAAGTGATGGATTATATTTACGAGTCTACAAGAGTTCAAAAAAGGAGAATAATTGCTAACCCTAAATATGACAGTGGAAGAACACGCGAGTGGAGTTTGAATCTCAGGGAGATAGGACACATCTACGATTGGAAACGGATGTTAAAAGTGCTACCGCACAAACTTTGTACTACTTTTCATATTGAACTAAGCGTTGGCAGAGAAACCACGATGAACTCCGACGAACACCGACGAACGTTGATGAACTAGGGCATCCTAATGCAGATTGAGGATACGGAAAGAGGGGTACCTGTTGATGCTGACGAACAGCGGAAGAGCGCCGCGATCTTTGGACACGGTCAGGTTGATGCAGCGGCCTGGGTCGGAGTTGTTGAAGACGGTCGACGGCAGCGGCGGAGCTCGGGTCGCGGTGGCGTCGCGAGGAAAGAGATGAAGAGGAAGAGGCAGGGGTAAAAAGTGGAGAAGAGGGGCCCCTTGTCCCTATTTATAAGGGGATGATAAGATGGTGTGCACGAGAATCGAGGAGGCAAAATGATTATGCTGGCAATGCGGGTGCCTCGATTTTCGGGAGGTCCAATAAGATAGAGATCCGTTGAGATATCATGTGCCTTGTGCGGAATTAATGGACATGATGTCATGGCGGGTTAAAATGGTTCTGCTATGTGACATCATGACGGGTTATAGCGGATTGATAAGGAATCAATAATGATACATTCTGCTAAGTTAGGCAGTGGAGATTGATATGAACAAGTTCAAATCAACCTGGGGCCTAATGTTGGGGATATAGCTTCGGGGTATGACACGCCCAGGGGCCGGGTTATACAATTGGTGGCTTAACCTGAAGGAGGCCCAGGGAGAGATAAGAAGACGGCGGCTCACGGAGGCAGACCTGCTAAAGGCCTAGGACCAGGGCTATGAACCGTCGTATTAGGACTTGCTCTGTAAGGCATGACTATTTAGAAACCGAGCCGGTCATGTTGTGTGAGCCGGTCGGGACTCTGTAAGCCTCCGGGTCTCTACCTGTGTATATAAAGGTGAGACTCGGCAACGGGTTAACTCAAGAAACGGACAATCGAGAACTAGGTCAAGCGTATTCGCTCCCTTGTAACCGAAACTCAAGCAATACAAGTAGAAGCAGGATGTAGGCTTTTACCTCGTGGAGAGGGGCCAAACCTGGGTAAACTCCTTGTGTCCTTTGTCCCGTTCAACCCCTTTAAGCTAACCTAGTGCAATGGCTCCACACCTAAGTCCTTTCACTAGGACATCTGTCGTGACAAATCCACGACAGCTATGTCAGAATGAACTCGGTGGTTCTGGATGGAAGATATCGGTGGGGCCGAGTTTAGAATTAGGGTTTTGACATATTTGGATAGAGAAAGTGGCTGAGGGTTTTGGAGCAATATCACTAAGCACTTTGAGCAAGTAGACCGTTACGCAACACCTCATCTCCTTTTAATAGCATTGACTTTCCTATGGACTCGATGTGATCTTGGATCACTTAAACAAAGATGAAGAGTCTTGAGTTTTTGCCAATCCTTGTCCTTAGCATTTTCAAGGGGTTCCACATCCTCTTGTCCTTGTCACGCCACTGTTGAACTTGTTGTTGACACGGTTTTTGACCACAATAATTATAGTGCGTAAGCTATACAAAATTATATAAATAAATGTTAACAACAAAAATCCGTTATAAAGTTAACTGCTCAAAGCGAGGACTGGCGATAAAAGAGGCGCACCGAATGTCGATAATGAAGATACTGAAATGAGCCAATATTTGCAAAATTTGTAGACTGAATGAAAATATCCATAAAATATTTGTCCCAATAAATTACAAATGCAGGGGCACATAGCCTGCATGCATATACGCCGCCACCAATGGTGAGTTTCTAGTGCGAACATAAAATCGTCATAAGTGGCGTTAATATCGCTAAAATATCAGATCATGTAAATGCGAGCCTCATTCCGTCGATCATGTAATATATCAACACCATGGATAAAAAATAGAACAGACGATATATATATATATATATATATATATATATAATATCAGGCCGTCATATAATTGTTAATGAAAAAATATTTGCCTATGTCTTTGTCTCATGGCATGACAAAAAAGAAACTTAATGAACCATTTCAATTAATCGGGTTTAGCTTATTTATAAAAGATGTCTACATGCATGCATGCATGGGAGTAGCTGCATGCATGGCCTAATCCATCAGCTAACCACCGCACCCAAACTAATGGGTTAGCAGCCAAGGCCCACAAGGTCATTAAAAATAGACCAAGCCCACATGGGCTAATTAGAGGTAAGTGGCTGGTTCAAATCTCGGTCAACTAGCGATTAAGTAATAAACAAATCTATATCTATACCTATATAAAAAGACTCAAAGGATACATCCAATTAATCTCGGTCATCAAATCATGCCAATCCAACGACCTAAATTGCTTCGATGTCGAGCGCTCAACACGTTTAGCGTGCAGTTAATTTCATGCCAAATATAGTGCTAACCTAATAACATGCAAATAATATCCTACTTAATATCCGCATGCACTTAATATAATTCCAAATAAACGTACATTACACGTACACATTGAAAAGTTAAAGAATGGAGCAGGCCGCTCCCACAATCCCACGAGCACTTCCCACGATCTGGGAACATGGGCGCACCTTAGAGCCTTCGCTCCGATTTCCCGCTCCTATAAATAGAGCCCTATCAACAGTAAGGGGGCTGGTGATCATCTACTCGTTCGGCCGCTCGTACTAAACTGCCCATTCCACTGCTGCTACATACAAAAATACTACTGCAAAAATTCCATACACACGAACACATAAAGGGAAAAGAAAGAGGTAGGCCTCTCGTGCTTGCAACAAGTTTGAAGGTGAGATTCATGGCTCTCCTCTAGCCCCTAGTTTGGCCATTGCGGTACAGGCCAGGGAGCTTTCTTCTTCCTCCTCTCTTAATACTCTAGCCCTTGGTACGACCAACGTGGTACAAACCAAAGAGCACGCTTCATCTCCTCAAAATTATTGCCCTTGGTTTAGCCATCGCGGTACAAATCAAGGTGCTTGTTTCATCTACCTCAAATTTCGTCCTTGGTTCAGCCGTCGTGGTACAAACCAAGGAGCTTACATCCATCTCAAATTTTTGTTCTTGGTTCGGCCATCGCGGTACGAGCCAAGGAGCAAGCGTGTTTCTTTTACATGTTGCATGTGCTTCGTCGTAATGATTTCCTTCTTGGTTTGGTCCCTATATGTGGATACAAATCAAGAGAGTATCATAGGTACGAAAACCTCATAAAAATTGTCTTGCTTTGGCCATCATAAACGAAATTGGTATGACTAAGTTGGAGCCAAATTACAAATGAATTCAGAATAAAATTCTTGTCCGGTTGCGCTACAGACATTATCTGTTATGCTAGTTGTAATACAGACAAGAATATACAAAAACTTTCCTTCACTTGGTTACGCTGCACTCGGGCATTATCTTAATGCTACTCGGTATTAGTAGTAATACAAGCAAGGCAAAAGTTAATTAAAAATGTGTTCTTGCAACACACACGCAAAGATCAAAATCATGCAAGATGTATTATAAAACATGTTGCATCAATAAAACCAATCTTTCTTGGTTATGCTACATGTGGACATTACATTAGTGTTACGCGGCATAGTAGTAATACAAGCAAGATAAAACTAAATGAAATGTCCAAGTCATACATTTCAACCAAACTCACATAAAAGTATGTCATAAAATGCTCCTACGCTATAAGAGCCTAAACTACCAACATCATCAAAATTGCACGACATAAACCAATTTTACTTGGTTACACTACACGCGGACACGATATTCGTGTTACGTGGTGTTAATAGTAATACAAGTAAGATAAATCTAAATAAAACATGCATGCCACATATTTTGGCCAAAGTCATATAAAAGATGTTACAAACATGCTCGAATGCTATAAGAGCCTAAACTATTAGCATCATAAAAAATGGTACATCGTAAACCCATCTTACTTGGTTACGCTACCCGCAGACACCATAATAGTGTTACACGGCATAGTAGTATTACAAGTGAGATAAAACTAAACAAAATATCCAGACCACATATTTTGGCCAAAGTCAAATAAAATATGTCATGAAATGCTCCAGTGCTATAAGAGCCTAAACTATTAGCATCATAAAAAATGGTACAACATAAACCAATCTTACTTGGTTACGCTACCCGCGGACACCATAATAGTGTTACATGGCATAGTAGTAATACAAGTGAGATAAAACTAAAGAAAATATCTGGACCATATATTTTGGCCAAAGTCAAATAAAATATGTCATGAAATGCTCTAATGCTCTAAGATCATAAACTATTAGCATAATCACAAATGGATCTCACGAACTCATTTTACTTGGGTTATACTACACACGAGCGCCAATGAAATGATGCTACGTGGAGTTAGTGCTAATACCATGTAAGGTACAAATACAAACAAAAATGATAGATGTTATATGACTCATGCAATACCATAATTTCTCCACAAACCTTTGCTTGGTTATGCTGGATGCAGGCATTATCTTAGTGCTACACGGTGTTAGTAGTAATACAGGTAAAGCCTAGAGCACTAACAAAATCATGGCATTGCACGTAAACAAGGGAGGATCACACTCTGAATCTTTTTTTTCTTTTTTTCACTTTTTTGCACTTTTTTGGCCTCTTTTTTTTGCTCCGCAACAATTTTTTTCGAAAAAGTCTACAAATGGTCTAAAAACCGCCTAGTCAGAATTTTCCAGACTTAGGTTTTTTTAAGTTTGGAACTATTTTTCTTTCGCGGGCGGCACGGAAGTTGGGGAGTCCAACTTGGTCATGACTCATAGTATGACGTGATCTAGAACTCGAAAACAAAGGAACAAATACTGGACTCGGACTAAGACTGGTGGCAGAGATGAATCTGGTGGAACTCAGACTAATGGCGGATATATGTTGGGGAGGTGGAACACGGACTGGTGGCGAATCTGCAATGGAGGTGGACTCGGATTGGCGTGATGGTGGTGGATAAGTATGGGAGGTGGACTCGTATGGGCGGCGGATATGCGATGGTCGTATATGGCAGCGGTGATGACAATGGTGCGGCTGCGGCCATGAATATGGTGCGGTGGCGGCGTGACAACTTGTGAACAGAACTCGAAACTCTAAAGGACTAGACGCTAAAACCAGCAACCTGACACGATGATGCTGTCGGATTTTGGGATCCGGCAACCCGTGAGAGGTTCGAGCACTAGGGTGCGTGCGGAGATCTCAACCTTCCCAGCCTGCCTACTCGCGATCCCCCCTAGCCTAGCGCGAAGAGCTCACAGAGACACAAAGACACAGAGATTTATACTGGTTCGGGCCACCGTTGTGGTGTAATACCCTACTCTAGTGTGGTGTGGTGGATTGCCTCGAGGGGCTATGGAAGAACTAGTACAAGGATGAACAAGCCTCAGGAGATGAGGTGTTCTTGAGCTGGTGTGGTGCTCTACTTGCTCTGGGTTCGGTCCGTCTCTATGGTGGTGGCTAAGTCCTATATATAGTGCCTTGGTCCTCTTCCCAAATATGAGCAGGAAGGGATTCCACAACGGCGGGATTTGAAAGGGGACAAGCAGTACAGTCTATCCTGACAAAAGTAGTGTTCGCATGCAAAAAGCCTCTAGCTGTGACGCTGCGGTGGGCTCGGGGATGACCTCCGACTTGCCATCCTGGCGGTCTTGGTCTTGTTGCATCAGAATGGAAACCTTTGGTTGATTCCTCGGGACTCCGCGCCTGTGGCTTGCCTCCCTTGCACCGAAGAGGAAACATGCGCTCTGTACCCGCCTGGCGCCCGCCTGGTATTGGTCATCACGGCTCGCGTCAGCTGAGCCTCATGAGGTAGCTACATAGATCTCTCTGCCCCTCAGGAGCCCTCCTGAGGAGGCCAACTCCTTCAGGGGTCTTGGCGTCGTCCGCCTCGCGGGGCTTGGCCCCTCGCGAGGGTCTTGCTATGTTGTTGTCGAAGCTGGGGCATACCACGCCGTCGATGGAGCCACGTGGTGGGCCGCAGGCAGGCATGGCTGGATACCACCAAGTCCAGGATGCCGACAGTAGCCCCAGGGCCCAAGGCGCGCTCGGACTTGGCTTCCACGCGAAGCCAAAGGGCAAGGACGGAGCGCCGCGGGCCCTAACAGACTGCGGCCCTGGAGACACGTGGCGGTTGATGGGACATGGGCGTCTCCACTTCCCCACGCCGCCTTGATATCTGGTAGACCCAGTAGCCGCCCGTTGTCAGCGCAACTCGGCCTTCGTGGTGTGCCGTGCCCAGCTCTTGTTTCTTCCTCCCCAATCGCGCCGCCGCATCTGTAGATCTGGTGCCGGCGCCTTGATCTCTCTTGGTATTCACCATGGCTCCCAAGCCAAGGAGGAAGAAGGTGAAGCCGCGCGCGCCGGCGGGTCCTCCACCGGCCCTGGAGCCAGCCCTTGAACAGTCGACGGTGATCAATCAAGAAGGGCTGGACAAGGTTCGCCATGCGCTTGCCGCCAGCTCCAATGAGGGGGGAGCGACTGCCGCCCATCCCGCGTCTTGGCGGACCAGAGAGATGAGCGCCACTGAGATTCCCATCCACCTTCATGCTCTTCTTGCTGGGTTGATTCCTCCCTTCTCCCCCTTCTTCAATGTTGTGATGTCGCATTACCAGATCCATCTGCTGCATCTGGATCCCCGCTCCATCATCCTCCTTACCGTCTTTGCCTTCCTCTGTGAGGCCATGGTGGGCATCACTCCCTCTGTGGCCTTGTTTTGGCATTTCTTCGTGCTCCGGCTGGTGGATGCTCGCCAGCGCTCTGGGTGCGCGACCTTCGAAGCCGTGGCCGCGACTGCTGGCTCGGGGATCGACTTCGAGCTCTCGCCCATCACGAAGGGATTCCGGAAGCATGGCTTCTGATGGACGCCCGCACGTTCAGCTCCCTGCTCACGATTCCTGGGTCGCTGGCTTCGCCAAGCTCTGGCTGGTGCCATGCGAGGCTCGCGGACCGATGTCTTGCTTTTGTCTGGAAGAGGTTGGCGAGGCTCCAGGAACTGGGGGTGACAGCACCAATGGTGGTGAAGGAATTCGTGAAGCAGCGCCTTGCTCCCCTCCGGCGCCATTCTCGCCCGATGTGGGACTTCACCGGCGCCGGAGACCCGATGAGGCTGCAGGAGCCGTCGCTTGCTGCCGATACCTTGAGCGTGGTGCTTAAGCTCCTGACTAGCGAGCCCGAGCCTGCTGACCTCCCGGGGGATGGCTTCCTTCTTTGTCTATGCTCAAACATGGAGGCCTTCGCGGGGCAAATGCCCCTGTTTGATGAGTGGGGGTTGCTTCCTGAGGGCATTGAGGGACCCCGTGAGAATCCAGTCTTCGTGGCTCCTCTCCTGGTTGACCCTGCTACGCGCGCCCCAAGTGTGGAGGCAGGGAGACGCGTGCCTCCGTCAGTTGTCGAGAACTCCTCCGGAGGCTCAGCCTTATTAGAGGCTCAGGAGCCTCAAGCTTCTGGGGTTCCGGCAGGGGCTGCTGCAGAGCCTGTGCAACACCAGGCTCCGGAGGCAGGGGCCTCTGACGCCCGGGTCGGTTGCTCCTGAGCTGCTGCTGGCGACGAGGAGCCCACCAATGGCTCCAGAGCTGAGAGCCAGGAGGCCACGCCGGGCGCCCCTGCCCTTGGGACCTCTACTCCAAATGTCACGCCGGACGCTCCCCCTCCTGAGGATCGCCCGTCGGGGCCAGGTCGGCGCCGTCTGTGCCTTGAGTCGCTCCTGAAGAGGAAGAGGTCCCCGTGCCGCGACGATGGCACCCGTCGGCCATTGAAGCCGAGGAGATATGTGGCCGCCCACGAGTAAGTACCTTCGCTCCTGATCTCCGAGTGCACTGCGTTTTTTCATGGCTGGGGTTTTGCAGGATCTTCATGAAGAACAAACCTCGGGAGGCGGAGACCCCCAAGAGCCCCAGCGCGGCGCGGACATGTAGCCCCCAGCGCCCTGAGCCTGCGTAGGGTATGAGTCCGGCTCCCTCCAACTCGATACCGCGAGGGTGCATCGGAACCGAGCCCCATGTTCTCTCCCCCCACGACTTTGTCCGCGAGGTGAAGGGTCCATAGGTGATCCTCCCTCTTGTCCTTGCCGGCAGGGGGCGTCCTCCGGGAAGCCTTCGTCTTCAAGCTGTGGGGCCCCACCAGCCAGCCCCCAGCCGGCGACTGGCGGAGCCCCCAGCGCCTCCCAAACGACCTCTGGAGCCAGTGAAGATCTTGGCGACGAGCTCGCGCTTGCTCATGGGCGCAGTGCGGTGCGCTTCGGGTTCTTCGGTGAAGCGATGCGCGTGATGGTCCATCTTGGCGGCGAGCTCGCCAACGTCGACACCAGGCTTGAAGAAGAGAACCGCCGATTGGAGGGTGAATGGCAGCGGCTGAAGGTGGCCATCAACCTTGGGAAGCTTCAGCGAGACAAGGCTGAAGCGCGCGCGGAGGCCTCACTCGCGGCTTCTCGGGAAGCTCGCGCTCGCGCCATGGAAGAGGCTGAGGCAGCCAACCGCCATCACGAGGCGGTTGAGGAGTGGGAGCGAGATCTTCTGTCTTCAAGTGCTGCCCTGTTGCGTGAAATTGAGGAGCGTCGTGCCCTGCTGGCCTCCTCACCAGGTGAGGTGGCCCTTGCCTAGGCGGAGCTTCTGAGGCGCCATGAGGACTTGACGCTGGAGGCCGTGGATCATAGCTTGGCGCTGGAAAGGCTGGAGGTGAGGGAGCGACAGGTCGCCGCGCCTGAGGATGCTGTCGCCGCCTGAGAAGCTCAGGTCCAGGTGGAGGTGGAGGAGAAGGTGGAGAAGGCACATGCTGAGCTGGCCGAGGGGCACCGCTTGGACCTAGAGCTGCTCAAGGCTGAGTTTGAGGGCCGGACCTCCGCCCTGAAGACCGAGCTGCAGGCGGTGAAGCAGCGCGAGGACGCTGCCCGGGAAGCCTTGGCTTCTTCCGAATCCGCCCTGGATTCTGCTCGCGCCGAGATATCCTCTCTCCGGAAGCAGGATGAGGACACCGCCTCCCTCCTGGAGAAGGCTTTGAGTGAAAAGTGTCGCCGCCTGGCGCTGGAGCGCGAACACGGCCCCATGCTCCAGGGTCTGCACGTCAGAGCCAACAACGCCTTGGGTGCCGTTTGTGATGAGAGTGCTCCTCACCCGTGCGAGAGCGACTATGCCAGCCATCTCCGCTTCTTCACCGATATCGTGACCCGCCTGGAGGACCAGGCCACAAAAGCCCACCAGCTCGTTGAGGAGAGGAGCCGGGGCCTCCTTGGGCGCGCGCTCTCGCGCATCTTCAGCAACCTCCTGAACCTTGACTCCCACTTCGATTTCAGCACCGTGCTAGCCCCTGTGCCTGCGGCCACCCAAGACAAGCTTGCCAAGTGGGTGGATGGTCATGTGGATGCTCTGGTGAAGGAGCTGACTCCTGAGGACGACATGGCCGTGTTCGCAGCCGAAGGGGCTAGCGCGGGTGGAGATGGCGAGGAGGGTGGCAGCTTCAGCACAAGCAGCGTGGACGGGAGTGACGAAGAAGGCGCGTCCAGCTAGGCCTGTATTTCATTTACTTTGACCTGTATGAAAACTCGAGCGCATCCTTGTGAGAGCATTTTGAAAAGGGGTGCCCCTTATGATATATGAGATTGCTAAATGCTTTTTGAAGTAACACTCGGAGGGGGGCCCACAAGGCTGCGTGCCGATGAACAGGATAGTTGTTTTTCACTTATCTTGGGTTTCGTGGGTCCTGAGTGAGGCCTGATGCCGCGGCAGCGCCCCTTCTCCTGAGGCGAGCCTGCAGCTGGCTCACGAGGCCCTGTGCCTCTTGAGGGGCCTGCTGGCCTGCTGTAGAGTGCCTCGTGAGGAGCCAACTGCCAGATTGTGGCAAGGTGGGCGCGCGGGGCGGCCGCACCTTCGAGCCCCCGAGGGGAGCGATCAGCGCCTGTGCGTACACCGTACCCAGCCCCCGCTCGCGAGGCGCTAGAGGGCAGGGTAGCGGTCACGAGCTCCAAGAAAAGAACGCAAGAACTGAAGGCAAGAGAGCGACACGAGAAAAAGAAAACTCCACCCGTTTTATAAACGCACAGAAAACACACTGCTTCAAAAAGTCGGCAAGCGAATGCAAAAAGAGAGGCAAAAAGCAGGCGGCCACGTCCGGCGCCTAACTGGTCTTCAGTCTTCGGTCTTCTCACCAGCGCGGAGCTAAGTGCTTCGACTGGCTGGGCATAGTCATTGGGGACAGTGTCGACGGCCAGCGCGGAGCATGGTGCTTCCACTAGGACGTGGGTAGGAGCCCCCGTGAGGCTCCAGGGCGGCACTCAGGAGACTCCGGGGCGTGTACAGCCCCACTCATTATTACGTGAGAGTGTCACGAGTGGAGACCTTCACAGGCCGGAGCCTTGCTTCATGTCTCCCGACGAGGACCCCGTCGTGCGCCGCCCCTCACTACCATTGGGGAGACCGGAAACCAGGACAAGACCAAGGGGCCAGGGGAGACGCTGACGGTGTCCTCGGTGACTGTAGGCCCCCTGCCGCGGGGAAGGGCTTGCCGGCGCCTTTCCCGGCAGGGAACCTACCTCCAGGCTGGATCCTGCTCCGCGCAGCGCGAGGAGGGCCCTGCCGCTGGGCTTCCCCCGCGCTGCTGCCAACGCCCTTCGTGCTCCTGAGGAGGGTCTGCCGTCTTGAGGGTCCTGGTGGTTGATAAGTCTCCGTCGTATCTATAAATTTTCATTGTTCCATGCCAATATTCTACAACTTTCATATACTTTTGGCAACTTTTTATATTATTTTTGGGACTAACATATTGATCCAGTGCCCAGTGCTAGTTCCTGTTTGTTGCATGTTTTATATTTCGCAAAACCCAATATCAAACAGAGTCCAAACGGGATAAAAACAGACGGAGATCATTTTTGGAATATTTATGACTTTTGGGAAGAAAAACCAACGCGAGACGGTGCCCGAGGGGGCCACGAGGCAGGGGGCGCGCCCCTGACCCTCGTGGGCACCCCGTAAGGCGGTTGACGCTCTTCTTTTGCCGCAAGAAAGCTAATTTTCGGAGAAAAATCTAGGCGTAGGTTTCAATCCAATCGGAGTTACGGGTCTCTGGATATAAAAGAAACGGTGAAAGGGCAGACGCCGGGAACGCAGAAACAGAGAGAGACAGAGAGACAGATCCAATCTCGGAGGGGCTCTTGCCCCTCTCACGCCTTGGGAGCCAAGGACCAGAGGGGAAACCCTTCTCCCATCTAGGGAGAAGGTCAAGGAAGAAGAACAAGAAGAAGGGGGTCTCTCTCCCGCTTGCTTCCGGTGGCGCCGAAACGCTGCCGGGGGCCATCATCATCACCGCGATCTACACCAACACCTCCGCCATCTTCACCAACATCTCCATCACCTTCCCCCCTTCTATATTCAGCGGTCCACTCTCCCGCAACCCGCTGTACCCTCTACTTGAACATGGTGCTTTATGCTTCATATTATTATCCAATGATGTGTTGCCGTCCTATGATGTCTGAGTAGATTTTCGTTGTCCTACCGGTGATTGGTGAATTGCTATGATTAGTTTAATTTGCTTGTCATTATGTTGCTGCCCTATTGTGCCCTCCGTGTCGTGCAAGCGTGAGGGATTCCCGCTGTAGGGTGTTGCAATATGTTCATGATTCGCTTATAGTGGGTTGCTTGAGTGACAGAAGCATAAACCCGAGTAAGGGGGTTGTGGCGTATGGGATAAAGGGGACTTGATGCTTTAATGCTATGGTTGGGTTTTACCTTAATGAATCTTTAGTAGTTGCGGATGCTAGAGTTCCAATCATAAGTGCATATGATCCAAGAAGAGAAAGTATGTTAGCTTATGCCTCTCCCACATAAAACTTGCTATCGGTCTAGTAAAGTAGTCAATTGCTTAGGGACAATTTCACAACTCGTACCACCACTTTTCCACATTCGCTATATTTACTTTATTGCTTCTTTATCTAAACAGCCCCTAGTTTATATTTGCATGCTCTTTATTATCTTCCAAACCTATCCAACAACACCTACAAAGTACTTCTAGTTTCATACTTGTTCTAGGTAAAGCGAACGTCAAGCGTGCGTAGAGTTGTATCGGTGGTCGTTAGAACTTGAGGGAATATCTGTTCTACCTTTAGCTCCTCGTTGGGTTCGACACTCTTACTTATCGAAAGAGGCTACAATTGACCCCCTACACTTGTGGGTTATCAAGACCTTTTTCTAGCGCCGTTGCCGGGGAGTCATAGCATGGGGTGAATATTCTCGTGTGTGCTTGTTTGCTTTATCACTAAGTAATTTTTATTTGTTGTTCTTAGTTGTTTTCTATCTTTAGTTATGATGAGCCAAAGTAGCAAATTTCTTCTTCCTGGGAGGGGCGGACTCTACGTTGGTAGATCGAACTTTCATTTCTTCCTTCCATTTCATCTGTTCAAGTAGTCTCCTTTTCAAGTAGATACGCTTTGATATCAGAGGAAGACATACGAATCTTACCCCCTACGAGTCCGGTCACCGGGGGCGCTTTATCCAATACCAGGTACCTATTTCCAGAGGTACCGACCTTCAAGGTACCCATTCCAAAGGTACCGAGCCATTGAAATCATGCTTTACTATTAAGGGGAATTCCTCCTAACGTCGGAAACTCTATTTATTTGGGATCAGTGGTAGGAAACGCAAAATACCAAAAAAATAGTTGTACCTACTACACCAATGGTTGAAGAACCACTCAAAATCTATCACACTCCTGAAGCTTTTTACTTGGATCATCTTCGATCCCTTTGTGCTCGTGCTAAAACCCCCACTAGCTTAGTTGAGGGAAAATCTTTAGATGAGCATGCTTGTTATGTGCGACATCGTATATCTGAAAAAGGGAAACATTTACTGGATCAAATTCATCGTTTGCAATGCTATGCTTGGAATTTATGTGAAATATATGATGTTACTTGTTGTTCTGAAAACCCTAAGAAACACCTTCCCTACCAATGTGAGTTTATTGAAAATGGAATCGTATCTTCGTATGCTAAGGGTGTTTATAATTACTATGATGTTCAACAAATTGAAGAATTTGTTGCTTTTAAGGATGCTTATGAAATTGCTTCTTTGATTGAAACGTATGATGCTACTCTTTACAAATCTGAAAATTTTGCCATACTTAAATATTGTTATGATAATTATGCTTCTAATGCCTATGTTAAACCATATATTGAGGAAGTCTCCACTGTCCAAGAAGAGACTAATATTTTGCAGGTGTCTATGGAAGAAGGAATTGATGAAACTGTGAGCTCATTGGATGAAAAAGATGATGAGGAGAGCGAAGAACAAAAGGAGGAAGAGCGGATTAGCTACCCGTGCCCACCTTCTAATGAGAGTAACTCTTCAACTCATACATTGTTTAATTCTCCTTCATGCTTACCGAAGGATGATTGCTATGATAATTGTTATGATCTCGTTGATTCTCTTGAATTACCCCTTTTTGATGATGCTTGCTATGCTTGTGGCCAAGATGCCAATATGAATGATGCTTATGGAGATGAACTTGCTATAGTTCCTTATGTTAAACATGAAATTGTTGCTATTGCACCCATGCATGATAGTCCTAGTATCTTTTTGAATTCTCCAAACTACACTATATCGGAGAAGTTTGCGCTTATTAAGGATTATATTGATGGGTTGCCTTTTACCATTGCCCATGATAATTTTGATGAATGTGATATGCATGTGTTTGCTGCTCCTACTTGCAATTATTATGAGAGAGGAACTATATCTCCACCTCTCTATGTTTCCAATATGATAAAATTGCAAGAAACTCCTTATACTATGCATTGGCCTTTACTATGTGTGCATGAATTGTTATTTTATGACATGCCGATGCATAGGAAGAGAGTTAGACTTCGTTGTTGCATGATATATGTTACTTTGTGCTCACTACTAAATCACAAATCATTGTTAATTAAAATTGGCTTTGATGTACCTTAGGATCCGGGTGGATCCATTACTTAAGCACTATATGCCTAGCTTAATGGCTTTAAAGAAAGCGCTGCAAGGGAGACAACCCGGAAGTTTTAGAGAGTCATTTATTTCTGTTGTGTGCTTTCATATAGTCTAAAAACAAAAAAAATAAAGAGGGGAACCCAAAACTTTTCAAAAAGGAAAGTGAAAGTGAGAGAGACAAGCATTGTTGAAGTGGGAGAGCTCCTTGAACTTTGTTCATGCTCACAGAAACTTTCTGAATCTTAATTACAGAAATTTTTCATCAAAAATAATTATCTCCTTGTAAAATTCCATTGTATTATAAAAATAATGTTCCAAGGTTTGCCTTTAGGATGTTTACAATGCTTGTTGGTTTGTACGGTGCAGGACAGAAACTTTGGCTGTAGTACGCGATTTTACATTTTTTACTGGAATGTCAAACGGTTATGATTCTTTTTGCACTGTCTTTCTGTACAAATTTTTTATTTTTCCTAATTTGGGTAGAATTTTTGGGGTACCATAAGTATGGTGAATGTTCAGATTGCTACAGACTGTTCTGTTTTTGACAGATTCTGTTTTTGATGCATAGTTTGCTTGTTTTGATGAATCTATTAATTTCTATCAGTGGATTAAGCCATGAAAAATTTATATTACAGTAGACACAATTCAAAAACAAAATATGAATTGGTTTGCAACAGTACTTAGAGTAGTGATTTGCTTTATTATACTAACGGATCTTACCGAGTTTTCTGTTGAAGTTTTGTGTGGATGAAGTGTTTGATCGAGGAGGTCCCGATATGAGGAAAAGGAAGAGAGGAAAGAGCTCAAGCTTGGGGATGCCCAAGGAACCCAAAGTAAATATTCAAGGAGACTCAAGCGTCTAAGCTTGGGGATGCCCCGGAAGGCATCCCCTCTTTCTTCAACAAGTATCGCTATGTTTTCGGATTCGTTTCGTTCATGCGATATGTGCAAGTCTTGGAGCGTCTTTTGCATTTAGTTTTCACTTTTCTTTTATGCACCATGCTGGTATGAGATAGTCCTTGGTTGATGTATAGAATGCTCATTGCACTTCACTTAAATCTTTTGAGTACGGCTTTATAAAATGCTCCATGTGCTTCACTTATATCATTTGAAGTTTGGATTGCCTGTTTGTCTTCACATAGAAAACCGCCATTTGTAGAATGCTCTTTTGCTTCACTTATATTTGTTAGAGCATGTGCATATCTTTTGTAGAAAGAATTAAACTCTCTTGCTTCACTTATATCTATTTAGAGAGATGATAGGAATTGGTCATTCACATGGTTAGTCATAAAATCCTACATAAAACTTGTAGATCACCGAATATGATATGTTTGATTCCTTGCAATAGTTTTGCGATATAAAGATGGTGATATTAGAGTCATGCTAGTGGGTAGTTGTGGATTGTAGAAATACTTGTGTTGAAGTTTGTGATTCCCGTAGCATGCACGTATGGTGAACCGTTGTGTAACGAAGTTGGAGCATGAGGTATTTATTGATTGTCTTCCTTATGAGTGGCGGTCAGGGACGAGCGATGGTCTTTTCCTGCCAATCTATCCCCCTAGGAGCATGCGCGTAGTACTTTGTTTCAATGACTAATAGATTTTTGCAATAAGTATGTGAGTTCTTTATGACTAATGTTGAGGCCATGGATTATACGCACTCTCACCCTTCCATCATTGCTAGCCTCTTCGGTACCGTGCATTGCCCTTTCTCACCTCGAGAGTTGGTGCAAACTTCGCCGGTGCATCCAAACCCCGTGATATGATACACTCTATCACACATAAGCCTCCTTATATCTTCCTCAAAACAGCCACCATACCTACCTATCATGGCATTTCCATAGCCATTCCGAGATATATTGCCATGCAACTTCCATCATCATCATATACATGACTTGAGCATTCATTGTCATATTGCCTTGCATGGTCGTAGGATAGCTAGCATGATGTTTTCATGGCTTGTCCATTTTTTGATATCTTTGCTATGCTAGATCATTGCACATCCTGGTACACCGCCGGAGGCATCCATATAGAGTCATATCTTTGTTCTAGTATCGAGTTGTAATATTGAGTTGTAAGTAAATAAAAGTGTGATGATCATCATTCTAGAGCATTGCCCCATAAAAAAATAAACAAAATATATAAAAAAAGAGAGGCCAAAGAAGCCTAAATAAAAAAAGGGGGGCAAAGAAGCCCGCCCAAAAAAAGAAGAAGAAAAAAGAAAAAAAGAAGGGGCAATGTTACTATCCTTTTACCACACTTGTGCTTCAAAGTGGCACCATGTTCTTCATATAGAGAGTCTCCTATCTTATCACTTTCATATACTAGTGAGAATTTTCATTATAGAACTTGGCTTGTATATTCCAACGATGGGCTTCATCAAAATGCCCTAGGTCTTCATGAGCAAGCAAGTTGGATGCACACCCACTTAGTTTTCAGTTTGAGCTTTCATACACTTATAGCTCTAGTGCATCCGTTGCATGGCAATCCCTACTCCTCGCATTGACATCAATTGATGGGCATCTCCATGGCCCGTTGATTAGCCGCGTCGATGTGAGACTTTCTCCCTTTTTGTCTTCTCCACACAACCTCCACCATCATACTCTATTCCACCTATAGTGCTATATCCATGGCTCATGCTCATGTATTGCGTGAAAGTTGAAAAGGTTTGAGAACGTCAAAAGTATGAAACAATTGCTTGGCTTGTCATCGGGGTTGTGCATGATTTGAATATTTTGTGTGATGAAGATGGAGCATAGCCAGACTATATGATTTTGTAGGTATAACTTTCTTTGGCCATGTTGTTTTGAAAAGACATGATTGCTTTATTAGTATGCTCGAAGTATTATTGTTTTTATGTCAAATGATAGACTATTGCTTTGAATCACTCGTGTCTTAATATTCATGCCATGATTAGATTACATGATCAAGATTATCCTAGGTAGCATTCCACATCAAAAATTATCTTTTTTATCATTTACCTACTCGAGGACGAGCAGGAATTAAGCTTGGGGATGCTGATACGTTTCCGTCGTATCTATAATTTTTGATTGTTCCATGCCAATATTCTACAACTTTCATATACTTTTGGCAACTTTTTATATTATTTTTGGGACTAACATTGATCCAGTGCCCAGTGCCATTTCCTGTTTGTTGCATGTTTTATGTTTCGCAAAAACCCAATATCAAACGGAGTCCAAACGGGATAAAAATGGATGGAGATCATTTTTGGAATATTTATGATTTTTGGGAAGAAAAACCAACGCGAGACGGTGCCCGAGGGGGGCACGAGGCAGGGGGCGCACCCTGACCCTCCTGGGCACCCCGTAAGGCGGTTGACGCTCTTCTTTTGCCGCAAGAAAGCTAATTTTGGGAGAAAAATCTGGGCGAAGGTTTCAATCCAATCGGAGTTACGGATCTCCGGATATAAAAGAAACGGTGAAAGGGCATACTCCGGGAACGCATAAACAGAGAGAGACAGAGAGATAAATCCAATCTCGAAGGGGCTCTCGCCCCTCCCACGCCTTGGGAGCCAAGGACCAGAGGGGAAATCCTTCTCCCATCTAGGGAGAAGGTCAAGGAAGAAGAAGAAGGGGGGCTCTCTCCCCCTTGCTTCCGGTGGCGCCGGAACACTGCCGGGGGCCATCATCATCACCGCGATCTACACCAACACCTCCGCCATCTTCATCACCTTCCCCCCTTCTATATTCAGCGGTCCACTCTCCCGCAACCCGTTGTACCCTCTACTTGAACATGGTGCTTTATGCTTCATATTATTATCCAATGATGTGTTGCCATCCTATGATGTCTGAGTAGATTTTCATTGTCCTACCGGTGATTGGTGAATTGCTATGATTGGTTTAATTTGCTTGTGGTTATGTTGCTGTCCTATTGTGCCCTCCGTGTCGCGCAAGCGTGAGGGATTCCCGATGTAGGGTGTTGCAATATGTTCATGATTCGCTTATAGTGGGTTGCTTGAGTGACAGAAGCATAAACCCGAGTAAGGGGGTTGTGGCGTATGTGATAAAGGGGACTTGATGCTTTAATGCTATGGTTGGGTTTTACCTTAATGAATCTTTAGTAGTCGCGGATGCTTTCTAGAGTTCCAATCATAAGTACATATGATCCAAGAAGAGAAAGTATGTTAGCTTATGCCTCTCCCACATAAAACTTGCTATCGGTCTAGTAAAGTAGTCAATTGCATAGGGACAATTTTACAACTTCTACCACCACTTTTCCACACTCGCTATATTCACTTTATTTCTTCTTTATCTAAACTGCCCCTAGTTTATATTTACATGCTCTTTATTTTCTTGCAAACCTATCCAACAAGACCTACAAATGACTTCTAGTTTCATACTTGTTCTAGGTAAAGCGAACGTCAAGCGTGCGTAGAGTTGTATCGGTGGTCGATAGAACTTGAGGGAATATTTGTTCTACCTTTAGCTCCTCGTTGGGTTCGACACTCTTACTTATCGAAAGAGGCTACAATTGACCCCCTACACTTGTGGGTTATCAGTGGTCGCTGCGTCTTGGTTTACCTGTGATCCATGGTCAGCAAGCGTGCCCCTGCGGCGTTAACGGTACCCAGTGGCTGCCGCTGTTGGGGACGTCGGCAGGGCTTGGTGGTGGTTCGAAGGAGCTCTCCCTCGTGTATGTCCAGCGACTAGCCTGGCGTGGGTGATCGGCTGGGGCCCTCTCCTAGCGCGTGCCTTGGATCCATCGCGACGGGAACGTAGGCTTCCGGGATGTTCACACCAGGGGCGCCGCCTGGCCGCCTAACGCTCCCGCTCCCTTCTGCCATCCTCTGGTCCTGCTGGCCAGGGGCCGGCACTCCAACGTGGCCCCCGGTGGTGTCGTCCGAAGCAGCCCCGTGCCGAGGGGGCATGTGACGCCCCCGATTCAATTGTACACTAATCATGCACGCAAACGTGTACGATCAAGATCAGGGACTCACGGGAAGATATCACAACACAACTCTAAAACATAAATAAGTCATAAAAGCATCATAACACAAGCCAGGGGCCTCGAGGGCTCGAATACAAGTGCTCGATCATAGACGAGTCAGCGGAAGCAACAATATCTGAGTACAGACATAAGTTAAACAAGTTTGCCTTAAGAAGGCTAGCACAAACTGGGATACAGATCGAAAGAGGCGCATGCCTCCTGCCTGGGATCCTCCTAACTACTCCTGGTCGTTGTTAGCGGGCTGCACGTAGTAGTAGGCACCTCCGGTGTAGTAGGAGTCGTCATCGACGGTGGCGTCTGGCTCCTGGCCTCCGGCATCTGGTTGCGACAACCAGGTAGAAGGGAAAGGGGGAAAGAGGGAGAAAGGCAACTATGAGTACTCATCCAAAGTACTCGCAAGCAAGGAGATACACTACATATGCATGGGTATATGTGTAAAGGGCCATATCGGTGGACTGAACTGTAGAATGCCAGAATAAGAGGGGGATAGCTACTGTCGAAGACTACGCTTCTGGCCACCTCCATCTTGCAGCATGTAGTAGAGAATAGATGGTAAGTTCACCAAGTTGCATTGTATAGCATAAACCTACCCGGCGATCCCCTCCTCGTCGCCCTGTTAGAGAGCGATCACCGGGTTATATCTGGCACTTGGAAGGGTGTGTTTTATTAAGTATCCGGTTCTAGTTGTCATAAGGTCAAAGTACAACTCCGGGTCGTCCTTTTACCGAGGGACATGGCTATTCTAATAGATAAACTTCCCTGCAGGGGTGCACCACATAACCCAACACGCTCGATCCCATTTGGCCGGACACACTTTTCTGGGTCATGCCCGGCCGTGGAAGATCAACATGTCGCAGCCCTACCTAGGCGCAACAGAGAGGTCGGCACGCCGGCCTAAATCATATGCGCGCAGGGGTCTGGGCCCATCGCCCATTGCACACCTGCACGTTGGGTACGCGGCCGGAAGCAGACCTAGCCCCCTTAATACAAGTGCGAGCTTACGGTCCAATGCGGCGCGCGCCGCTCAGTCGCTGACGTCACGAAGGCTTCGGCTGATACCACGATGTCGAGTGCCCATAACTTTCCCATGTAGTTGGTTAGTGCGTATAGACCAAATGGCCAGACTCAGATCAAATACCAAGAACTCGTTAAGCGTGTTATTTTAAAGTAACCGCGAACGCCGACCAGGGCCAGGCCCACCTCTCGCCTAGGTGGTCTCAACCCGCCCTGTCGCTCCGCCACAAAGATCCACCCAGAGGGCCGTCGGGACAAAGGTCCTTTCAGCCCCCAATCCGTGAATCACTCGCGGGTGCTCCACGAGCCGACCCGACTTTAGTCACCACATGTATAATGTATAAAGTATATAGTATATACCCGTGATCACCTCCCGAGTGATCACGGCCCGATAGTATAGCACAGCAGACGGACAAGAATGTAGGGCCACTGATGGAATACTAGCATCCTATACTAAGCATGTAGGATTGCAGGTAAAGGTAACAACAGTAGTAGCAAAGACAGCTATGCATCAGGGTAGGATTAACGGAAAGCAGTAACATGCTACACTACTCTAATGCAAGCAGTAGAGAGAAGAATAGGCGATATCTGGTGATCAAGGGGGGGGGGGCTTGCCTGGTTGCTCTGGCAAGTAGGGGTCGTCAACAACGTAGTCGGTCGGGGTACCAGCAGCGGCGTCGGTCTCGTAGTCTACCGGAGAGAAGAGGGGGAAGAAACAATGAATACAATGCAAACAGATGCATAACGATGCATGACAAAGCAAACAGCGGTGTTAGGTGTGCCCTAACGCGGTAAGAGGTGATACCGGCGAAGGGGGGAAACATCCGGGAAAGTATCCCCGGTGTTTCGCGTTTTCGGACAGATGAATCGGAGAGGGAAAGTTGAGTGTTCGATATGCTAGGGGTGTGTGGCGGACGAACGGGCTGCGTATTCGGATCCGTCTCGTCGTTCTGAGCAACTTTCATGTAGAAAGTATTTCGATCCGAGTTTCGGGTTAATTCCTATGAATTTCCGAAGTTTTCTGAAAATCTTGGAAATTCTGCTAAGTCTGAGAAGCCCTCAGTTTTAAACACCACTTAGCCGTTTTCCGGAGGCAATTTCTATTGATCTGTACATCCTATGATTTTGTGCCTTATATCAATTGTGAGCATTTTTCTGTGATCTACACGTTAGTATCACTTCTATCTATATTAGTGCTCATTAGCTTGATCATCAACGGCTCTAAGTAGTCATGAAAATAAAGCTGCTTTCAGTCTTTCACTTAACAGAACTTAGACTTTTGTCATTTTCATAGCATTTAAACCTCACACCTTTTGAAATTTGTCCAATGAAATGTTTTGAACCTTGTCAAGTGTACTACATATCCATATAATTTTTACTCACATTGGGAAAAGTTTTGTTGTTGTTTTGCTGCTGTACAATTTGGCATCCAGTGTAGATTTGCAAAAGCTAGCATGCGCTACATCGACACACACTAACGCACACACACCACGCTGCTCAACACCACGGCCATGGCTAGCGGCGGCGGCAGTGCAGAGCATCCGTAGGGGTTAGGCAGCAACAACAGAACAAACGGCACCAAGGGGAGGCAGCCGCAGCACACAACAGCAAGCATCAGGTGGTGGCGAGGCCGCGCGCGCACATGCATGAGGGCGCGGGTAGGGGCGCTAGCAGCAGCAGAGCGTGTCACGGCAAGGAACAATAAGCAGCAGACTATCAGCGCGTGGCCGCGGCGTTCGGCCAGAACGGCACATGAGCTCGGAAACGAGCAGGGCAACGGGTTAGGCGGCATATACTGGGTGTCTCGTGCACGCGGGCAGGAGAGGCCAGGGGGCGCGGGCGCGGCTACGCCGGGGCGAGCAGAGGCGGGGCGGCGCGCGAGCGCGGGGACGGCCCGGGAGGGCGCGTTGGGCGGCAGAGATCCGCGGGCACGCGGCCCGGCGACCTACGTCGAGCAGCAAGGCGCGGCCGGGGGCGGGCACCGGGTAAGGTGGCCAGAGGCGGCGCGGGAGAGAAGGCCGGAGGCGGCGGCGAGCACGGGAAGCACCGGCGAGGCTGCAGGCGGCGGTGGCCGAGCTCGGGTTAGCACGGAAGCGGCACAAGGGGGGCACGAGAGGAAGAGATGACGAGTGCCACAGTTCCCTCGGGACCCCAGGAGCTCGAAGGAAAGCCTAGACGCGAGCTTGGTTGGTGGTGGCCGTGGCGGTGATTCGAACGGTGACGATGAGCTACGACTACAGTGGGGGTGTGCGCAAGAGCTCTAATCCGAGCTCGAAAAGAGGTGAGGAGGAGGCGGAGCTCACAGAGAAGTCGACGTGGTGGTCGGTGGATCCAGGAGGCAGCAGTGGTAGTGGATCGACGACGATGATCCATGAGGCTGAAGGTGAAGACGACGATGTGTGCGGCGACAGTGAAGCTCCCCGCTCCGATCCAGTGGTCGAGGCGATGAAGACGATGGCGATGATCCTCCTGGACACCGGAGAATGACGAACGGAGGCCGGTGGTCAAAGTGGTTTGCGGCGGCGTGCTCCGGTGCGCGTCGGCTTGGCGTGGAGAGAGGAGGCGGCGCGAGGGGGAGTGAACTAGGGTTCGGGGAGGGAGAGAGAGGGAGCAGGGGGCAGCTCTTATCCACACGGGGGACCGTGGGATGGGCGCCACGGCGACATCGCCAGCCGAGGAGGCATGGATGGCCGCCACGCTCTCCTCTGCCTCCTGCTACAGGAGGTTGAAGGAGAGATGGTGGTGGTGAGCTGGGCCATGCTATTCATCATGGGCCTAAGTGCATAGTAGTGCATTCTGTTTATCTTATTTCTTTTCCGTTTTACCTTTTCTAGTCTATGCTTTGCACTTGAACCAATTAGCAAAAGAGTTTTGTAAAATGTGGAGATGGACACCTAATTAGTATTGCAATATTAGGTGCTGCCACAAAAAGGTTGGCAACCCAAATATTAGTTTATATTAGTTTATAACTTTATAAAAGGCATTTAATTAATTGTTTTCGCTGCTGTTTTGTTTATTTTAGAGCATTTAGGCATTTTATAAAAATGTGGTTTCTTCACCATAAATACCTAGGCATTAATTGGCACACTCCAAACATTTTAGTTTTAATGTTTGAAAACTTTTATTGTTTGCCAAAAATTCAAATTTGATTTTGAAGTGTTTTGATCTAACGCGAGGTTAACAACAGTAATCAAGGTGACGTGGCATCATTAGGAGAGGTTTACTGTAGCTTGATTATCCGGGCGTCACAATTCTCCTCCACTACAAGAAATCTCGTCCCGAGATTTAAGAGGTGGAGTAAGGGGGGAAGATCTGGTTACGAAATTCTAACGAATCTTCTCAATCTTGGTTGCTCTTCTCGAAGAGGTCGACCATTACATTGACGTCTTCATTCCTCTTATTCAAGCCATCATGATGAAGACGTTATCCTTTCTTTGGGAACTCTAACGTACTTATGAAAAAATAAGGGTGGGTATTTCGGGAGAATGGACCTCTGCAAGGTTGACTAACTGGTCGATAACATCGGGGAAGGTGGCGGAAAGTAACTCTCGAATTGAAACTTAAGAAAATATTGAGAGCAAGTAAGACGGTGCAATAAGAAGTTTTGAGTGGGTAGGCAATCGTTCATTTCCTGAAACAGAGTGTGAAAGGGGTTCAGAGCAACGGGAATAAGTATTGTGTCTCATACCAGAATTGATGATCTCTCGGAAGGTGGTTCGTGAATTACATACGAAGCCAAGCGTGAGGAATAACTTTGTAAAAAGGGGTGTACAAGAGAGTCAGGTTTCGATCCTGTGGAATTGTGGGTTATGGGCCCACCATGTGGGTTTAAAAGTAAGAGGGGCGGCAACATCTTGCATGATCTTGGTAGCAAGGCATGTCAGAGGATAGCCTGTCAGTTAAGTCAGCAACAACATCGGTACCAAGGGCGAGAGACGAAGAGAACCATTTTTCCTGCTCGTTGAACGAGGCAGACCAATAGGCAAGGTTCTCGTCCATCGGTGGCTATCGGAATGTCATCAACAATAGTAACAGGGTCTTACTGACACGGTTGTACACCAAGGTGTTTTAATAAGCAGAAGAATATTACTGCTTAGATCATATAGATCACCAGAAAGGTTAAACAAAACAATGGAAAGGAAAAGGTGATCATCATATTAAACAGATCAATGGAAAGGAAAATGTGTTTAAACACATATTTTAAGGGTATATCCTTCCCAAACACAAGCAGAGCATGATATCTGTGACATGATATAATGTAGAAAACCCTTTAGGTAAGGGGAGAGAAATTTCATGACATTACCCATACAACGGTGTTTGGATAATTGAGCAAGAAACATTTAGCATTGGGCTTCAAATGTTCTTGTTGAAAATCGGAGTACCACAGACATGCTTTGAGATAGCACTGACATGGTCTTCAAGCAAAGGTCGGACTTTGGATACACAAAAGGATCCATCAGGAACAACTTATAGAATAAGTCTTACAATTCCCTCATGGAAGAATGGTAACCTTGTTTAAAAAGGAAACTATAACAATAGGTCCTCCGGCCAGGTGTGCTAAGCATGACATCACCTTACCGGTTCATATAAAGACCAATGTTATAACTCTTGGAAATACATCCCAACCATCATATCTGACTGAGATTCAGACCTGATTGGTGTCAGGATACCTCAGACTCGGGATGCATGAGAAGAAAAGGTGCAAAACGAATTGACGAGACGACATTGTAAGATTCTCGGGAAATGTACTACGGAAGCGAGTTCCAAAACAAGAGCTCATCATTAAACCAAGGAGAGGATGAGGAGGTGGTTGATGGACTCAGTGACAATTCATTGAGATTTCCAAAAAGATGGATGCCCTCAATTATGTGAACAAGGAGATAACATTTGTCAGATCAAATGATATATTGATGTATGCTTGAGGAAAACATACACAATTTAAACATTGGTTTGAACGGTGCACCCGAATTATGGGCTTAGGTAGAAAGACCAATGATAGAAGGGTGATTCGATATCTAATACACAAAGAATGTAACTATCGTTCATTAACTTACAAGCAATAGGGTTGCTAGAAGTTTTGAATTCACACGGCATAGCTCAATTGTCGGTATTCCGATCAACAACAACACGGGGACCAAGGAATGAACAGAGATGGCGGGAGGTATTATTATATCAAGAATTCTTAAGGGGTGGTGAAATTCTCACCACATTCTTGACAAAAAGAGATGGTAATACTCCAAGGTAAAACAGAACATGAGCTAGATAGCGAGGAGCTCAAGGTATAACACAAAACACGGACAAGTTTGTGTTGAATGGAAGGCAATAAAGGAGTCGATGATAAAACAAATCATCGAGGGCAAGGATGGTACTTGTCATTATGAATTTGATTGATATTCTGGAAGGAGTCAAAATGTTGATGATGATCACGACAAATTTTGTCGAGAGGATCCACGAAGAACCAATCGAACAACAACGACTGCATCAAGCAAAAGGAGTGTTGTAGCAAAAGATTATAGGAACCACGGATACTTCTCCAACTCGGAATCAAGCTTTCTTTTTGAGGAGAAACGATATGACGAGGAAGAGCGACGTACGATTAGCTCATTGTCAAAAATTATGCTCCGAGAAGAAGGATCAGGTAGCACAGTTAAGATTAGCACGATAATGATGTAGCCAATCAGGCTAGGAATGATTTGAAGGATTATTAAACTCATAAGCAATGAAGATTACTTAGGGTTATCAAACCGGAGTGCGGAATCGGTTCACTTACCGGTGTTCTTGAGCGACTAACAACTCAGAACCAATGAAAAATTGGAATCAGTGAAGAATAATAGCTGATGAAGAACTCATAAGATGCAACACAGTTCTTAGATATTCTCGAGATACCAGAGGGTATACTCGAAGGCAAATCAGAATAGAAATTGAATTGGAGCATTGACTTGCGATAGCAGATACTTTAATCTTGTCAGAATAGACGAGGCAAAGGAATGGTTTCCTTTCGGACACATTGAATAAGGTTAGCATGGTCGGAACCATAACTACAAGGGATCCAATTTACGATACTGGAAGAATTATTCAAATGATTAAATATTCTTGCAAGAAGCTTTCATGGTAAGTTCCACATCGGGTCCATGGGCATGAACACAAAGTTCAAGGTCGACTCCCACTTCTTTAATGCATAACCTTCCATTCACTTCTCGTCTTCAAAGAAGTTGTACTGTTGAAATTTTATCTAGCGAAGCATCGAAAGAGTATGACTCGCAAAAACTTTCGGGTTCACAGAGATTAAGGAAGGCATAGGTTCAACCCATCGGGGCATCCTAGAAACATATACCACAAATTTTTAGGGGTAATTAACACAAGCTCGAAAGTAAAGCATGGTTGTCAAAGCATTATGCATCAGGGAAAGAACTCACAAGATTTGAATGTGAATGATACCATTGGATAACAACACGGCAATGGGTTTGGCGGTCCATAACGGAGCTGACGTGAGTATCGGTACTCAATCAGAGGAAGAAAGAATGCAAAGGCATCAGATTATGGGAATAACTAACTAATTCAAATCTCAAATGCAAAGGAATTGCGATTTCCAAATCAAGGGATCAGTAGCAAACGCTCTGATTAAGGATGGATAAGTTGAGTAGACTTAAAGGTACAACCGACGGCAATTTGGTTGGTCGAGAACCAGTTCATGTTTATAATGATGTCTAATCCGGAAGGATGAATTCTAGGATTTCGACTGAGGATTGCGAGCATTCACCACATATCAAATCAAAGGCTGAAAACGACGATGACAAGGGATAATAATGAATATTGCTAGACATATGGAACGCAACCATAATGCAAGCAGACAAGTATTTGCACAGCAACAGCTAGCAGAGAATTACCGGAAGACCGGATAGTATATCAATGTACCTTGTGGATCATATGATCAACTAGTAATGAACAGTTCCTCGATAAGGGTGAAGAATTATTCGTAGGGGTATTCATGCGGCAAGGAACTGCGGGGTAGTAAGCATAAAGGATGCTTGGAACATCGGGGAGTATTTGAGGGCACCTTGTAATAACAAGGGCAACTGGGGAGGAAGGTATCAACGACAAAAGTATGTAGTCATCCATAAAGCTTTATCGGTGGTAGGGATCGCAACGGCGAAGGTCACAAGGGTCTCGGTAAAGCATCAGAGAGTGTCTTCAGAATCTTCTGGTGCAGCAGGCGATCATCTGGCCTGAAGGGGCTCTCCGGGAGGAAGTATTTTCGAGAACCTAAAGTTAGATTTTAGCAAAATCATTTAACCCGAATAGAAGAGAGTTCAGAGTCCCAGAGTAAAGGTCGAGGAGTAAAAGATCCTAGTATTACCCAATGGCGACGTGGGCCCATAAGACACACAGCCATGTTAGTAAAAAGTTTTGCAATGTCTAGACTCGACTTCGGCCAAGGAGTGTGGAAGGGGGATTCCTACAGGCAGTCGGCTCTGATACCAACTAGTGACGCCCCTGATTCAATCGTACACTAATCATGCACGCAAACGTATACGATCAAGATCAGGGACTCACGGGAAGATATCACAACACAACTCTAAAACATAAATAAGTCATACAAGCATCATAATACAAGCCAGGGGCCTCGAGGGCTCGAATACAAGTGCTCGATCATAGACGAGTCAGCGGAAGCAACAATATCTGAGTACAGACATAAGTTAAACAAGTTTGCCTTAAGAAGGCTAGCACAAAATGTGATACAGATCGAAAGAGGCGCATGCCTCCTGCCTAGGATCCTCCTAACTACTCCTGGTCGTCGTCAGCGGGCTGCACGTAGTAGTAGGCACCTCCAGTGTAGTAGGAGTCATAATCGACGGTGGCGTCTGGCTCCTGGGCTCCGGCATCTGGTTGCGACAACTAGGTAGAAGGGAAAGGGGGAAAAGAGGGAGAAAGGCAACTGTGAGTACTCATCCAAAGTACTCGCAAGCAAGGAGATACACTACATATGCATGGGTATATGTGTAAAGGGCCATATCGATGGACTGAACTGCAGAATGCCAGAATAAGAGGGGGATAGCTAATCCTGTCGAAGACTACGCTTCTGGCCACCTCCATCTTGCAGCATGTAGGAAAGAGTAGATGGTAAGTTCACCAAGTAGCATCGTATAGAATAAACCTACCCGGCGATCCCCTCCTCGTCGCCCTATTAGAGAGCGATCACCGGGTTATATCTAGACTTGGAAGGGTGTGTTTTATTAAGTATCCGGTTCTGGTTGTCATAAGGTCAAGGTACAACTCCGGGTCGTCCTTTTACCGAGGGACACGGCTATTCGAATAGATAAACTTCCCTGCAAGGGTGCACCACATAACCCAACATGCTCGATCCCATTTGGCCGGACACACTTTTCTGGGTCATGCCCGGCCGCGGAAGATCAACACGTCGCAGCCCTACCTAGGCGCAACAGAGAGGTCAGCACGCCGGTCTAAATCCTATGCGCGCAGGGGTCTGGGCCCATCGCCCATTGCACACCTGCACGTTGCGTACGCGGCCGGAAGCAGACCTAGCCCCCTTAATACAAGTGCGAGCTTACGGTCCAATGCGGCGCGCGCCGCTCAGTCGCTGACGTCACGAAGGCTTCGGCTGATACCACGACGTCAAGTGCCCATAACTTTCCCACGTAGTTGGTTAGTGCGTATAGACCAAATGGCCAGACTCAGGTCAAATACCAAGAACTCGTTACGCGTGTTATTTTAAAGTAACCGCGAAGGCCGACCAGGGCCAGGCCCACCTCTCGCCTAGGTGGTCTCAACCTGCACTGTCGCTCCGCCTCAAAGATCCACCCAGAGGGCCGTTGGGACAAAGGTCCTTTCAGCCCCCAATCCGTGAATCACTCGCGGGTGCTCCACGAGCCGACCCGACTTTAGTCACCACATGTATAATGTATAAAGTATATAGTATATACCCGTGATCACCTCCCGAGTGATCATGGCCCGATAGTATAGCACAGCAGACGGACAAGAATGTAGGGCCACTGATGGAATACTAGCATCCTATACTAAGCATGTAGGATTGCAGGTAAAGGTAACAACAGTAGTAGCAAAGACAGGCTATGCATCACGGTAGGATTAACGGAAAGCAGTAACATGCTACACTACTCTAATGCAAGCAGTAGAGAGAAGAATAGGCGATATCTGGTGATCAAGGGGGGGCTTGCCTAGTTGCTCTGGCAAGTAGGGTCGTCAACAACGTAGTCGGTCGCGGTACCAGCAGCGGCGTCGGTCTCGTAGTCTACCGGAGAGAAGAAGGGGAAGAAACAATGAATACAATGCAAACAGATGCATAACAATGCATGACAAAGCAAACAGCGGTGTTAGGTGTGCCCTAACGCGGTAAGAGGTGATACCGGCGAAGGGGGGAAACATCCGGGAAAGTATCCCCGGTGTTTCGCGTTTTCGGACAGATGAACCGGAGAGGGAAAGTTGAGTGTTCGATATGCTAGGGGTGTGTGGCGGACGAACAGGCTGCGTATTCGGATCCGTCTCGTCGTTCTGAGCAACTTTCATGTAGAAAGTATTTCGATCCGAGTTACGGTTGAATTCCTATGAATTTCCGAAGTTTTCTGAAAATCTTCGAAATTCTTCTAAGTCTGAGAAGCCCTCAGTTTTAAACACCACTTAGCCGTTTCCCGGAGGCAATTGCTATTGATCTGTACATCCTATTATTTTGTGCCTTATATCAATTGTGAGCATTTTTCTGCGATCTACACGTTATTATCACTTCTATCTATATTAGTGCTCATTAGCTTGATCATCAACGGCTCTAAAGTAGTCATGAAAATAAAGCTGCTTTCAGTCTTTCACTTAACAGAACTTAGACTTTTGTCATTTTCATAGCATTTAAACCTCACACCTTTTGAAATTTGTCCAATGAAATGTTTTGAACCTTGTCAAGTGTACTACATATCCATATAATTTTTACTCACATTGGGAAAAGTTTTGTTGTTGTCTTGCTGCTGTACAATTTGGCATCCAGTGTAGATTTGCAAAAGCTAGCACGCACTACAGTGACATACACTCACGCACACACACCACGCTGCTCAACACCACGGCCATGGCTAGCGGCGGCAGCAATGCAGAGCATCCGTAGGGGTTAGGCAGCAACAGCAGGACAAACGGCACCAAGGGGAGGCAGCCGCAGCACGCAATAGCAAGCATCAGGTGGTGGCGACGCCGCGGGCGCACATGCATGAGGGCGCGGGTAGGGGCGCTAGCAGCAGTAGAGCATGTCGCGGCAAGGAACAACAAGCAGCAGACTAGCAGCGCGTGGCCGCGGCGTTCGGCCAGAACGGCACATGAGCTCGGAAACGAGCAGGGCAACGGGTTAGGCGGCATATACTGGGTGTCTCGTGCACGCGGGCAGGAGAGGCCAGGGGGCGCGGGTGCGGCTACGCCGGGGCGAGCAGAGGCGGGGCGGCGCGCGAGCGCGGGGACGGCCCGGGAGGGCGCGTTGGGCGGCAGAGATCCGTGGGCACGCGACCTACGGCGAGCATCAAGGCGCGGCCGGGGGCAGGCACCGGGTACGGTGGCCAGAGGCGGCGCGGGAGAGAAGGCCGGAGGCGGCGGCAAGCACGGGAAGCGCCGGCGAGGCTGCAGGCGGCGGTGGCCAAGCTCGGGTTAGCACGGAAGCGGCGCAAGGGGGGCACGAGAGGAAGAGATGACGAGTGCCACGGTTCCCTCGGGACCCCAGGAGCTCGAAGGAAAGCCTAGACGCGAGCTTGGTTGGTGGTGGCCGTGGCGGTGATTCGAACGGCGACGACGAGCTACGACTACGGTGGGGGGGTGTGCGCAAGAGCTCTAATCCGAGCTCGAAAAGAGGTGAGGGGAGGTGGAGCTCACACAGAAGTCGACGTGGTGGTCGGTGGATCCAGGAGGCAGCAGTGGCAGTGGATCGACGACGATGATCCACGAGGCCGAAGGTGAAGACGACGATGTGTGCGGCGACACTGAAGCTCCCCGCTCTGATCCGGTGGTCAAGGCGATGAAGATGACGGCGATGATCCTCCTGGACACCGGAGAACGACGAACGGAGGCCGGTGGTCACAGTGGTTTGCGGCGGCGTGCTCCGGTGCGCGTCGGCTTGGCGTGGAGAGAGGAGGAGGCGCGAGGGGGAGTTAACAAGGGTTCGGGGAGGGAGAGAGAGGGAGCAGGGGGCAGCTCTTATCCACCCGGGGGACCGTGGGATGGGCGCCACGGCGACATCGCCAGCCGGGGAGGCATGGATGGCCGCCACGCTCTCCTCTGCCTCCTGCTACAGGAGGTTGAAGGAGAGATGGTGGTGGTGGGCTGGGCCATGCTATTCATCATGGGCCTAAGTGCACAGTAGTGCATTCTGTTTATCATATTTCTTTTCCGTTTTACCTTTTCTAGTCTATGCTTTGCACTTAAACCAATTAGCAAAAGAGTTTTGTAAAATGTGGAGATGGACACCTAATTAGTATTGCAATATTAGGTGCTGCCACAAAAAGGTTGGCAACCCAAATATTAGTTTATATTTTTATAACTTTATAAAAGGCATTTAATTAATTGTTTTCGCTGCTGTTTTGTTTATTTTAGAGCATTTAGGCATTTTATAAAAATGTGGTTTCTTCACCATAAATACCTAGGCATTAATTGGCACACTCCAAACATTTTAGTTTTAATGTTTGAAAACTTTTATTGTTTCCCAAAAATTCAAATTTGATTTTGAAGCGTTTTGATCTAACGCGAGGTTAACAACAGTAATCGAGGTGACGTGGCATCATTAGCAGAGGTTTACTGTAGCTTGATTATCCGGGCATCACAGGGCACGTTTAGGGCGGCGCGGGCTGCTCCACGAGGCTGGTTGGCGTCGAGAGGCTCTCCGTGGCCCCTGGGAGAGGCCGCGCGGCTGTGTCGGGGATGAGCGCGCGCCTCCACCATCGCCTGCGACATAGGGAGGGTGCAGAACGACGCCGCCCCCCTGCACGCCACGTCTAGCAGCTCAGCGACCCGCTGCAGCAGGGCGTCATGGCCGCTCTCAAGCAGCCTGCACCGCAGAAGCTCACGGGCCACGATGACTGCCGCCCGCATGTTCGCTTGTTCCCTGCGCGAGTGCGGAGCAGTTGCTACAGCGTAGTTTGCAGATCGCGCAGTTGCGCGGCTGCGGCGCGGTGCCAGAGGAGAATACTGCGCCCCGTGCCCCCTGCGGCCGATCGCCCCCGGCGGAACGCGGGCCGCGAGCAGGGCAGACTGGAGGTCTTCTTCGCCAGTGGGTGCTGCCGAGGAGGTCTGGACGACCCAGTGCTCGACGTGGGCTCTCGAGGCGTCGGCCATGGCGTCGGTGGAGCGGAGGAAGACTGGTTGACGGAAGAGGAGATCCGACGCACCCCTACCTGGCGCGCCAAATGTCGGATTTCGGGATCCGGCAACCCGTGAGAGGTCCGAACACTGGGGTGCGTGCGGAGATCTCAACCTGCCCAGCCTGCATACTCGCGATCCCCCCTAGCCTAGCGTGAAGAGCTCACAGAGACACAAAGACATAGAGATTTATACTGGTTCGGGCCACCGTTGTGGTGTGGTGGATTGCCTCGAGGGGCTATGGAAGAACTAGTACAAGGATGAACAAGCCTCAGGAGGTGAGGTGTTCTTGAGCTGGTGTGGTGCTCTACTTGCTCTAGGTTTCGGTCCATCTCTATGGTGGTGGCTAAGTCCTATATATAGTGCCTTGGTCCTCTTCCCAAATATGAGCGGGAAGGGATTCCACAACGACGGGATTTGAAAGGGGACAAGCAGTACAGTCTATCCTGACAAAAGTAGTCTTCGCCTGCGAAAAGCCTCTGGTTGTGACGCTGCGGTGGGCTCGGCGATGACCTCCGTCTTGCCGTCCTGGCGGTCTTGGTCTTGTTGCACCAGAACGGAAACCTTTGGTTGATTCCTCGGGACTCCGCGCCTGTGGCTTGCCTCCCTTGCACCGAAGAGGAAACCTACACTCTGTACCCGCCTGGCGCCCGCCTGGCCTTGGTCATCACGGCTGGCGTCAACTGAGCCTCATGAGGTACCTGCATAGATCTCTCCGGCCCTCAGGAGCCCTCCTGAGGAGGCCAACTCCTTCAGGGGTCTTGGCGTCGTCTACCTCGCGGGGCTTGGCCCCTCGTGAGGGTCTTGCTGTGTTGTTGTCGAAGCTGGGCCGTACCAGGCCGTCGATGGAGCCACGTGGTGGGCCACAGGCAGGCAGGGCTGGATACCCCCAAGTCCAGGACGCCGACAGATGCAACCGCAAATTCAACAAAGCAAAATACTGAAAGATTATGCAATGGCTCAGACTGGTTCGGATATGATGAACTAACCCTATTTTTTGGCTTTTTTGTGGACTGTAGGTAGGAAGAACAGATGCAAACTAGACTACAAAAAACTGGTAAAATATCACCAAGCAACCTGGAAATCTGATACCACTTGATAGAGGCAAAGGTGTTTCGTCTTCCAATGAGATGATGATTATCATTTTCGGAGGAGTAGACTTTGACGATCCGACTACGAACATGCGAGAACGTCGCGCCTTAGCAATCGCTAAACCAACTCTGAGAGGTTATTGACCACGCCGAAGCACGATATTTCCTGCAAGCAAACAAAGAACAAGCAAGAAACTGAGATTGCAATCTGGATATTGCGAATATAAGATGAAAGCTTTATTGATCAAGGTGGGGTTCTGTGACGTCTTTGGTCTGGTCGTTGAACACAAACAAAGTACGCGAAGTTGTAGCTGTGGCGAACTTTTAATCCAAAAAAAACCGAAAGTCTAAACGACGCCCTAAGGGCTGTATATATGGAGGAATAGGGGTGGGGATTTCATGACCCCTTGGATAAGGGGTCCGAAACCAACACTAATTTTTGTTTTCCCACACATACAGACTCTAAAAACAGCAGGAAGTTGTATTTCAAAATTACATGGGCTTGGCCAAAAAATAAGGTGGCGGAGCACCTAAAATAATATATGGATGAAATTTTGAAAGGGCATCTTGTATATTTTGTCCATGTCCTTGTATGTCATCAAGGAGGCTTCAAAGTGCTAAAATCTGCAATAAAAACGTCGTTATGGTTCCCCTCGCGCGCGCCTTCATCTCCATGCTTGATCCTGCTCCAGTGTCCATCCCTCTTGTCCATGCTAGGCCCTTCATTGGTAATCAACACAAATGTATCCAATTTAGGCAGCATCATTTTCTCATGAACATTGGAATTGTTACCAAGAAACCAAAGTACCTGGTAATTCAATTGGCATGCGCGAGCTCTAGTAATTGGTCCAGTATGTATAGCAGCAGGGGTTGTGGGTGTAACAGTGGTATTGATGTCCTCATCACAAAGCTTCCAGGTTCTTCTATGTCCAAAAAAATCTTCAAAAACTTTCATGGCATTTGGACTTCGATTAATACTGATATTCTGGAAAACCAAAAACAGGCAAAAATCAACAGCTGACACTGGGCACTAAGTTAATGGGTTAGTCCCAAAAAAAGATATATAATTGCTTGTAAATGTATATAAAACGTCAAAGATTGATACTATAATAGCATGGAACAATAAAAAATTATAGAGACGTTGGAGACGTATCATGTCGTCCGTTTGATGCTAGATCGGGTTGGATCGCGAAGAGTACGACTACATCAGCCGCGTTATATACACTTCCGCTTTCGGTCTACAAGGGTATGTAGACACACTCGCCTTTCATTGCTATGCATCTCCTAGATTAGATCTTGACTGTTCGTAGGATTTTTTTATTTTCATGCTTTGTTTCCCATCATGTTCATCCCTAGTTTGGCAACCAACCATGTGTAACCGTAGGTACCCCCAACATCTATATAAGCTGCGGGGTTTGGTCCATAGAGAGGACGGTCACAATTACAACAACCTAGCCCTAGGGATAGAACACAGCTTACGATCTCGAGGTAGATCAAGCTTGTACTCTATACATAATCATCAATAGAATCAAAGCAGCACGTAGGGTATTACCTCTTCGAGAGGGACTGAACCTGGGTAAATACTATCTCCTTAGTCCCCTGTTACCCATAGATCCAAGATCCACAGCTCGGGACCCCCTACCCCGAGGTTTGCCGGTTTTAGTACAGACAATCGGCCTTCCTGTTGACCTGGACATTGGGTTCTCCTCGCGGGGGCCTAAGAATTGTGTTCCAGTGGCCAATGATTTTTGGTTGTATTGCACATAGACCAACTGCAACTCCGAAGCTAAGTGAATAATTTGGAATAAGATGGAAGTTTAGAGAACTATTTGAAGAGACGAGATGTAGTTAAGTACCGAAGCAACTAATACAACCGAAAATGTAGGTGAGCTATTTTGAAGGATTTTTTGCTTTTCAAGGAACTTGTGTCGAATAAGCACAATCCTTGTATGCTTTGTCAAGTGTCGAGGTTTGCATCCGAGCATACATAGGCATGGCCTATTAGGCAGCCCCTCGTGACCACGCACACGTCCATGAAGCTGTATTTAGCTCTGTTTGTTAGCATGTTCATCGAGAAATACAGAAAATTCACGCTAGCCGGATGCGTCGGCTGGGTTTGTGAGTGGTTCTTTCATTGCGTGGTAGTTGTGTCATGGATTAGGGTTTTTTGCCACGTCAGCTCCCAAGGATATAGGTCGGGCCGAGGACCCCAAAGATGAACAACCGGTAGGCCACACTAATAGGGCCTTGGAGCGCCAAAGTGGATATCTCCCAAAGACTTGGCGCATAATCCAAGACTTAGAGGTCGTCTGCGACACGTTTATCCTTAGATGTAATTGACCTATGGAAACCCTAGGTACCCCGATGTCTATATAAGCTGAGGGGTTATACCATAGACAACAACTCTCATACAAACATGATCTCGTGGTAGACCAACATGTGCTATGTGCTCCCTCAATCAATACAATCAAAGCATGATATAGGGTATTATCTCTTTGAGAGAGCCCGAACATGGGTAAAACTCATGTCTCTGCTACCATCGCACCAAGGCTACCATCTCGGGATCCCCTACTCGAGATCTCCTGGATTTGACTTCATCACCAACCAACCAAATCGTGAGGGATGAGAGAGGTTACCTCAAGTGAGGAAAATGTTCCTGATTCACCAGGCAAATGACACCAATTTGCGAGGGCTTTGGGTGGGGTTTGCATGGGAGAGAGAAAGGTGGAAGGGCAATAGCTCTCGAGGAAGAAGATTGCGGGAATGGGTGGGTGCGTGGTCCACCCAAGGGCTCCCACTCACCTCTTCAGGGTTCTACCATCACCATACTTGGCGGTAAGATATGAAGGGCTACGACCTTTGACTACAGTGCTAGGCAGTTTGCCACGTTAGCGCGATTCGGGACGGCACAGAAACATTGACCAGGGCCTTACAACCGTTGACCCTAACGGTACCGCATGTAAACCTATCGCCAATCGCATTGGCGGTACCCAATATGGTCACATCTAGGCAAAAATTTAAACCAATATCAAATCATGATAATCTTTCATCAAGGGGTTAAAACCGTAATTTTGGGCCCGCGGGGATACATGTCGGCTAGTTGCTTCGTTCCATTATTTTTCACGGCACATCTATGTCCCGTTTGATGCGAGACAACAGGAAATCTCGCCTCAAGCGACTGTCTGATTGGGCTGGGCCAGCGTGGGCCTAAGGCCTTCAACTTTTTTTTCTTTTGCTTATTTCACTTTTAATTCGTTTTTTGCTTTATGTTTACCTTTTCTTGTATTTCAAAATATTTCGAATATATGTATATGTATATATATATATATATATATATATATATATATATATATATATATATATATATATATATATATATTATAAAAATCACTTTACATATAAAAGTTTAAAATGCTAATCGAACATCTGAGAAATGTCAAACTTGTATAGAAAAATGTTTCTATTGTATATGAATAATGTACAATGTTTATGCAGAAAGTAGACAAGATTTAATTTTTTTTGTTAATCATGTATTTGGGAAATGTTAAACATTTATATAAGAAATGTTCCTGATGTATACAGAAAAATGTACAATGTTTATGAAAAAAGTAGACATAAAAATATATGTTTTATAAAAAATTTATTCATGTATTTGAAGAACTTTAAACATGTATAAGAAAATGTCCAATGTATATGAAAAAAGGAGAAGAAAAGTAAAAAAATTCAAAAATGTTAATCATGTAGTTGGAAAATGTTAAACACGTATGTAGAAAATGTTCCTAATGCATGCAAAAAATATACAATTTATATGGGAAAATCAGGCATAAAAAAGTGTTTTAAAATATGTTAATCATGTATTTGGAAAATGTTACACATGTATATATAAAATGTTCCTGATGTATAAAAAATGTATAATATTTATGGAAAAATTATACATAAAAAATATTGGTTCTAAACATTTTAAATTATGTTAAAGAAATGTCAAAAGTTTATGTAAAAATGTTCCTGCAGTATAAAAAACGAAAATCATGTATGGAAAAAAATATACGTCAAAATATAAATTTTCAAAAATGTTAACCATATATTTTGAAAATATTAAACATGTATATATAAATGTTTTTAATGTATATAAAAAATGTTGGTTGTGTATGTAAAAAGGATGACGTCAAAAGATAGAAAAGCGAACAAACCAGTAAAAACCGAGATAAGGGAAAACCGAAACAAAAAACATGAAAGAAATGAAGAAAACCGTGGAAAAACATAAAAACCACAAAAAAGAAAGAAAAACAGAACACCCCCCCCCCCCCCCCCCCCCCCCCCCCCAAAAAAAAAACCACGCAAGAAGAAAACCAAAAGGAAAAGAAAGGTACGTGAAACAAGCGAGCGAGCTGGCCCTATATGCGGGCGGGCGCCTTCAGACGAGTAGGATTCTATATACTCGCTATAAGCAGGATACAGCATTCACGTAGTTTTTACATTTACAAACCGCTGCGACGTGGGCCAAAATCCGACGCGGCCCTTTGGCAGCCACGGAAAAGGTGCAGTTCAGCGTATCGTAAACATTCAAGTCACAGATGGCTGAGATTGCTCCCGTTGGATATCTGACGTCTAGGACTACTTCTTCCGGGAATGCCCTAAGCAGCTGGGTTGTTAACCTCTCAGCGCACCTCATCCTCCTCCTTGGTGGTGGCCTCCCGAACTTGCGCAACGAGATGCTCCACTCATGGCGGAATCTGTATCCTGGTTCCCGGTGCGTTTTTAAGTTGTGGAGATTTTTGGTTCTTTATCGAGACCAACGTTCAATTTTGGGCGTTTGAAATCGTATTCGGGCAGCTCTTATTGCTGGTTATATTATACACCCTCACCCACCCATAGTCGGTGGCAACTGAATTTATATTTGTTTTTTTATTAGTAGTGGGAATTAAATTTCTGTTGATTTCTATCCTGCATATCAGATAGCATGTGTGTATCTTATTTGAGTCGGATTCAAATATTTGTCTTTGATGTAGATCTTCTGATGAATCCTTGTTGATGGCAAGGAACATACTACATGGCCAAATAAAACGGGTTAAGCTGAATCGGCCCAGCCACCTTCCTTATCTCAGCGATTTTTTCTGCACCTCTGGTCATACTCCGGGCGATCCGGACGAACAAGTTGGTATCACCAAAGGGAAAGCTAGAGCAAAAACGAGGAAGGAAACCATGAAAGGCAATGTATCAGCGGCCACTGTAATTAAAAATAGTAGCCATCGCGACGGGTCTATATACAAGAACTCTTGTCTCGACGTATGTCGTGTTAAAAACCGTGCTGAGAGTAAGTGATGCAAATCTCTTTCCTGTATTGCTCATATTTGACAAATTTGATGACACATCGATTAGAAGTTTGTGGCTCAATCAAATGAAGGATAAATGGTCAACTATAAGATTTATGTGTGAGCATTACTTTCTAATATCGTAAGGTAAAATGGCTGGCTATATAGAATATGTTTAGCTATATATTTAAATGTAATCATTTGTGTTGGTATTATAGAATGTGGCCATCCTTATTATTAACAAATTTTCGACTTGGAGAAAATTCATAAAAGTATATATATTTTTATGTACTACTTCCTCAGTTGAAATCGTTTGAGCGTCAACTCATATGGGACAGAGGGAGTATTATATATTGTAGTACTTTCTGGTCACATTAAATTGATGAATTAATATGTCTCCCGTAATATGTTTAGCTATGTATGGACTACTGTTATTATAAGAATCTTTTTTGCTTTGTCAAATAGATTCATTTTTTAGATGTTTTTTGGTCGATTATTGCATAATGCATGTATGTTTGATTATAAGATTTGCATGTGAGTACTAATTAGTGTGTATATGGTTAATGAATAAGTCTCATGTAAATAGAATATATTTAGCTGTGTATTCAATAATTATACTGTATGGTTAATGAACACATAAAGGATGCATGGTCAATGTTAAGATTTGTCTGCTCAGTAATTTAGTTATAAACTCCGTATGTAATAATTATTGTTGGTATTGTAATTGTTGTAGTTTTAAGAAATGTTGAAATTGGGGAGAATTCATAGTTTTCTATTATTTTTTGCAAAGTATTATATTTTGTAATAGAATTATATTGTTTTTCTAAATCACATGAATGAATATGTCTCACATAAATAGTGTATTTTAGCTTTGTATGTGTTTACTAGTCTTGGCATTATAACAATCTTGATTTTCATCAACGTCGGAATTGGGCTAATTTTTTATTATTTTTATTTTTATTGTATTAGCTTTTTTTTCTTAGCAATATAAGTTTTTTCTTTGTAAATCACATGAATAAGTCTAATGTAATCTTGTGTTTTTGTACAAATGCAAATGTAGATTAAGAAATTATGAGTTGCGGATAATGGATTGTTTTGGAGAATTCTATTAAATACAAGTTCAACCTTCTTTTAAACACATTTCTTTGTACACTAATTCTGTGATGATATTTGATTGGTCTATTTCTTCTATTGTTTTCCATATAATTTTTTATTAGACATTTTCTCTATTTAATATAAGTTTCTATCTATAAATCATAATTATACCATTTATGGTCTAATTTTTGAATGAAGCACAATTGGAGCCAATGATGTTATCAGATCCTGTTGATTGCTTTCCTGATCGGAGAAGGTGTTGTCTTCATTTTGTATCTGACATGATGCAAATTTTCTCACTAAAATTGGCTAAAGTTCCCAACCACACAAGTTCGATACAATTATATGGATATATAGCAGCACGGGATTTTCTGGATAACTCACTTAATTACATTGTCAATCATAGCAGGGACAATTCCTTTACGGTGCGACAGGTGCACATCTTAAACCTAAACACAATTATTTCATTTTTTCTTTTGTAGTTTATGCTTAATTTCGGCACATGGCATGCTACAACCAACTTTTTCCACTTGTAGAAGTTGGAGATGCAAGGTGGAATTGTATAACCCATTTTATCTCTCTATCTGTTATGGATTAGTATATATATAATGAAAGTACTTCTAATTGTGTCCTTAGTTTTCTTCTAATTGATTTTTTGCTTAATTTGCATTGTACTTATTTCGTAACATGTTGGTGTTTGGATGAATATTTTCTTCCTTGTGGTTTATCTAGTGACTATGATATGAAGCGTAGATTTATAATGTGGAATGACAATTATTGAGAAAAAAGATTACCTATTGAATAGATGTGAAATCGAGTGATATGTTAGGAAACATTGGGTATTTAAGGAAAGTCGAGTGTGATAATTGTGGACCATTAATATTCTCTTTTTTTAACCTCAAATGCATCTTATGACAAATAATCTAAGAGTTTTGCTTCGGTACACCCCACCTAGAAAAGTTTACAGATTTAGATGCAGATTAAAGGTGAAGATTAGAAGTTACCTCTTTAATAAAAAAAAGATTATTTTGATCTCTTGTATGATCCATTAAAGGAATATAGGGATCATAATTAGTTGATCATGAATGTATGAGAATACCCTTTTTAAGTAACTCTAAGATTCATGCAAACTTTTTTAGGAGGGTGTACTGAAGCAAAACTCGTGATCTGAACACGACAAATACCTTAGCCCTTGAACTACAGAATCCTTCTTGCATGATTGTTGCGATGTTATCTTTACTCAAACATTTGAGGTGTTGGCCGTATGGGCTCCACTTTGTCGATCTTAGCATAAAAATACTTGTCTTGGAGGACCTTTACTACTTTTGTTGAGTTGGTGGTGAGTCCACCCACTCTCCCCATACCCTTACGTGTGGGGCATACTGTAACCGAAATAAAAAATTCTAATGCTGGATTCGAACTTCAGATGTAGCGTACGAGTCGTCGCCCGCTGCCTCCTTTCCACATGGAGCTTCCTCGCCTCCTCCTGTAACCGAAATAAAAAATCCCGTTGCTTCACTATTCAATTCGCCTCTGTTGTTCCCCAATCGTGGTGCTCCGACGATCACCCCCATTCTTCAATTGCCGTTGCCTGCCATCATATCTCTAGTGGAAGCTTCAATTTCTCTACCACAACCTCGCTGACGACCCCATTGATAGTTGCTACTTTGTCAATGCCATAGCTAGCGACCTCAAGATGATGCATCAGAGGGGCACTGTGGCTGTCATACTTCCCGTGGATAGCACTGCTCCCCTGCAACAACAGCTCCACATGCGATAGTAAGAAGTGCATGAAGTGGAGAAGGGGCGCGTCCAATCTGGACGATGACTAACAGTGCATCCTGAGCGGGGAGTGCTTACCAAAGGGGAGCCGGCTTGGCGTGGAGCTGTGGCATGGGCTCGACGACGTCGGGGAGCAGGGCGACCATCACGGGTCAGACGGCAGGGCCACTAGAGAGCAAGCTCGACAACGTTAGAGGCAGTGGGTAGGTGGCGTTGAGCGCGAACGCCCGCTCCATGGAGTCTTGCATGTTGGCCTTGGTCGTTGTTGTCCGTGCGATGAGCACATGCTATGCGTGAAGGTTACGCTCGAGCTCCCTTCAGGGCCTCGTGGCGTTTCGCTTCACCTTCGCGAGCGGAGTGCTTGTTCATGTATAGGCCCCCCGGAGGCCTTGAACGTAGGGGCTGCAAGTCCAGCCGTGACAAAGGATGAGGTTACCTCTTACCTGCGATATGTGCAGACCTCAAGGCATGTGCAGGATGGAGCAACAGGTAGTGGCGCCGCTCCCGGACTCTTTGTTGTCGCGCAGTGCAAGAAGAAGATTGGGTTAAGAGGAGCGGCAGTGCATCGTAGCTCTGTTTTGTGCACGATGGTCGGTTTTCCCCTTTGTCTGATATGCCATCGGGGCTGCCTAGATGTGGCTGAGGTGCTGCCGGACTCGCTTTGCATAGATGCTTGCCATCGTCTTCGTCCGTCCTGCCAGTGCCGCCATTTCTTTTCTCAGGCTGAGATGCTAGTGATGTCGCCTAGTTTTGATTGGGTAGTTGTCATCGCCGTGTTGAACATATGCAGCTATGGCTGATGTTTCTTTCGTTACCGCTATCTTCGTTCCTCACTCCGATGCCGCCCGTTCTCGCCTCGCATAGCTCGCCGGAGTGGCAAGAGATGCGAGACCGAGGCCATCAAGTGGTGGGCATGTAGGGGACAGAAGGGGGACATGCAAGAAAACCTCTCCCAGCGGTGGGCCTCATTCATGTATGCACTACCAGTTTGTATTTAAGAAGTAGAAAGAATACCACATAGTACCATGTCTTTCCTAGACAAGTAGAATTTTGACACATGCCAGAATTATATGTCGCCCGTGCAATGAAAACCTCTAATAGCAACCACCAAAACCACCAAGCGTGAAAAGATCCCACAGCAGCAGCGCTACCAAGATACCATTGACTATTATAGTGATACCGCCTGAACTCTTTGTTTAGATCAATTAAGGGCCAATTTCAAGCACAAAACAGAAGTAAACGCAGCAGTAAATCATCACCTTGAGTTGGTGTTCAGAAAGTCAGGATTTTTGTTTGTTTTGCAAGATAAAATCAATACTATATTTTGCATTTCCAGTTTGAAATTAATTAAGAATTTTGCCTCGTAATCATGTAAAAAATCTGGAATGAAACTAATTCCATAATGAGTACATCATTCGGCAAAATTATCACTAGGTATGGCAAACAAGGGTGGAGCTAGGAAAATTTTATATAGTGTACCACCTCCAAAAAATTGTTTTTCACATCACACGAGTAATACAAAATTAACCAAAAACCAATATGAATACCAAAAAACCACCAAGTTCTAGGTGGCCATGGTTCACCAAGAAATACCCGCTGGCTATGCCTCTCATGGTCATAGGCAAAATCACCTTTTGAACTGTCTCTTGGCAGTTAGCTAATGGTCAACTGATGGGAGTGGGAATTTTTGTAAGAGGGGAATTTCAGTGAAACTTGAGAAGTACTCCCTCGGTAAAGAAATATAAGAGCGTTTAGATCACTTTAGTAATCTAAACGGTCTTATGTTTCTTTACTGAGTGAGTAATATTTTACAAACAATAATAGAACAAATCATTAGTTGCTACCCTGAGTTACTATAGAATATCTTGATTGGGTTCTTTGAACAACTAAAAACTGAATATGTATTTTTTATCTAAACAACAACAGAACAATTTTGAGAATTTGAAATATATTATTGAGGGGTCCTGAAATGGCTAATAAGTTCATATATGTGTTGGATATAAAGTGACATTGATATGGCATAGTGGTGCCTCACGATATCCGAAGTTGTCCCCGCGGGCCGCCCCAAGGACCCCTAGGATGCTACACGGCCCCGTCCTGTGGGCTAAAGAAGGATTCGGAAGTTGGCAATAGACAAGGAAGCCGGCGTTCCACGAGGACTCTTCCACCGCCTTAGCCGACTAGGAAATGTGTAACCCTAGCCTCAGTGCCTCTTAGGCCTTGTACAATGGGGAGGTGCTTAGGAGAGGTGCTTAGAGAAATAAATCAGGATTTCTTAAGCACCGGTGCTTATTTGTACAGGATAGACGCTTAACTAAGCGTCTCTCCTATAGAAATAGGCACCGGTGCTTCAGAAAAATCCGGTTTATTTTTCTAAGCACGACCCTAAGCATCTCCCATTGTACAAGGCCTTATAAGCCAAGGCCGGACTAGTCCATAGGGACCATACAATTTATCCCTCGATACACCATTGTACTTTGTACACCCCATAAGCAATACAACACGAGATACTCTATCAAGTGGTTTGCTGTATTCTACACCGACATAAAGTGTACATGTTGAGGGGAGGGAACCATCACCAATCACCATGGAGTGCCCCTTATAAGCCAAGGCCGGACTAGTCCATAGGGACCATACAATCTATCCCTCGATACACCATTGTACTTTGTACACCCCATAAGCAATACAACACGAGATACTCTATCGAGTGGTTTGCTGGATTCTACACCGACAGAAAGTGTACATGTTGAGGGGAGGGAACCATCACCAATCACCATGGAGTGAACCAAAGATGGATGATGGTTATTTGCGACAGTTTAGTTTGCTATAAGAAAGTATCATAGAACTCTCGAGGCTCTAATCGAGCTCAGATGCCGACACAATGAATTTTCAAGACAACATTAGGTTCTTTAGTTGGTACTTTTCCTTGACCACCCTAGACACAGGCCTTGATATAAATACACATGCATGAGTCCACACATGTACACATTCTGCTCGCATGTGCGGATGTGCCACAAAATACATTCAGGACTGAATCTTGTGTGGACCTCTTGCATGATGATCCTGGCCTGCAGCACTCACACGTGCGGATGTGCCACAAAATACATTCAGGACAGAATCTTGTCCGTCCTCCCCCCCTCCCCTCCCCCTAGATTTGACTAGGAGGTCCTGGCCTGCAGCATCAGTTCTACCCCCGCTCCTAAACTTTTAGGAGTCTCAGCCAAGCCAAAGATGTGGAGGAATACCGTATCACTTTAAAACCCTAGATGGACTAATTTTGACTCCATACTTAATGTAGTTCCGTAGCGTAGCATGGGCATCTTACTAGCATTATACAAAGATGGTGTTATCCTTGCATGCATTAGGCATGATTATTGTTTATTATTCGTGCATGATTAATTAAGTTTCATGTGCAACCGACTTTTGTTTGTAGGTGAGTTCAGAATTTACATGCTTTAGGCAAGTCTTTACTTTTTACTGTGAGCTAATAGCAAATAATAATAATAGTTTTCCAGGGTTCTCTCATTGAGATGACTGGCCCTAAGAGGGGCATCACAATGACCTGTGTTGTTCTAGTCGAGTATGACATGAGGGTCAAGAACGGAGAGCAAGAAGAAGATGATCTACAATTAATTGATGGTGCAACAGACTTCAGTGAAGTAACCACACCTTCTGTTCCATTCATGAATCGCATTAATGGCGATTATGGTGCTGTTGACATCACTTTAGCACGCGTTGTCAATGCAGTGGAGGCGACAATAGATGTTATCATATCAGAAGTGCAGGGTGGATTCAGTTTATCTCTCAGTTCGTTTGTCATTGTCGGTGGGGTCCGTCAGGGAATTGAGCTGTTTCATGATATTATTGGTGAGTCATGTGTCCTAACAAAAAGGCATGTGATTGCCGTAGAGATGGATGGTTGGATGCATTTGAAGCTCAAGGTAGGTCAGAAAGGCTTTAAAAATGATGATCTGGAACGTTATTGTCGCTTCAAAGCAGACATCCATGGATGTGCACGTCGACAAATAATGCTTGAGCATGCCTCTATCTTGCTGAAGGTGACTTGGTCGACTCTGCCACCATAAAGCTGTCGTGTTTAGTGTTCAAATTTGAGTTGGATTACTTGATCTTGCACTGGATACATGCCTACTTGGCACTGGATGGATGTCTACTTATTACCTACTCCTTCCGTCTCATAATATAAGAACGTTTTTTACATTAGTCTAGTGTAAAAAATGTTCTTGTATTATGGGACGGAAGGAGTACTGTATTAATTATGTGCTGAAACTGAGATGTGTTGTGTCTTCCCTATTTCTAGCTGAAGCTGTCTTAGTCGAAGTTGTCGTTTCATACTTTTTGAATTTGAGTTGCATTACCTCTTGCATTGATACATCTCTGCACCGGGTAGATGTCTATTTACTATCGTTTTTTTGCTGGAACCGAGTGCTGTCCACCTTCCGCATCGGTTTGCGTCTGGACCGCAGAAGCCATCCATCATGGGCCTGTATCAGTCCGTAGCTTGGCCTGGACGCGTTTTCTCACGCAAATCAAAGACAAATGCTACAAGGAGTGCAATGAGGCAGTGGACCCGGTGTTCGGCGAGACCGACGATGAGGACGACATCGCCGGCTCTGCCGAGGCCACGCCCAGCCACGACGACCACGTAGCTGGCACGTCTGCGGGCGTCGCCGGCAGCGAGGAAGAGTAGTGTACGGTAGGTCACCGACGCTCTGACCACTCCTCTTCTGTCGATGCCAAGCTTGGTGGGTTGAGCATCGGTGGCCGATTAATCGCTTGGTGATGACGTGGGGGCGGACAACTTCAGTTCGTGGGGCTTCGGTGGCGGAGTTGAAGAGTGCCGAGGCGGAATTTGAGAAGACGAAGCATTAGTTTGCGGGGCTCATGATCGGACACGGGGAGCTAGGGCTGGCGATCATAGATTAAGTTAATTAGTTATACTTCCAGAGTCTGGCATGTAATGAAATACGTTATGTTTATATGAAATCCGACCGTTTTTGAATGAATTTTGTCTGCTTAGTTTGAATTGTTGTCATGGTTGGATGGCGGCCTCCCGCATTCGTGTCCGCGGACTGGTCCCTCTGTCTGCAGACGGATGCGGGAGAAAATTTACGGGTCGCTGTTGAAGATGCCTTTATGTGTCTTTCCTGGTTGAGTGAGAAGCAGACGATGTTTTCTGTATGTACTCTCATGCGTGGATCAGGCCCAATGCACCCGAATTGGAAAACAATCTAGAAAAAGAGTCAAAAAGTTACCGTTTTTTTTGGCAATGAACATGGACTAGTGTAGTACTCGTGAAAAATTTCGTGGAGAAATGACTAGTGGTATTCTTGGCAAAGAAAGAAAACAAAATTGCAAGTCCAAATAATGTGAATAATAACCCTTTTATAGTACCATTTTTTTTCATTGACCACCGAAGATGTTCCTTGGCTAAACTTTTGACAAGAATGAGATTCCGAACGCCTACGATTAAATAAAGCGGCAATTTTGATCCTCAAAAAAAAATGTTAATTCATGTTTGAAGAAAAAACTTCCAGATATTTTGACTCTTATTTTATAGTTTTAATTATGGAAAACGCTTGTTCTAAACCGACTGATTTTACGCTGCCGTAAACCGCCTCGCGAGCCGTTGGATCGACTGGATTCCTTCACTCGACGTAGCAAATGTTCCCCGAGCCATCTCCTTAGTATGACGCAAACTGGAACTCGTTGCAATATGTACCAAATTCATGGGACAGGTCACGGGATAACACGAGTGAGTGACCTCTTTGAAGCAAATGGTTCTGCATGGGACGTAAACAAGGCGCAGGCAATGTTACCCCCTGATGAGGCGACTGAGATCATGCAAATCCCGATGGTTGGGCCGGGGATGGAGGACTATCAGGCTTGGAATTATACCAAGAATGGAGTTTTTACAGTACGGTCGGCTTATCACTTGCGGATGAGCCAGAAGAGACTCCGTCCGGGCCGGCCAGAATCATCTACTTCGATGGCTGATCACAAATCATGGCTGAACCTGTGGGATACAATCGCACCAGGCAAGGTCAAAATGCATATGTGGAGGCTGATCCGAAACGGACTAGCAGTGGGGTCGGAGCTACTTAGGAGGAAAATTAAGGCATGAGTCTTTTGTACGGCTTGCGGTAGAGAGGAAACAAATTACCACAGGTTTTGGGGCTGCTACCATTCAGCAAAGTTTTGGAAGATAATGCATTAGGAATTGAGGGGCCGGTGGCGATCCCATCGGAGTCAGTCAGCTCCCAGAGTGCTTTGTCGAAATGGCTTCTATCGTGGTTCGCGAACGCATCGGATGACAAACGTGTTGTCCTTGTTCAGGGGGCATATGCGCTCTGGTTAGCAAGGAACAACGCACGAGAGGGTCAGAGAATTGAGGACGCAGATGCAATCGCGAGGAGGGTGTTCCATCTAATGGAGGAATGGCAGTCTATTCACGGCCGGAAGTTCAAGCAAGTCAGAACTGGGGTTAAGGAGAAATGGAGACCACCAGAGAAGGGGTGGGTGAAGGCCAACGTAGATGGTGCTACAACGAGGGTAGGCGATGCTGGTGGCACCGAAGTGGTATTCCGGAATCATGAGGGTGCATATTTGAGTGCAGCAGGTCACTTTTTTCCAATGTGCAACAACCCAGCGAGAGTAGAGCTGCTGGCTTGCAGAGAGGCAGCTGTGATGGCAGGTGAACTCGACATATCCAGCTTACACATTGAAACGGACTGCCGAGAGATTGTATGCAAGCTCCAAAGCAAGGATAAAGATTTATCGCCACTGCGACCGATCATCGAGGAAGTGAAGCAGCATCTAGCATCACGAGAGAGATGGAAGGTGTCGTGGTTTAGACGTGAGGCTAATTTAGCAGCTCACTTAGTAGCTAGGGAAGTTGTGTCAAATAAATTAAATTCCGTGTGGCGCCTAATGCCACCAGACTTTATTTTGCGTGTTGTTTTAGACGAGATCCCATGTGGGATGTTAACTAAAAGTGTTTGATGAGTTTAAAAAAAAAGGCCACGGGCCGGCAAAATGACTGCCAACACGCTCGGCCCCACACAACTGAGCCGGAGCTCATAATTTTCAGGCACATTCAAGTTGTTCAATTAGTACATCTTAATTAGTCATTACAAAATCAGTCTGTACTGTAGCTAACCTTGTCGCCCACGAACTAAGGGAAACACTTTTGGTCAGTAGTCTAATTAGAAGCAGACGTCAGACCACTCCAATTCCATCAATTCTAGCTTAATCTCACGGTTGAGATATCACCGTTTTGGCCTGCTGCTAAACCACCCGTATATCACGCATCCTAATTACTCGTATGTTTATTGACCATATCCCGCTCCTCTCCCTTATACTCCCTTCGTTCGTAAATACTATAAGTCTTTTTAGAGATTCTACTATAATCTAGATACGGAGTAAAATGAATAAATCTACACTCTAAAATATGTCTATATACATCCGTATGTAGTTTGTAATGGAATATTTAAAAAGACTTAGATTTAGGAACGGAGGGAGTACCTTGCATGTACCTCCCCTGACCTCGCTGCAACCCCACGACCGGCGTACTCTCGGATTACGCAGCCATGCTGCCTTCACACCTCACCGCCGGCCACACCATCCACCCTCTCCACCACAGATCTGATCCCCTGCCCCTCCCCACGCCATCGATGACCTGACCCTAATGAAGACCTTATCGGTGAGCCATCTCGGTTTCCTCCATTGCGACGTCTCCCTCCACTCCGGCGGATGCCGCACCCTGATCTCCTGAACGGTGTTGCTCTCCATCTGTGGAGCACCACAAGGTTTTTGTGGCCCTGCCACGGCCACGCCAACCATGCTAGCTCCATGTCCTCGACATGCATGACCACCAATGGTTCTATCTCACTGGTGCGTTGCATCTCTGATCACGTCGGCCTGCTTCCTTGCTGGCATGTTCATCGGCGGCGCTCTTGGCGAGTTGTCGTGGTTGTGATCCAGCGGCCTCTGCGAGTGAATTGCAGAAAACCATCACATTTCAGCTTAGGTTTGCAGAAAACATTCTTCTACGTTTTTGCTGCAGAAAACACTGATTTTTTTCTAATCTTTTGCAGAAAGCACCAAACCTCCTGTTCGGGCAGTTTAAGCACTATTATGACAGGTGGGACCCTGTCTTGTCGACGTCACGGCCGCGAGCTGACGCCGTGTAACGGTGCTACAGTGCCGGTCCGCCGATAGAAACCGGCTCGATCCAGCTCTCTCCTCTGCCTCGCCCTCTCCTCTCGTCACCCTGTTGTCACGACCGGTTTTTCAATAAAATAATTATTGAGAGACCAATCCCTTTTACGGACCAGCGAGGAAGAATTCCTTCTCACTGGTAGACAATATCTCGGTCACAGAAGAAAAATACCAGGAGTACTAAATATAATACAAGGTTGAGCAGAGACTGCCCAACAATTTATTACATGCACGCCGCTAAAACAAGACGGCGGATAGGGTGGCAAACTACTAACTCACGATAATAACGGTGGTGAAAATATCATCGCGAAGCGAGTGATATGATTCCAGAAGACTACAACTCATCGAGCGTCGGAGTGAGGCTCGAGAAGACTTATTGCGGGTGGCGGAAGCGTATACAATACAAGTGACCAATATCCGGGATCGCGCAGGACTGACTGGGACTCCTCTAGGCATCGGACGCGCTATCAAACTCTTCATCCAAGAGATCGCCTTCGTCAACATCTGACCAAATCAACAAGCCAGGTGAGTACTATGAAAGTACTCGCAAGACAGTTCGGACATAAGGTATAACAAATGTAAACATGAAGCACATGAACAAGTTAACCAGTGCGATCAGACATAGAGATAATAAATACTGGGTGCCAAGCGAGGGTCTAAATGACGCCTCGAGCGGAAACTGCAGAATAGTAATACTGGTGCCAAACGAGTGTCTGAAAGACTCCTCGAGCGGAAAATGCGGAATAATAATACAGGTGCCAAACGAGTGTCTGAAAGACTCCTCGAGCGGAAAATGCGGAATAATAATGCGGGTGCCAAACGAGTGTCTGAAAGACTTCTCGAGCGGAAAATGCGGAATAATAAGGCCACAGTCGGGCGTCGAGGCGACACCACATAAAGGGCTTGCAACAGAAAATAAAGACAGTGCATGCCACAGTCGGACGTCTGTGCGACATCACATAAAGGGCTTATATTTAAAGTAAGAAACAAGTACACGCCACAGTCGGACGTCTGCGCGACGTCACATAAAGGGCTTATATCACAGCTCAATAATACAATCGTTCGGGAACATAAATTATCACAAGCATGCAACAAATATAAAGTTAGTCCATCCACAGGAATAACAATAAAACTGGATTTACCACTTGAGCTTGTTCACCGGGGACAAGTTTTTCACACGGATAGATATGGATGTAATGTTTACACTACTTGATCATGGATACGATGATTTGGAAAGAATTGACTCTGCAGAGTTTGTACTTAACCACAGCCAACGGATTTCAGTAGTCTCGGGGACTAGTTCCGTCTACGGTGTTTTGGAAGGAACACGTCTAACCAGTACACACCCAATTCAACCATCCGAAGCCAGGGATCACCCTCGGCAACATTCAAGAAAAACCTTGAGACGGGGAGGCTACAACCTCGCGTAGCATGGGATCAAATTTCTATACGCGCGCTCTAAGGGGGTGCCCCCCCTCTCGGTCCCAACCGGAAACACCCATGCCCCCTGATCGGATGACTGGCTTTAATCCTGGGCCAAGGTACCATCTTCCCGGCCTCTCTGTTTGGTGTGTACACGGAAAGAGGTTACCAACTTACTAAACCGCATCCTGGCAATGAGACATGTGGTAGCACGGAAAGGGGAAAGAATGGTAACGTGGCTCCAACCACCACGTTAATGTCGGAGAAAGTCGGATGACGCAAGGCTGGTATGCTACAACAGTACCACCTTGCTGCCCTTCATGTCACCACATGATTAGGCCATCTCTCATCAGAGATCATCGCAACTTTGGAACATGCAGGAAAGGAACGATAACGTGGCTCCAACCACGTTAACGTCGGAGAAAGTCGGATGACGCAAGGCTGGTATGCTACAACAGTACCACCTTGCTGCCCTTCATGTCACCACATGATTAGGCCATCTCTCATCAGAGATCATCGCGACTTTGGAACAACCGGGTCGTTGCCTTACAAGCAACGAGGTATTTACCGACACTCATGTGCCACGCACAAACTCTCACGTGAACATGTAAAACACCTGTCATATCAAATGTTCAAAACATGCTTGCCTGGTTCGGAGAAGTCGGAGTCTAGCTCGGCGAAGTACGCGGCTCCTTCACCTCTTCCGGAACCTACGGCAATCACGAAACGGGTACTAACGTGAAAACCAACACTTGCACAGAAACTTTTCCAAATAATTTTCAAATAAATCCCATAAAAAACTAGACAAAATTTGAAGATTGTCAGAAAAAGAATCACTCAAAAATTCCTTTTTATTAAAAAGTTATAAAGGTTTCTGTCCAGGGACTTATCTGTAATGAAACAGAAAAGTTCCAGGGTTTTAACTGAGAAAACAGAAAACGCTTCGGTTGGGAATGCGCAAGCGCAAAGGAGAAAACGTATTTGCCCGAAGGCGCCAACAGAAAACGGTTCGAAGGAGAATAGAATAGAGGCTGACAGGCGGGGTCCACCTGTCAGGTTTAAAAAGCTCGCCGGCGCCCGAAGACTGCGGTGGACGCCGGCGTCGAACCACGGCGAGTTAGGAGAAACGGAGGGTACCAAGAGCTTCAGCGTCTTCTTCCGCGTCGGTGGGTGGTGGACTCGTCCAACGGGGAGCACCACGTCGACGGCGACACTATCTCCGGCGGACGGCGGCTCGGGTGAGGATGGGGAACTCCGGTGGAGGGCTGCAAGCTACAAATTGAGGCGCGGGTCAGAACGAGGGATGCAAGGTGAAGCTACTGGCAAGAGAATGGAGGCGGAGGAGCACACACGGGGGCGAATCGGGCTGGATCCCGTGGCGGGTCGCGGCGGCCGGAGTCGAGGAAGGAGACCTCCTCGGGGCTCTACCAGTGGCTAGGCTTGCTCTAGGGGGAGTGCAGGGATGGTGGGCGCTCGAGTTGAAGCTCGGGGCCTCTATTTATAGGCAGATCGACGGGGTGGCCGTGAACGGAGAATCTCCGGCGAGCGATTACGGCGGAGCAGTGGATTGGCAGGTGGTTTGAGCGGCCAGGCAGCATCAGTGGAGGTTACTGGAGTCGTTTCACAGCTAAACGGGGTCGGTCTTGGCGTAATGGCGTCGGTCCACGGTGAGGTGACCGCGCGGGCTCAACAACGGCAGAGAGCGCGCTCCGCGCCCTGCGGTTCACAACGAGAGCGGCAGCGCATTCGGGGGAGTGGAAGGCCACGCGGCGGGCTCCGGTGGTTTGGGCGGCGCTGGGTGGCGTCGTCTGCGCCGTGTCTCCCGCTGGCGTCCGCAAAGCCGCCGCCGGCGTCGGTCACGGGGCGGCGCACCTTCTGCTGCTCGTCGCCGACGCCCGCAAGGCGCTAGGCGTTCGTGCGGTGCAGGAACAAGAGGGAGGGGACGAGGAGCAAGGCGACGCGGTGGCACTGGCGAGATCGACGTCCTCCTCTGAAGAAAACGACAGCAGCCACTGACCGAATCTCTGAACTTTCTGAACTTGACATAGACAGTGCACTGCAGGTGTCCGACAGAAGGTTTTGGCTATGAGATAAATTTTTCTGGAGCTGTAACTTGGTGAGGTGACCACTCAATGCACCCAAAGGCTGCCTGATTTTACTTGGAATTTTTGGAGAAGGTTTTGAATGAATTTCACCAAATTTGACAAATCTGGTCCAAACTTGCAGCAGGTGTAGTTTGAAAATTTTGAACTGAAGACCAGTGGATCTTCATGGTTCTAGGTTGAGGGTTCAAGGGACTAGGAGGGGGAAAAGGTTTGGGGGCAAGAATCAGGACAGAAAGTGGAGTTCCTTTGCAAATCTCCAAGTGCTAGGAAAGAAGGCAGAAATTTATTTGAATAGAATATAAATGGAAATACTCACATGGGGAGGTTCAACTTGCTGGATTTGATGCAAATCATGATCCAAAGGTGAGGAAAAGGTTAGGAGAGGGGATTTGCACTAAGGCCATGGCAAGAAGGAATTGTTGAAAGTGGCAAAGGAGTTTTCCAAAAGCCATAGTGCATTTCCAAAAAGATTTTCAAAAGTTATTTTCCCCAAATGAAAAACATTTTGTCTTGAGTCCAAATGAAAAGCAAGAACCTCCAAGACCAAAGACAGATCTTGGGTGGGTCCAAATAAAACTTGTGCCATAAAGAAAAATATTTGAGAGTGTGAGTTCTCTTGAAGAAAAAATTTTGATCACTCCCCTCAAGTCAATTAAAAACCTTTTGAAAAATCCAAATAAAAACTTGGGTGTCACAACACCTACCCCCTTAGGAAAAATCTCGTCCTCGAGATTTCTGCTGATCCTCAAATAGATATGGATACTCTGCCTGGAGGAAATCTTCCCTTTCCCATGTGGCTTCATCCTCAGTGTGGTTGCTCCACTGAACCCTGAAAAACTTTGTCGTTTTCTGACGGGTCCTCCGTTCAGACTCTTCTAGAATCTTTACTGGCCTTTCTCTGTAGGTGAGATCTGGTTGCATATCAATGTCCTCATGAGGTACATGCTTTTCTGGGTTGCTCACACATTTTCTTAACTGTGAGACGTGGAACACGTCATGGACGTCTGACAGCTCCTTCGGGAGGTCTAGTTGGTAGGCTACCGTGCCTCTTCGTGCCTTTACACAAAATGGTCCAATGAATCTTGGGGCTAGCTTCCCCTTTATTTTGAACCGTTGCAGACCCCTCATAGGAGATACTCGGAGGTATACGGAATCACCGGGTTCAAAGCTGACCTCACGGTGCTTCTGATCATAGTAGCTCTTTTGGCGGCTCTGTGCTGTCTTGAGTCTGTCCCGGATTTGTTTAACTTTCTCCTCGGCCTCTTTAAGCATGTCTGGGCCGAAGATACGGCTGTCACCTGTTTCTGACCAATTCAGCGGGGTACGACACCTCCGTCCGTACAATGCTTCAAAGGGTGCCATTTGCAAGCTGGCTTGGTAACTGTTGTTGTAAGCAAATTCGGCATACGGCAAACTCTCTTCCCAACTGGATCCATAGGTGAGCACACAGGCTCTTAGCATATCCTCTAGGATTTGGTTCACACGTTCCGTTTGTCCATCGGTCTGAGGGTGGTATGCTGTACTGAAGGCTAGTTGCGTGCCCAGAGCTTGTTGTAGGTGATCCCAAAATTTGGAGACGAATTGGGTGCCTCGGTCTGATATTATAGTCTTTGGGACTCCGTGCAAACAAACTATACGGGAGAGATAAAGTATTGCCAGTCTTTGTGTGGAGTAGGTAGTCTTCACGGGAATGAAATGAACAACTTTGGTTAGTCGGTCTGTGATGACCCATATGGCGTCATTCCCACGCTGTGATCGGGGTAATCCGACGGTGAAATCCATTCCTATTTCATCCCACTTCCACTCCGGTATCCTGTTTGGTTGGAGTAGCCCTGCTGGCTTTTGATGCTCGGCCTTGATGCGCTGACATGAATCGCAACAAGCAATAAATGTGGCTATATCTCTTTTCATACCGTGCCACCAAAATCTTTCCTGAATGTCCTTGTACATTTTGGTTCTTCCAGGATGAATCGAGTATGGAGCGGTGTGGCTTTCCGTCAGGATCTGTTGCTTGAGCCCCTCAATGTTAGGTACGCAAAGTCTGTCTCGGTACCATAATGTTCCTTCACTGTCGGTGACGAACTCGGAAGTATTACGAAGATTCATTTTCTTCTTTATGCCTTTGATGCTGGGATGTCCCTGTTGAGCCTTCTTGATTTGTTCCACCAGGGTGGGTTGTATCTCTAGGTTCGATACGGTGCCCTCGGAGACTAACATCAAGTTGAGCCTAGCGAACTCTCGCTGAAACTCAGGCCTCAAGTTTTGCGGACCGTCATTGTCCGGGCTGGGGTTTCGACTAAGGGCATCGGCCACTACATTTGCTTTCCCTGGATGGTAGTGAATACCGACGTCATAGTCCTTGACCAGTTCCAACCAGCGTCGTTGGCGTAAATTCAGCTCTAGCTGTGTGAAAATATATTTGAGGCTCTTATGGTATGTATATATTTCACAGCGATTTCCCAACAGAAAGTGCCTCCACTCCTTGAGTGCATGTATGACTGCTGCTAGCTCCAAGTCATGTGTTGGGTAATTTTCCTCATGTTTTCGCAGCTGCCTGGAGGCATATGCGACAACTTTGCCATCCTGCATTAGCACGCATCCGAGACCTTTTCGGGACGCGTCACAATACACTTCAAAGCTCTTGTGTATGTCTGGCACAGTTAAGACTGGTGCGGTTGTCAGCTTCTTCTTGAGTTCTTGGAAGCTCTGCTCGCATGCTTCCGTCCATACAAATTTCTTGTCCTTCTTGAGTAACTAGGTTATAGGTTTCGCCACAGTGGAGAACCCTTCAATAAATCTTCTGTAATATCCGGCCATTCCTAGGAAACTCCGCACATCTGTGACGTTGGCGGGCGGCTTCCAGTCCAGTATGGCCTTGACCTTTTCTGGGTCTACGGCCACGCCTTCTTGGTTCAGTATATGGCCTAAGAAACCAACTTGTCTTAGCCAAAATTCGCACTTGCTAAATTTGGCGTACAACTGATGTTTCCTCAATTCTCCCAAAACAATTCTGAGGTGCTCAGCATGCTCTTCTGGTGTCCTTGAGTAAACCAGAATATCGTCAATGAATACCACCACAAATTTGTCCATGAATTTCATGAACACTTTGTTCATGAGGTGGACGAAATATGCGGGGGCGTTCGTTAGTCCAAAAGGCATCACTGTGAACTCGTATAACCCATATCTGGAAGTGAATGCTGTCTTGGGGATATCCTCTGTCCGTACCTTCAATTGGTGATATCCCGATCTCAAATCAATTTTTGAGAATACCTTGGCCTGTGCGAGCTGGTTAAACAAATCATTTATTCGTGTCATCGGATATTTGTTTTTGATGGTGACCATATTGAGGGCTCGATAGTCTATGCACAGCCTCAGTGTCCCATCCTTCTTTTTGGCGAACAACACAGGCGAACCCCAAGGTGAGGAGCTGGCTCGAATAAATCCTTTGTCCAACAATTCCTTTATCTGCTTCTTCAACTCCACCAATTCTGAGGGTGCCATTCTATACGGCTTCTTATAGATGGGAGCGGTGCCAGGTGCTAGTTCGATGCTGAATTCGATCTCTCGGTCTGGTGGCATGCCTAGTAGTTCTTCCGGGAACACATCAGGAAATCGCATACCACTGGAACTTTTCTCAGTTCTGCAATGTCCATTTTGTTCAGTTTTGGTTGCTGTGATCGTGGCCTTTCTTGAGCGGAAACTCTTATAGTCTTGCCGTGATGGTGAGTGAGAATCACTGTCCGATTGAAGCAGTCAATGAATCCTTTGTTGGTGGTCAACCAGTCCATCCCTAAAATGACATCCAGTCCTTTACTTTCCAACACGATGAGATTCGCGTGGAATTGTAGTCCTTCGAACTCAATGACCACTCCTTGGCAGTAACCTTGAGCGATTTGCTTATTTCCGGGGGACTTGATGATCATAGATTTTTCCAAGGGAAGTATCGGAAAACCGTGTTGTGAAACAAAACTCTTCGAAACGAACGAATGGGAAGCTCCAGAATCAAACAAAACCGTGGCAGGTACTGTGTTGACAGGGAACGTACCGAGTACGATGTCTGGGGCATTCTGCGCTTCTTCCCTGGTCACATGGTTCAGGTGACCCTTCCTGTGGTTGTTGCTGGGGTTGAAGTTGTTGCGCTTGGGGGCTGGATTGTTTCCACCATTGTTCGGCTTGGGTGCCGAGTCTCTTGGCTTTGGGCACTGTTTAGCATAATGCCCTTGTTGACCACAAGCATAGCAGGTGACCCCTGGACGGTATGTGAACTCCTTGTCCCTGGCATGAAACTGTCCGACGGGCCTTGGCTCAGTAGTCGTGGATCTCCTTGCGTCTGTCCTTGGGACCTCAGTCTTGCCTCGGTTGCTGCGGGCAAGAGTCGTCTTGTCCCTCTTCCGCTTACGGATATCTTCCAGACTACGGCGCTCATTCTCCAAGGTGATGGCCTTGTCCACTAGCGTCTTAAAATCCGGAAAGGTGTGCACAATCAGTTGGCATCTCAGTGCCGGTGCCAGGCCGTCCAGGAATTTTTCCATCTTCTTGCTTTCTGTCATGTGCTCGTCGTAGGCATAACGAGACAGCTGGGTGAACTGACCGTTGTATTCTGTGACTGACATGCCTCTCTGCTTCAGGTCATCGAACTCCCTCTTCTTGATCTTTAGGATGCTTCTGGGGATGTGTGCCCCACGGAAGCCTTCCTTGAACTCTTCCCAGGTGATGTTGTGTTCCCTGGGATGCATGTGTAGGAAGTTTTCCCACCATGCTGCGGCTGCTCCAGTAAGATAGTGTGGTGCATAAAGCACCTTCTCATGATCTGAGCACTGAGCAATAATCAGTTTCCTTTCAATCTCACGAAGCCAATCGTCGGCTTCCAGCGGTCTATCAGTGTGAGCAAAAGTTGAGGGGCGAGTCTTCTGTAACTCAGATAACTTAGAATGGGGTTGATAGGGTTCACGGTGGTTTCCCATGTTGATGACATGGTTCATCATCTCTTGGTGCTGTTGCTGGCTTTGCTCGAAGAGACGGCATACTTGAGACAGTGCTGCTTCGCTGTCTTGTTGGCTGGACTGACCCTGTGTGAAATTGTTGCTGGTCTGTGTCCCGTAAACTTCTTCTGGCTGATTGGGCATGGAGCGAGTCCACGGGCGAGACATTTTTCCAGTCTGGGGTATTATTTGCAAAACCCATGAGAAAAAAAACTGTGTAGCACAAGAAAAATCTCGCAAAGGCAATAATCAAAAGGCTTCAAGGTTTTCAAAGAAACACAAATGATTTTTTTTTTGGAGAAGAAGTGCTTAACATAAATCTTACATGCGAAAAGCAAACACGTGATACAGCACTCAGGATGCGCGTACACATCCTGACATGTTATTAAAAACTAGCGTACTACTCCGGAAGGCAGCAAACACACCAATACAAACTATCATATAGGAATAAACAGCACATCATACAGGCAGACATAACACGCGGCTACTCGGTGCTCTCAGTCGGAGATGGTGAAGATCTCCTTCCGCTTGCCGATGGCAAGGCTCAGCGGTCCAGGAGAGTCAACCTCCACCTCCTCTCTAGCTGGCTCCTGGCGCGTGACGCTGCGCTGCGGTGATGGTGCGGGGGCGACTGGTGGTAGAGCGTGTGCGGCAGGCGGTGCGGCTCTGACTGGAGTAGGAGCGATGACTCGGTCGAACTCCTCAGTGGTAGGCAGACGGCGAGCAGTGGCCAAAACGGCCGGTGCATACGAGGCTGAAGACGAGACGAATGTCAGGGGCGGCGCCGTGTGGAGAAGCTCCTTCCTGCTGGCAGGACCGCCCCGGACTAAGTCCATGCGGGCAGCCACAAGATCATCTACGAGGTTGTCGAAAGACTCCTCCAGAGCCTTGAGATACTCCACAACCATCTCGATGGCTTCATCTCGTTCTCCCCGATGGCAGGCAAACGCATAGTGGCTGGTGTAAGGCACATGGCATGGGAGGTAGCGGTAGCGACGAGTCTTCATCATAGGAAGGATGTCCCGAAGGCGAGCTATCGCCTCGCGGGCAGCCATCTGCATGGCATGCCTCTCCGTAGGCATGGCCCTTCCCACAAAACGGAAGTGACGAGCAGCAGATCGTCCTCCCTTGAACTGCACAACAGCTTGGTGCATAGACACGTCGTCACTGAGCTTGTGTTGATAGAGTGTGAACTCCGGGCGAGCTGCTGGCCCGATTGCGAGCTTGGTGATGGAGACGAGGAGCTTGACAAACCCCTCGGGCACGTTGGTGAACACTCGATTCTCACAGCTGCTGCCAGCCATCTACAAAAGTAGGCAAAAATTCTGAGTAGTCATGTCATAAATTTATGATGACCAACAGAAAATAGCTACAATTGCAAAATGCTGAAAAAGCACAAAAACGCCAATAACCGATTAGCGATCGCACCTAGTGGCTTCCTACCGTCAGCCTGGCTCTGATACCAAGCTTGTCACGGCCGGTTTTTCAATAAAATAATTATTGAGAGACCAATCCCTTTTACGGACCAGCGAGGAAGAATTCCTTTTCACTGGTAGACAATATCTCGGTCACAGAAGAAAAATACCAGGAGTACTAAATATAATACAAGGTTGAGCAGAGACTGCCCAACAATTTATTACATGCACGCCGCTAAAACAAGACGGCGGATAGGGTGGCAAACTACTAACTCACGATAATAACGGTGGTGGAAATATCATCGCGAAGCGAGTGATATGATTCCAGAAGACTACAACTCATCGAGCGTCGGAGTGAGGCTCGAGAAGACTTATTGCGGGTGGCGGAAGCGTATACAATACAAGTGACCAATATCCGGGATCGCGCAGGACTGACTGGGACTCCTCTAGGCATCGGACGCGCTATCAAACTCTTCATCCAAGAGATCGCCTGCGTCAACATCTGGCCAAATCAACAAGCCAGGTGAGTACTATGAAAGTACTCGCAAGACAGTTCGGACATAAGGTATAACAAATGTAAACATGAAGCACATGAACAAGTTAACCAGTGCGATCAGACATAGAGATAATAAATACTGGGTGCCAAGCGAGGGTCTGAATGACGCCTCGAGCGGAAACTGCAGAATAGTAATACTGGTGCCAAACGAGTGTCTGAAAGACTCCTCGAGCGGAAAATGCGGAATAATAATACAGGTGCCAAATGAGTGTCTGAAAGACTCCTCGAGCGGAAAATGCGGAATAATAATGCGGGTGCCAAACGAGTGTCTGAAAGACTCCTCGAGCGGAAAATGCGGAATAATAAGGCCACAGTCGGGCGTCGAGGCGACACCACATAAAGGGCTTGCAACAGAAAATAAAGACAGTGCATGCCACAGTCGGACGTCTGTGCGACATCACATAAAGGGCTTATATTTAAAGTAAGAAACAAGTACACGCCACAGTCGGACGTCTGCGCGACGTCACATAAAGGGCTTATATCACAGCTCAATAATACAATCGTTCGGGAACATAAATTATCACAAGCATGCGACAAATATAAAGTTAGTCCATCCACAGGAATAACAATAAAACTGGATTTACCACTTGAGCTTGTTCACCGGGGACAAGTTTTTCACACGGATAGATATGGATGTAATGTTTACACTACTTGATCATGGATACGATGATTTGGAAAGAATTGACTCTGCAGAGTTTGTACTTAACCACAGCCAACGGATTTCAGTAGTCACGGGGACTAGTTCCGTCTACGGTGTTTTGGAAGGAACACGTCTAACCAGTACACACCCAATTCAACCATCCGAAGCCAGGGATCACCCTCGGCAACATTCAAGAAAAACCTTGAGACGGGGAGGCTACAACCTCGCGTAGCATGGGATCAAATTTCTATACGCGCGCTCTAAGGGGGTGCCCCCCCTCTCGGTCCCAACAGGAAACACCCATGCCCCCTGACCGGATGACTGGCTTTAATCCTGGGCCAAGGTACCATCTTCCCGGCCTCTCTGTTTGGTGTGTACACGGAAAGAGGTTACCAACTTACTAAACCGCATCCTGGCAATGAGACATGTGGTAGCACGGAAAGGGGAAAGAATGGTAACGTGGCTCCAACCACCACGTTAACGTCGGAGAAAGTCGGATGACGCAAGGCTGGTATGCTACAACAGTACCACCTTGCTGCCCTTCATGTCACCACATGATTAGGCCATCTCTCATCAGAGATCATCGCAACTTTGGAACATGCAGGAAAGGAACGATAACGTGGCTCCAACCACGTTAACGTCGGAGAAAGTCGGATGACGCAAGGCTGGTATGCTACAACAGTACCACCTTGCTGCCCTTCATGTCACCACATAATTAGGCCATCTCTCATCAGAGATCATCGCGACTTTGGAACAACCGGGTCGTTGCCTTACAAGCAACGAGGTATTTACCGACACTCATGTGCCACGCACAAACTCTCACGTGAACATGTAAAACACCTGTCATATCAAATGTTCAAAACATGCTTGCCTGGTTCGGAGAAGTCGGAGTCTAGCTCGGCGAAGTACGCGGCTCCTTCACCTCTTCCGGAACCTACGGCAATCACGAAACGGGTACTAACGTGAAAACCAACACTTGCACAGAAACTTTTCCAAATAATTTTCAAATAAATCCCATAAAAAACTAGACAAAATTTGAAGATTGTCAGAAAAAGAATCACTCAAAAATTCCTTTTTATTAAAAAGTTATAAAGGTTTCTGTCCAGGGACTTATCTGTAATGAAACAGAAAAGTTCCAGGGTTTTAACTGAGAAAACAGAAAACGCTTCGGTTGGGAATGCGCAAGCGCAAAGGAGAAAACGTATTTGCCCGAAGACGCCAACAGAAAACGGTTCGAAGGAGAATAGAATAGAGGCTGACAGGCGGGGTCCACCTGTCAGGTTTAAAAAGCTCGCCGGCGCCCGAAGACTGCGGTGGACGCCGGCGTCGAACCACGGCGAGTTAGGAGAAACGGAGGGTACCAAGAGCTTCAGCGTCTTCTTCCGCGTCGGTGGGTGGTGGACTCGTCCAACGGGGAGCACCACGTCGACGGCGACACTATCTCCGGCGGACGGCGGCTCGGGTGAGGATGGGGAACTCCGGTGGAGGGCTGCAAGCTACAAATTGAGGCGCGGGTCAGAACGAGGGATGCAAGGTGAAGCTACTGGCAAGAGAATGGAGGCGGAGGAGCGCACATGGGGGCGAATCGGGCTGGATCCCGTGGCGGGTCGCGGCGGCCGGAGTCGAGGAAGGAGACCTCCTCGGGGCTCTACCAGTGGCTAGGCTTGCTCTAGGGGGAGTGCAGGGATGGTGGGCGCTCGAGTTGAAGCTCGGGGCCTCTATTTATAGGCAGATCGACGGGGTGGCCGTGAACGGAGAATCTCCGGCGAGCGATTACGGCGGAGCAGTGGATTGGCAGGTGGTTTGAGCGGCCAGGCAGCATCAGTGGAGGTTACTGGAGTCGTTTCATAGCTAAACGGGGTCGGTCTTGGCGTAATGGCGTCGGTCCACGGTGAGGTGACCGCGCGGGCTCAACGGCGGCAGAGAGCGCGCTCCGCGCCCTGCGGTTCACGACGAGAGCGGCAGCGCATTCGGGGGAGTGGAAGGCCACGCGGCGGGCTCCGGTGGTTTGGGCGGCGCTGGGTGGCGTCGTCGGCGCCGTGTCTCCCGCTGGCGTCCGCAAAGCCGCCGCCGGCGTCGGTCACGGGGCGGCGCACCTTCTGCTGCTCGTCGCCGACGCCCGCAAGGCGCCAGGCGTTCGTGCGGTGCAGGAACAAGAGGGAGGGGACGAGGAGCAAGGCGACGCGGTGGCACTGGCGAGATCGACGTCCTCCTCTGAAGAAAACGACAGCAGCCACTGACTGAATCTTTGAACTTTCTGAACTTGACATAGACAGTGCACTGCAGGTGTTCGACAGAAGGTTTTGGCTATGAGATAAATTTTTCTGGAGCTGTAACTTGGTGAGGTGACCACTCAATGCACCCAGAGGCTGCCTGATTTTACTTGGAATTTTTGGAGAAGGTTTTGAATGAATTTCACCAAATTTGACAAATCTGGTCCAAACTTGCAGCAGGTGTAGTTTGAAAATTTTGAACTGAAGACCAGTGGATCTTCATGGTTCTAGGTTGAGGGTTCAAGGGACTAGGAGGGGGAAAAGGTTTGGGGGCAAGAATCAGGACAGAAAGTGGAGTTCCTTTGCAAATCTCCAAGTGCTAGGAAAGAAGGCAGAAATTTATTTGAATAGAATATAAATGGAAATACTCACATGGGGAGGTTCAACTTGCTGGATTTGATGCAAATCATGATCCAAAGGTGAGGAAAAGGTTAGGAGAGGGGATTTGCACTAAGGCCATGGCAAGAAGGAATTGTTGAAAGTGGCAAAGGAGTTTTCCAAAAGCCATATTGCATTTCCAAAAAGATTTTCAAAAGTTATTTTCCCCAAATGAAAAACATTTTGTCTTGAGTCCAAATGAAAAGCAAGAACCTCCAAGACCAAAGACAGATCTTGGGTGGGTCCAAATAAAACTTGTGCCATAAAGAAAAATATTTGAGAGTGAGAGTCCTCTTGAAGAAAAAAATTTGATCACTCCCCTCAAGTCAATTAAAAACCTTTTGAAAAATCCAAATAAAAACTTGGGTGCCACACCTGTTCTCCTCTCCTCACTCTGTTCTTCTCTCCCGACGCCGCCACACCGCCGGCCGCCGTTCTGCTGCTCCCCCGTGGCCATGGTGTCGTGGAGCGACGAGACCAGTGAGGATTCAGTCATGAACATCTCCTCCTCCTGCGATGGCATCATCCAGGTTAGTTTGCTACAGCTAGGGTTAGGGTTAGGGTTAGTGAATTGGGGATTTTGTGAATGAGCTCGAGCTGAACCTAGGTTTATCTTTGCTTGCTCCCGCAGCTTCCAGCTACGATGCACGATCCGAATTTCAATGGCACTGACGCAGATGTGAATGTTTTGTGCGAACACGGCGAGCCGGCCGAGCGCTTTGTTGCATTTGAAGGGATGCACACCGGCAGGAGGTTTATAGGATGTGCTAAGAAGGTATGATCCTTTATAAAGGAAGGTGTTCATTGCTTAATGTTTTGTTTACGTAGTTGTTAAGCTTTGTTTAGTTTGGTCTTTGTTTACCTTTATCTGACATGCCTTGTCATCATATGGTACACATTGTTTATTGTGGTTAGTGATTACTGCTTTGTTTATCAAGTTGTTAAGCTTGGTTAAGTGCTTAGTCTTTGTTTAACTTGTTTTATCCAGTGAGTGGATGGTAGTCATTGTTTATTATGGTCAGTGCTTACTTACTTGTTTAACAGTGGTCATTGTTTATTGTTTTGCCGTGTGATATGTTTGCTGCACATATTAGAACCCCTGAACATGTTTGCTTATGGAGTATGGCACTTAACAGTGGTCTTCATCCTACTCACTTAGATGATTCTTTATTTTTTTATTGTTTATTTTACAGGAAGGCATAAACTGTGGAGTAGTTCAATGGATTGATTTTGAATGGCCAGACTCAATGGAGAAGGCATTGGCCAAGTTATGGGATATGTATGAGGAGATTAAGTCAGCTAGGACCAATGACAATCTGGAGAGTTCCTTTGCAATTCACAACCTGACAGAAGAGAAGAAGAAACTACAGGAGAATTATGATAGTTTGTATGCTGATGTCAATGCTCTCTTGGATGCCCAGCAACAGAGGGGTCTGGAGTTGAACAATCAAAAGGAGCAGAAGCAATGTCTTGATGTGAAGATTGCAGAGCTAGAAACTGTAGTGGGCAACTTGAAGGCAGAGCTGGCAAAGAAAGAGGAGGAGAAGAAGAAAGTACATGAGGACTATGACAGTTTGTATGCTGATGTGAATGCTCTCTTGGATGCCCAACAGCAGAAGGGTGTGGAGTTAAACAATCAGAAGGAGCAGAAGGAATATGTTGATGTGAAGATTGCTGAGCTAGAAATTGTAGTGGGCAACTTCAAGGTAGAATTGTCAAAGAAAGAGGGGGAGAAGAAGCTGCTGCAAAAATATGAGACTCTAGTGAACCTGACAGGTGCTCAAGCCAATGTGATTAGGAACTTGAAGTTCAATCATTTGAAGGAGAAGGAAAGGCTGACAGAAGAGAGGCTTAAATGCAGCATCACATTTCTGAGCTTCAAAAGTCTGAGGAGAAGATAAAGTGGAAGCTTCAGGGGGTGAAGGCCATCTTAGATGAGTAGGGGTGTCTTCTAGTATGATAATCATCTATCTGTATGTAGATGATAGTCTTCTATGCAAAACTTTAGTATGAACTTGGTCCTCAACTACTTTAACTATGTATTTTGTGATCCATGGTGTTGGGTCCAGCAGTGTTGTAATGTAGATGATAATCATCTATTTAGTACTTTAGTTTGAATTTGTGAACCCAGTAATTTAAGTATGTATTTTGTGATCCATTGTGTTGGATCCAACCTTGATGAACCTTTATGAATGTGAGTCAAATTTGAAGTTATATGCTTTATGTGCTTAGTACAATTTGGTTTTATATGGTGTAGATGATTATCATCTATTCAGTATTTGAGTATGAATCTGTGAACCAAGTAATTTAACTTACTATTTTGTTATCAATGGTGTTGGATCCAATTTGACCCCCATTTCATCGATTCATCGACAAAATGGCCCTAGGGGTACCTTGACCACCATTTCATCGATTCATCGAAAAAATGGCCCTAGGGGTACCTTGACCACCATTTCATCGATTCATCGACAAAATGGCCCTAGGGGTACCTTGACCACCATTTCATCGATTCATCGACAAAATGGCCCTAGGGGTACCTTGACCACCATTTCATCGATTCATCGACAAAATGGCCCTAGGGGTATCTTCACCCTCATTTCATCGATTCATCGACAAAATGGCCCTAGGGGTACCTTGACCACCATTTCATCAATTCATCGACAAAATGGCCCTAGGGGTACCTTCACCCTCATTTCATCGATTCATCGACAAAATGGCCCTAGGGGGACCTTGGCCACCATTTCATCGATTCATCGACAAAAAGGCCCTAGGGTACCTTGACCACCATTTCATCGATTCATCGACAAAATGGGCCTAGGGGTATCTTCACCCTCATTTCATTGATTCATTGACAAAATGGCCCTAGGGGTACCTTGACCACCATTTCATTTATTCATCGACAAAATGGCCCTAGGGGTACCTTGACCACCATTTCATCGATTCATCGACAAAATGGGCCTAGGGGTATCTTCACCCTCATTTCATCGATTCATCGACAAAATGGCCCTAGGGGTACCTTGACCACCATTCCATCGATTCATCCACAAAATGGCCCTAGGGGTACCTTCACCAACAAGTGTATAATTATCAAAACACCAAGACCATCATCAACAAGTGTTTAATTTTCCTAACAGCAAGACCATCATCAACAAGTGTTTAATTTTCCTAACAACAAGACCATCATATGGATCAAATTGAACATGGTAGCAGCAAGACCACCATATGGATCATCAAATTGAACATGATAACAGCAAGAACAGCATCATAGTGCATAATTCTCATAAGAGCAAGCCCATCAATAGTAGTTATTACAGTACCATAACATCAAACCAGCATGAGTTGTTCCCAAAATAGATCATAGCAATTAGCAATTTTGCCTGATCACATCATCAACAGTTTTTCCAAAGCACATTAGTTCCCTGAAGCATAAAAGTAATCCTTCAGCCTTGATGGTTTCTTCCTTTGTCTTGGTGGCAAGAAGGCTGTCCTTGTTGCTGCAGCTGAGCTGCTTGGCCTCCTAGCTGGAGCTGCTGAGCTGCTTGGCCTCCTAGCTGGAGCCGCTGAGCTGCTTGGCCTGCTTGCTGGAGCTGCTGAGCTGCTTGCCACTGGTGGTGCCCTGCTTTCTAGAGCTGCTGAGCTTCTTGCCACTGGTGGTGCCCTGCTTGCTGAAGCTGCAACAGATAAAGCTACAGTAGTAGATGTGGTACGTATCGTGGTTCTAAGTCTGGCAGTAAGTATAGGGGGTACGAATGAGGAGGCAAGGTCCTAGCTATGGTGAGATTGTACGCAAGTGTTTACGAGTTCAGGCCCCTCTCGAAGGAGGTAAAAGCCCTACGTCTCGGTGCCCTGAGGCAGTCGACTGGATTATGGGAGTGTGTGTTACAGGGGGTGCGAACCCTTGTCCCAGAGGAGGGGGTGGCTTATATGGAGTGCGCCAGGACCCCGGCCATCCCCCATTACAAGGAGTTCAATGTACATAAAGACGTGGCGTTACTGATAACGCCAGCCATAAGTGCTATTAATGATCTTAAAGACTACGGAGTGAACGCCTGACCGTTGCAGTTCTGAGTGACTCCTGGTCTTCAGTAGGTCGAGTGGTTTCTTGTATGGTCGAATGACATCAGGAAGGAGGGGTACCCGAGTGATTGATTGGTTGAGTGGATTGCACTCGACGCCTTCACTGGGCACTCCTTATTGTCTCTTGGGCTTCTTTGCTTCTAGGGTAGTGACCTTGGGTAGGGCGTATAGGTCAGGCCTATGACCCTACCCTAGGTCTATATCATCATCATTAGCCCCCGAATGGATTAAGGTCCGAGTGAAAAGAAGTTGAAGTTACTCTTGCTTCGACTCTTGAGCTTCACAAGTATCTATGTTGAGCTGGAAGCCCGTGTTGGCACTTCGGCTTCGCTACAGTCGCCTTGATCGATTCAGAAGTTGCCGAGTGGATTCATATCGTCACCTGTCGAGTGTTACTTTTGACGCGAAATCTTTGACGCGATTGGTTACGGCATATCCCGGATCTCACGGGATTCGAAATTTTGGGGAAGTGCGCGAGGCGGAGCGCGCCGTAGTAAGCGGGATGGATAGACAGGAGCGCCTCGATCTCCACGCCACCTTTTTCGCCATGTACCCAACGCGCGACTGTTGTGGGATTTGACAGGATTGCCCGGGCCCACACGTCAGCCACTCGGAAGCGGGCCCTTAAAAGGCGACGGGGCCGAGGCGTTTGCACTGTGCGTGCCCATTCTCCCTCTTCCTCCTCCGCTTCTCCACTGCATCTTGCTCTTCCGCTCTCGACGCCGCCGCCCTGCCACCAAGGTGAAGGACAAGACGGCGGCGCTGGAACGCGCAAAGAAGGCGACGGGGGCGGCGAAAGGCAAGAAGACGAATCGGGGGTCGTCGTCGAGGTCTGCGCTGCCGCCGGGTTGGATCCAGGGCGATTGGATCCGATCTTCGCTCCGGTCGGAGGACTTGGAGGAGCCGGCTGACTCCGGCCTGATCGTCAACGGGGCTGCGAGGCTGCCGGAGGGGGAAACGGAGCCTCAGCCTCGACCGGGTGAGTGCGTTCTGCTCGCCACCCACGTCGACCGCGGTTTCTCCCTTCCCCCGCATCATTTCTTCTGGGGTTTCTTGAACTTTTTCGGAGCCCAACTCCATCATTTCTTTCCCAACGCCATTACATACCTCGCTGCGTTTGTGTCCATGTGCGAAAAGTTCCTGGGTTGTCGACCGCACTGGGGTCTTTTCAAGCATATCTTCACAATCTGCTCCCAGTCGGTGAAGAAAGCGAATTCGAGTGATGAGAGAACACACGTTATCCAAATGTGTGGGGGCTTGGTTATCCAGAAGAGGAAAAGGAGTTCTTTCCCCTCCATGACACTTCTTGAGTCGGTCAGGGGCTGGCAGTCGACCTGGTTCTACTGCCAGGACATTGCGACTCCAGGTCAGTCGACTGGACTTCCCCCTTTTTCTTTAGATCGCGCCCAGCAACCTTCTTCACTGAAAGTGACCGCTGTGGAGAGGGTGGAAACGAACATGTTGGTCAAGAAAGTGGTCCAGTTGATCAATCAAGGTGTCATCGGCATGGACTTGTTGGAAGTGTTTCTCAGTCGACGCATCCAGCCGCTCCAGGCTTGTGATCACTCGATGTGGATGTACTCTGGAGCCAACGACACCGCTCGGGTTCATCCAGAGGAAGTTTCGGCCAAGACAGTGGCCCTGTGGCTGAAGGGTATTACAGAAACAAGGACAACCTCAGGGGAGCCAGGAGAGTCGACCCATTCAGCGACAGCAACCAGCCAGATAAGGTTTGGTCTCTGCTACCGACTGTACTTCAATATGTTTTGCGACGGTCTTTGAATCCGACTGATATCTGCTTGACTTCTTGTCTTGTAGGTTTACATTGACATGTACTCGATGCCCAATTGTGAACAAGCTCTGGAGCAAGACCAGGAGGGAGAGGACAGCGCGAAGAAAAGCGGCGATTGGCAATCTCCAGAAGACGATGACGAGGAGGAAAGCGATGAGTCAGACGATGACGAGATAGTTGACTCACCACCTCGCACGGAGCGTCGATCCAAGCTACTCCATGATCCAGCGGGCGGGCGTGGCAAAACCGTGGCTCCATGCACTCAAGCATAGAAGCGCACTCGGACTTCGACTCCAGAGCCGACGGAGAAGGTCGCCAAGCAGCCCAAGGTCGTCCCCTCAAAGTCTCGGAAGACTTTGCCCAAGATCAAGATGGACGTCCCTGTTGCCTCTGGGTGAGTGTTCTTTCTTTCTGCTTTTTCTTCCACCGACTGATACTTCTGTTCTGACCGAATGGATTATAATCTTTTCCAGCCCAGCCTCAGCCGCGACTGATATGGACGTTGACAAGGCCCCAGGTGACGAGGAAACCGATGACACGGCCACCTCCAAAGCTAGTATGTTCCATTCGACTTGAATTTATTCTGCCGATTGAATTGTTGGCCGATTGAACTTTTGAGGTTACTTTTTGTTGCAGCTCCATGGGACGTTATTGAGCTTTCGGATGATGAAGAAGAAGTGCCTCTGAGAGAGAGGAGGAGGAGGGGCAGGGCGTCAAGCAGGAAAGCGCCCGAGGGTTAGGTCCCTCAGTCGACACCGGTGCTTGAGACAGTGGTCCAGCGATCCGGACATCCGGCTCGGACCAATGTTACCTTTGCCAATCCGCTATCGACTGACCATCCATCAGGGTCGATTGCTCAGACCTCTGCCGCTCCAGTACAACTCCATGCATCTGACCCTGTGGCTGCTTCGACTGCATTGCCATCATCGTGATACGTCTCCAATGCATCTATAATTTATGAAGTATTCATGCTATTATATTATCTGTTTTGGAAGTTTATGGGCTTTATTATACACTTTTATATTATTTTTGGGACTAACCTATTAACCGGAGGCCCAACCCATATTGCTGTTTTGCCTATTTCAGTGTTTCGAAGAAAAGGAATATCAAACGGAGTCCAAACGGAATGAAACCTTCGGGAGAGTTATTTTTGGAACGAAGGCAATCCAGGGGACTTGGAGTGCACGTAAGGGAAGCAACGAGGAAGCCACGAGGCAGGGAGGCGCGCCCCCACCCTCGTGGGCCCCTCGTGGCTCCCCTGACAGACTTCTTTCGCCTATATATGTCCATATACCCTAAAAACATCGAAGAGCACAATAGATCGGGAGTTCCGCCGCCGCAAGCCTCTGTAGCCACCAAAAACCATTCGGGACCCTGTTCCGGCACCCTGCCGGAGGGGGGATCCCTCACCGGTGGCCATCTTCATCATCCCGGCGCTCTCCATGACGAGGAGGGAGTAGTTCACCCTCAGGGCTGAGGGTATGTACCAGTAGCTATGTGTTTGATCTCTCCCTCTCTCGTGTTCTTGAGGTGATACGATCTTGATGTATCGCGAGCTTTGCTATTATAGTTGGATCTTATGATGTTTCTCCCCCTCTACTCTCTTGTGATGAATTGAGTTTTCCCCTTAAAGTTGTCTTGTCGGATTGAGTCTTTCAGGATTTGAGAACACTTGATGCATGTCTTGCATGTGCTTATCTGTGGTGACAATGGGATATCACGTGAGCTACTTGATGTATGTTTTGGTGATCAACTTGCGGGTTCAGTGACCATGTGAACTTATGCATAGGGGTTGGCACACGTTTTCGTCTTGACTCTTTGGTAGAAACTTTGGGGCACTCTTTGAAGTACTTTGTGTTGGTTGAATAGATGAATCTGAGATTGTGTGATGCATATCGTATAATCATGCCCACGGATACTTGAGGTGACAATGGAGTATCTAGGTGATATTAGGGTTTTCGTTGATTTGTGTATTAAGGTGTTATTCTAGTACGAACTCTATGACAGATCGAACGGAAAGAATAGCTTCGTATTATTTTACTACGGACTCTTGAATAGATCGATCAGAAAGGATAACTTTGAGGTGGTTTCGTAGCCTACAATAATCTCTTCGTTTGTTCTCCGCTATTAGTGACTTTGGAGTGACTCTTTGTTGCATGTTGAGGGATAGTTATATGATCCAGTTATGTTATTATTGTTGAGAGAACTTGCACTAGTGAAAGTATGAACCCTAGGCCTTGTTTCCCAGCATTGCAATACCGTTTACGCTCACTTTTATCATTAGTTACCTTGCTGTTTTTATATTTTCAGATTACAAAAACCTATATCTACCATCCATATTGCACTTGTATCACCATCTCTTTGCCGAACTAGTGCACCTATACAATTTACCATTGTATTGGGTGTGTTGGGGACACAAGAGACTCTTTGTTATTTGGTTGCAGGCTTGCTTGAGAGAGACCATCTTCATCCTACGCCTCCCACGGATTGATAAACCTTAGGTCATCCACTTGAGGGAAATTTGCTACTATCCTACAAACTTCTGCACTTGGAGGCCCAACAACGTCTACAAGAAGAAGGTTGCGTAGTAGACATCACATCGCTCTTCACTGCATACCAGACTCCAGATGACTCACCGAGTGCCGCCAGGGAGGCCCTTCTCTAGGTAAATCTCGTGATGGAGCAGATGAAGGTGGTGCATGAGGCCAGTCAGGTAGCTTATAACGCCAGCACCGCTCTGCAAACCAACGTCAAGGTTAGTTGATTCCCGACTGGTCTCTTGAATAATGATAGTTGCCACTGTTGCTTTGTTGTCCATATGGTGCTCTTGGATGAGCGTTTTGTAACCTATTATGTGCATCTATCAGGGGTCTGTGTTTCACATCCAATCACCCACTGGGGTGTTTTCTGTCTTAGAGCTGTATAGTTCTTCCACTTGAGTCGACTAGGTTGATTCGAGTGTTTTTCCGAACCAGTGGGGGCACGCAGAGTGCACCCACTGGGTGTAGTCCCCGAGACCGCGGTCGATTGTAGTCCCCGAGACTGGGTGTAGTCGGCTGGGGTCTGAGAATCTCCTCCTCCCCTTTTTTTAGTCATGCTAAGTGCACCCACTGGGTGTAGTCCCCGAGACTACTGTTGAATGTTTGATTCAGCGGTAGTCTTAGAACAACTTTCACTGTGATTGACTTTTGTTTCTGTCGACTGACATATCTTATTTGCTGACTGAAGAGGTCTTGTGATCTTGGGGCTCAACTTTCTGAACTGAATAAGAAGCAAATCAGCCTCAACCTTGATCTGGAACTGGCCAAGAAGAACCTCAAGAGTGCTCAGGACGAAGCATCTATCATGGGAGGTAACCAATCATCGACTGTCCACCTTGTGACTCGCTCTTCCCCATTTTTTTAGTCTCTTTGAACCGAGTGATTTCACTCGAACAAATGTGCGTAGTGAAAACCGTCAACTTCAAGCTCGTCTGAAGAATGTTATTTATTTAGAGAAAATGAAGCGGGCTCTGGAGAAGAAGGATCAGGATCTTGCTGCGGCCCAGAAGGAGGCGCGAGAGAAAACAGCGCTTGCGGACAAGAAGCTGGCTTCAGTCAGCAAGTTGGAAGAGGAGAACTCCAAGTTGAAGATCGCCGTCTCTTAAGCCAAGCGGGAGGTCGAGCAACTGAAGAAAGACAAGGACAGCTTGACCGACGAAGTTGGAAGCCTCAAGGCCAAGAAGGGCGAATTAGAGTCTTATCTGGGACAACTTGACTGACATGTCTTGTTAAACTGTCGACTCACTGTTTTTCCGACTGTGCAGAACTTTGTCAAGACTTTGAAGCAGAAACCGGGCGGGTCAAGACGGGCCTCGACCCCATAAATTGTCCTGTCAAAGATGACGTTGCAATGAATGTGCTGCGGTTGGAGTCACGCATGGATAGTGCTATTGGTTATCTTGCCCGAATGAAGGCGGCGATGTCGCGGGTTGACGCCAAACTCTGGCCCCAGGCGGAACTCTCACAGGATCTCGAGTCTCTGATGACTCGACTGAATCAAATACCTGACCGAGTGCAAGAATGGAAGAAATCATTTGCTCGCTGTGGCGCTGACGTCGCCCTGTCATTGGTCCGAGTGCACTGCAAGGATGTCAGAGAAGACAAGATGGCGGCCCCCAAGGTTATGAACACCAAAAAGCACAGTTTCCAGTCCTTCATGGACACTTTCCTTGACGCCGCCACTCGCATTGCAGACAGCATCGACCTTGACAGTTTCTGCGATCCAACAAGTCCTTCTCCTGACGAGTGAACAAAACATTGTGCCCCACTTTTATTTGCCTCGGAATGCCGAGTGATTATGTAACCGTTAAACTCTTTCAGGCTTGAAGCCTGAGCACTTCTGCCCGTTGTGGCCCTGAACTTTTGCAGGATTTATCTGAACTTGAATTCCCTTGAATATCATGGCTTTTGTTTTGGTTTTGAACTGTTTCTGAATGTCTTTCGATTCTGAGTGAACTTGATCTTTTTGCCTTTTGTCGAGTGAAGTGTACATTGTACTTGTGACGCAGCTCAGACATGGTGTTCAGTCGACACCTCGTTGTCCTTGCGGATCGGGATGGTACATTGTACTTGTTACGCAGCTCAGATGCGGTGTTCAATCGACACCTCGTCGTCCTTGCGGATCAGGATGGTACATTGTACTTGTGACGCAGCTCAGACGCGGTATTCAATTGACACCTCGTCGTCCTTACGGATCGGGATGGTACATTGTACTTGTGACACAGCTCAGACGTGGTGTTCAGTCGACACCTCGTCATCCTTGCGGATCGGGATCACTCATTGTACTTGTGACGCAGCTCAGACGTGGTGTTCAATCGACACCTCGTCGTCCTTGCGGATAGGGATGGAGCGTACGTTGTATTTGTGGCGTAGCTCAAAGGATATTTGTGACCTAGGCGAGTACGGGGCCGCATCTAAGCCCCCGAGTGGGAGGATTGCTCTCCACTCGGAATGTTTTTAACTTAGGCGAGTACGGGGTCGCAGCTAAGCCCCCGAGTGGGAGGATTACTCTCCACTCGGAATGTTTTTAACTTAGGCGAGTATGGGGTCACAGCTAAGCTCCCGAGTGGGAGGATTGCTCTCCACTCGGAATGTTTTTAACTTAGGCGATTTCGGGGTCGCAGCTAAGCCCCCGAGTGGGAGGATTGCTCTCCACTCGGAATGTTTTTTAACTTAGGCGATTTTGGGGTCGCAGCTAAGCCCCCGAGTGGGAGGATTGCTCTCCACTAGGAATTTTTTTAACTTAGGCGAGTACGGGGTCGCAGCTAAGCCTCCGAGTGGGAGGATTGCTCTCCAGTCGGAATGTTTTTTAACTTAGGCGATTTCGGGGTCGCAGCTAAGCCCTCGAGTGGGAGGATTGCTCTCCACTCGGAATGTTTTTTAACTTAGGCGAGTACAGGGTCGCAGCTAAGCCTCCGAGTGGGAGGATTGCTCTCCACTCGGAATGTTTTTTAACTTAGGCGAGTACGGGGTCACAGCTAAGCCCCCGAGTGGGAGGATTGCTCTCCACTCGGAATATTTTAACTTAGGCGAGTACGGGGTCGCAGCTAAGCCCCCGAGTGGGAGGATTGCTCTCCACTCGGAATGTTTTTAACTTAGGCGATTTCGGGGTCGCAGCTAAGCCCCCGAGTGGGAGGATTGCTCTCCACTCGGAATGTTTTTTAACTTAGGCGAGTACGGGGTCGCAGCTAAGCCCCCGAGTGGGAGGATTGCTCTCCACTCGGGATGTTTTTAACTTAGGCGAATCAGGTTCATGGCTAAGCCACCCACTGGGGGATTTGGACACAAGTGATTGCGAGGAACCAGTCATTAAGATACTGTAAAAATATTGTCTTTGGAAAATAAACTGAAGTGCTTTTATTACAACTCGTCGGGTCGAGTGATTTTAGGTATAGAAAGGACGAAGCAGCTCTGCGTTCCATGCGCGTGGCTCGTCCATATTCTTGGCTACATTGTAGATGTGGCATGCTCCATTGTGAAGCACCTTGGTGATGATGAAGGGACCTTTCCAGGCCGGAGCGAGCTTGTGAGGTCGTTTCTGATCCACTCGGAGCACAAGGTCTCCTTCCTGAAATGCTTGACCTCTAACATTGCGAGCGTGGACTCGACGCAGATCTTGCTGATAGATGGTCGACCGGACCAAAGCCATCTCACGCTCTTCCTCCAGGAGATCAACTGCGTCTTCGCGTGCTTGCTCAGCTTCAGCTTCTGAGAACAATTCCACTCAGGGAGAATTGTGCAGCAAGTCACTCGGAAGCACAAGTTCAGCGCCGTACACCAGGAAGAAAGGGGTTCCATCAGTCGACCGGTTGGGCGTTGTTCTCAGCCCCCATAGGACCGACGGCAATTCAGTCACCCAAGCTCCAGCATCATGCTTAAGGTCGCGCATCAGTCGAGGCTTTAACCCTTGAAGGGTCAAACCATTCGCCCTTTCTGCATGTCCATTCGACTGCGGGTGTGCGACAAACGCATAGTTGACCTGAGTGCCTTGGGATGCGCAGAACACCTTGAACTCATCAGAATCAAAGTTGGAGCCGTTATCTGTGATAATGCTATGAGGAACTCCATATCTGAATATCAACTCCTTGATGAAACTGACGGCAGTGCCTGCTCCAAGGTTTTTGATGGGCTTGGCTTCGATCCACTTGGTGAACTTGTCGACTACTACGAGCAAATGGGTGAAACCACTCGCGCCGGTCTTGAAGGGCCCAACCATATCCAATCCCCAGACTGCAAACGGCCAGACGAGTGGAATAGTCTTCAGGGCAGATGCAGGCTTGTGGAACATGTTGGAGTAGAACTGGCAACCTGCGCAGTTGTCAACTATATCTTTCGCCATCTCATTTGCTCGAGGCCAATAGAATCCCGCTCGGTATGCTTTGGCCATGATGATCCGAGAGGACGCATGGTGACCACAGGTCCCCGAGTGGATATCATTTAGGATCATTTGGCCTTCTTCCAGGGTGATGTAGCGTTGAGCCACTCCTGTGACACTTTCTCTGTAAAGCTGCCCTTTCATCACGGTGAAAGATTTCGATCGACGGACTATCTGGAGAGCCTCGTCTTCATCCTCTGGGAGCTCCTTCTTGAGAATGTGCGCGATGTACGGTACTGTCCAATCGGGCGTGACCACCAAGACTTCCATGATCAGGTCGACCACGGCTGGAACCTCGATCTCAGTTGGGTTGGTTGAACTTATCGGTTGCGGGGGATCTTCCTTGAAGGGATCTTCTTGTACCGACGGGGTATGGAGATGCTCCAAGAACACATTGTTGGGGATAGGCTTCCGAGTGGAACCTATCTTCACCAGATCATCAGCAGCTTGATTCTTGATTTGTGGTATGTGGTGGAGCTCCAACCCCTCAAACTTCTTCTCTAGCTTTCTCACTGCATTGCAATAACCTGTCATTGCGGGACTCCTGGCATCCCATTCCTTCATTACTTGGTTAACCACTAAGTCTGAGTCTCCATAAACCATCAAGCGCCGGACGCCGAGTGAAATGGCCATACGCAACCCATACAATAGTGCCTCATACTCAGCTTCATTGTTCGAAGAATGAAAGTGAATCTGGAGGACATAACTAAGCTTGTCTCATCGTGGGGACAATAAGACCACTCCTGCACCAGAGCAATTTAACATCTTGGATTCATCAAAGAACATGGTCCAATGTTCCGACTGAATTTGAATCGGCTATTGTTGTTCTGCCCACTCTGCGAGGAAATCTGCAATTGCTTGAGACTTAATGGCCTTCTTTGCCTCAAATTTGATATCTAAAGGAAGAAGTTCAATCGTCCACTTTGCCACTCGACCAGTTGCATCTCTGTTATTCAGAATCTCTGACAATGGAGCGTCGCTGACGACTGAAATTGAGTGATCAGAGAAATAGTGTGCAACCTTCTTCGTGGTCAGGTAAATCCCATAAACAAGCTTCTGATAGTGAGGATATCTCTGCTTGGATGGGGTTAAGACTTCTGAAATGTAATACACAGGGCGCTGAACTTTGAAGGCCTTGCCTTCTTCTTCCCGCTCGACTATGAGCACTGTGCTAACAACTTGTCCCGCGGCTGCGATGTAAAGCAATAGAGGCTCCTTGCTAACCGGAGCAGCAAGCACCCACTGGGTGGAAAGCAGGGCTTTGAGCTCCTCAAATGTTGCTTCAGCTTCGTCATTCCACTCGAACTTGTCAGACTTTTTCATCAGTTGGTAAAGAGGCAGTGCCTTTTCACCGAGGCGTGAGATGAATCGGCTCAATGCAGCCAAACAACCAGTAAGCTTCTGAACGTCATGCACACGCACTGGGCGTTTCATTCAAAGGATTGTGCCAATCATCTCTGGATTTGCGTCGATCCCTCGTTCGGAAATGAGAAAACCGAGTAACTTTCCACCTGGGACTCCGACTGTGCATTTTGATGGATTGAGCTTGATATCATACCTCCTCAGGTTGGCAAAGGTTTCAGCAAGGTTAGTCAGCAGGTCAAAATCATTGCGTGACTTAACCACTATGTCATTGATACGTCTCCAATGTATCTATATTTTTGATTGTTCCATGCTATTATATTACCTGTTTTGGATGTTTATGGGCTTTACTTTACACATTTATATCATTTTTGGGACTAACCTACTAACCGGAGGCCCAGCCCGTATTGCTGTTTTTTTGCCTATTTTAGTATTTCGAAGAAAAGGAATATCAAACGGAGTCCAAACGGAATGAAACCTTCGGGAGCGTGATTTTTGGAATGTACGTGATCCAGAGGACTTGGAGTGCACGTCAAGAAGCGATCGAGGAGGCCACGAGGGTGGAGGGCACGCCCTTCCCTGGTGGGCGTGCCCCTCTCTCATGGGCCCCTCGGGCGTCCACCGACCTACTTCTTCCTCCTATATATACCCACGTACCCCGAAACCATCAGAGGCGACCACGAAAAACTATTTCCACCACCATAACCTTCTGTATCCGCGAGATCCCATCTTGGAGCCTTCGTCGGTGCTCCGCCGGAGGGGGAATCGACCACGGAGGGCTTCTACATCAACACCATAGCCCTTCCGATGAGTTGTGAGTAGTTTACCATAGACCTTCGGGTCCATAGTTATTAGCTAGATGGTTTCTTCTCTCTTTTTGGATCTCAATACAATGTTCTCCCCCTCTCTCGTGGAGATCTATTCGATGTAACTGTTTTGCGGTGTGTTTGTCGAGATCCGATGAATTGTGGGTTTATGATCAAGTTTATCTATGAGAAATATTTGAATCTCCTCTGAATTCTTTTATGTGTGATTAAGTTATCTTTGCAAGTCTCTTCGAATTATCGGTTTGGTTTGGCCTACTAGATTGATCTTTCTTGCAATGGGAGAAGTGCTTAGCTTTGGGTTCAATCTTGCGGTGTCCTTTCCTAGTGATAGCAGGGGCAACAAGGCACGTATTATATTGTTGCCATCAAGGATAAAAAGATGGGGTTTATATCATATTGCATGAGTGTATCCCTCTACATCATGTCATCTTTATTAATGCGTGACTCTGTTCTTTATGAACTTAATACTCTAGATGCATGTTGTCGATGTGTGGAGTAATAGTAGTAGATGCAGGCAGGAGTCGGTCTACTTGTCACGGACGTGATGCCTATATACATGATCATGCCTAGATAATCTCATAATTATTCGCTTTTCTATCAATTGCTCGACAATAATTTGTTCACCCGCCGTTATACTTATGCTATCTTGAGAGAAGCCACTAGTGAAACCTACGGCCCCCGGGTCTATCTTTTATCATATTAAGTTTGCCATCTACTTTTATTCGCATCTTTACTTTTCCAATCTATATTATAAAATACCAAAAATATATTTATCTTATCATATTATCTCTATCAGATCTCACTTTCGTAAGTGGCCGTGAAGGGATTGACAACCCCTTTATTGCGTTGGTTGCGAGTTCTTTGTTTGTTTGTGTAGGTGCGTGGGACTTTTTGGGGAGTCTCCTACTAGATTGATACCTTGGTTCTCAAAAACTGAGGGAAATACTTACGCTACTGTGCTGCATCACCCTTTCCTCTTCAAGGAAAGCCAACACAAGCTCAAGAGGTAGCAAGAAGGATTTCTGGCGCCGTTGCCGGGGAGGCTTCCATCAAGTCAAGTCAAGTAAAGACATACCAAGTACCCATCACAAACTTATCTCCCTCGCATTTACATTATTTGCCATTTGCCTCTCGTTTTCCTCTCCCCCACTTCACCCTTGCCGTTTTATTCGCCCTCTCTATCCCAATCTCCTTTTTCGCTCTCTTTCGCTTGCCTTTTGTTTGCTCGTGTGTTGGGTCGTTTATCTTGTCACTATGGCTAGTTCACCTATCATTATTAATACTCCCGATCATGAAGTTCTCAATTTTAAACAAAGGGAGGGAGAAAAATTAAAAGATGCTTGGCATAGAATTTGCAATGCTCAAAATAGATCTACCAGGAAGCAATCCACTTCCGTTCTTCTTCGCAATTTTTATGTAGGCATTACCCCTTGGAATAGATATATTCTTGATACCATTACCGGAGGAAACTTCTTGGCTAGCCATACTTTTGGTGCCTATAATGCCATGTTAGATTTGTTTGGTCCACCCCCTCTTTTGGTTAATGGAACTGTTTTAACCTTGGAGCATGTCATGCAAAGGCTTGAAATTATTGAAAATAAAGCTGCCACTGTTGAGTTAATTGAAAATTTGGATAAAAAGATCCACAACCAGATTACCCAATATGGATCTAAGGTTGGGGTTACCTTGAAATTTTTTAAAGAAAAAGAACCTTTAGTTAATGAAAGGATAGATCTTGATTCTACAAGAATTAGTAAACTGGAGGATGTTATCACCAATTTAGGGTCTGCTTTTTCATTTGTGAAAAATACCTCAACTCCTCCTACTAAAATTGCCAAGGTCATGTATGTTCCTAAAATAAGGGTGAATCTTCTAGTAAAGATTGTGCCGATCTGTTCATCCCAATATTTTTGCTATCACTAAGGAACCTTTTGCTACAAATGAGTTTCTTGATTTCTTGCCTACAAGCTTAATCATTACTAAAAAGAAAGAAATTCCTAAGGATATTAAGTGCTCTATTAAAGAATTGAGTGCCAAGGATGGCACTACTTAGATCTATCCTTGTTTTTATGCCTAGCTAAGGGCGTTAAACGATAGCGCTTGTTGGGAGGCAACCCAATTTTCTTTGTGTTTTTGTTTTTGTTTCTGTTTAGTAATAAATTTATCATCTACCTTCTGTTTAGATGTGTTTTTATGTTTTAATTAGTGTTTGTGCCAAGTAGAACCTATAGGATTTTCTTGGATGATAACTATTTGATCTTGCTGAAAATTCCAGAAACTTTCTGTTCACGAAAACAATTGTTTAAAATCACCAGAACGTGATAAAATATTGATTCCAATTGCAGTAGATCAATAAACAAATTATCTAGGTCTTCCTATTTTCGTAGAATTTTTTGAGTTCCAGAAGTTTGCGTTAGTTACAGATTACTACAGACTGTTCTGTTTTTGATAGATTCTGTTTTTCGTGTGTTGTTTGCTTATTTTGATGCATCTATGGCTAGTAAAATAGTTTATAAACCATAGAGAAGTTGGAATACAGTAGGTTTAACACCAATATAAATAAAGAATGAGTTCATTACAGTACCTTGAAGTGGTGTTTTGCTTTCTTTCGCTAACGGAGCTTATGAGATTTCTGTTGAGTTTTGTGTTGTGAAGTTTTCAAGTTTTGGGTAAAGATTTTATGGACTATGGAATAAGGAGTGGCAAGAGCCTAAGCTTGGGTATGCCCAAGGCACCCCAAGATATTCAAGAATAGCCAAAAGCCTAAGCTTGGGGATGCCCCGGAAAGGCATCCCCTCCTTCGTCTTCGTTTATCGGTAACTTTACTTGGAGCTATATTTTTATTCACCACATGATATGTGTTTTGCTTGGAGCGTCTTGTATGATATTAGTCTTTGCTTTTTAGTTTGCCACAATCATCCTTTCTGTACACACCTTTTGGGAGAAGCCCACTTGTTCAGAATTTATTAGAATACTCTATGAGCTTCACTTATATCTTTTGAGCTAAATAGTTTTCGCTCTAGTGCTTCACTTATATTTTTTAGAGCACGGTGGTGGTTTAAATTTGTAGAAATTATTGAACTCTCATGCTTCACTTATATTATTTTGAGAGTCTTTTAGAACACATGGTATTTACTATGGTTATAAAATTGGTCCTAGAATGGTAGGCATCCAAGTTGGGTATAATAAAAACTATCATATAAAGTGAATTGGATGCTATGATCAATTTGATACTTGATAATTGTTTTGAGATATGGAGGTAGTGATATTAGAGTCATGCTAGTCGGGTGATTATGAATTTAAATAATACTTGTGTTGAAGCTTGTGATTCCCGTAGCATGCACTTATGGTGAACCGCTTTGTGATGAAGTCGGAGCATAATTTATTTATTGATTGTCTTCCTTATGAGTGGCGGTCGGGGACGAGCGATGGTCTTTTCCTACCAATCTATCCCCCTAGGAGCATGCGCGTAGTGCTTGGTTTTTGATGACTTGTAGATTTTTTGCAATAAGTATATGAGTTCTTTTGACTAATGTTGAGTCCATGGATTATACGCACTCTCACCCTTCCACCATTGCTAGCCTCTCTTGTGCCGTGCAACTCTCGCCGGTACCATACACCCACCATATACTTTCCTCAAAACAGCCACCATACCTACCTATTATGGCATTTTCATAGCCATTCCGAGATATATTGCCATGCAACTTTCCACCATTCCGTTTATATGACACGCATCATCATTGTCATATTGCTCTTTGCATGATCATGTAGTTGGCATCGTATTAGTGGCAAAGCCACCTCCATAATTTTCATACATGTCACTCTTGATTCATTGCATATCCCGGTACACCGCCGGAGGCATTCATACAGAGTCATATCTTATTCTAAGTATTGAGTTGTAAATAAATAAAAGTGTGAAGATCTTCATTATTAGAGCATTGTCCCAGTGAGGAAAGGATGACGGAGACTATGATTCCCCCACAAGTCGGGATGAGACTTCGGACTTAAAAAAAGGAGAGAAAGGCCAAATAAAAAAAGAGAAGGCCAAATAAATAAAAAAATGAGAGAAAAGAGAGAAGGGACAATGCTACTATCCTTTTTACCACACTTGTGCTTCAAAGTAGCACCATGATCTTCTTGATAGAGAGTCTCCTATGTTGTCACTTTCACATACTAGTGGGAATTTTCATTATAGAACTTGGCTTGTATATTCCAATGATGGACTTCCTCAAAATGCCCTAGGTCTTCGTGAGAAAGCGAGTTGGATGCACACCCACTTAGTTTCTTTTGTTGAGCTTTCATACATTTATAGCTCTAGTGCATCTGTTGCATGGCAATCCCTACTCACTCACATTGATATCTATCAATGGGCATCTCCATAGCCCGTTGATACGCCTAGTTGATGTGAGACTATCTTCCTTTTTTTGTCTTCTCCACAACCACCATTCTATTCCACATAAGTGCTATGTCCATGGCTCATGCTCATGTATTGCGTGAAAGATTGCAAAGTTTGAGACTACTAAAGTAGGAAACAATTGCTTGGCTTGTCATCGGGGTTGTGCATGATTAAATACTTTGTGTGATGAAGATAGAGCTTAGCCAGACTATATGATTTTGTAGGGATAACTTTCTTTAGCCATGCTATTTTGAGAAGGCATGATTACTTTGATTAGTATGCTTGAAGTATTACTATTTCTTATGTCAATATGAACTTTTATTTTGAATCATTTGGATCTGAACATTCATGCCACAATAAAGAAAATTACATTGAGAATTATGCTAGGTAGCATTCCACATCAAAAATTCTGTTTTTATCATTTACCTACTCGAGGACGAGCAGGAATTAAGCTTGGGGATGCTTGATACGTCTCCAACGTATCTATAATTTTTGATTGTTCCATGCTATTATATTACTTGTTTTGGATGTTTATGGGCTTTACTTTACACATTTATATCATTTTTGGGACTAACCTACTAACCGGAGGCCCAGCCCGTATTGCTGTTTTTTTGCCTATTTCAGTATTTCGAAGAAAAGAAATATCAAACGGAGTCCAAACGGAATGAAACCTTCGGGAGCGTGATTTTTCGAATGAACATGATCCAGAGGACTTGGAGTGCACGTCAAGAAGCGATCGAGGAGGCCACGAGGGTGGAGGGCGCGCCCTTCCCTGGTGGGCGCGCCCCCTGTCTCGTGGGCCCCTCGGGCGTCCACCGACCTACTTCTTCCTCCTATATATACCACGTACCCCGAAACCATCAGAGGCGACCACGAAAAACTATTTCCACCACCGTAACCTTTTGTATCCGCGAGATCCCATCTTGGAGCCTTCGCCGGCGCTCCGTCGGAGGGGGAATCGACCACGGAGGGCTTCTACATCAACACCATAGCCCTTCCGATGAGTTGTGAGTAGTTTACCACAGACCTTCGGGTCCATAGTTGTTAGCTAGATGGCTTCTTCTCTCTTTTTGGATCTCAACACAATATTCTCCCCCTCTCTCGTGGAGATCTATTTGATGTAACTCTTTTTGCAGTGTGTTTGTCGAGATCCGATGAATTGTGGGTTTATGATCAAGTTTATCTATGAGAAATATTTGAATCTCCTCTGAATTCTTTTATGTGTGATTAAGTTATCTTTGCAAGTCTCTTCGAATTATCGGTCTGGTTTGGCCTACTAGATTGATCTTTCTTGCAATGGGAGAAGTGCTTAGCTTTGGGTTCAATCTTGCGGTGTCCTTTCCCAGTGACAGAGGGGTAGCAAGGCACATATTGTATTGTTGCCATCGAAGATAAAAAGATGGGGTTTATATCATATTGCATGAGTTTATCCCTCTACATCATGTCATCGTTCTTAATGCGTTACTCTGTTCTTTATGAACTTAATACTCTAGATGCATGCTGGATAGCGGTCGATGTGTGGAGTAATAGTAGTAGATACATGCAGGAGTCGGTCTACTTGTCACGGACGTGATGCCTATATACATGATCATGCCTAGATAATCTCATAATTATTCGCTTTTCTATCAATTGCTCGACAGTAATTTGTTCACCCACCGTAATACTTATGCTATCTTGTGAGAAGCCACTAGTGAAACCTACGGCCCTCGGGTCTATCTTTTATCATATTAAGTTTGCCATCTACTTTTATTCGCATCTTTACTTTTCCCATCTATATTATAAAATACCAAAAATATATTTATCTTATCATATTATCTCTATCAGATCTCACTTTCGCAAGTGGCCGTGAAGGGATTGACAACCCCTTTATTGCGTTGGTTGCGAGTTCTTTGTTTGTTTGTGTAGGTGCGTGGGACTTTTTGGGGAGTCTCCTACTGGATTGATACCTTGGTTCTCAAAAACTGAGGGAAATACTTACGCTACTGTGCTGCATCACCCTTTCCTCTTCAAGGAAAACCAACGCAAGCTCAAGACGTAGCAGTCATCCATGTATGCTTCCACATTCCGACTGATTTGAGTGAGCAGGCACTTCTGAATAATGCGCATGAATGTGGCACCAGCATTCTTGAGGCCAAAGGGTATAGTAACATAGCAAAAACAGCCGAACGGGGTGATGAAAGCCGTCTTTATCTCATCTGGTCCATACAGTCGAATCTGATGGTACCCGGAATAAGCGTCCAGGAAGGACAGTCGCTCACATCCCACAGTTGAGTCGACTATCTGGTCGATGCGGGGCAGAGGAAAATGATCTTTCAGGCAGGCCCGATTGATGTGCTTGAAGTCAATACACATTCGCAGTGATTTGTCTTTCTTGGGAACCATAACAACATTGGCAAGCCACTCGGAGTGGTATATCTTGCGGATGAACTCAGCAGCCAGGAGCCGAGCCACCTCCTTGCCAATGGCCTTTCTCTTCTCCGTGCCGGACCGACGAAGATGCTCCTTAATGGGTTTTACTTTTGGGTCGACTCGCAAACGGTGCTCAGCCAGTCCCGTGAGTACACCTGGCATGTTAGATGGCTTCCATGCAAAGATGTCCCAGTTCTCACGGAGGAACCGGATGAGCGCTTCTTCCTATTTGCTGTCGAGTGTCGTCGAGATATGGGTTTGCGACGCCCCCGATTCAATCGTACACTATTCATACACGCAAATGTGTACGATCAAGATCATGGACTCACGGGAAGATATCACAACACAACTCTAGACACAAATCAAAATAATACAAGCTTTATATTACAAGCGAGGGGCCTCGAGGGCTCGAATACAAGCTCGATACACAAGCGAGTCAGCGGAAGCAACAATATCCGAGTACAGACATATGTTAGACAAGTTATGCCTTAAGAAGGCTAGCACAAAAGCAACAATGATCGAAGAGGCAAGGCCTCCCGCCTGGGACCTCCTAACTACTCCTGGTCGTCGGCGGTCTCCACGTAGCAGTATCCGTCGGCGGTGGCATCTGGCTCCAGGGATCCACCATCTGGTTGCATCAACCGGAAAGAAGAAAGAAGGGGGAAAAGGGGTAGCAAAGCAACCGTGAGTACTCATCCAAAGTACTCGCAAGCATCAGATCTATACTAAGTATGCATTGGTATCAAAAGGAAGGTTTGTATTTGTGGACTGAACTGCAGAATGCCAGAATAGAGGGGGAAGGCCTAGCCTATCGAAGACTAGCATCTTCAAGCAGCTCCAAGCATCTTGCAGCATGTAGAAGAGTATAGAATAGCAGTTTATAATTAACAAGCATGTTGTAGTATTAATGCCCAGAGATCCTTCCTCGACTCCCTGCGAGAAAGCAATCCCGGAGCCACATATCCATCACATATCAAGTATCCATTTCTAGGTGTATAAGATCAGGATACAAGTCTGAACGTCCATTACCGTGGACACGGTATTCGAATATATGTCTTCCCTGCAGGGGTGCACCACGTTACCCAACACGCTCGATCACTCTGGCCGGACACACCTTTCTGGGGTCAATGCCCGGCCTCGGAAGATCAACACGTCGCAGCCCTACCTAGGCTCAACAGAGAGGTCCCCGCCGGTCTACATCCTAAGCACTCCGGGGGTTTGGGCCCATCGCCCGCAGCACTCCGGGTCGTTGTGTGCAGGGTGGATACCAGCACTGCCTCGGATGGCCAGCACGATCCGACCGTGCCACAATGCTGAACTGGACGTCTGAAAAAGCTTCGGCTGATACTGCGACGTCGAGGCCCATAACTATTCTCGTGTGGTGGTTAGTGCGTAAAGGCCAAAGGCCAACTCAGAACAAATACCCAAACCTATTAGTGCATTATTAAAAGGAGTGACGGCTGTCGGGACAAGTCCGGAGCTATCACCCCCTCCTGGGTGATACCGCTAAACAGCCAGCTGCCACTGTCACATCGCACGGGTGCTCTCCGGGCCCGCCCGGCTTTCACAATGGTCTCAAGTGAAGTCAAGGTAACTGTGTGTCCAAACATCAAGGGGAAAACCCGAGGAATCACCCCTGGTGGATTCCACTCAATGTAATCATCAAGGTGAACGTAAGAGGGACCACCCTCAAGGTTCACACTTGAGGTGTTGAATGACAGAGCCGTATCGCGAATGGTGAAAGAGGAAATCACCCTCGATGACCACGACCGAATAGCTACACTACAGAATTATCATCATGAGTGCGTTATGAGGGATCACCCTCGGCAGTCGATAGTAGCTCTGCAGAGTCGAGCAACTAAAGGGGCGTGATGTGATGTGAGGTGTCGGGCTCTGATCATCGATCACGTTGATCGAGTCGTCGAAGATGAAGCAGGGGCAACAAGGACAAAGTGGGGGTCACTGATGGATCACTAACCAACCTATACTAAGCAGTTTAGGATAAGCAGGTAAGTAACAATAAGCAGGTACAAAAGCAGGCTATGCATCAGAATAGGAGCAATCAAATACAGTAGCAAAATCTAATGCAAGCTTGAGAAATGGAATGGGCGATATCAGGATGATCAAAAGGGGGGGCTTGCCTGGAAGCTCCGCTGAAACGGAAGAAGGGTCGTCGTCGACGTAGTCGATCACAGGGGCATCAGCAGCAGTCTCGGGGTCTACCGGAGAGAAGAGGGGGAAGAAACAGTAAATACACGCAAACATATGCACAACATGATCATATGCGGGGCTAGAGGTGTTCTAACGCAGTGCTAGGCGTTACTGGCGAAGGGGGAAACACCCGGGAAAGTTTTCCCGGTCCCGGACGTCTGTCAAACAGATGAACTGGAGGGGAAAGTTTGCAGGTTCGCTATGCTAGAGACGTGTGGCAGACGAACAGATAGCATATCCAGATTCGTCTCGTCGTTCTGAGCAACTTTGATGTAGAAAACCTTTTCATCTGAGCTACGGTTTAATTTATATGAATTATTAAAGTTTTAGCAATTTCTAAAATTAGTATTAAATCTAAAATGGGGTTATTGCATCAGCATGACGTCATCACGATGTCGGCAGCCAACTTAGTTAACCAGAGTCAACCCTGGCGTGTGGGGCCGTTCTGTCATAGACTAGTAACTAATTAATAGTTTTAATTAACTAAGCAAATTAATTAGGTAAACTAAACAGAGTTAATTAAGTTAATTAATAATATTACTAATTAATTATTATTTTATTTACTTTCTCATTCCTTTTTGTTTAGGGGGCTGACCCACATTTCATAGGGTATAACTAAAACTAAGCCTAATATAAATTGGTCTAACAAACGGCTTGTTTTAACTGGGGATTAGCCCCTAAGCTAGCAAAGGGCCGTCCACATACGGCTGTGGCAAAATCCAGCCACACACACAGAACACACACGCACACACAATGCTAGAGGTTAAAACTGTTTTCTGTCAACAGAAGATAGCATTTTGTGATTTTCATAGAATTTAATCCGCGCATCAAATGGATTTGGTCCAGTGGGGTAAAATGAAGTTTGTCAAGTGTACTTTCTTCTCATGTTTATTTTGGCCTGTTAGTAGCTTTTTTAACCGCTCATTAGAGGCCGTCAAGGGAGTTAGTTAGTGTAATATGTGCAAAGCTAACTAGTAGTACAGTAAGCAGCGGCAGTGGCTAGCATCAGCGTTAGCGGCCAGTAGTAGGATGCAGCAGCAGCAAAATGAGTAGCAAGAGCAAAAGAGAAGCAGCAGCATAGCAGCCGCATCAGTATTCGGTAGTAAGCTGCAGCAGCTATCACGGCAGCTAGCGGGACAGGGGGCACTGCCCGGGCGGACGTCCGCGCGCGAGGAGCAGGCGGGCGTAGCCAAGCGGCAGTTGGAGGCGAGGCCAGGGGCGGCCATGGCGCTCGGGCGTCGATGGAACCAGCAAAGCTGGGGACGACAAAGCCTGCGGAGGAGCGCGTTGGGTCCCTGGGCTTGTACGCAAGCGAAAGGCAGCGGGGCTGGACCAAATGGTCGCCGGGATGGGGCCGGCGATGAGGTTAGCGGCGGAGGCGTTCGGCCAACGATGGCGGTAGGGCTACGGGCTACGAGAGATGGCGCTAAGGGAGGGAAGAGAAGCGGTAGCTCACCATGGAGCTCAAGAAAGGCTCGGCGATGGTTTAGGAGCGCAGGCCCACCGGAGTGGAAGAAGGCTGCCGGTGACCCGAGGCGGACGAAGGTTGAGCACGGGGAGGCAGCGGGCGCCCCGGTGGCTTCCGGCCCGAGCTCGCCCACGTAGTCGAAGTAGGCGACGAAGGCGGTGCCCCCGACGCGGTCTCCGGCAGCGGGGAGGGCAGCGGCGATGGCTACGCCGGCGACGCGTCGATGGCAGAGCTCAGGAAGGAGGGGGATCTGAGGAGGGGAGAAAGAGAGGGAGAGGGAGGGGCATGGTAGGGTCGGGCACCGGGGAGGGGCGCCGGCTTAAGTAGGCGCCGGGGGGCGGCGGATGGGCGCCACGGCGACAGGGGCGTACCATGGCCGGGCGATGAGCGCCACGACCCCCCCAGCCACCCTGTAGCAGAAAGTGGGGAGGGGCCGGCTGGGTTGCCCACTTGCTCGATGGGCCAAAAGCCTGGGGGGTTTCTCCCCTTTTTATTCTTTTCCAGTTTCTTTCATTTATTTTTCTTTTATTTTGAATAGTAATTAGCTTTATAAAATATAGGAACAACACCTAAATTTGGTTTTACTAATTGTACCACTGCCACTTATAGTTTGAGGTTCAAATGAAATAGTCTAGTATTTTTATAATTTATAAAGCATTTAGTAATTATTTTTAACCACTGTTATATTCACAAAAGAGCATTAAAATACTTTACGAAAGTGTTGGGTCACCACCATATTTAGTTATGAAATATTTTCCACACTTTGAACATTTTATTTTGCGTGTTTGAGAAATTTGAATTCTGGACTTTAGTTTGAACTTGAATTTGGATTGCGATTTGGATCAACCGAGGATTAGCAACAGTAAGAGTGGTGATGTGGCACTATTAACTTGGGATTACTGTAGATTAATTATCCGGGCATCACAATTCTCCTCCACTACAAGAAATCTCGTCCCGGGATTTTAGGAGGTACAAGGAAACAAAACGGGGTATTCATCTCGAGGACGATCCTCGAGTTCCCAAGTGCTTCATCTTCAGAATGATTTGACCACTGAAATTTTAGAAATTTGATAGCCCTCAGACGGGCGTGACGTTTAGCTTGAACGAGAACGCAGATCGGATGCTCTCTGTAAGTGAGATCATCTTGCAGGGGTTGAGCTCTATAAGCCATGGGGTTGTTGCAATAAGACTTTTGACTTAGGGCATTGGCCATTACACTAGCCTTGCCAGGGGTATCAGAAATACCGTAGTCATAGTCTGTAATTGTTTTCATACATCGCTGCTGACGGAGATCCAGATCTAGCTGAGTAAAAAGATACTTCAGACTTCGATGATCGGTGAAGGTCTCACAACGAGTACCAAAAAGGAAATGCCACCACAACTTCAGTGCAAGCTTAACTGCAGCAAGTTCAAGGTCATGGACTGTGTAGTTCTTCTAAAAATACCTCTTGCAATTCACAAACGACTGGAGCGTTTTCAATTCTCACAAGAGGAGAAACGTTTAATGCATTCAAGGAATAAATGTGTGCTTTGATATTTCGAACCAAATGAACATGGTAGCTTACTATCTTTTTAGAAGGATGCAGTAGTTGGACGGTTTTAGTGACGCGGATGATAGAAGCGGTATGTGTTTTGAACCATTCCATTTTTAGAATGAGGTCAATGTTGGAAGACTTCAAAACAATGGGGGAAACATGGAATTCCAATCCTTCAAATTTAACGGGGACGTGGTGACAAACCATGGTGGTTCGACATTGGCCCGCAGAATGCAGCTCAGAATTTTGTCAAGTGATGACCGTCCAATAGGTAAGGAACACAGGTGGCTGTCCCACCATTAAGCAGTGGGACCTTTCAGGTAGTAAGCCGCGAAGGTGACATAGTTGGCAGGGGCTACATCAGCACACTCCAACTCGAAAGTGATGTCACGGAGTCAGTCATCAACATCAAGGGGCTGAGCTAAGCTGCGGTAGATGACGGCATTGAGACGCGCAAAGTTTTGCAGCATCACCGGGGCTGGTTGCTGATTCATATTGGGGCGTGGGAACTGAGCCATGACTCGTACCATGAACTGGCGATTCAGCTCCACTGATGTATCATTTCAGCCATGAATTCAGGAGGTGGTGGATTGTCAACCATCCCGCTAAAAACATCAGGGAGCGGTTCAACAAGGGGTGGAGCAAGTGTAAGGAGTCATTCATGATGTAAACAGAACAATGAGCAAAGGCGCGGTATGTACAAAACGGTAGTCATTGAAGACATACCGATACATATGCGGGGCAAATTACACGCTGCTCGTATGAGTTCGGATAAGAGAAACATCGTAGACATACTAGGCAGCACACATGCACGCAATGTAAGGATACAACAACGAGACATAGCAAAGGCTACATCATCGTCGGAGAAAACCACTAGGGCGAGGAATCTGCAGGGGACGACGCAGGGTGCCCTCGATAGAAGGATTTCTGCGGCCCGTGGACAAAGTGAAGCAGATCCTGGCTCCCAATTCAAGAAAGGCATGATACAAATCTCCGGGTGGATGTGATCACGAGAACCTAGGGTAGAGTTAGCAAAACCATTTAACCCGAATAGAAGAGAGATCAGAGTCCCAGATTATAGACGAGGAGTAAAAGATCCTAATACCACCCAATGGCGACGTGGGCCAGTAAGCCACACAGCCATGTTAGTAAATCAGTTTTTCAAACACTAGACTCAACCTCGACCAAGGAGTTGGAAAGGGGGGTTCCTATAGGCAGTCGGCTCTGATACCAACTTGTGACGCCCCCGATTCAATCATACACTATTCATACACGCAAATGTGTATGATCAAGATCAGGGACTCACGGGAAGATATCCAACACAACTCTAGACACAAATTAAAATAATACAAGCTTTATATTACAAGTCAGGGGCCTCGAGGGCTCGAATACAAGCTTGATACACAAGCGAGTCAGCGGAAGCAACAATATCTGAGTACAGACATAAGTTAGACAAGTTATGCCTTAAGAAGGCTAGCACAAAAGCAACAATGATCGAAGAGGCAAGGCCTCCTGCCTGGGACCTCCTAACTACTCCTGGTCGTCGGCAGTCTCCATGTAGCAGTATCCGTCAGCGGTGGCATCTGGCTCCAGGGATCCACCATCTGGTTGCATCAACCGGAAAGAAGAAAGAAGGGGGAAAAGGGGTAGCAAAGCAACCGTGAGTACTCATCCAAAGTACTCGCAAGCATCAGATCTATACTAAGTATGCATTGGTATCAAAAGGAAGGTTTGTATTTGTGGACTGAACTGCAGAATGCCAGAATAGATGGGGAAGGCCTAGCCTATCGAAGACTAGCATCTTCAAGCAGCTCCAAGCATCTTGCAGCATGTAGAAGAGTATAGAATAGCAGTTTATAGTTAACAAACATGTTGCAGTATTAATGCCCAGAGAACCTTCCTCGACTCCCTGCGAGAAAGCAATCCCGGAGCCACATATCCATCACATATCAAGTATCCATTTCTAATTGTATAAGATCAGGATACAAGTCTGAACGTCCATTACCATGGACACGGTATTCGAATATATGTCTTCCCTGCAGGGGTGCACCACGTTACCCAACACGCTCGATCACTAAGGCCGGACACACCTTTCTGGGGTCAATGCCCGGCCTCAGAAGATCAACACGTCGCAGCCCTACCGAGGCTCAGCAGAGAGGTCCCCGCCGGTCTACATCCTAAGCACTCCGGGGTCTTGGGCCCATCGCCCGCAGCACTCTGGTTCGTTGTGTGCAGGGTGGATACCAGCACTGCCTCGGATGACCAGCACGATCCGACCGTGCCATAATGCTGGACTGGACGTCTGACAAAGCTTCGGCTGTTACTGAGATGTCGAGGCCCATAACTATTCTCGCTTGGTGGTTAGTGCGTAAAGGCCAAAGGCCAACTCAGAACAAATACCCAAACCTGTTAGTGCATTGTTAAAAGGAATGACGGCAGTCAGGACAAGTCCGGAGCTATCACCCCCTCCTGGGTGATACCGCTAAACAGCCAGCCGCCACTGTCACATCGCACGGGTGCTCTCCGGGCCCGCCCGGCTTTCACAACGGTCTCAAGTGAAGTCAAGGTAACTGTGTGTCCAAACATCAAGGGGAAAACCCGAGGAATCACCCCCGGTGGATTCCACTCAATGTAATCATCAAGGTGAACGTAAGAGGGACCACCCTCGAGGTTCACACTGGAGGTGTTGAAGGATAGAGCCGTATCGCGAATGGTGAAAGAGGAAATCACCCTCGATGACCACGACCGAATAGCTACACTACAGAATTATCATCAGGAGTGTGTTATGAGGGATCACCCTCGGCACTCGATAGTAGCTCTGCAGAGTCGAGCAACTAAACGGACGTGATGTGATGTGAGGTGTCGGGCTCTGGTCATCGATCACGTTGATCGAGTCGGCGAAGATGAAGCAGGGGCAACAAGGACAAAGTGGGGGTCTCTGATGGATCACTAACCAACCTATACTAAGCAGTTTAGGATAAGCAGGTAAGTAACAATAAGCAGGTACAAAAGCAGGCTACGCATCAAAATAGGAGGAATCAAATACAGTAGCAAAAGCTAATGCAAGCATGAGAGAATGGAATGGGCGATATCGGGATGATCAAAAGGGGGGGCTTGCCTGGAAGCTCCGCTGAAACGGAAGAAGGGTCGTCGTCGACGTAGTCGATCACAAAGGCATCAGCAACGGTCTCGGGGTCTACCAGAGAGAAGAGGGGGAAGAAACAGTTAATACACGCAAACATATGCACAACATGATCATAAGCGGGGCTAGAGGTGTTCTAACGCAGTGCTAGGCGTTACTGGCGAAGGGGGAAACACCCGGGAAAGTTTCCCGGTCCCGGACGTCTGTGAGACAGATGAACCGGAGGGGAAAGTTTGCAGGTTCGCTATGTTAGAGACGTGTGACAGACGAACGGACAGCGTATCCGGATTCGTCTCGTCGTTCTGAGCAACTTTGATGTAGAAAACTTTTTCATCCGAGCTACGGTTTAATTTATAGGAATTATTAAAGTTTTAGCAATTTCTAAAATGACTATTAAATCTAAAATGGGGTTATTGCATCAGCATGATGTCATCACGACGTCGGCAGCCAACTTAGATAACCAGAGTCAACCCTGGCGTGTGGGGCCGTTCTGTCATAGACTAGTAACTAATTAACAGTTTTAATTAACTAAGCAAATTAATTAGGTAAACTAAACAGAGTTAATTAAGTTAATTAATAATATTACTAATTAAGTAAGTAATTAATTTTCTTATTTACTTTCTCATTCCTTTTTGTTTAGGGGGCTGGCCCACATGTCATAGGGTATAACTAAAACTAAGCCTAATATAAATTAGTCTAACAAAGAGCTTGTTTTAACTGGGGATTAGCCCCTAAGCTAGCAAAGGGCCGTCCACACACGGCTATGGCAAAACACAGCCACACACACAGAACACACACGCACACACAATGCTAGAGGTTAAAACTGTTTTATGTCAACAGAAGATAGCATTTTGTGATTTTCATAGAATTGAATCCGCGCATCAAATGGATTTGGTCCAGTGGGGTAAAATGAAGTTTGTCAAGTGTACTTTCTTCTCATGTTTATTTTGGCCTGTTAGTAGCTTTTTTAACCGCTCATTAGAGGCCGTCAAGGGAGTTAGTCAGTGTAATATGTGCAAAGCTAACTAGTAGTACAGTAAGCAGCAGCAGTGGCTAGCATCAGCGTTAGCGGCCAGTAGTAGGATGCAGCAGCAGCAAAATGAGTAGCAAGAGCAAAAGAGAAGCAGCAGCATAGCAGCCGCATCAGTATTCGGTAGTAAGCTGCAGCAGCTATCACGGCAGCTAGCGGGACAGGGGGCACTGCCCGGGCGGACGTCCGCGCGCGAGGAGCAGGCAGGCGTAGCCAGAGGCAGGAGCAGGCGGCAGTTGGAGGCGAGGCCAGGGGCGGCCATGGCGCTCGGGCGTCGATGGAACCAGCGAAGCTGGGCAAGTCAAAGCCTGCGGAGGAGCGCGTTGGGTCCCTGGGCTTGTACGCAAGCGAAAGGCAGCGGGGCTGGACCAAATGGTCGCCGGGACGGGGCCGGCGATGAGCTTTGCGGCGGAGGCGTTCGGCCAACGATGGCGGCAGGGCTACGGGCTACGAGAGACGGCGCTAAGGGAGGGAAGAGAAGCGGTAGCTCACCGTGGAGCTCAAGAAAGGCTCGGCGATGGTTTAGGGCCGACCGGAGTGGAAGAAGGCTGCCGGCGACCCGAGGCGGACGAAGGCTGAGCACGGGGAGGCAGTGGGCGCCCCGGTGGCTTCCGACCCGAGCTCGCCCACGTAGTCGAAGTAGGCGACGAAGGCAGTGCCCCCGGCGCGGTCTCCGGCAGCGGGGAGGGCAGCGGCGATGGCTACACCGGTGACGCGTCGATGGAGAGCTCAGGAAGGAGGGGGATCTGAGGAGGGGAGAAAGAGAGGGAGAGGGAGGGGCACGCTAGGGTTCGGGCACCGAGGAGGGGCGCCGGGTTAAGTAGGCGCCGGGGGGCGGCGGATGGGCGCCACGGCGACAGGGGCGCACCATGGCCGGGCGATGAGCGCCATGACCCCCCAGCCTGCCTGTAGCAGAAAGTGGGGAGGGGCCGGCTGGGTTGCCCACTTGCTCGATGGGCCAAAAGCCCAGGGGGGTTTCTCCCCTTTTTAATTCTTTTCCAGTTTCTTTTACTTATTTTTCTTTTATTTTCGAATAGTAATTAGCTTTATAAAATATAGGAACAACACCTAAATTTGGTTTTACTAATTGTACCACTGCCACATATAGTTTGAGGTTCAAATGAATTAGTCTAGTATTTTTATAATTTAAAAAGCATTTAGTAATTATTTTTAACCACTGTTATATTCACAAAAGAGCATTAAAATACTTTACGAAAGTGTTGGGTCACCACCATATTTAGTTATGAAATATTTTCCACACTTTGAACATTTTATTTTGCGTGTTTGAGAAATTTGAATTCTGGACTTTAGTTTGAACTTAAATTTGGATTGCGATTTGGATCAACCGAGGATTAGCAACAGTAAGAGTGGTGATGTGGCACTATTAACTTAGGATTACTGTAGCTTAATTATCCGGGCGTCACAGGGTCGGAGCAGCATTGGGGTCGGCCGGGTGAACGTGGACTGGCTTGGTCTCGCCGGCCGACTGAAATGTGGACTCTGAGGCAGGCCTCTTAGCACGCAACAAATCACTCGGATCTGCAGTCTTTCTTGAAACTCTACTGCTGCCATTTGCTCATCTGCTATCTTCGCCCCGTTTTGAAGACAATCTTCTGCTCTCTGACGGTTATCGGAGACCGTTATTACGCCTCTGGGGCCAGGCATCTTCATCTTGAGATATACATAGCACGGCCGAGCCATAAAGCTATCATAAGCAGGTCTGCCCAAAATGGCATGATATGCACTCTGGAAATCCACAACCTCAAACGTCAACTTTTCCGTGCGGAAATTCTTCTCGTTGCCGAAAACCACGTCAGGATTGATCTGGCCAAGTGATTCGGCTTTCTTTCCTGGGATGATTCCATGGAACCGCATGTTGCTCTCGCTGAGTTTGGACATCGGAATGCCCATTCGTTTGAGGGCCTCATCATATAGAATATTCAGGCCACTGCCACTATCCATCAGAACCTTGGTCTGTCGTGTGCCTCCCACAACTGGGTCGACCACTAGCGCTTGCCGCCCAGGGGTGGCTACGCGTGCCGGGTGGTCGGACTGGTCGAATGTAATGGGGTTTTTGACCACTTCAAATACTTTGGCGTTGCTGGAGCAACCCTGTTCACCTCTCTGTTAATGACCTTCAGTCGACTTTTGCTCTCGATATCGGCAAAAATCACGAAGGTGGCATTGATATTGGGGTAACCATCATCATCATCCTTATCTTCTTCTTCCTTCTCGGACTCTTTGTCCTTATCACTGGGTTTACTTTCTCGGAAGTTCTGGATTAGGAGTCGACATTGTCGAGTGGTATGTTTGGGGAGAATCAGGTTCCCCTCCTCATCCTTCTTGGTGTGAATATGACACGGCAAATCCATCACATCATTTCCTTCCTGGTCCTTCACCTTCTTAGGGATCCAAGGTCCTTTGGGCTTCCCTTTGAACTTTCCTTGATTCAACACTGCTGCCTCGGCAGGACCTGCTGCCTCAGCCTTTCGCTTCTGCTTCCGGCCGGAATTTCCTCCTCCGGTGTCCTGGGCGACTGTTTTGTGCTTACCGCTCCGGAGTCGGTCCTCCTCTTTGCCATTAGCGTACTTGGTGGCAATCTCCATCATCCGAGTCAAAGACATATCTCCAGTCCGACCGAACTTCAGAGTAGCTCTCTGTAGCGAAAGCCTTCCTTGAAGGCACAGACTGCTTGGTGATCCGACACATTCTCCACTATGTGGTGCAGAGTGATCCATCTCTGGATATAGTCTCTCAAGGTTTCATTCGGTTTCTGCACGCAATGCTGAAACTTCAGTAGACCAGCAGGTCTTTTGCAGGTGCCCTCAAACGTTCTGGTGAACACTCGGGCTAACTCATCCCAACTCAAAATGCTCCCAGGGGCCAACTGATTCAGCCAAGCCCTGGCAGAACCTTCAAGCATCAGAGGAAGGTGCTTCCTGGCCACCTCATTGCTGCCGCCACCAATGTGCACAGCCACTCGGTAGTCTTCAAGCCAAGTATCAGGCTTCGACTCTCCTGTGAACTTACTGACGCCAGTCGCCAGTCTGAAGTTATGAGGAATCTCAGCGGCTCTGATGGCTCTTCCAAAACACTCTGGGCTGGAAACGTGGACTCTGCTTCCACTGGGTCTGTCTCGATCCAGCCCTTCTCTGTATGCTCTGTTCCGGTCAGCCAAACCCTGCACAAGGACAGACCTTGCGTCGAAGCCGGGCTCTCTAGGGTCGACTGGAACTCTTCGGTCATTCCCATAAGGACGCTTGTCATCATATCGTCGGGGCGCGTATGACCCGTCCCTCGGAAGGGGTGAAGGCGCTCGACGGTGGTTGTCGCGGGCGTACTCACGATCATATTCTCCATGAGCTCTTCCCAGGTGCCGATCCTGGCGGTGATCACAACCTCCATGCCATAAAGGCGACCTAGGACTGTGTGCCGACTGAACGGTGTCTGCTCTTACCGATCTGCTGTGGATTCTGTTCCGCGACTGGGACACAGCGGAGTTCTGGTCTCCTGCTTCTCGGAGCAACGCTCTGATCTGTTCCAAGCCTCTTCCAGGCTCCGAACGGGACGGCTGAATGGACTCTGCGATACACGCAACAGCTGCAAGATTCTGAATCGGTGTGCCGAATACCTAAGTTTCCGGTGGAAACAATTGCCGTGGATGTCGACTGGACTTGGGGATCAGTCGACGAGCACGCTCGTCGAGAGAATGTTGGAGATTCTCCAGACGAGTGCGCTAAGCCAGCGTGGCCAGGCGCACTGCCTCCAAGGCCCGGGCCTCAGCTGTTTCCCCTATGATGGGGGGTCACTGGAGAGCCTCCACGTTACAGAGATGCAGCTCCTCTCTCTGCTGCGAACTGAGAGGCTGGGGCTGATACTCTTCATGGCCGAATGACGGGCAGTCGCTTCTACCGCCGTCTCCGTTGCGACGAAAACCAGGTGGACCGCGATGGGAGTCGACCATGAGGACCTTCGCCGCGAGGTCACAACTCCCGCTCTCGGAAAAGGTATCTGTGAAATCAGTCGACAGGTCGACCGATCCGCTGGGAAATACGTCGGGCTCGATCGCTGCGACTTGTGGGGTGAACGCCTGACGAGCCACCACGTGTCTCACCCACCGCTGGAGCCGCGAACGCCCAGACCGCTTGCGGCGGCATCCAGCAGAGTGAGACGATGACGCGATGACCGACTGGTACGGGGAAGACGGCTGCCGAAGGAGGACGCCGCAGGAACTCACGCGGAAGTGCGACGAGCCACGAACCGGGAGAGCCTCGACATCGAGGGGGGCATCCTGGAGCCAGGCGGAGTCGTCGGCGACGAAAGTGAGCGCGCCGAGTCGGAACTCGCGGCCCATGACCAAACCGCCGCCGGAAACCATGCTGATGAAGATCAAAGAAAATGCAACCTCGCCGGAAGTCGCTAAGACGCTTTGCCCCACGGTGGGCGCCAACTGTCGTGGTTCTAAGTCTGACAGTAAGTATAGGGGGTAAGAATGAGGAGGCAAGGTCTTAGCTACGGTGAGATTGTACGCAAGTGTTTACGAGTTCAGGCCCCTCTCGGAGCAGGTAAAAGCCCTACGTTTCGGTGCCCTGAGGCGGTCGACTGGATTATGGGAGTGTGTGTTACAGGGGGTGCGAACCCTTGTCCCGGAGGAGGGGGTGGCTTATATAGAGTGCGCCAGGACCCCAGCCATCCCCAATTACAAGGAGTTCAATGTACATAAAGACGGGGCGTTACTGATAACACCAGCCATAAGTGCTATTAATGATCTTAAAGACTACGGAGTGAATGCCCGACCGTTGCAGTTCTGAGTGACTCCTGGTCTTCAGTAGGTCGAGTGGTTTCTTGTATGGTCGAATGACATCAGGAAGGAGGGGTACCCGAGTGATTGATTGGTCGAGTGGATTGCACTCGACGCCTTCACTGGGCACTCCTTGTTGTCTCTTGGGCTTCTTTGCTTCTAGGGTAGTGACCTTGGGTAGGGCGTATAGGTCAGGCCTATGACCCTACCCTAGGTATATATCATCATCAGTACCCTCCTCTGTCCTGTTTGACTGCATTTGAAAATGGTAGCAAGTTAATACATTCAAGTGGTACAAAACAGAAATAGATGGCAACAAGTATGGCAACAAAGACTAACCTCATGCTTGTTCTTTCTCATTACTAGACCTGGCTTTAGTGTTTTGTGGCAAGATGTGTATCTGTGACCCACAAGATTGCAATTGCTGCATGTAATTGATGCCATCCTAGATGTATCTTTAGGTGCTGGTGGCTCAAACTGGCTCCTTCTCCTTTTGGTTTGCTTCTTCCCTGGTTTATCCTTGAAAACTGGGGGTTCTATGTCTCTAGTTTTGGTCTTAGGCCGGAGGTCAGGTCTAGGTACAGGAAATATGATGGGACTGTATGCTGCCAGATACATAGGCCTTTTATAGAAGTCATGCACAAAATCTCCAGGCCTTAATTTGGCTTTGGTAATAGCAGAGACTGCATGATTGCATGGCACTGCAGTCATATCCCATTTTTTGCACTCACATGTCTTGTGCTGCAAGTTAATTGCATAGGTATTCTCATTGCTTGTCACTTGGTAAATATTTGGCCCAACCATCAATGCTTGACAGTTCCTAGAGTGTTTCTTTGCTTCTTCAAGTAACACAACATATGTTGGGCATATTTCCTACTTGGCTAACTGTGTCTTACTCCTATTTGTATTGAACCTGACCATCAACTTAGTCCTGATTCCATCTACCATGGTCTTTATTGGTTTACCCCTCACATCTAATATCATCTTGTTTAACACCTCACTAATATTGTTGACAACTAGGTCAGTTTTGCAATTGAAGTCCATGGCATATCTAGCCCAAGCATGTCTAGGAATTTTTTTAACCAAGTCCAGGCAGCCTTACACTCTACTTTAAGACCATCCATTGCAGCAAGATGGCCATGTTCAGTATAGGTGTAACTTGCTTTATCCGTGTACTTGTTTAATTCTGACCCCCTAAAACCAGCAATCTGGAAGTTTTGGTAGATGTGTCTAAGGCAGAATCTTTGGGGGCAATTGGGGAAAACTTGGCTCACAGCTTTTAGAAGACCCTATTTGGAGAAATTACCAAACTTACTAATAAGCAAGGAATATTAACTACTTCTAGCAATTACTATGAACTACTTATATCAACTTGTAATGAGCAATGAATATTAACTACTTCTAGAAATTACTATGAACTACTTATATCAACTAGTAATGAGCAATGGATATTAACTAATACTAATCAAAATCTATGAACTACTAGTAAGCAATTACTATGGACTAGTAATACTAAGCAAATTCTATAATACCTTCTGTCTATGAGAGATTATGGTGTAAAAACCAAATCTCCCAGATTCTCCACCAATAGCTGCCTTCAGTTCTGTGAGAAACCACCAGGTCTAACTCTTTGTGTCTTCTTTGTCCACAACTCCAAAGGCAATGGGATAGATATTATTGCCATCCCTTCCTGTGGCAGCAAGGAATTTTTGGCCAGTAGAGAGCTTGATGAAAGATCCATCCAAACCTACAATGGCACACAAGATATGTTATAAACAAAGTATGGTGCACCACACTTATGTCATATATAACACAGTTTAGTAGTCACCTATGAATGGTCTGCATCCATTCAGAAATCCCTCCTTGCAAGCATTCAAACATATGAACAAACCATGGAACCTTGGATTGATGCTTGGATGGTCTTTTAGGAACTTAGTAGTGATAATGCACCTACTACCTGGATTGGTGCCTAACACAGCCTACAAGTAATCCCTGATCCTGGTGTATTACCCCCTCTGATCTCCTTGCACCACCTTAATAGCATTGTTCTTAGCCCTGTAGGCCATATGAGTGCTGATCTCAACTCCATACTTGCTCTTTAGATTTTGAATTATTGTACTTATTGGTGTGTTCAGGTCTGTTCCTATTGCTTCTAAAACTTGATGTGTAACCCACTTTGTAGTCACCTTGGTGCTCTCTGCTACAGCTGGACATGTGTGCAGCAAATTTGTTTTCCTAATGCACAAAGTTTTCTCTTTTCCCACCACAGAAGCTGCAATGAAGAAAGGGCAGTCTTCATGTGTGCACACAACTATAATTCTGTCATTGCAGTTCCTATGAAACTGATAGTTTCTGTTCTGTGCTATGTGGAAAGTGAGAAGTGCCCTTCTAAATTGGTACACATTATCAAAGCATAGCTTCTTAGCAAACTGCAGCTCTGGGCTCTCTCTATCCTCATGATACCATACCCTTGGTTTGGGGTTTTTAGCCCTAGACTTACTGCCTAGCACAAATGCTAGGGGTACAGCCCCATCATCTTGCTCCTCCTTCAAATCACCGGGATCTAGATCCTCATCAGATGATGGTACCCAAACATCCTCAAACTGTTGCTCCAAAATAGCATGTGATCTTGTGGTTGGTCCCTTTCTTACTTTCAACTTCTTCCTCTTTTTCCCCTGTGGTAGCACCTCCTTTTCAAGTTCCTCATGATCTCCATGCTCCTCTTGCTCTGCATTTTCCTCATGCACTTCCTCTTGTATCTCATAAGGTTCATCTACATTTGTGTCACCTTCAGAGTGTAAGAGTGGGTCCTCTCTCTGCCTCCTTAGCTCAGCCATGAAATCCTCATCTTCCTCCAAGTCAGAGTCATCTTCAGTTAGTAGCACAGGAAGTTTTTTTTTCACTGCCTGCACCCTCTCAACATTCTTCTGATGCTGCTTAAATCTCTGAATTTTTTATCTCCTTCTAAGCTCCATACTTCTTTCTAACTCATGTTGCTCCATGTCAACATCATCTCCATTGCCTTGCTCAATATCAACATCTGCTTCATTGCCTTGCTCCATATCAACATTGTGGCTCTACAGTGTGGAGAAAAACTGGATTGGTTCAGGCTCCTCAACTACTGCATCTCTTTTTGATACTTTGGATGGTGACTTGGATCTCCATGCTCCTCAACTAATGCTCTCTCCAACATTGCCTATAGGAACTTGCTGATCACAAACATAACCTCTGTTTATATCTGCAGGTCTGAGCTCACTACCCCTAACTATTGTCAGGTTTACTATGTTCTGATCTTTATTGGCAATGTCATCCAGCATCTCATCCACCTTGTCATCATCACATATCTCCTCCAAACCAGCTACTCCCAACCCAGCATCCCTCACATAATACATATAGTCTTTACTTCCATATCCTTCTGTCTCTATGAGTGCTAACAGATTGTAAAAAGTGATGTCTGAAACACACATAGTCCTTTCCAAGTTATCCATATCATGAAAGTGCAGTCTAACCTCCCAAACATCATCAGACAAGCTACAAAAAGGAACAATTCTTATACTTATTAATTAAACAGTATAGTACTAACTACAAACAATACAAGTGACCAATTTAAAATATACAATGCATACCAATTTAAATAAGAGCAAACTGTGACCCTAATGTCTACTAAATAAACAGTGCATCCTAACCCAAATAGCGATTAAAATCAACTCTACATGGATACTAAAAAAGTGCATAGCTATTTGTTTACTAAACAGAGCATGGGAATAGCACTCTCTACTGAACTAAAAAATTATCACTATATTGTCTCCTAAACAGAGCATACTAATATCACTACAATCTAATTTACAGAGCAGATGAACACTTAGTACTAGGCAAAAGAACCATTTTTTTATTTACACACCTAACCCTAACTATGGAATCGATAGAAAATGAGGGGGGTGGGGGAGGCAGAGGAGATATCTTACTCCACACCGCCGAATGCAGATGCCCAGTGGTGGCTCCTCGACGGAGTAGCCTGCACAGCACGGGCCAGAGCGCCGGCGACATGGTACTCCAGCGACGGGGACGGTGGTCTGCTCCGTGGGGCCTGGCTAGGGTTAGAGCTCCCGCAGACCTCCTCGGGTGGCTTTGGATCTCCGCCGCCAAGCAACCCTCCTGCACCATCGCCACCTCCGCCATCCACTCCGCCGCCGGCGTCCGGGCTCGCCGTTGCCATGAATGAGACAAAGAGAGAGGAGAGCGCGCCGTCGTGGGGATGGTGGGGAAATTTCCAGATGCGGGAGAAGTGTCAATTCGATCTGGTCTCTTGACCTAGCGGGGGCGTCGGTGGGCACTGTAGCACCGTTACATGGCGTCAGCTCACGGCCGTGACGCCACGCCGACAAGACAGGGTCCCACCTATCATAATAGTGCTTAAACTGCCCGAACAGGAGGTTTGGTGCTTTCTGCAAAAGATTAGAAAAAAATTAGTGTTTTTTGCAGCAAAAATGTAGAAGAGTGTTTTCTGCAAACCTAAGCTGAAATGTGGTGGTTTTCTGCAATTCACTCGGCCTCGACTGTAGCCCTATCGTTAGTTGTTCGTTGCTTCCACCACCTTATACGTCTGCCAGCCATGCTGATGCTTCAACTCTTTGCCCGTGGGCATCCATGTTAGATGTGAACTTGCCTGACTCAGATATTGTTTTCACATGTAATTGTTGTGAGAAACAAAATTCCGTTGTTTTCGAAGCTTATTTTCTTTATTGTTGAAACAAATGTAATGGGAGCTTCCAACATGTAATTTGTTTCAACTGTTGTAAATTGTGTATCTGGTATTTCTCTATTTTGCTTCCTATATATGCATAAGAACGATGCTTCCTACACAACAACAAAGTTATGCATGCTTCACAAAACCAATATGCTTGCTACACAACTGGAGAATTTGTTTGCTATATGTAGTATATAAGCATGCTTGCTTCCATCGTTAGTACAGTATGATTCATAACAGCAAAATAAAGCTTCTGTTAAGCACGAAATAACTATGCATCTAACATTAGTACATTGAGCATCTAACATTACTACATTATGCCTCACACGTTACATTATGCCTCACACGTTCAAATCTCATGTCGCCTACACCCTAGTAGTAGCCCCACCACCACACAAGTGCTTTTATAGTTGAGAACTTCACATGAAAGCAATTTATTAGTTGAGGGAAACAAAATAAATTTGATATCTTCGAATTTTAGTTTGACATATTTAGGTCATCCCAATCTGTGCTACTACTAGGGTTTACAAATGGCATGATCTCAGATTCATAAGGTTGTATCCATCAATTTGGATTTTCAAATATTTGAAACCACTTTATGTTGAAATCCAATGTATGCATTCCTCGCTAACTGTCTCCAATTAATGTGTGTTTTATGCGGGTTTTTTTTACTTCTCAAACATGTATAATGTGTTTCACACACGCAACATATAGTGTAATCCCGTTTAGACATTAATTTCATATAAACCATGCATTGTTTGTAATTGAAGAATCTATGGATCACCAATATTGATAAACTATATAACATTACACGTGTGCCCAAATTCAAATGAATATGCATGTTTGATACACCAATTTGCGTTATGATATTATCGATGTCGTGATCTCCAGTTTAAATATTTGAATCCCCTTTAATCCAGATATTCGTCTCATATAGCTATCACTCATGCTTATATAGGACTATCTCTCTAGACCTATACGCGTTCATCGTCTCTCAGGTATCTCTCGTGCTACCTGTATGTCGACAATGATCTTTTATCTTCGTAACACACTGACAGTACTCTCTCCCTCGACCTTCATCACTCTATCTCTCTCTAAGTATATCTTGCTCCCTGCTATGTGTCTCTAACTATGATTCTCCCTGCTATGTGTCTCTAACTATCTTCGCTCCTTAGATATGAGAACCTACGACTCTTCCTCTTCAATGTCTCTTTCTCACACACAAACACAAACTCTGTCTCCCAGGGTCTCATATTTCTCCCTTGTTCTCTTGTATGTCGCTCACACACACCCTCTCTCCCTAGAGATATCTTGTGTTCCCTCGTATGTCTCTCTAGCTATCACCCTCATTGTGAAATATCTTTCTCTCTCGCAGACATAAAACTCTGTCTCTCTGGATCTCATTTCTCTCTGATATCTATTTGTATGTGACTCACATGCACCCTCTCTCTATCTCTCTCACACCCACACACATAACCCAGCCTTCTGATCCACTCGACTCCTATCTCTAACGCACACTAGCTAGCATCTTTATCTTTCTATTTATCTGTTTCTCCATCAACCTTCTTTCTCGCCCTCACTCTTGATTCCTATCACGCACACTACATATGTTTCTCTCTACATGCAGTCAAGTGCCCTCTCACACACATATATAACTTCACCCTTTGAACCACCCGACGGTCATCTCCAACACCCAAACTAGCGGATGACCCTCTAGCTAGCATCTCCATCTCTGTATCTATCTGTAGTTTCTCCGTCAACATTTCTTTCTCGCACGGAGTCTTGCTTCCTATCACCCACACTATATATGTCTCTCCATACATATGCATTTATAGGTTGCTCTCTTTTGCACAATCGTTGCGCCTCACTCCCTCTTCTCGGCATAGATGCATGCTCCAGCCCACGCCACTATCTCTTAAAGACAAAAACACATGCTCAATTATCGGGCCTTCTTCCCTGCATTCTCACATGCATGCATATTGTCATACCGATCCGTCTCTCCCATGTCGTTGATCTTATGACTTATGTCTTCTTTCTTTTATCTCGATCATGCGCGCGCGCACACACACACACACATCCCACGTATACATGTATACCTCTCACACATGCACGTTCAAGGTATCTATGTCTCCATACGTAGTTAATTACCCTCAATCCTAACGCCACATCAAATCGTTCTCCTCTTTTGTGCACATAACTTCCGCCTGGATGGGTAAAACACACACACTTAACAATCTCCTTCTAGCTACCCCCCCCCCCCCCCCCGCCTCTCACTCTTCCCCTATATCCCCGAAACCAATAAGACCATCCCTTTGTTTAATTCCCGCCTACATGCCCCATCGATATATAGCAGTCTTCCTCGGTGTCTCTCGAACAAACACGTTCTCTCGATGTCGACTCCTCTCATGCACACACACCTTCTCTTCCCTCTCTACGGGCATTTTCTCTCTCGCACCCCATCGTTGGTGGCCTCTGCCATACACATCACCTCTCTATGATGAAGCCATGCACAGTTAAATTACATCCGCCACAGAGGACCCCGCGACACACACACACACGCACACACACACACACACACGCACGCACGCACGCACCCCCCCCACACACACACTAAGACTCCATCTCTCTCTCTCTCTCACACACACACGCACGCACGCACCCCCCCCACACACACTAAGACTCCATCTCTCTCTCTCTCACACACAAACTAAGACTCCATATCTCTCTCTCTCCTCTCTCTCTCTCTCACACACACACACCCCACACACACTAAGACTCCATCTCACACACACATGCTCTAGGCGGAGCATTTGTTCCTACCACCCTTCATCCAACCTTACCCGTATGATAAACAATCACCTTTATTTACTTGCATAACATGGACAAATTCCACTTTACTTTAGTAGTCAGCAAACTTATCATCTGTACCCTTATAAAAAACGAGTTGGCGGTGATGGTGTGCCAGCCATCTTGTAATACAGACCGTATGATCTATATCTGAGGATAGAAAGCAAACTATGATAATTTTACAAAAGATACCCGCACCTCTCTCCACATCATTATCTCCCGCAACCTCATTGCTCAGCAATTAAAAAATGAATAAGTCTCTGGAACAATCTAGCATGCATGGTGGCCGCTGCCGCCTGCCGGCGCCGTCCATCCCCATGCCTCCGCCCATTCCGACCACCAGTCAACACCACGCTCCACTCCTCCTCGCCTTATCTCTCATCTTTCATTTTTTCGATGACATTCTCGAGATACCAGTTTTCTGATAAAATTCTCGAGATATCATTAGTTTGTACACATGGGATTACTCCTGCGTGGGTTAATCACAACAGGTGTTCTGTAAAAAATGCATATTGATGTTCCATGCAATGCACGAGAATCTTGCTTGTAATTATATAACGCAAATCACGAGCAGGAAGTGACATTTTTTTGACACAACCACGTTAACATGGCCACGTAAATCACTAGCTAAAGTAAATACCATTATACTTATATCCCTATGCAAAAGGTTGAGTACATGTCCAAAGAGTAGAGTCGCACACACGCACTCTGTCTCTCAGAATCTCTCTCACACACACACCAGTTATGTGACGCCCACTTAAGCAGACACGTATGTTACAATTTGTGCACCCGCGGGTACACGTGATGCTGCGCATTTATTTAAGCCGGAAGGCGAACCCAAACAGTAGCTGCATTCATTCCCCTCCCGCCGCCTCTTCTCTTGTCACCGTCGCCCGGTAGCCATGGGGCCGCCGAAGGTAACAACATACGCCATACTCACGCCAGAGCGGCGCTTTAATATGGAAATTTTAGTGGTCATGCATGCATCTTTTTGTGCTAGCACTCCTATATAAGGGTTAACCGGTCGCTTCCCGCGGACGTGCGCGGGCGGTGGAAGAGGAAGGAGAAGGGAAGCGGGCTGTGGAGTAATGTTTTTTACCACAATTTCTTAGGAAAATGAGTGCAATAATTGAGTAGTTTTGCAAACTACCAGTACTACACCTGAAATGGTTCAAAACCTATACTCCCTTGCCAGCGCGCGCTTCCCGCGTGAAACGGTCAGCGTCGCCCTGGAGCGTCAGTGCCGCATTAATGCCCGGCCAGAGCGGAGGCGACCTCTCACTGGCGCCGGCTTTGAAGTGGCGCGACGGCCGAGAGAGCGCCGCTTCCCGGTGCACGCGATTGCTCCGCGTCGAGACTGGCCATAGGCCCTGTTTGGATCCATGGGTTAGAGTTAGTTTGAGCTAGTTGGGGCTCAAATAGCCCTAAAGTATCCAATCATGAGGGTTTAAATTGGAGCAAGTTGCACCGAACCCACCAAAAAAAACTATCTCACCCAAGAGGTGCTAACTGGAGATAGTTCTCATTGGGACCACTGAAAAATCACTTTTCTCTCTCCATAAAGTGCATTTATTGTCAATCTAACCCTGTCACCCAAACACCTCTTTGGCTACAGTTAGTCTAGGGTTAGTCATGAGTTAGTCTAACCTCTAGCTAAGTTAGAGTATCAAACAGGAGCAGTATAGGACATGCAAGTTGCTCAAAGCATACAGGCAAATTCATACGTCAAAGGATTTTTTTCTTTTTGTGAAAGGAATTTTTTTAGAATGCTCTTGGCATGTCGCTAACATGTGATAGTTAACCGACCTCAATAGACGGAAGAAACGCCAGCCCGCCGCACTTTGATAGAGACGAGGAGGGAGAAGCGATACAGGCTGCTGGATTACTAGAGATAGGTGTCGCACGGAAGCCAAGAAATATGGTGATAGCATGGGTTAGCCATGTACTAGTATGATGTAACTACACTGGGCTGCCGTGTTTCGTACTCTTCCAGTCCACTGTGGAGATGATTGGTTAATTTTATATCGCTGAATAATATTAAATATTATGAGTGCAGACGCTCCACCACGAGGTTCCTTGCTCCTTCTCGGTCGTCCGGAATCTATGTTCTTCCACTCTATTTTTTTACGTGAGCTTTGTTCATCCTTTTGCCAACACGCGAGACATCTAGCATCAAGGTGCACGTGTTATGCAAGGATCGTTCCATCTATATGAAGAACACGTGGGACTGGAACTACGAGACGGATATGTACCCAGGAGTGGACGTACGAACCTGAGTAATGTAGCGCAATAAGTGAAGTAGAAAGGCACAAATGGTATGAACATGCGTGGCATATAGGGTGTGTTTGGTTGCGTTCTCGTCTCAGCATAGTTGTTCCCTCTTCATGCATGCTCAACTCAACACCCCTCTTCATGCATGCTCTCTTCATGCATGCTTCTAGTGTATTTGTGCTAAACTAGTGTGGACTCATGCACCCTCCATACACTCTACCAAACACCCAAAAGTAGGTCGAGAAGGGAACTCTTGGGTGACATTTGTCTCTTACTACGTACTACCACTAAATGTTGTACGTGCAATGCACGGTGACGTTATGGAGTACGTGCCTAAGTACTGTACTACTACTATATTAGTTGGAGGCACATATTAATTGATGAGGACATCAATACCATTGTTACACCCATAGCCCCTGCTGCTATACATACTGGACCAATTACTAGAGCTCGCGCACGCCAATTAAATTACCAGGTACTTTCGTTTCTTGGTAATGATTCTAATGTTCATGAGAATATGATGCTGCCTAAATTGGATACATTTGTTTTGCTTACAAATGAAGGGCCTAGCTTTGAGAAGGATGAACATTGGAGCAAGAACAGGCATGGAGATGATGGCATGCGCATGGGGAACAAGAACGGAGTTACAAGTGATGATTTCAGGACGTTGAAGCCACCATAATGCGTGCATGAAGCCTTGGACGAAATATACAAGATGCTACTTCATAACTTTCGTCCAGAGGCTATTCTAGGTGTTGCGTCACCTTATTATTGGGCCAGGCCCATGTAATTTCGAAATACTTGAGTATAGGCTGTTTTTAGAGTCCATAAGTGTGGGGAAACAAGAGATAGGGTTGGTTTCGGACCCCTTCCCCAAGGGCCACGAAATTCCCCCCTCTTCCTCCATATATACAGCCCTTAGGGCGTCGTTTAGACTTTGGGTTTTGTTTAGATTAAAAGTTTGCCATAGCTGCAACTTCTCGTACTTCGTTTGTGTTCAACGACCAGACAAAGGCGTCACAGAACCCGACCTTGATCAATAAAGCTTTCATCTTATATTCGCAATATCTAGATTGCAATCTCAGTTTCTTGCTTGTTCTGCGTTTGCTCGCAGGAAACAGGCCCTCGTGGTCAGGTTGATCGTGCTCCGGCGTGGTCAATAACCTCTCGAAGTTGGTTTAGCGATTGCTAAGGCGCGACGTCATCGCACGTTCGTAGTCGGATCGTCAAAGTCGACTTCCACCAAAGCGATATCCATCATCTCATCGAAAGACGGGACACCTTTGCCTCTATCTAGTGGTATAAGATTTCCAGGTTGCTCGGTGAGATTTTACAGTTTTTCGTAGTTTAGATCGAGTTTGTTCTTCATACCTATAGTCCACGAAAAAGCCAAAAAAAAATTTAGGGTTAGTTCATCCTATCCGAACCAATCTGAGCCTTTGCATAATCTTTTCTGTGTTTGCTTTGTTGAATTTGCGGTTGCATCATCATGTCAAGTTGCTGGTCTTAGCGTCTAGTCCTTTAGAGTTTCGAGTTCTGTTCACAGGTTGTCACGTCGCCGCTGCCATATATCACCACCGCATTATCATCATCGCTGCTGCCATATACCACCACCGCACCAACTTCATCGCCGCTGCCATATACCACCACCACATATTCACCGCCAATCCGAGTCCATATACGCCACCACATATCCGCTGCCATCACGCCAATCCGAGTACACCTGCAACATATATCCGCCACCAGTCCAAGTTCCACCAGATTCATCTCCGCCACCAGTCCGAGTTCCACCAGATTCATCTCCGCCACCAGTCCTAGTCCAAGTCCAGTATTTTGTTACTCTGTTTTGGATTTCCAGATCACGCCATACTCCGAGTCATGACAGAGAAGGACTACCAAACTTTTGTGTTACCCGCAGTAGAAAAATAGTTCCAGTTTCAAAAAAAAACTAAGTCTGGAAAATTCTGGCTAGGCAGTTTTTAGACCATTTGTACACTTTTTCGAAAAAAAATTGTTGCGGAGCAAAAAAAAGAGGGAAAAAAAGTGAAAAAAAATTCAGAGTGTGCTCCTCCCTTGTTTACGTGCAGCGCCGTGATTTTGTTAGTGTTCTAGGCTCGCGTCTCTAGCACGGTCTAGCCTAGGACCAGCACAGTACCGTCGTTGAGCGTTTATTCAACTTTGCATATCTGAATTGATTATTGCTGACCCTTTTTGCTACCATATTATAAGCCTTCCCAGCTCCACATACATCTACGTCGTGCGTTTGACTCTCCCTGGTAATCGCTCTATCCAAGCTTTGAGAGTTTTGACTACAACGGTTGCCGATCACCACCTGCTGTTGGGTAAGAACTGGTAAGAATTTGAGATTCGCTTGAAGGATTTGTGACACACCACCATCACCACCACTTCCTAGTAGTCTGTAGGATCATATTCTTTTGTGTTTCTATTGCTGCTAACCATGGCAGGATCACAAGCCGATGAGACTGATGGGGAGAACATGACGAACAAGGGGTTGCATGATAAATTTCAGCAAATGATGAGTGGCCAGGTGGGAGATGTGCTAAACGGATTTGAAGAGGCTATGGAGAAGATAGATGCCGTGGAGAAGTCGATTGAGACAAAGCTGGATAACAGGTTTAATGAATTGCTCAAGCGTCTTCCCCAACCACCACCGGCTGAACCTGTCGCACCTCTACAACAACAACAACAACCACATCTCCAACGCCGCCTTCCAAATCAAGTGGGACAAGCACAGCGCGTTCCAATTGAGACTGGTCAAAATTCGGGTGCCGCTGCACCTACTGTTGATGCTTCTTTGGCTCCTGCTACTGCGGTGGCTGAGGAGGATGACGATTATGCGGGCGATTATGAGGATGAGGTTGATCAAAATCAGAACTACGTGCAGCCACCAGCACCACCTCCAGCAGGTCGACCTCAGGTATATATTCGCAACGGTAGGCCTGCACCACCACCTCAGGTATGAGATCATGACCATGTTCCTAAACTGAAATTGAATATTCCACTGTTTGAGGGTAGATACATTCCTGATGTATATCTTACTTGGGAGTTAGAAACTGAACAACGTTTTACATGTTTACAATATCCCGAGGAGAGACGGGTTGCTGCTGCTGTTTGTGCTTTCACTAGTTTTGCATGTGTATGGTGGTCTGAACATTGTAGATTATATCCTATTCCAGCTACTTGGGCTGCTTTGAAAACTGCTATGTGTACTCGTTGGGTTCCACCATATTATCAGCGTGAATTGCTTCAAAAACTGCAGCGTTTACGACAAGGGAAAAATTCTGTAGAAGAATATTATCAGGAATTACAAACTGGCATGATTAGATGTGGTATTGTTGAGGAGAATGAAGCTATGCTTGCACGTTTTATGGGTGGTTTAAATAGAGAGATTCAGACCATTCTAGAGTATAAGGAGTATACTAATATCACTCGTTTATTCCATCTTGCTTGTAAAGCTGAATGTGAAGTGCAGGATCGACAAGCATTGGCGCGAACTAACTTTTCTGCAGGACGACCTTCATCATGGACACCGCGTGCATCTTCTACTTCCACTGCACCAGCACCTCCATCAGGTTCCACCTCTAGCCGTGATACAAGAAAGCAGGCACAACCACCACTATCTGCCAAGAGCGCACCTGCCGGGCCTACACAGAGCTCTTCTTCTTCCATGGCATCAACAGGGCACACAAGTGATATTATTTGTCGTCGTTGTAAGGGAAGAGGACATTATGCGCGAGAATGCAAATCTCAGCGTGTAATGATTGCTACTGAGGATGGTGGGTATGAGTCCGCTAGTGACTATGATGAGGAGACTTTGGCTCTTATTACACGTGAAGAACATGGTGGAGATGGTTCTGAAAATGAGACGCAATACATGGCTCCTGAAGACGCTGACAGGTATGAATGTTTAGTTGCTCAACGTGTTTTGAGTGTGCAGGTCACACAAGCAGAGCAAAATCAGAGGCATAATTTGTTCCATACAAAGGGAGTTGTGAAGGAACGTTCTGTTCGCGTCATCATAGATGGAGGGAGCTGTAACAACTTGGCTAGCATGGAGATGGTGGAGAAACTATCTCTCACCACAAGACCACATCCACATCCTTACTACATCCAATGGTTCAACAACAGCGGCAAGGTTAAGGTAACACGTACTGTTCGTGTGCATTTTAGTATCTCTACATATGCTGATTATGTTGATTGTGATGTGGTACCCATGCAAGCATGCTCCTTATTACTTGGTAGACCATGGCAATTTGATAAAAACTCTGTACACCATGGTAGAAACAATCAATATACTCTTGTTCATAAGGATAAAAATATTACTTTGCTTCCTATGACTCCTGATTCCATTTTGAAAGATGACATTAATAGAGCTAATAAAGCAAAACAAGAGAAAAATAAGAGTGAAAATCAGATTGTGGCAAAAGAATTTGAGCAACAAATGAAACCTAATAATAAATCATCTAGTGTTGTTTCTGAAATTAAATTGAAAAGTGCATGTTTACTTGCCACAAAATCTGATATTGATGAGCTAGATTTCAACAAATCTGTTTGCTATGCTTTTGTGTGCAAAGAGGCATTATTTTCATTCGAGGACATGCCTTCCTCTTTGCCCCCTGCTGTCACTAACATTTTGCAGGAGTTCGCTGACGTCTTTCCACAAGACGTGCCACCGGGATTACCACCTATTCGAGGGATTGAGCATCAAATTGACTTAATTCCCGGTGCATCGCTACCCAACCGTGCACCATACCGTACCAATCCAGAGGAGACGAAAGAGATTATGCGTCAAGTACAGGAGCTGCTCGACAAAGGTTATATACGCGAATCTCTTAGTCCTTGTGTTGTTCCTGTTATACTTGTGCCTAAAAAGGATGGTACATCGCGTATGTGTGTTGATTGTAGAGGCATTAATAACATTACTATTCGTTATCGTCATCCTATTCCTAGGCTAGATGATATGCTTGATGAATTGAGTGGCTCTACAATATTTTCCAAAGTTGATTTGCGTAGTGGATACCATCAAATTCGTATGAAACTGGGAGATGAATGGAAAACAGCATTTAAAACTAAGTTTGGTTTATATGAGTGGTTAGTCATGCCTTTTGGGTTAACTAATGCACCTAGTACTTTCATGAGACTAATGAACGAAGTTTTACGTGCTTTTATTGGACGATTTGTGGTAGTCTATTTTGATGATATACTGATTTATAGCAAATCTTTGGAAGAACATTTGGAACATTTATGTGCTGTTTTTATTGCTCTACGTGATGCACGTTTGTTTGGTAACCTTGGGAAGTGCACCTTTTGCACCGACCGAGTATCTTTTCTTGGCTATGTTGTTACTCCACAGGGAATTGAAGTTGATAAAGCCAAGATTGAAGCTATTGAGAGTTGGCCGCAGCCCAAAACGGTCACACAAGTGAGGAGTTTCCTTGGCCTCGCTGGTTTCTATAGGCGTTTTGTGAGAGATTTCAGCACCATTGCTGCACCTCTCAACGAGCTTACAAAGAAGGATGTGCCTTTTGTTTGGGGTACCGCACAGGAAGAAGCCTTCACGGTATTGAAAGATAAGTTGACACATGCTCCTTTACTCCAACTTCCTGACTTTAATAAGACTTTTGAGCTTGAATGTGATGCTAGTGGAATTGGATTAGGAGGTGTGTTATTACAAGATGGTAAACCTGTTGCATACTTTTCTGAAAAATTGAGTGGGCCTAGTCTGAATTATTCTACTTATGATAAAGAACTATATGCTCTTGTTCGGACTTTAGAAACATGGCAACATTATTTATGGCCCAAAGAATTTGTTATACATTCTGATCATGAATCTTTGAAACATATTAAAACTCAAGCTAAACTGAATCGTAGACATGCTAAATGGGTTGAATTCATTGAAACTTTCCCTTATGTCATTAAACACAAGAAGGGTAAAGAAAATGTTATTGCTGATGCATTGTCTCATCGCTATACTATGCTGTCACAACTTGACTTCAAAATATTTGGTTTGGAGACCATCAAAGATCAATATGTGCATGATGCTGATTTTAAAGATGTTTTGCAGAATTGTAAAGAAGGAAGAACCTGGAACAAGTTTGTCGTTAATGATGGATTTGTGTTCCGTGCTAACAAGCTATGCATTCCAGCTAGCTCTCTTCGTCTTTTGTTGTTGCAGGAGGTGCATGGAGGAGGATTAATGGGACACTTTGGCGTGAAGAAGACGGAGGACGTACTTGCTACACATTTCTTTTGGCCAAAGATGAGACGGGATGTTGAGCGTTTTGTTGCTCGCTGCACTACATGTCAAAAAGCTAAGTCACGACTCAATCCTCATGGTTTATATATGCCTTTGCCTGTACCTAGTGTTCCTTGGGATGATATATCTATGGACTTTGTTTTAGGTTTACCTCGAACAAAGAAGGGGAGGGATAGCATATTTGTTGTCGTGGATAGATTCTAAAAAATGGCACACTTTATACCATGTCATAAAAGCGATGATGCTGTTAATGTTGCTGATTTGTTCTTCTGTGAAATTATTCGTTTGCATGGTGTGCCAAATACTATTGTTTCAGATCGTGATACTAAATTTCTTAGCCACTTTTGGAGATGTTTGTGGGCTAAGTTGGGGACTAAACTGCTTTTTAGTACTACTTGTCACCCCCAAACTGATGGACAAACTGAAGTAGTCAATAGAACATTGTCTACTATGCTTAGGGCTGTTTTGAAGAATAATAAGAAAATGTGGGAAGAATGCTTGCCTCATATTGAATTTGCTTATAATCGTTCATTGCATTCTACTACTAAGATGTGCCCTTTTGAAATTGTGTATGGTTTCCTACCTCGTGCACCTATTGATTTGTTGCCTCTTCCATCTTCGGAGAAGGTTAATTTTGATGCTAAACAACATGCTGAATTGATCTTAAAAATGCATGAGTTAACTAAGGAAAACATTGAGCGTATGAATGCTAAATATAAACTTGCTGGACATAAGGGTAGAAAACATGTTGTGTTTGCACCTGGAGATCTTGTTTGCTTACATTTGCGTAAGGATAGATTTCCTGATTTGCGCAAATCAAAGTTAATGCCACGTGCTGATGGTCCTTTTAAGGTGTTAGAGAAAATAAATGATAATGCATATAAACTTGAGCTGCCTGCAGATTTTGGGGTTAGTCCCACTTTTAACATTGCAGATTTGAAGCCTTATTTGGGTGAGGGAGATGAGCTTCCGTCGAGGACGACTTCATTTCAAGAAGGGGAGGATGATGAGGACATCAATACCATTGTTACACCCACAGCCCCTGCTGCTATACATACTGGACCAATTACTAGAGCTCGCGCACACCAATTAAATTACCAGGTACTTTCGTTTCTTGGTAATGATTCTAATGTTCATGAGAATATGATGCTGCCTAAATTGGATACATTTGTTTTGCTTACAAATGAAGGGCCTAGCTTTGAGAAGGATGAACATTGGAGCAAGAACAGGCATGGAGATGATGGCATGCGCATGGGGAACAAGAACGGAGTTACAAGTGATGATTTCAGGACGTTGAAGCCACCATAATGCGTGCATGAAGCCTTGGACGAAATATACAAGATGCTACTTCATAACTTTCGTCCAGAGGCTATTCTAGGTGCTGCGTCACCTTATTATTGGTCCAGGCCCATGTAATTTCGAAATACTTGAGTATAGGCTGTTTTTAGAGTCCGTATGTGTGGGGAAACAAGAGATAGGGTTGGTTTCGGACCCCTTCCCCAAGGGCCACAAAATTCCCCCCTCTTCCTCCATATATACAGCCCTTAGGGCGTCGTTTAGACTTCGGGTTTTGTTTAGATTAAAAGTTCGCCATAGCTGCAACTTCGCGTACTTCGTTTGTGTTCAACGACCAGACAAAGGCGTCACACAACCCCACCTTGATCAATAAAGCTTTCATCTTATATTCGCAATATCCAGATTGCAATCTCAGTTTCTTGCTTGTTCTTCGTTTGCTCGCAGGAAACAGGCCCTCGTGGTCAGGTTGATCGTGCTCCGGCGTGGTCAATAACCTCTCGAAGTTGGTTTAGCGATGTCTAAGGCACGACGTCATCGCACGTTCGTAGTCGGATCGTCAAAGTCGACTTCCACCAAAGCGATATCCATCATCTCATCGAAAGATGGGACACCTTTTGTAACATCCCAAATTTTCAATTTGGAATGTTATACATAGATCATCATTTGCATATCATGTTTTCTTGCATTTTGACAAATCCTCGATAAATCCTAAGCAACTCAAGGACCCTCGGAGAGAGTTGGGGATTTTCTCGAATTTTCTTATTTGATTTTTCAAACGAGGATTGGGATTTTAATTATTTTTTTCTCCGGAAAAATATTTCGATTTTAAATAAACGAGAGGAGAAAATATGACTTCTCCAAAAACATTAAAATACTGGAGGAAAAATGTTAAAAACATTATTTGGAATTTATTGGATTTTATTTGCAATTTTTATTGCATTTAAAAATATGCATGTTTTCAAAATATTTATTTTTGATTGTAAAAATGTTCACCCTATTCTAGATTTTCTAACTAGACGGGGAAAGTTTATTTCATATTTTTCAGATTTATATTTATTTTTCTACGCAATATTTTCCGCGGAACTTTTTAAAAAAAACAAACAAACGCGCCCGCGCCGGCTGGGCCGAGCCCAACCGACGGCCCGCCCGCGCTCTCCTTCCTCCCCAAGACGCCGCCGGAGTCCGGGAGCGCCACGACGCCGCCGCCGCCTCGGTAGCCCCTTCCCCAAGCCGGAGCACCCCCCTCCATATATACCCCCCCTCCGTTTTCGCCATCACCGCCGCCGGAGGAGCCCGCCGCCGCCGCCGCATCTAGCCGCCGCCGCCGCCCGCCTTTTGCCTCGCCGCCGTCGCCGGAGCCCGCCCCCTCGCCGCCGGAGCCGCCGCCCCCGAGCCCCGCCCGCCGGAGCCCCTCGCCGGAGCCCCGCCACGAGGTACTGCCGCCGGCCGTCTTCAACGTTGACCGGTTTTCTGAAGAAAAAAACCTTTTGTTTTAAAAAAAACCCTAGATCGGTTTTTTTCCGTTTTCTTATTTTACGAGCGTTCACCGAACCGTTCGTTTTAACGAACGCGTTCGTCGGTTTTTCTCTGTTCACGAACGTCCGTTATTTAACCGTTCGTCCGTTTTTTTTTCGTCGGATTTTCTCGTTATTTTCTCAGATTCGATTTCTGATCGAATTTTCGAATCTGTTTAACTTCTCGCTCGTTTATCAGAATCAGGCGATTCAAGCGCCTAGAGTTTCGTCTCGAAATTATCTTTCCGTTTAACCTACTCCAACAAGTTTTTGCTACAGTAAAAATTGACCTAGATCCAGATTAGCAAACGAAGTTTCTTTCTTTCGCCGTTTGACTTTCGTTGTTTCTTTCGAGTTGATTCTTTTTGCAAACCGGAGTTCTTAAGTTGAACTTTCTGGTTGGATCTTTCTTTCGAGTTTTACCTGTGCATTAGATGAGTACTGATTGTATGCTTGTTTGTTTGCGATAGAGTACCCGGAGTGTGCCGCTTGTTACTTCGACTCGCTAGGTTTTGCGGATCATCAGCAAGGCAAGTAACACTTTGATCATACCCCGTTAATACCCAGTTTTAATGCATTAGATCTATTCCTCACACATTGCATGATTAGGATCTAATTAAACTGTGGGTATTGGGAAGTAGTTGAGGTAGTACCTATTACCTGTTCATATATCAAACCCTCGGGAGTTACTTCTACGTTGCTTTTATTATTGTCATGCTATGCTCGTAGACGTGGATTGGGTTTGAGTGAAATTCATGACAAATGTGAGTGTTTAATAATGGTTCAACTTAAGGTGGCAACTAAAACTCACATCTGGGTGGATTGAGGCACCTGGAGAACCCAGTGTTGTCTGTATGTATAAGGTCCGCCACCCAGGCTCAAAGGGATCATAAGATTATTCATGCTAGAAACTTCCGTGTGCAGCCGCAAGCTATTATGGGCTCTAGCATAGCTGAGTAGGTTACAGGATCTCTTGAAGAGGTGGACTAGCAGATGTAGGGGAAGTAGGTGTACCGGTCCATCCAGAGTAGAGAGTGACTGTTTCTGAAAGACTGTGTCTCGGTCATCCGTTTCTCAAACAACATGCAGTGCGAGAATCAAGCGGAGGCGATCGAGTCTTGTGGGAAAAGTGCGCAAACCTCTGCAGAGTGTACAAACTGATCATGATTAGCCGTGTCCCCGGTTATGGACAACTTGAGTATCTAGTACCTGGATTGTCAATTGAATCTCATCACCGTGATACTTATAATTAATTTTGTTGGGTTAATGATGACTCTTAATTGGGATTGAGTTGGAGGTACCTTCTCAATGTTTCAGCCACCATGATAGTTAAATAAAATTTATTCCTTTGTAGTAGGATAAAATTGGCTTTTCGCAAAAACTGTAACCATAGAGCCTTTCCACCAGCCATATGTGCATATAGTATAGCCTTATCATTGTCCATTGTTCTCTATGTGTTGCTTTGCCAGCATATTCTATGTGCTGACCCGTTTCGGGCTGCAACGTTTCATGTTGCAGACTTTTCAGACGACGAGTAAGGATGCCTTAGGTCGTGGTCTTATACTCAGTGATGCCGCTGGAGTTGATGGACTCACTTATCTTCCAAGTCTTCCGCTGTTATCGTTATAGATGGCCTTAAGCCATGTTTATCATACTTAATCTCTTTGGAGATATTCGATGTAATAAGTGTGTGATTGCTACTCTGTTATAAATCCTCCATTTGTACTGTGCGTGTCAGCATTACTGATCCAGGGATGACACTGGTGCACAGCAGCACAGGCCATTTGAGGTCTGGTCGCTACAAAGTTGGTACCAGAGCACATGCTGACTATAGGACATGACCACTAAGCTTAAGCCCTAGAAACTTCTCTCTTCTCATTTCTAACTCCTCTCCACTTTCTACTCCTTTAGGAATGGTGAATGCAAGGAACAAGTTCATGCAACCCGATGAAGATACGCCGTTTGGACGACACTTGAAGGAAGTCACCAGTACTTGAACATAGGAATACCAAGCGTCACCGGAACCTACAACGCTACCTTACCTGAAGAGGAGAGCTGGAAGATTTAAGTTATCATTCCAGGAAGGACGTTTGCGCCAATTACGGAACCCATGAGATTGGTTTTCGAAGCACCAACTTGGAGTTTAGGGAAGAGCATGGCCGCACATATCGCCATGGGACGCATTGGAGAAGTCTATCACCAGGAGCTTAAGGATACAATTTATCAAATTTGTGGACGTCGAGACGCGCAATGGGAGATGATCAAGACCAAGAAGGATGGATCAATTGCAGCTTTCATCCAGGAGCAGAACCAACATATTCGACGCCAGGAGAACCAGATGTGCACGGACAAGGAAGAACTGAAGAAGGCATTCACGAAGATCAAGGAGCTCCAAGAAGAACTCAAGGCTACACGCGAAGATTATTTGGAGGAAATCAACGCACTAGTAGGGAAGATTGAAGACCTGGAGAATAAGATTGGAGCATTCGTGGGAAATCCAGTGCCAAAAGCAGAAGTCGACGAATGCACTTGTCCGGATAACTACATCATCATCGACGACACCGACTCGGAACCAAGTGAAGACGAATGGATTGATGAAGCTGGAGCAGACATCATGGAGTCTTCAACGGATAAGAATTTTTAGTGGACTACCATATCAGTAGTAGTTTTCCCCCATTTAGTAGTATAGCTCAAGCACTTTGTATCGCTAGATAGATCGATTGTTTTGCCTTGTTTGGATTGATTGAGTGATATTGATTGAATTTGTCTCATGAGCATATGGGTAGTGTTTCTCTCTAGACCTCATTCTACTCTTAAATCTCATCTTTTCTAAAACCTATCAGATGCCTCCGAGACGCGACACCGGATTTGTTTTTCCACCAGAGATCACCCAGTTGATTTAGCAACAGAATGCCTTGATGCAAGTGTTAGTTCAGAACCAAGGCAACAACAACAACAACCCACCGCCACCACCACCTGTTGATCACTTAGCCCGTTTCTTAAGGCTAAACCCGCCGGTGTTTTCCAGTAGCACCGAGCCGATAGTAGCAGATGATTGGCTCCGCAAAGTTGGAAGGGAGTTGACCACTGCAGGATGCACAGATGCAGAAAGAGTGCGTTTTGCCGCACATCAGCTTGATGGACCCGCAGCATCATGGTGGGAGAATTATACAGCCACGCACCCTATTGACACTGTCACATGGGACCAGTTTCAGCAAGCTTTCCATACAGCTCATGTTTCAGCAGGAGCTATGGCTATGAAGAAGTGTGAGTTTCGCAACCTACGCCAAGGAGGACGCACCGTAGGCCAGTATGTGGAAGATTTCAGTAAATTAGCACATTATGCACCAGATGACGTTGCTACGGATGCTGCCAAGCAGGAGAAATTTCTGGAAGGATTGAATGATGAGCTGAGTATGCAGTTGATGGTAGCAACTTTCAACAACTACCAGGAGCTGGTAGATAGAGCTCTCATGATTGAAGGAAAGCAACAGCAGATTGAAAACCGCAAGAGGAAGTATGGACAAGGGAAGTACAATTCTGGAGCCCAGCAGAAGCCACGATTTACCCCGAAGCCGGGAGGACAGTTTCAGCATACCCATGGAGGAGGTAGTTCGCACAACCATATTGGCTCCAAGAATGGTAATGGGAATGGAGGAGGAAACGGACAGAACCGCACCAACCCATCTACCCCAACCAAGAGAGATCTAAGTCACATTACTTGATTCAAGTGCCAGAAGACGGGACATTATGCAACTGATTGTCCCGAAGCCCAAAATGGAAATGGCAATGGAAGCTCTGGGAAGAAGCCGAACCCGTTCAACAAAGGACATGTGAACCACGTGAGCGTGGAGGAGATTGAAGCTCAGCCTGATGCAGTAATAGGTAAGTTTTTGGTTAAGTCATTTACTTCAACTGTTCTTTTCGATACTGGTGCATCGCATTCATACATATCAAGGGGATTCGTAAACAAGTTTAAGATGTCCACCCAAGTTCTCAAAACCCCTATGTTAGTAACCTCGCCAGGAGCAGAGTATATGGCCACCCAAGGATGTTTTCAGATACCGTTGGCCATTGGAAGGCATGTTTTCCCCTCAGACCTCATTGTTTTAGAATCACAAGGTTTGGATGTGATTTTGGGAATGGATTGGCTATCGTTGTATGGAGGAAACATCGATTGTGCCAGCAAGACTATTTTGCTTACCACCCCGGAAGGAAAAAGGATCAAGTATGTATCCAGGCATATGCCGAAGAGGACTCAAGTGAATTCCTTATCAGGAGTTGTACAGGAGGAAGTACCAGTGGTGAAGGATTACCCGGATGTATTTCCAGAAGAGTTGCCAGGCATGCCACCAGATAGAGACATTGTGTTTTTGATTGAACTTTTGCCAGGCACAGGGCCAATATCTAAGAGACCGTACAGGATGCCCGCAAAGGATTTGGAGGAAATTAAGAAGCAGATCAAGGAGTTACTGGATAAAGGCTATATTCACCCAAGTTCGTCACCTTGGGGATCACCAGTACTTCTAGTGGAGAAGAAAGATGGATCACTAAGGATGGTTGTTGATTACCGAGGATTGAATGAAGTGACCATCAAAAACAAGTACCCACTGCCGATGATCAATGATTTGTTTGACCGCCTGCAAGGAGCTAAAGTATTTTCCAAGATCGATCTACGATCAGGGTACCATCAGTTAAAGATTCGAGAGCAGGATATACCCAAGACAGCATTTACCACCAGATATGGATTGTATGAGTATACCGTTATGTCATTTGGACTGACTAACGCACCGGCCTATTTCATGAACCTGATGAACAAAGTGTTTATGGAGTTTTTGGATAAGTTCGTCGTGGTGTTCATTGATGATATTTTAATCTTTTCCAAGGATGAAGAAGAGCATGAGGAGCATTTACGATTGGTACTTGAGAAGCTCAGGGAACATCAGTTATATGCCAAGTTCAGCAAATGTGAGTTTTGGTTGAAGGAAGTTGGATTCCTTGGACATGTTATTTCTGGAGAAGGAATAGCAGTAGACCCTGCCAAGGTTGACACAGTGACAAGTTGGGAATCGCCCACTACAGTTGGAGAAATCCGGAGTTTTCTTGGACTCGCAGGATACTACCGGAGATTTATCGAGAATTTCTCAAGGATTGCTAAGCCCATGACTGAGCTATTGAAGAAGGACACCAAATTTAATTGGACTGAGGAATGTGAAGCTAGTTTCCAGGAGTTGAAGCAACGATTGGTTACCTCACCCGTGTTGATTCTGCCAGATCAACGCAAGGACTATGAAGTATATTGCGACGCTTCTCGTCGAGGACTTGGAGCAGTGCTTATGCAGGAAGGAAGAGTTGTTTCGTATGCTTCACGACAACTTAAACCCCATGAGAAGAATTATGCTACGCACGATTTGGAATTAGCAGCCGTGGTGTATGCATTGAAAACATGGAGACATTTTCTCATCGGAAACCATTGTGAGGTGTACACGGATCACAAGAGTTTGAAGTACATTTTCACGCAGAAGGAGTTAAACCTCAGACAGAGGAGATGGTTGGAGCTCATCAAAGATTATGATATGAGATTGCATTATCACCATGGAAAGGCTAACGTAGTAGCAGACGCGTTGAGCCGCAAGAGTCATGTCAACACCCTCATGACAGGAGAGTTACCTCAGAAGTTAGCCGAGGACCTACGTGAGCTATGTTTGGAGATAGTCCCAAGGGGCTATTTAGCGACGTTGGAGATTCAGTCTACCTTGATGGAGAAGATCAGAGAAGCTCAGAAGACAGACAAGGAGATTAAAGAGATAAAGGAGAAGATGAGCAAAGGAAAAGCCAAGGGATTTCGTGAGGATGAGCACGATACCTTATGGTTCGAGGACCGCGTATATGTGCCAAATGATCCGGAGATCAGGAAGTTGATTTTGCAAGAAGCCCATGATTCACCGTACTCGATTCACCCAGGGAATACCAAGATGTATTTGGATTTGAAGAATACTTTCTGGTGGACCGGAATGAAGAAGGATATTGCGGAGTATGTAGCAGTTTGTGATGTGTGTTAGAGAGTGAAGGCAGAGCATCAAAAGCCAGCAGGATTGCTACAACCATTGCCGATACCCGAATGGAAGTGGGATAAAATAGGCATGGATTTTATCACAGGATTACCCAGGACCCGTTCAGGCTATGACTCGATATGGGTTGTAGTCGACCGTTTGACGAAAGTGGCTCATTTCATTCCAGTGAAGACCACTTACAGCAGTGCTAAGTTGGCTAAGATATACATGACCAGGATTGTATGTTTGCATGGAGTTCCGAGGACCATTGTATCAGACAGAGGAACCCAATTTACCTCGAAGTTTTGGAAGCAGTTACATGAAACATTGGGAACCAGGCTGGAATTTAGTACAGCATTTCACCCACAGACAGATGGACAGACCGAGAGAGTCAACCAGATTCTGGAGGACATGTTGAGAGCATGTGCACTAGATTATGGATCTAGTTGGGACGACAATTTGCCATATGCAGAGTTTTCATATAACAACAGTTATCAAACCAGTTTGAAGATGGCCCCTTTCGAAGCCTTGTACGGAAGGAGGTGTAGAACACCGTTGTTGTGGGACGAAGTTGGAGACCGTCAGTTGTTTGGACCAGATTTGATTAAGGAGTCTGAACAGAAAGTGAAGTTGATTCGCGATAGGCTCAAGGTAGCCCAGTCCAGGCAGAAGAGTTATGCTGATTCTAAACGCAAGGAGATAGTTCACGAAATCGGAGACAGGGTGTATCTTCGAGTATCACCACTACGACGAGTAAAGCGCTTTGGAGTTAAGGGAAAGTTAGCGCCTCGTTTTATCGGACCATACAGAGTGTTGGAACGTATGGGAGAAGTTGCCTACAAGCTGGAATTGCCCGAAGGATTGTCTGAAGTACATGATGTATTTCACGTTTCGCAATTGAAGAAGTGCCACGCAGAGATGGTTGAGATACCACTAAGAGATAATGTGCCACTGGAAGCGATTCAGTTGGAAAGTGATTTGACCTATGAGGAGAAGCCAGTTAAGATTCTCGAGTATGCCAGCCGAGTTACCCGCAGCAAGGTTATCAAGTTTTGCAAAGTTCAGTGGAGTCACCACACAGAAGATGAGGCCACCTGGGAGCGAGAGGAAGATCTACGGAAAAATCACTCCCACCTGTTTTCTAGCCAACCCGAATCTCGAGGGCGAGATTCATCTTAAGGGGGGTAGGTATGTAACATCCCAAATTTTCAATTTGGAATGTTATACATAGATCATCATTTGCATATCATGTTTTGTTGCATTTTGACAAATCCTCGATAAATCCTAAGCAACTCAAGGACCCTCGGAGAGAGTTGGGGATTTTCTCGAATTTTCTTATTTGATTTTCCAAACGAGGATTGGGATTTTAATTATTTTTCTCTCTGGAAAAATATTTCGATTTTAAATAAATGAGAGGAGAAAATATGACTTCTCCAAAAACATTGAAATACTGGAGGAAAAATGTTAAAAACATTAATTGGATTTTATTTGCAATTTTTATTGCATTTAAAAATATGCATGTTTTCAAAGTATTGATTTTTGATTTTAAAAATGTTCACCCTATTCTAGATTTTCTAACTAGACGGGGAAAATTTATTTCATATTTTTCTGATTTATATTTATTTTTCTACGCAATATTTTCCGCGGAACTTTTTTTTAAAAAAACGAACGCGCCCGCGCCGGCTGGGCCGAGCCCAACCGACGGCCCGCCCGCGCTCTCCTTCCTCCCCACGACGCCGCCGGAGTCCGGGAGTGCCACGACGCCGCCGCCTCGGTAGCCCCTTCCCCAAGCCGGAGCACCCCCCCTCCATATATACCCCCCTCCGTTTTCGCCATCACCGCCGCCGGAGGAGCCCGCCGCCGCCGCCGCATCTAGCCGCCGCCGCCGCCCGCCTTTTGCCTCACCGCCGTCGCCGGAGCCCGCCCCCTCGCCGCCGGAGCCGCCGCCCTCGAGCCCCGCACCCTCGCCGCCGAGCCCCGCCCGCCGGAGCCCCTCGCCGGAGCCCCGCCACGAGGTACTGCCGCCGGCCGTCTTCAACGTTGGCCGGTTTTCTGAAAAAAAAACCTTTTGTTTAAAAAAAACCCTAGATCGATTTTTTTTCGGTTTTCTTATTTTACGAGCATTCACCGAACCGTTCGTTTTAACGAACGCGTTCGTCGGTTTTTCTCTGTTAACGAACGTCCGTTATTTAACCGTTCGTCCGTTTTTCTTTTTCGTCGGATTTTCTCGTTATTTTCTCAGATTCGATTTCTGATCGAATTTTCGAATCTGTTTAACTTCTCGCTCGTTTATCGGAATCAGGCGATTCAAGCGCCTAGAGTTTCATCTCGAAATTATCTTTCCGTTTAACCTACTCAAACAAGTTTTTGCTACAGTAAAAATTGACCTAGATCCAGATTAACAAACGAAGTTTCTTTCTTTCGCCGTTTGACTTTCGTTGTTTCTTTCGAGTTGATTCTTTTTGCAAACCGGAGTTCTTAAGTTGAACTTTCTGGTTGGATCTTTCTTTCGAGTTTTACCTGTGCATTAGATGAGTACTGATTGTATGCTTGTTTGTTTGCGATAGAGTACCCGGAGTGTGCCGCTTGTTACTTCGACTCGCTAGGTTTTGTGGATCATCAGCAAGGCAAGTAACACTTTGATCATACCCCGTTCATACCCAGTTTTAATGCATTAGATCTATTCCTCACACATTGCATGATTAGGATCTAATTAAACTGTGGGTATTGGGAAGTAGTTGAGGTAGTACCTATTACATGTTCATATATCAAACCCTCGGGAGTTACTTCTACGTTGCTTTTATTATTGCCATGCTATGCTCGTAGACGTGGATTGGGTTTGAGTGAAATTCATGACAAATGTGAGTGTTTAATAATGGTTCAACTTAAGGTGGCAACTAAAACTCACATCTGGGTGGATTGAGGCACCTGGAGAACCCAGTGTTGTCTGTATGTATAAGGTCCGCCACCCAGGCTCAAAGGGATCATAAGATTATTCATGCTAGAAACTTCCGTGTGCAGCCGCAAGCTATTATGGGCTCTAGCATAGCTGAGTAGGTTACAGGATTTCTGGAAGAGGTGGACTAGCAGATGTAGGGGAAGTAGGTGTACCGGTCCATCCAGAGTAGAGAGTGACTGTTTCTGAAAGACTGTGTCTCGGTCATCCGTTTCTCAAACAACATGCAGTGCGAGAATCAAGCGGAGGCGATCGAGTCTTGTGGGAAAAGTGCGCAAACCTCTGCAGAGTGTACAAACTGATCATGATTAGCCGTGTCCCCGGTTATGGACAACTTGAGTATCTAGTACCTGGATTGTCAATTGAATCTCATCACCGTGATACTTATAATTAATTTTGTTGGGTTAATGATGATTCTTAATTGGGATTGAGTTGGAGGTACCTTCTCAATGTTTCAGCCACCATGATAGTTAAATAAAATTTATTCCTTTGTAGTAGGATAAAATTGGCTTTTCGCAAAAACTGTAACCATAGAGCCTTTCACCAGCCATATGTGCATATAGTATAGCCTTATCATTGTCCATTGTTCTCTATGTGTTGCTTTGCCAGCATATTCTATGTGCTGACCCGTTTCGGGCTGCAACGTTTCATGTTGCAGACTTTTCAGACGACGAGTAAGGATGCCTTAGGTCGTGGTCTTATACTCAGTGATGCCGCTGGAGTTGATGGACTCACTTATCTTCCAAGTCTTCCGCTGTTATCGTTATAGATGGCCTTAAGCCATGTTTATTATACTTAATCTCTTTGGAGATATTCGATGTAATAAGTGTGTGATTGCTACTCTGTTATAAATCCTCCATTTGTACTGTGCGTGTCAGCATTACTGATCCAGGGATGACACTGGTGCACAGCAGCACAGGCCATTTGAGGTCTGGTCGCTACACCTTTGCCTCTATCATTAACTTTTATATTTGTTTACGTGTATGCCCCGAGACCTTCCAACTAGACGTGTCTTTCTCTCCAGGTCGCACTTTGTATCATTCATACCACTAAGTACAACTACGTGTGGTCTCCGACCCAGAAGTGGAAGAAGTGGAGACGCTCTACCACGCTGTTTTTTTACGCTGGTCTCTACCACGCTGTTCATGTCCCACTCCTTTTGCTGACGTGTGGGACATCCAGCACGTGTCGTGTTTGGCACCCTTCGTCGTAAGAGTTGAAACGCTAGCATTCATCATAAATAAAAAATAATTATAAATCAGCAGTAATACTATTTTTTTGCGAACCAATCAGCAGTGATACTATACCACGCGGTTTCCTTGCTCCTCGATATCGGAAAGAATACTTCCGTTCGCCAACATGTGGGACGTCGACCATCCTGGTCCACTTGCCATGCACGCAGAACTCCAAGGGAGAGTCACCCAGGTCGTCGCGCCGCAGTAACAATGACTAATGAGCCGTCAAATCACAGGCCCACTTCCCACTTTGAAGTTGCTCGGACGAAGGAACCATCATGACTTCGTTGAATTCCGCTTCTTGAAGAAAACTACTGTACCAGTAGTACTGCTAGCTACAGTAGTTACTCCAACAGAGGCATCCTTTCGTTCATAGGATAGGAATATGAAAATCATAGGAAGTGAGATGACATGCATCTCAATTCCTATAGAGAAAGAGATGCCATTTGATGCTTAGGATAGGAATTTTCCATTTAGTCTAGGCTAATGTACTGGTAATTTGCTCTAAAAACTACAGTAGTAACTAGTAGTATTGGTACATGCTCGTACTTAGACACAGACACACACACTAACTACTAGTACTACTACTTCTCACATGCTGGCCAGACGCCGTCGTTCTCCTTCCCGGCTTTGTCGGCGACACCCCACCGTGCTTGGATCTCCGCCGACCTCTCTACAGCAGCGCGTGCGTCCTTTTCTTTCTTGCGGCGGCGGGCCTCTCTTTTCTTGAGTGCTTTCTGGTTTTTTCGCTCCCTCTGTGCGGCTTTGGCCGCCTCTTGCTCTACCGCCCATTCGGCCTTGGCATCTTCAAATTCCTCCCACATAGTTGTGAGGTCGCGAGCGGCGATGAACTCGGCACAGTGGGATGCCATCGCTTCCCTACCATTTTGTGTGCGGTCGTGGGCGGCAAGGAACTCGGCGTGGCGGGATGCCATCGCAGCCTTACCGGTTAGTGTGCGGCGCGGTGGCATGAACGACGCTTGGTGAGAGCTCTGGGGTGGAGTGGCCGGACAACCGTATAGTGCATTGGTTTGTCAAGAGCTCAAGAAGAGAAGACGGACCAAATTTGGATTCCTCTTCAATCCTGGTCATTTATTACCGAGTAAAATGCATTGGCGGTCATCGAACTTGTCTTGATAGCTCACTTTGATCATTGTATACAAGATATGGTGATTATACGGTCACTGGCTCAGCGTATAGCTCCGTATTTGTCTGGTTGACCAGTCAAACAGTCCGCATGCGCCTCATGAGCTCGTGTTCTTTATCTATCTACGCTAGCCTACCTGTCAATGGAGAAAAAAATACTGTAAAAACCAAAATTGTGCGTATGTGGGGAATCAAACCACGGACACGTCGCTGGAACGCACCCTCGTCAGCCAAATGATAATGAAATACTTCGCGTCAGACACTCACGCTCATGCTGTCAAAGCATGCTAATGCATGCACGTCGCCCTCTAAATCAAAGTCCTGCTCATGGCGCAACGCAAACGGCGAGCCCATCACCTGCGCGCCCCGGCGGTGCCTGACATTACTGTTTAGACGTTTGATGGAGGCCTACGCGAACGCCGAGCATGTATTCACCTGGCTCAACACCAACGGTCATACTCGGACCACCTTGCTCATGTATATCGTCCATCATAACGACAATCTATAAAATAGCCTAAGCTAGAGAGGGTACTATGGTAGTATGGTATGGAGTATGTACTATCGTGAGCGACCGATCTTAGTGCCACTGCACACCGAAACCCCTTCCATCGCTAGCGCGCGCTTCCCGCCTGAAACGATCACCGTCTCTCCAGAATGTCAATGCCGCATTCACCGGACTTAACTGCAGGTGCAATTGGTGTGTCACTGACATGCGGGCCACATGCCCGTTGGGCCCACATGTCAGTAACCCAAATGCATCTGCAGTTAAGTCACTGAAGCAGCGTCCGCATTCACGCCCGACGAACCTACTCCGGCGCCAGTTGTCCATCCGTATGCTGCGCCTCATTGCCATTCGCCCGCTATATTAACTTGAGCCCCAGCTCCCAGCCATAGCCAAAGACCCACACTTATTCTCCTCCGGTCCCATCCTTCTGTCGGCACCACTTCAACCATGGCCTCCTGGCGCTCCGAAGCTCTCTTGGACGTACTGTCGCAGGAGCAGACGAGGGACATTGGCGGCTCCGCTCCGGGCGCGCTCCAAAGCTCTGTTCGACGTACTGTCGCAGGAGCAAACGAAGGAGATCGCCGGCACCCCCCCCCCCCCCCCCCGGCCGCCCTCCGCCGCCACGACCACGAAGCCGGCGCGCATGCGCGGCGCAGCCGGCAGCGAGGAAGAGTAGTACACCGTAGGTCGCCGCCGCTCTGGAGGAGGAGGTTATCGAGGCGGATGAGGAGGAGGCAAAGGCAATGGTCGGCTTTCTCGGGTTCATGGCCGGACATGGTGGTCGGGCGCCGGCGATCATTTAGATTAGGTTTACAATAGGTTTTACTATGGTTTGTGCGAAATATGTAATGAATTTCGTCCAGTTTGTAGGAAAAGTTTTCGAAATGTAATGAATTTCATCCGGTTAATTTGAAATTTGCTTTGTTAGCACGAATTTCGTCCGGTTAGTTCATATAGTTGTCGAAAGGTATGCGGGCAGCATCGGATGGCATCCATCAGTGTCCTTGGACAGATGCCGGTGTAAATTTGTGGGCCAGCGCTGGAGATGCCCTAACTATCATGCTATAATCGCTAACAATCCTCCATTATTTGGCAGGGAACAGTTATCCCTCGATCAAAATCAGATCCGCGGTGTTTCGCACTCCTCCCGCGTAAGAGTGTAAACTCTTGCTTACATAAAAATGGAGCAAGTGGACGGCACTGTAGCACGTCATATCACTTGAACTAGCCCGCCTAACGAACGGGAAAGCACCGCCCTCGTCATTTTGTTCTGGATTTCTATCGATCGATCGCGCGAAAATGTTACGCTTCACAAGTTCTAAAGGAAAAGGCGGCACACTTATGACTCGTACGCGTCGCAACCCCGACAGTCCGGCTCGCACGCCGCTCACCAGAGGGGACACGCGTTGTCTTGCAATTTCACTGACATGTGGGACCGTAATTGGATAAACCATCGATAGCCGAAATCTAATCGCTCGGCGGGCGTCGGCTGAGAAGAGAGAAACGGGGGAGGGAGAAGAGATCGCCCGCCCGCCGCGCACGGACTCCAAGAAATATATGGTGATAATGTGAGGTGGGCCATGCTGGAGTCCGGACCGCTTCCGGAGCCCGCTCTCACCACCCTGGCCCCTCAAGACGCCAGCTGCCCGCCGCATGCATGCATAGCAAGTAGTACTCCTTATGTGGAGGAGAGAGAGGCATTGACAAAGTCAAGGAGTGGGCTCTGCAAGAGCCCGTCTCTACACGTGCTCCTAGGTATAAAAAAATAATTCTAAAAAAAGGCATAAAAACAATTGTGTCTTAAAAAAAAGAAAGGTAAAAAACATTTGAGAGGAAATAGATAGGGAGAAAGTGAGAAAAAGCTGTAACCTGGCATTACATGAGGAAGGAGGGAGTGGTGCACATGCCAACTTCACTGGGCTGCCGTGTTTCACACTCCTCCGTCGTAAAAGTGGAGACAATAGCTTTCATCAAAAATAAACAATGAATACTCGTTGCTCGTCCTCTATATCGGGAAGAATACTTTCATTCGCCGACATGTGGGACGTCGACCATCCTGGTCCACCTGCCATGCACAAAATTATCCTGGTCTACCCCGGTCGTATCGCAGGCCCAACCTTTCCCACTGTAAGTTGTTCGGACGAAGGAACCATCATGACTTCGTTGAATTCCGCTTCTTCAAGAAAACTTACTGTACCCGCAATACTGCTACCACACGCGAAGACTGGACGGCACTGTACCACGTCATATCACCGAAACCCACTAGGCCAAACTAGCCCGCCTAGGTCATCTATTTTGGAACGGAGGGAGTACGTCTCTGCACTGCTATGATTTTGTGTTGCACGTTCTCTGTACTTTTGCTACGATTTTCCTACCCTATGAACCAAATGAGGCCTGAATGTATGTCGACTATTGTCTGATTGATCGCTAAGCCTACAATTTTAGGAGCTAGGCCTATTGGTCGATCGACGAGGGATAAGTATAAGCGTACCACGAGCTCATCAACCCCAACGTTTCTCTTCGGTGAGTGTTTTGCAAGTAATATAGCTCGCACAGTAGCTAGCCTACTAACACCAAAAATCATCAAACAAGCCCTGCTGATATGATAAACAGTTCAAACTTACATCTAAGCATGCCATATATTACATCAAAAGCTGGTGAGGATACATCTGTTTCCATAACTCGGAGAGGGTTCGCATGATTCATCGCATGATTCACTATCAAACAAAAGTAGCAAGATCCGCCCACACAAGACAGTGCACTAGCCCTAAGATGGTTTGTAACACGCATCGTTCTGGTAATTAAACACAGGGCAATGCAAACTACCCTGAAGGATTAGCGCGACCAACTATTTCTTGTCATCGATCTCTCGGGCAATGACCACAGCACGGACATCGGCATGGGAATCGATTTCTGGGGCGATGTCCACAGGACTGACCGCGACATCGGAATCGATCTCTGGGGCGATGTCCACAAGATGGACAGCGGCATCGGAATCGATCTCCGGGGCGATGCCAACAGGACGGGCCACGACATCGGAATCATCAAGGACGTCCACCGGCACCTGCACAACCCTAACATATTAGCAAGCACATTGCAAATAATCAAAAACCACAACTATGGTAATAAGCCATTATTTTTTACCTTGTGCAGCTCACCGGGGGATCTCATCCCTCCGGGGGCCATCTCCTCGTCCTCGATGGGGGCCATCACCTTGCCAGGGGAATACTGCTTCTCAACGGCGACTATCTCCTCAAACTCGGTCTTGAGCCTCACATAGGTGGCAATCAGAGTTCTTGGGGTAGGCACGGTGGGTCCCTTGCTGTTCTTCCAACATTCTTTGAGGAGTTCGTCCGCCAACGTCCTCAACTCTTTGTACAGTGCTTGTTTCTTGGAGTTCTTCGTCTCCATGGGTTGGCCCGCCAACATGGTCAACTCGTTGGTCGGTGCTCGCTTCCTGGAGATCGCTGTCTCCAGTGGGTTGTCCGCCGGCAACTCTTTGCCTAGTGCTCCAGGATCCATCAATGAACTGACAAACAAAAAGCAATCGAAAGGAAACCACAATCGCAATGAAAACGGGAAAAGAATAGGATGTGAGAATCGGTCGGTGCTTCGCAAAAAGAAGATTCTTGGAATGAAAATATAGCAGCATAACTGATTCGCCCACCTTTCCTTCGTCGGTACAGAAGAAAAATGGCAGAAGTGAGTAGCCTGGAGTGAGGTTTTCTTCAAGAAAGGGAAGAAAGGGCTTGAACGAGCGTTCCAGTGAAATGATGGTTGCTTCGTCCAGTCCAACTTGGAGGCCACCTTACCACTGCTGGTAAAGGTGTGGGTTTTGTGATATGACGGGTCATGACGGCCACACCGGGGTGAAAGGTGAGTCTCGACTATAGCACCTCGCTGTGATTTGGTGGATGGCACGCGGGCCCGGATGCTTTGAAATGTCCCGCATGTAGATAGAGCGGCTAGTCATATAGGAGTGCTCAATATTGGGCACCGCGACCAAGGCGGAGAGGAAAATGAGAGAACTACATAATTAATGCATGAGTTTAATTAGGGTAGTTTTGTAAAGTACGAGATACATTCCTCCAATCGCAAAATGCCTTGGTTCATGAGATTTGAGATTTGAGCCCTATAAACCGGAAGGGAGGGAGTACTACACACGGTGTAGTCTAGTCACTTGTTGAAATCTCTAGAAAGGCAAATACTCCTTTCCGGTTTACAGGGCTATACTACTCCCTCCGTCTAGGTGTGTAAGTCATCTTACGAAAACCAAATAGTCCCAAAACACTTAGGCGCGGTGCATTAACTTCTACCTTGTTTCTTGTTTCTTGACATATCAACCAATAAGAGATGAGAGGTGTGCATGCTTTTAATGACTTGCAATGGCTAGTTCATTGCATGCAATGCTATTAATTAGCAAATAAACATTGGTGACCCCAGGAGGAAACGGTGCTAAGCGCGTGGACCTATGCAGAATGAGTATCAACCAATGGATAATGGAGTTTAATTGTTAAACAATAGCAATTTTGTCTCATGCAAGAGCCTGGCTAGTACTCCAAGGAACCGCACCACGCGAGCGTTCGCAACTGCCACGTTCGGGTTGCGCTTGGCTCTTCGCCTCTTCGAGAAGACGAACAATGATGTTACTCCTACTTCTACAGTATCGAATCCACTGCTGCATGTCTGTCCACCTCGTGCGGGAGGGATAGCGTGTAGCGAAAGCTTCTACTTACTGCTCCTGCCTTTGCGTCTATGACAGGTGGGCCCAACAGGTGGTTGGCCCTCCTGTCATGCAGCCAAAGGCAGGTGCAGTTAAGGCACATGAGCTCAGTCCGCGAGGGAGAGGGCATTCTAGTAATCAAATTTCTTGGTCTTGTACGAGTTGACGCGACACATCAAAGCACTGCACTCAATATAAGTCTTTTTACACATTTAAAATGGGCTACTTCGTATGTAGGAGTAGACATATCCTGCTTCGTAGTCACTTGTTGCAATCTCTAAAAAGACTTATATTTGGAAACGGAGGGAGTACAACGCATGCATGCATGCCGTGACTTTCCTTTTGATACTTGCATGTGTTGATTTGATGCACCTTGCCAAATTTTGACTATAAATTTAACTAACCAAATTTTCATGCATGTCACAAAAAATTACGGGGCTGTTTGGAATGTGACTATGTTTGTCTTATGTTGCCACATTATTTTTCCCACACTTTCCACACTTGCCTAACCTGAGTTGCTCAAATTGTTAGACACACTTTGGCTTGCCTAAGGGAATCTTGCCACAGTTTTTATGTCTATGACATGTGGAGTTCACTGCTAATAAAAAAAATTCTTGTCTTAGGTGTGGCTTATAAAGACTTCTATTTAGGAACGGAGGGAGTAGAAAATATAAATAATAATGCATGTTGGGGCAACCCACGTTTTCGCTAATTTTAGCCGTGGGCTTGTTCACAATTTTTACAAGGGGTTGGTTGTTCATTTAATGGAGGGACTTGTAGTACCAGACTTGAACGATACAAAGTGCGACCTGGCACACCGTAACACCACTTGGAACAAGCGAGTAGCTCTCTCAAAAAACAATCAACAACTAAAATAACCGCGACCTGGCATGTAGTAGTACACAATTTTAAACGATTGTTTTGATGGAGTGAAAAAGGAAAACTACCCCACTATGTATATATAGGCCGGAGCCTCTGCGCTTGCTTGCTAGGGTTGCTCTATTCACACACTCTCATCCTCTCCAGATCTAAACAAGATAGGGATAGTAACACTGTCTTTCTCCCTTCAGAAAACACTGGCTTTCTATCCTCACCGCTGGTTACAGATCCGGACGTATCCCCCTCCGCCGGTGAAGGGGAGGAGGGGCAGTGTTTAGGCCGTCGTCGACAGCAAGGGAGGAGACCCACTATCGGCCGCACCGTTATCTCTGGCCGAGCGCCGGCGCGGGAGGTCCTCCGATCCCTTCATCGTTGCCTGTGGGCGGATCCGGCCTCCCGCTGCCCACCTATCCACATCCCGACGACCTTCAGGTATATCTTCGTTCGAAACAGCCTTAGCTCTACTTCCCCAGCTCACTACGTCGCTGCATGTGCATCATTTTCTACCTCTCAGCCCCTCTCGATCGGATGGTCCAACGTCACATTTTTTTTTCTTCTATTGTTAGAGGTAAAGCTACTTCATGGAGTCGAATATTGTACTCCCTCCGTCCGAAAATAATTGTCATTGAAATGGATGTATCTAGATGTATTTTAGTTCTAGACACATCCATTTTGATGACAAGTAATTCCGGACGGAGGGAGTACTTGGTTCAAACAAGAAATAAAGTGGGGGTGGGGAATTTAGTATGTACTCCATCCGTTCAGAATTACTTGTCTCAGAAATGGATGTATCTAGAACTAAAATACATCTAGATACATCCATTTCTGTGACAAGTAATTCCGAACGGAGGGAGTACATCAGACTTGGTACAAACAGGAAGGAAAGGGAGTGAAAGTAGTACAGACTGGTCATCCAACCGGTCTCTTGGTCGAAAAGGGAAATAGAGGGGTAACGCTGTACACAGTGGTATGACCAGGACTAGATTTGCTATCCACACATAGGAGTAGGTGGCTAGAGCGAACAAAAATGGGACCAACCCAGATATGTTTCTTGGATGTTTGTTTCTCGGGGCAACAAACTATGAATCACCACTTTATGCCCCTGTTTACGTACATGGTGTTGGACTGCTGGACTGCTGGTGCACCCTCCGTTCAGAACTGACTTTTGTGCTGTTTAACTGGAATGTCAGAATGGAACAGTTGGTTCATTTTGGTGAAACTGCACAAAGGGAGATCTGTGTTCCAATCCTCATCATCCATATTGGCGCCATAACCTTCCTTTAGGTAAGAATGATATTTAATGCATGTGTTCATCTCTATTTTCTGACTGCCATGAGAAAATAATGCTATTTTTTACTAGTACACTTGTACTCCCTCACTAACAAAACCAATTCTGAATTAGAAGGCCAATCATGTACTTGGTTTCACCAACTGGTGAGGAGAAAGAGAAACAGAGCATGAAGAGGAAGAAGAAGAAGAATAAACAGTGCCAAGGCGATCTTGCTAAAGCCAGAGGCCTCAGTCGAGGCCATTCAAGGGCTCCGGCAACGACTACCTTACATGTGAGACGATCCTCCAGGGAGCCCTTCCACTTCTGCTGTCTCACTTAATTAATTAGGAGTACTTAAGTACCACTAATTTATTACTGCCTAATTTTCCTGTTGGAGTTAAACAAATCTTTAGTAGGACCCTATGCTGAATCATGTACGTGTGTATGTTTGTCTATGGAGGTGAATCATGTGGTGGAGCAGGGAGGGAATATTATTAGTGTCATGACATAATAGTGCTATTGTTTTGCATGTCAATTTATTGCCATTGGTTCAATGAGGCAATGTTTTGCGTATTGTCCATCATGAATTTGATGCTACTGTTTGAGTAATATGCTAATGTCTTCCTATCCTTTCTCACTAAGCTAATGAAGGTTTCACCTTGTTCCTACTTGTGCAAACAGGGATCATGTTGTGCCAATCATACATTTTAGTGGAACTACACAAGACAATACAATGAACTGTATCCCAGCCAGTGCTTTAACTCTGCTGGAAGTTCTTGATAATCTTTCGATATAATCTCAGCACTGGTAAACAAGAGTGATTTCAACCATACATTTGAAGTGCACAAAAATATATACTATTGTGTGATTCCAGTGAGTGCTTTATCATCTCTTATGGGACTACATGAGTAAGCTTTTTTTCTCAGGTTGGTACGGGCCTAAGGCCTTCATCCATATTAGTTTGTTGTCATCTCTATTTGTATCGTGCTACTGTCATGAGAAACTCCTCTATCTTTGCACGTTAAAGTTTTGCAACCTATGATAAATGGCAATGCTTTGAGTGTTGAGTTGAGCTAATCGGCACTGATTAAATAAACTAATACCTCTCTTTAAGCAAGACTACTATGTTGCTAACTTTACCCATTAAGATAAGGAGGGCGCTTCTATTTGTTAGTGTATGTTTCATCAACTAGTCCCACTATTACAGTAATCTCACTCTCTCAATATATGTGCCAACAGGGATGCTCGATTTTGGTGGAACTGCACAAAAACTTTGGGTGCTTCATTGCCTCGACAGCTTCCGTCCTTTCCTGTCAGTCGCTAATCTCCGCTTGCTTTCTTCCTTTGTTGTCAGTCGCTTGGCTTATCTCGGCTTCCAGTCAAAGGAAATAGTAATTGATATGCTACCTCACACAGGTTGGTACTGGTCTTTATCCTGATTATTGTGCCTGTCATATGTATTGGTAATTTGGTATTGTGCTACTGTTTGCCGATTTCATAAAGGAGTAATTTGGAGCCTGAACTCGCAGGCAAATCATTACATCGGGTGATTTCAGTAGAACTGCATAAAATGATCAGATGGACAGGTACTTATGCTGCTGCTATGTACTCCAAATTTCACTCAGACAAGCATCGATGTTGACAAGAAGTGCCTATATTCATTCGAGTATCAACCGGCGTCAACCAATTGTCAAACTCCAAGTATTAGGAGAGTGAACGCCAAAAATATTGCTTGGTGCATAGCCCAGAAAAACGCAGTCCAGTCTTTGGTCCCAACTTGTGCCTTTTGGTTATCGGCACATATGGTAGCGAACTATATGGCATGGAGTGTAAAGATTCCAGACAAGTTGGTTGACGCGTATATTCATCTGGCACTTAATCAGTCTACACGCCAAGGATGCTCCATTTCAGTTGAACTGCACAAAAAATTTGGGTGGTTCATTTTCTCAACCGCCTCCTTTCTCGTCTGCAATGTAGAATTTTGGCGAGATACAGGACCAAGATGAGCCAGTAAACTAGTTGGATGAAAGTAGTGGCCAAGTTGCTCAAACCTCCCTCGGCACGAGGCCACTATTTGAGGATAAACTTACAAGCAAAGTTTAGATTGTCTGCGCTACCTCTTATGTACTCGAAAGTTTACTCGTACAAGAACTAATTTTAGCAAGAAGTACCTCCAATTGAACACCATTTACCAGTCTGTACCCTAGGTAATTATAGTTCGTCCATGGATCATATTGGCTGTGATCTCAATCATTTGGATGCATAAACATACTGAACATGTATATATCTGAATCTTTTTGTGAATTATGTATGAATATTGTCATGTGATCTATCAATCATTTGGATGCATAGATATGCTGAGCTTGTGTATATATGAATCTTTTGAGTTGTTGATAGTGAATGTTGGCTATGAATATGAACGTGTCCTGTGAACATGAGTTTGATATGAATGTTTACCTTTTCTGTTGTATTTGTGTGTGAACTTGTTAGTATGCCTACTGTGGGGTATAAAATGCAGGTCTCTTATAAAAGTAATGCTGTGTCCAATTTATGTTTTCCCTTCTAACCACATTATATATATTTATATTATTACTATTATCGTATATTTTATAGAGACTTATATATACATTATAAAAACATCCCACGTGTTATTAACTTATGAAAGTAAATGTTTAACGGAAGTTGGCAAGGAAAATCCTGGTTGTTTTTGACTCACAGGCAAGAAAATCCTAGTGATTGCGTACAAAAGCTTGCGAAGATTTTAAGGACCAATTTAATAATAATGCGCTCATTTTTATTCTGAGCAATAACTCGCTAATTTCTTAATTATATATATATATAATGTGCCTCTCCGGTTTATTCTTTGATATTAATTGCTCCTTCTAACATAACATTATATATATAACGAGCCCACCTAATACGTGTATTTCAAGGAAGTGCAAATGGGCTGGGTTTTCTTAGAAAATATAAATGGGGTTGATTGACGCGAAATTATTTGTTCACCCAGCCCAGCAAATGGACTGTACATTCTAGAAAACATGGGTTAAATATATGCCACATTTTTGCAGGCTGACATGTGGCCCAATAGGTCGAAGCCTATGCAGGGCGTTGTCAACTTGGTCAACAAATGATTGTGTCATCCACAGCCATTGGATTTATATCCAACGGCCGGCATGCACCTTCAATCTCTCGTCTTCTTCCTCCAGCGTCGCCGGGACCGCCTGGTCCGGCCTCCGGTGGCTAGCGGCTCTCCTTAGCAGGCATCGCTGCGAAGCGCTACCCCACCGCCGGCCAGGCTATCCCTCCACCCCTCGACACCTCCTGTTATTCTCCACAGACTACAGCCCCACACCGCAACAAAACCAGTTATAACCCTTCTCCTCCTCTCAATCTGCGACTCCACTGCCGCGTTTTCCCATCTCCGAGTCATTCCCATCCGGGGCCTCGCCGTCGTCCAACGCCTCGATGCGTTCGGTGCGGCGTGGTCAACAAACGAGAGTCATCGGAAGAGGACTGTACGTGGAGAGCCTGACGGCTAGGACCCACGAGGTCCATGGTCGCACGCAAGGAAAGTTCCTCCTTATTAAGCTAAAAAAATTGTTTCCTCCACCTGACAGCTGGGACCCACCGGCTGTATCTTCGCACGGAAGGAAGTGCCTCCTTGTTTTGCGAAAAAATATTCATCCCGTTGACAGCTGGGACCCATCAGATTTGGTGACTGACTTGTGGGCCTACTAAGCGGACGTGTACGCACGGCTTTGTCAACTTAATCAACAAATGATTCTAGCAGCTGGACCGTTGGATGTTAATCCAACAGCCGTGCTCCTTCTTCAACCTCTGTTCTTGCTCTTGTCTCCCGTGGGCGGCACCGCGGCTGTGCTGCCGCGCACCCGAACCAGTGAAGTTTCCCACTCCTCTCCATCTGCGATGTGATGCCCCTGATTTGATCGTACACTAATCATACACGCAAATGTGTACGATCAAGATCGAGGACTCACGGGAAGATATCACAACACAACTCTAGACACAAATTAAAATAAAACAAGCTTTATATTACAAGCCAGGGGCCTCGAAGGCTCGAATACATAAGCTCGAAAACACAAGAGTCAGCGGAGGCAATAATATCTGAGTACAGACATAAGTTAAACAAGATTGCCTTAAGAAGGCTAGCACAAACGTAGCAACGATCGAAAAGGCAAGGCCTCCTGCCTGCGACCTCCTAACTAATCCTCGAAGCCGAACTCCACGTAGAATCATCCTCAGGATCTCTAGCTCCTGGACTCCAGCATCTGGTTGCGACAACCAGGTAGAAGGGAAAGGGGGAAAAGAGGGAGAAAAGCAACCGTGAGTACTCATCCAAAGTACTCGCAAGCAAGGAGCTACACTACATATGCATGGGTATATGTGTAAAGGGCCATATCGGTGGACTGAACTGCAGAATGCCAGAATAAGAGGGGGATAGCTAATCCTGTTGAAGACTACGCTTCTGGCAGCCTCCGTCTTGCAGCATGTAGAAGAGAGTAGATTGAAGTCCTCCAAGTAGCATCGCATAGCATAATCCTACCCGACGATCCTCTCCTTGTCGACCTGTGAGAGAGCGATCACCGGGTTGTATCTGGCACTTAGAAGGGTGTGTTTTATTAAGTATCCAGTTCTAGTTGTCATAAGGTCAAGGTACAACTCCGGGTCGTCCTTTTACCGAGGGACACGGCTATTCGAATAGATAAACTTCCCTGCAGGGGTGCACCACATAACCCAACACGCTCGATCCCATTTGGCCGGACACACTTTCCTGGGTCATGCCCGGCCTCGGAAGATCAACACGTCGCAGCCCCACCTAGGCACAACAGAGAGGTCAGCACGTCGGTCTAAATCCTATGGCGCAGGGGTCTGGGCCCATCGCCCATTGCACACCTGCACGTTGCGAACGCGGCCGGAAGCAGACCTAGCCTAGCAGGCGTTCCAGTCCAATCCAGTGCGCGCCGCTCAGTCGCTGACGTCACGAAGGCTTCGCCTGATACCACGACGTCGAGTGCCCATAACTGTTCCCGCGTAGTTGGTTAGTGCGTATAGACCAAATGGCCAGACTCGGATCAAATACCAAGATCTCGTTAAGCGTGTTAAGTATCCGCAAACGCCGACCAGGACCAGGCCCACCTCTCTCCTAGGTGGTCTCAACCTGCCCTGTCGCTCCGCCACAAAGTAACAGTCGGGGGCCGTCAGGAACCCAGGCCCGCCTCTACCGGGATGGAACCACCTGTCCTTTCAGCCCCCTCGTCAGAACCACTTGCGGGTACTCAACGAGCTGACCCAACTTTAGTCACCACATGTGTCATGTATATAAAGTATATAGTACATACCCGTGATCACCTCCCGAAGTGATCACGGCCCAGTAGTATAGCATGGCAGACGGACAAGAGTGTAGGGCCACTGATGGAACACTAGCATCCTATACTAAGCAGTAGGATAGCAGGTAAGGGTAACAACTGTAGCAACAATGACAGGCTATGCAACAGAATAGGATTAACCGAAATCAGTAACATGCTACACTACTCTACTGCAAGCAATATAGAGAAGAATAGGCGATATATGGTGATCAAGGGGGGGCTTGCCTGGTTGCTTTCGCAAGAAGGAGGGGTCGTCAACACCGTAGTCGTACTGGGTAGCAGCGGCGTCGGTCTCGGTGTCTAACGAGAGAAGAGGGGGAAGAAACAATAAATATAATGCAAACATAAGCATGAAGATGGAAGACATGTCAATGCACGGTGCTAGGTGTGCCCTAACGCGGTAGGAGGTGGTACCGGCGAAGGGGGGGAAACATCCGGGAAAGTATTCCCGGTGTTTCGCGTTTTCGGACAGATGAACTGGAGGGGGAAAGTTGCGTGTTTGCTATGCTAGGGATGTGTGGCGGACGAACGGGCTACGTATCCGGATTCATCTCGTCATTCTGAGCAACTTTCATGTACAAAGCATTTTCATCCGAGTTACAGATTATTTTATATTAATTTCCAAAGTTTTAAACATTTTCTGGAATTATTTATATCTTGAAAATAAATAAGAAAAAGGCTATGGGTACCCAGAAGTGTACCCAGCAGTGTATGGCAGGGCGGGCCAGTTGACTGGGTCAACTGCCCAGTCATCATTGACCGGTCAAAGTGAACAGTGGTGGTGGGTCCTTGCTGTCATTGAGTTAGCTTCCATTAGAGTTTAACTAAACAGTTTAATTAATATTAAGTTAATTAAGCAAACTTAATTAGGTTAATTATTTAATTAGTATATATATTTAATTTTCATTTCATTTTTCATTTTTCTTTTCGTTTAACAAGGGGCTGGGCCCCGCCTGTAAGTGGCTCAGGCCACCTCCCTCCTGTGCACGAACGCGCACAGGGGAGGGGCAGGGGCCTGGTGGCCGGACCTGGCCCCGGCAAGGCCATGGTCGAGGCCGGCAGCGGGGTATGCGGAGCAGGGCAGAGGGTGTGGTTAGACGTGATGAGCGGCCAGCGTGCCAGAGCAGGCTCGGCAGTGCAGCGGCAGGGCGTCGGCCGCGGGGTGGAGCGCGAGGCGGGCGGCAACGGCGCGGGCAGGCGATGGAGGCAGCAGGGGAGGCTGCCGCGGTGCAGGCCACGGCAGGTGCGGGCGCTCCGGGAAGGAGCAGCACGGCGGGTGCGGCTTGGCGCGGCTGCGGGCACACGCGACGGCACGCCGGGCGGGGCGAGGCCGCGGTGAGCGCGGTCGGCGCACATACGGTGCGGTGGTCAAGGGCGTGCGCCGGCGCGGTGGTCGGATCAACGACGGAGTGCAGGGGGAGCAGGAGGCCGGTGGCCTCACCAGCGTTGAAGAGAAGAGGGGCGGCGAGGCTCGTTGGAGCCGTCGAGGTGGAGGCGAGGCAGCGACGGTGGAGCGGCGCCGGGCGACGAGGTCCTCGGGCAGCGGCGCGTGGCGGCGCCGGGAGCGGAGCGCCTTCTAGATCGGGTTGAGCGAGGAGTCGAGGAAGGGGCTGCGGGGACGAGGCAGGGCGGCGGGGTCTGGCGACGGCGCGGACGGGGCTCGATCCATAATCGGGCGAGGGAGAGGGAGCGGAGTGGATCGAGAGGTGGGGGAAGTGGGGATAGTGGGGGTGGGCTAGGGTTAGCAGGGCGTGGCCTATAGGCCAGGCGGGCGTGCGGGGAGTGGGCCGGCCTGACCGGCTGAATGGCCGGCTGGGCCACGAAGCCCACTGGGGGAGGGGGTTCTGTTTTCTTTTTTTAACCCTTTTGATGTTTTGCCTTTATCTTTTCTGTTTATCATCTTTAGCCTCAGCTTTGCATTTTCTTTTCGTAACAAATGAGTTTTGTTTTGAACAAAACTTGGCACATAATTCCAACACAATATATTAAGATGGAACAAAAAAGTATGGGGTCAAAAGGAGTTGTCTAACCATTTTTAGAAATAGAAAAGACCGATTTAATTGTTGTTGGACCAAAAATTAATTCCCAGGGGCATTTGGGGAAATCAAAAGAGGTTGGTTCCGACATGACAAATATCAAGGGATTATTTGTCACACTTTGAACATTTTAGATTTTATGTTTGAAAACTTTTATTTTTGACTTACATTTAAATTTGAATTTGGACCGGATTCGAACTAACGCGGGATTAACAACAGTAACCGAGGTGACGTGGCATCATTAGCAGGGAATTACTGTAGTCTAACTATCCGGGCGTCTCAATTCTCCTCCACTACAAGAAATCTCGTCCCGAGATTTAAGAGGGGGGTAAGGGGGAAAGTTCTGGTTACGAAATTCTAACGGATCTTCTCGTCTTTGGTTGCTCTTCTCGAAGAGGTCGATCCATTACATTGACGTCTTCATTTCTCTTCTTAAGGTCATCATGGTGAATTCATCCTTTCCTTCGGGAACTCCATTGTACTTAATAATAAGTAAGGGGCAACATGACAACATTAGAATGCTATAGGGGTAATCATCTGGGGGGTTATCCCATGAATGAACACATGAGTTTCTCTCGAGTTGAACAAATAAAACAAATCGAGAGCAAGGTAAGAAGGTGCAACAAGAATTTTCAAGTGGATAGGCAATCGTTCGTTGCCTGAAACAGAGTGTGGAAGGGGTACACAGCAATGAGAATAAGTATTGTGTCTGATACCAGAATAGATCACTAGGAAGGTGGTCCATGAGTTACATACGAGGCCACGCGCGAGGAACAACCTTGCGAACAGGGGTGTACAGAAGAGTCAGGTTTCGATCCTATGGAACTGTGGGTTATGGGCCCACCATGTGGGTAAAAAGTAGGAAGAGGGGTGACGTCTTGCACGATCATGTAAGCAAGGCACGTCAGAGAATAACAGGTCAGTTATGTTGGCAACATCGTTGGTACCAAGGGCGAGGGACGAAGAGAACCATTTTCCGGCTCGTTGAAACGAGGTGGACCAGTAGGTAAAGTTCTCGTCCATCGGTGGTTACCGGAATGTCATCAACAAAAGTAACAGGGTCTTACTGAGAGAGTTGTACAACGAGGTGTTTACTAAGCAGGGAATTATCACTACTCAGTTAAGTCAGATTACAAGAAAGGTTAAACAAGACAATGGAAAGGAAAATGCGATTATCAAGTTTAAACAGAACAATGGAAATGAAAATGCGTATACACACATATTTCGGGGGTATATCCTTCCCAAGGACAAGCGGAGCATGATATTCATGATAGGATAGAAAGTAGAAGACCATTTAGGTAAGGGGGAGGAATCTCATGATATTACCCATACAACAGTGTTAGGATAAATGATAAAGAAAATTTAGCATTGTGCTTCAAATGCTCTTATTAAAAATCGGATTACCACAGACATGCTTCGAGATAGCATTGACATGGACTTCAAGCAAAGGTCAGACTTTGGATGCAGGAAGGATCCATCAGGAACAACTTGTAGAATAAGTCTTACAATTTCCTCATGGATGAATGGATAACCTTGCAGAAAAGGAAACTATAACACTAGGTGCTCCAGCCAGGTGTGCTAGGCATGACATCACCTTACCCGGTCATGTAAAGATGTTATAACTCTTGAAAATATGTTCCAACCATCATATCTGACTGAGATTTAGATCTGATTGGTGTCAAGATACCTCAGACACGGGATGCCTGAGAAGAAAAGGTGCAACGCAAATTGACGAGATGACATTGTATGATTCCCGGGGAAATGAACTATGAAAGCAAGTTCCGAAACAAGAGTTCATCATTAAACTAAGGAGAGGGTTAGGAGGTGGCTGATGGACTCAGCGACATTCCATTGAGATTTCCAAAAGATGGATTTCCACAATTATGTGTACAAGGAGATAGCTTTTGTCAGTTCAAATGATATAATGAGGTATGCTCGAGGAAACATACACGATTGAACATTGGTTGACGGTGCACCCGAAATACGGACTTAGGTAGCACAAACAATGTTAGAATGGCGATTCATTAAGCCATAGACGTAGAATGAAACTATAGACCAATAACTTCAAAGCAATTGAGTTGCTAGAAGTTTTTTTTTAATTACACATCACAGACCATTTGTCGGTATTCCAGTTAGAAACAACACAGGGACCGAGAAAAGAATGGTGATGGTAATAAGTATTACTTGTATCAAGAATTCTTAAGGGGTGGTGAAATTCTCACGACATTCTTGACATAAAAGATGGTAATACTCCAAGGTAAAGAAGAACAAATGCTGGATAGCAAGGATCTCAAGGTATAACACAAAACACGAACAAGTTTGTGTTTGAACGGAAGGCAATCGAGTGGTCGATGATAACACAAATCATCGAGGTCAAGGATGGTATTTCTCATCATGAATTCAATTGATATCCTTGAGGAGCTCGGAATGTTGATGATGATCATGACACATTTGTCGAGAGGTTTTCAAGAAGATGTAATTGATCGACGATGACATCAAGTCAAAGGAATGATGAAAGCGAAAGGTTATTGGAACCACGGGTAGGACACAAACTCAAAATCAAGTTTGCTGTTCAAGGAGAAGTGATATGACGAGGAAGATCGACGCAAGATTAGCTCACTGTCGAAATTTGTGCGCTGGAAAGGTCCAGGTAGCACAGTTAAAATCGGCACGATAATGACATAGCCGAGCAGGCTAGGAATGACTTGAAGGATTATTAAAATCGTAAGCAACAAAAATTACTTAGATTATTGAATTGGAGTGCGGAATTGATTCACTTATCGGTGTCCTTGAGGGGTTCTAACAACTCAGAACCCGTTGGAAAAATGGAATCGGCAAGAATATTAGTTGATGAAGAACTCATAAGAAGTTAAGTAGTTCCTTGGCAGTCTCGAGATACCAGGGGGTAATACTCGATGATAGACCAAAGTAGAGGTTGGACGGGGGTATTGCTCTACAGAGGACAAGTGCTTAAACTTGCACAAGAAATGGTTTTTAAAGGAGAACATGGTCAGAACCATGATTGAAAAAGGCCAGATCCCAGATATAAGATGAACTTATACCCAGGGAATAATTAATTTAAGAGAAGCTTTAATGATAAGATCTACATCGTGTCCATGGGCATGAACACAAAGTTCAAGGTCGACTCCCACTTCTCCAATGCATAACCTTTCATTCACTTCTCGCATTCGATGAAGTTGTATGGTAGAAAATTATCTGGTAAAATACCAGAAGGGTATGGCTTGTGAAAACCTTCGGGTTCATATGGTTTTTAGGGAAGGTATAGGTTCAATCCATCGGGGCATCTTAGAAACATATACCTCAAACTTCAAGAGTAAAATCACCAGCTCAAAAGTAGAGTATGGTTATCAAGCAGAGGATACAAATTACCAAAGGCATTATATATCCATGGAAATGATCACAAGGTTATTGAATATGAAGGACACTGTCGGATAATAACCCAAAAAGGGGTCTTGTGGTCTACAACGGAGCTGATGCGAGTATCGGTACTCTATCAGAGGAAGAAGGAACGAAAGGGCATCGGACTATAAAAACAACTAAGTAATTCAAAGCTCAAATGCAAAGGAATTATCATTTCCAAATCAAGGGATCAGAAGCCAATGGTCTGATTATGAATGGATAAGTTGAATAGACTTAGGGGTACAATCGACGGCAATTTGATTGGTCGATAACCAGTTCACGTTTCAAATGACGTCTGAGCCGGAAGGATGAATTCTAGGCTCTGATTGAGGATTGCGAGCATTCGCAACAAATTGAATCAACGGACTCAAAATGATAATGACAAGAGATGCCAATAAGATTACGAGACTTAAGATTAATCATAATGCAAGTAAGCAAGAATTTCAAGAGCAAAAAGGCTCCTGAGGATTTTCGGAAGATCGAATGGTATTTTGAACACTTTTGTGAAATACTTGAATCAACTGGGGATGAGCGGATACTCGGTAAGTGCGAGAATTATCCATAGGGGTATTCAGGTGACAAAGAACAGCAAGGCAGTAAGCTCAAAGGATTCTCGGAACAACAGAGAGAATTTCGGGGTATCTTGTAATAACAAGATCAACTGGGAAACATTGTATGAATGGCGGGTATACGTGGTTATCCATAGGAGTTTATCGATGAAAGGGAATTGCAAAAGCGATGAACACAAGTTCTTGCGTTATCAGCGGAGAGTATCTTCAGGGTCTTCACGTGCAGCAGACGATCATCAGTAATAAGGGGCTCTCCGGGTGAAAGTGATAACGAGATCCTAATGTTAGATTTAGCAAAATTCACTTAACCCGAATATAAGAGAGATCAGAGTCCCAGAGTATATTCAAGGAGTAAAAGATCCTAATACCACCCAATGGCGACGTGGGCCTGTAAGCCACACAGCCATGTTAGTAAAAGTTTTTCAATGACTAGACTCGACTTTCGCCAAGGAGTTGGAAAGGGGGATTCCTACAGGCAGTCGGCTCTGATACCAACTTGTGATGCCCCTGATTTGATCGTACACTAATCATACACGCAAATGTGTACGATCAAGATCGAGGACTCACGGGAAGATATCACAACACAACTCTAGACACAAATTAAAATAAAACAAGCTTTATATTACAAGCCAGGGGCCTCGAAGGCTCGAATACATAAGCTCGAAAACACAAGAGTCAGCGGAAGCAATAATATCTGAGTACAGACATAAGTTAAACAAGATTGCCTTAAGAAGGCTAGCACAAAAGTAGCAACGATCGAACAGGCAAGGCCTCCTGCCTGGGACCTCCTAACTACTCCTCGAAGCCGAACTCCACGTCGAATCATCCTCGGGATCTCTAGCTCCTGGACTCCAGCATCTGGTTGCGACAACCAGGTAGAAGGGAAAGGGGGAAAAGAGGGAGAAAAGCAACCGTGAGTACTCATCCAAAGTACTCGCAAGCAAGGAGCTACACTACATATGCATGGGTATATGTGTAAAGGGCCATATCGGTGGACTGAACTGCAGAATGCCAGAATAAGAGGGGGATAGCTAATCCTGTCGAAGACTACGCTTCTGGCAGCCTCCGTCTTGCAGCATGTAGAAGAGAGTAGATTGAAGTCCTCCAAGTAGCATCGCATAGCATAATCCTACCCGACGATCCTCTCCTTGTCGACCTGTGAGAGAGCGATCACCGGGTTGTATCTGGCACTTAGAAGGGTGTGTTTTATTAAGTATCCAGTTCTAGTTGTCATAAGGTCAAGGTACAACTCCGGGTCATCCTTTTAACGAGGGACACGGCTATTCGAATAGATAAACTTCCCTGCAGGGGTGCACCACATAACCCAACACGCTCGATCCCATTTGGCCGGCCACACTTTCCTGGGTCATGCCCGGCCTCGGAAGATCAACACGTCGCAGCCCCACCTAGGCACAACAGAGAGGTCAGCACGTCGGTCTAAATCCTATGGCGCAGGGGTCTGGGCCCATCGCCCATTGCACACCTGCACGTTGCGAACGCGGCCGGAAGCAGACCTAGCCTAGCAGGCGTTCCAGTCCAATCCAGTGCGCGCCGCTCAGTCGCTGACGTCACGAAGGCTTCGCCTGATACCACGACGTCGAGTGCCCATAACTGTTCCCGCGTAGTTGGTTAGTGCGTATAGACCAAATGGCCAGACTCGGATCAAATACCAAGATCTCGTTAAGCGTGTTAAGTATCCGCAAACGCCGACCAGGACCAGGCCCACCTCTCTCCTAGGTGGTCTCAACCTGCCCTGTCGCTCCGCCACAAAGTAACAGTCGGGGGCCGTCAGGAACCCAGGCCCGCCTCTACCGGGATGGAACCACCTGTCCTTTCAGCCCCCTCGTCAGAACCACTTGCGGGTACTCAACGAGCTGACCCAACTTTAGTCACCACATGTGTCATGTATATAAAGTATATAGTACATACCCGTGATCACCTCCCGAAGTGATCACGGCCCAGTAGTATAGCATGGCAGACGGACAAGAGTGTAGGGCCACTGATGGAACACTAGCATCCTATACTAAGCAGTAGGATAGCAGGTAAGGGTAACAACTGTAGCAACAATGACAGGCTATGCAACAGAATAGGATTAACCGAAATCAGTAACATGCTACACTACTCTAATGCAAGCAGTATAGAGAAGAATAGGCGATATCTGGTGATCAAGGGGGGGCTTGCCTGGTTGCTTTGGCAAGAAGGAGGGGTCGTCAACACCGTAGTCGTACTGGGTAGCAGTGGCGTCGGTCTTGGTGTCTAACGAGAGAAGAGGGAGAAGAAACAATAAATATAATGCAAACATAAGCATGACGATGGAAGACATGTCAATGCGCGGTGCTAGGTGTGCCCTAACGCGGTAGGAGGTGGTACCGGCGAAGGGGGGAAACATCCGGGAAAGTATTCCCGGTGTTTCGCGTTTTCAGACAGATGAACTAGAGGGGGAAAGTTGCGTGTTTGCTATGCTAGGGATGTGTGGCGGACGAACGGGCTACGTATCCGGATTCGTCTCATCATTCTGAGCAACTTTCATGTACAAAGCATTTTCATCCGACTTACAGATTATTTTATATTAATTTCCAAAGTTTTAATCATTTTCTGGAATTATTTATATCTTGAAAATAAATAAGAAAAAGGCTATGGGTACCCAGAAGTGTACCCAGCGAGTGTATGGCAGGGCGGGCCAGTTGACTGGGTCAACTGCCCAGTCATCATTGACCGGTCAAAGTGAACAGTGGTGGTGGGTCCTTGCTGTCATTGAGTTAGCTTCCATTAGAGTTTAACTAAACAGTTTAATTAGTATTAAGTTAATTAAGCAAACTTAATTAGGTTAATTATTTAATTAGTATATATATTTAATTTTCATTTTTCTTTTCGTTTAACAGGGGGCTGGGCCCCGCCTGTAAGTGGCTCATGCCACCTCCCTTCTGTGCACGAACGCGCACAGGGGAGGGGCAGGGGCCTGGTGGCCGGACCTGGCCCCGGCAAGGCCATGGTCGAGGCCGGCAGCGGGGTATGCGGAGCAGGGCAGAGGGTGTGGTCAGACGTGACGAGCGGCCAGCATGGCAGAGCAGGCTCGGCGGTGCAGCGGCAGGGCGTCGGCCGCGGGGTGGAGCGCGAGGCGGGCGGCAACGGCGCGGGCAGGCGATGGAGGCAGCAGGGGAGGCTGCGGCGGTGCGGGCCACGGCAGGTGCGAGCGCTCTGGGAAGGAGCAGCATGGCGGGTGCGGCTTGGCGCGGCTACGGGCACACGCGACGGCACGCCGGGCGGGGCGAGGCCGCGGTGAGCACGGTCGGCGCACATACGGTGCGGTGGTCAAAGGCGTGCGCCGGCGCGGTGGTCGGATCAACGACGGAGTGCAGGGGAGCAGGAGGCCGGTGGCCTCACCAGCGTTGAAGAGAAGCGGGGCGGCGAGGCTCATTGGAGCCGTCGAGGTGGAGGCGAGGCAGCGACGGTGGAGCGGTGCCGGGCGACGAGGTCCTCGGGCAGCGGCGCGTGGCGGCGCCGGGAGCGGAGCGCCGTCCAGATCGGGTCGAGCGAGGAGTCGAGGAAGGGGCTGCGGGGACGAGGCAGGGCGGCGGGGTCTGGCGACGGCGCGGACGGGGCTCGTTCCAGAATCGGGCAAGGGAGAGGGAGCGGAGTGGATCGAGAGGTGGGGGAAGTGGGGATAGTGGGGGTGGGTTAGGGTTAGCGGGGCGTGGCGTGGCCTATAGGCCAGGCGGGCGTGCGGGGAGTGGGCCGGCCTGACCGGCTGAATGGCCGGCTGGGCCACGAATCCCACTGGGGGAGGGGGTTCTGTTTTCTGTTTTTACCCCTTTTGATGTTTTGCCTTTATCTTTTCTGTTTATCATCTTTAGCCTCAGCTTTGCATTTTCTTTTCGTAACAAATGAGTTTTGTTTTGAACAAAACTTGGCACATAATTCCAACACAATATATTAAGATGGAACAAAAAAGTATGGGGTCAAAAGGAGTTGTCTAACCATTTTTAGAAATAGAAAAGGCCAATTTAATTGTTGTTGGACCAAAAATTAATTCCCAGGGGCATTTGGGGAAATCAAAAGAGGTTGGTTCCGACATGACAAATATCAAGGGATTATTTGTCACACGTTGAACATTTTAGATTTTATGTTTGAAAACTTTTATTTTTGACTTACATTTAAATTTGAATTTGGACCGGATTCGAACTAAGGCGGGATTAACAACAGTAACCGAGGTGACGTGGCATCATTAGCAGGGAATTACTGTAGTCAAACTATCCGGGCATCACATGCGACTCCACTGCCCCGTCTTCCCCATCTCCGGGTCGTTCCAGTCTGGGTGCGCTCGGCACGGTGTGGTCAACGTGCTCAACAACCGAGAGTCATCGGAAGATGACTGTACGTGAGAGGCTGACAGTGGGGACGCACCACGCCCATGGACGCATGCATGCAACGGAACGCGGCGAGGTCAACGTGGTCAAGGAACGACTTCCATCGGAAGTATACTGTACGTGGAGAGTCTCAGCTGGGTCCACGGCCGCAGCAAGTAAGTGCCTCCTTATTACGTGGAAAAAATGATTCCTCCAACTGACCGCAGGGACCCACTGGACGGGCCACCGTATTTTGCGAAAAAAACGTTTGCCCCCTGACTGCCGGGACCCACCTGACGGGCTACCGTATTTCGCGAAAAAACGTTCCCCCCGCTGTCAGCTCGGACCCACCGGAAGTGCCTTCTTATTACGCACAAAAAATGAATACTCCCCCGGCTAGCTGGGACCCACCTTGGTGGGAGGCTAACTTGTGGGCCTACTAAGTTGACGGGGATGAAGGGCTTTGTCAACTTAGTCAATATGAAAGATTCTAGCTCCAGTGACCTTACGATGTCCATCCAATGGCCGTAGTGCTTCTTCAACCTCTAGTCTTCTTGCTCCAGCCGCCCAAAGCAGCGCCGGTCGTGCCGCATGCTCCTGCCTCCCGTGGCCGGCTGTGCTACCGCGGAGGCCTCACCGCCCCCTACTATTTCCACCGCTAGCCAGGCCCTACGGCGACGGCAGCCTCACACCGCAGCCGAACCAGTGAACCCTTGTACTCCTCACCGCGCGGGCTTCCACTGCCGCATCTTCCCCGGCTCCGCGTTGTCCCCTTCCTAGGCCTCGCCGTCGTCCACCGCCGTGGTGCTCTCCGCGCGGCGTGGTCAACATGGTCAAGGAACGACTTCCATCGAAAGAGTACTGTACGTGGAGAGGCTGACAGCTAGGTCCACGGCCACAGCCCAGTTTTTTTTGTGATTTGCCAAGTAAGTCGCTTTGTCAGGCCTGTTGGGCTGCAAATCTTTCAAGACGAGGAGAGCTTTCATTTGGCTGGCCGAGAAAATGGCCCATCAGTAATGAGAAATGGGCTGTACATTTCAAAACACATCAAACTGGCAATTAGTTTCAAATATCTTTTTTTTCATTTCGAGATATTAAATTACATTATTTTTTATGCGTGGAGAATTTGTTGGATTTTATATTGATATACATTTATTTTTAAAATCAGTTTGAATGTGAGTTGAAATTTCGGGATTAAAAACAGTTCGGACCGCACCGAAATATGCAAAATTTCGTATAATTTTTTAACCGTGGCCACAATATGGGCTGTAATGCTAACAAAAAGAATATGGGCTCCAAAAAAACCTTAATAATTAGCAAATGGGATGTAAATTATTAGAAATAATGGCAGATGGGTTGTATGCTGTTTTCCACAGATTTGAGGCTTTCCTTAAAAAAAGGTTGACGCACAAGCAGTGACTGTTGGATGGCCATCCAACGGCCGTCGTGCTTCTTCAATCTCTGCTCTTCCTGCTCCAGCCGCTCAAACAAGCGCCAGCAGGACTGCCTGCTCCCTCCTCTCCGCGGCCGGCTCTGCTGCCGCGTAGGCCTCACCGCCCCACCGTACTCCCATCGCTGGCCTAGCCATCCCTCTACTCACCCACACCTGCTGTTATTCTCCGGCGACGGCAGACGAACCAGTAAACCCTCGTACAGTCGTATTCCCCTCTGCGTGGGAAACAACTGCCGAGTCTTCCCTTCCTCCGTGTCGTTCCCTTCCTAGGCCTCGCCGTCGTCCACCGCCCTGGTGCTCTCGGCGCGTCGTGGTCAACGTGGTCAATGACCGACATGCATCTGAAGTGGACTGTACGTGGAGAGGCCGACAGCTAGGTCCACGGCCGCACGCAAGGAAATGCCTCCTTATTACGCGCAAAATAATGATTCCTCCACCTGACATCAGGGACCCACCGAAAGGGCCTCTGTATTTCGCGAAAAAACGTTACCGCCGTTGACAGCTCGGACCAACCAGCTATATCTTCGCACGCAAGGAAGTGCCTCCTTATTACGCACAAAAAAATGAATACTCCCCCTGCTAGCTGGGACCCACCATGGTGGGAGGCTGACTTGTGGGCCTACTAAGTTGACTGGGATGGGGGCCTTTGTCAACTTTAGTCAATATGAACAATTCTAGCTCCAGTGACCGTACGATGTCCATCCAACGGCCGTAGTGCTTCTTCAACCTCTGGTCTTCTTGCTCCAGCCGCCCAAAGCAGCGCCGGTCGTGCCGCATGCTCCTGCCTCCCGTGGCCGGCTGTGCTGCCGCGGAGGCCTCACCGCCCCCTACTATTCCCACCGCTGGCCAGGCCCTGCGGCGACGGTAGCCTCACACCGCAGCCGAACCAGTGAACCCTCGTACTCCTCTCCGCGCGGGCTTCCACTGCCGCGTCTTCCCCGGCTCCGCGTCGTCCCCTTCCTAGGCCTCGCCGTCATCCACCGCCGTGGTGCTCTCCGCGCGGCGTGGTCAACATGGTCAAGGAACGACTTCCATCGGAAGAGTACTGTACGTGGAGAGGCTGACAGCTGGGTCCACGGCCACAGCCCAGTTTTTTTGTGATTTGCCAAGTAAGTCGCTTTGTCAGGCCTGTTGGGCTGCAAATCTTTCAAGACGAGGAGAGCTTTCATTCGGCTGGCCAAGAGAATGGCCCATCAGTAATGAGAAATGGGCTGTACATTTTTAAAACACATCAAACCGGCAATTAGTATCAAATATCTTTTTTTTTCATTTCGAGATTTTAAATTACATTAATTTTTATGCGTGGAGAATTTGTTGGATTTTATATGGATATACATTTATTTTTAAAATCAGTTTGAATGTGAGTCGAAATTTTGGGATTAAAAACAGTTCGGACCGCACCGAAATATGCAAAATTTCGTATAATTTTTTAACTGTGGCCACAATATGGGCTGTAATGCTAACAAAAAGAATATGGGCTCCAAAAAAAACCTTAATAATTAGCAAATGGGCTGTAAATTATTAGAAATAATGGCAGATGGGTTGTATGCTATTTTCCACAGATTTGAGGCTTTCCTAGAAAAAAGGTTGACGCACAAGCAGTGACTGTTGGATGGCCATCCAACGGCCGTCGTGCTTCTTCAATCTCTGCTCTTCCTGCTCCAGCCGCTCAAACAAGCGCTCGCGGGACTGCCTGCTCCCTCCTCCCCGCGGCCGGCTCTGCTGCCGCGCAGGCCTCACCGCCCCACCGTACTCCCATTGCTGGCCTAGCCATCCCTCTACTCACCCACACCTGCTGTTATTCTCCGGCGACGGCAGACGAACCAGTAAACCCTCATACAGTCGTACTCCCTCCGCGTGGGAAACAACTGCCGAGTCTTCCCTGCCTCCGTGTCGTTCCCTTCCTAGGCCTCGCCGTCGTCCACCGCCCTGATGCTCTCGGTGCGGCCTGGTCAACGTGGTCAATGACTGACATGCATCTGAAGTGGACTGTACGTGGAGAGGCCGACAGCTGGGTCCACGGCCGCACGCAAGGAAATGCCTCCTTATTACGCGCAAAATAATGATTCCTCCACTTGACATCAGGGACCCACCGAAAGGGCCTCTGTATTTCGCGAAAAAAACATTACCGCCGCTGACAGCTCGGACCCACCAGCTATATCTTCGCACGCAAGGAAGTGCCTCCTTATTACGCACAAAAAATGAATACTCCCCGTGCTAGCTGGGACCCACCATGGTGGGAGGCTGACTTGTGGGCCTACTAAGTTGACTGGGACGGGGGCCTTTGTCAACTTTTGTCAATATGAATGATTCTAGCTCCAGTGACCGTACGATGTCCATCCAACGGCCGTAGTGCTTCTTCAACCTCTAGTCTTCTTGCTCCAGCCGCCCAAAGCAGCGCCGGTCGTGCCGCATGCTCCTGCCTCCCGTGGCCGGCTGTGCTGCCGCGGAGGCCTCACCGCCCCCTACTATTCCCACCGCTGGCCAGGCCCTGCGGCGACGGCAGCCTCACACCGCAGCCGAACCAGTGAACCCTCGTACTCCTCTCCGCGCGGGTTTCCACTGCCGCGTCTTCCCCGGCTCCCCTCCGTCCCCTTCCTAGGCCTCGCCGTCGTCCACCACCATGGTGCTCTCGGCGCGGCGTGGTCAACGTGGTCAAGGAACGACTTCCATCGGACGTGGACTGTACGTGGAGAGGCTGACAGCTAGGTCCACGGCCGCAGCAAGGAAGTGCCTCCTTATTACGCGGAAAATAATGATTCCTCCACCTGACAGCTGGGACCCACCGGACGGGCCACTGTATTTCACGAAAATAACTTTTCCCCCTGACTACTGGGACCCACCAGCTACATCTTCACACGCAAGGAAGTGCGTCCGGGCAAAAAAACGATTCGCCCCCCTGACTGCTGGGACCCACCAGCTACATCTTCGCAGGCAAGGAAGTGCCTGACAGTCGGGACCCTCCTGGTCGAAGCGTACGTAGCATTGTCATTTAGGTCGCGAACGTGTACGTACATACTGGTCGATGTAGAGGCGCGCACGTGTCGTAGTAGAGGCGCGCACGTAGCATGTACACGTACGTACAGCGGCCAGTGTGCAAGAAAGAAAATACGGCCACGTACGTACATACGGGCAGGGTCTCGAACGCCTACTCGTGCATACGTACGGCTAGGGCTCGTGTACATGGCTGGGTCGGAACGGAGAAACAGCATCGTCGTCGTGTTCATGGGGAGCCAACCGGCTGGGTCGGCACGGAATGCGTCGTCGTGTTCATCGGGAGGGCTTGGACGGAACAGCCGATGGAAACGAGGCCTGGCGTACCGCAGAACGGAGGAAACGGCCTTGTGTTCGACCGGCCACGTTTGAAACGGGATCCTGTTCATCGGGAGGGGTCTGGCATACCGCAAAACGGAGGAAACAGACCTCCTATGGTCGAAACGGGGGTCCTGTTGATCGGGAGGGGTGTGGCGTACCGCAAAACGGAGGAAACAGACTTGTGTTGGAGCGTTACGGTCGAAACGGGGGTCCTGTTCATCGGGAGGGGTGTGGCGTACCGCAAAACGGGACTCCACGGGACACTGTTCATCTCCACCGTCGACCCCCTCCCGCCTCCACGGGCTACTGTTCATCCACCGTCGACCTCCTCCAGCCTCCACCTGCGACTGTTCATCCACGGGCTCCTGTTCATCCAGCCTCCACCACGCGCTACTCCACCGGCTACTATTCAACCAGCCCTCTCCACGGGCTCCTGTTCAACCACCCCTCCACGGGCTACTGTTCATCCAGCCCTCCACCGTCCACTGTTCATTCTGCCCTCCACGGGGTGGTCCTGTTCATCCTGCCCTCCACGGGGTCCTGTTCATCCAGCCCCAACCGGCTCGATCGATCAGGGTCCTGTTCATCCAGAGGCAACACCACGGGGTCCTGTTCATCCACCCCCATCGGGAACTGTTCATCCAAACCCCCCAGCAATGCTCACTGTTCATCCAGTGGCAGCATCGATCGGCTTCAGTTAGCAGCAGTAGCGAAGGAATTGCTCGATCGGGTTCAGTTAACAGCCATCGATCGATCGCTCTAGTTCAGTAACGCGTAGTCTGCAGTGCAATCACTCGGGTTCAGTTAGAGCCCAACGCCTCGCTCGGGTTCAGTTAGAGCCAACGCCTCGCACACACGCGCGTACGTGTACGAGAGAAACGCGCATCGCTCGGCCCCCGACCTCCCACCGTAACCGGGAACTCCCCGAAATTTTCCTCGCCCTCACTTCTACCACGGTTTTTTCCGTCATGGACGGCCCAAAGAATGTCATGCAGCTGCATCTCTGGCCCGCCCAGGACGAATAGCCTATTTTCTGTCATGATTTTTTGTCATAGAAGTAGGAGCCCACCACATCTATGATGATACCGGGTTTTGTCACAATTATCATCATAGAAGTGTCATATGTATGACAGAAAAAAAATTCGTTCGGCCGAAAATGTCACGGATGTGTCTTTTTTTGTAGTGCACCCTCGTGGGCCCCTCATGGCTCCACCGACCTGCTTCTTCCTCCTATATATATCCACGTACCCCGAGAACATCCAGGAGCACCACAAAAAACTATTTCCACCGCCTAAACCTTCTGTATCCGCAAGATCCCATCTTGGAGCCTTCGCCAGCGCTCTGCCTGAGGGGGAATCGACCACAGAGGGCCTCTACATCATCTCCAAGGCCTCTCCGATGAGTTGTGAGTAGTTTACCACAGACCTTCGGGTCCATAGTTATAGTTAGATGGCTTCTTCTCTCTCTTTGAATCTCAATACAAAGTTCTCCTCGATCTTCTTGTAGATCTATTCGATGTAACTCTTTTTGCGGTGTGTTTGTCGAGATCCAATGAATTGTGGGTTTATGATCAAGTTTATCTATGAGAAATATTTGAATCTCCTCTGAATTCTTTTATGTATGATTGATTATCTTTGCAAGTCTCTTCAAATTATCAGTTTGGTTTGGCCTACTAGATTGATCTTTCTTGCAATGGGAGAAGTGCTTAGCTTTGGGTTCAATCTTGCGGTGTACTTTCGCAGTGACAGCAGGGGCAGCAATGCACGTATTGTATTGTTGCCATCGAGGATAAAAATATGGGGTTTATATCATATTGCTTGTGTTTATCCCTCTACATCATGTCATCTTGCTTAATGCGTTACTCTGTTCTTATGAACGTAATACTCTAGATGCAGGCAGGAGTCGGTCGATGTGTGGAGTAATAGTAGTAGATGCAGAATCGTTTCGATCTACTTGTTGCGGACGTGATGCCTATATACATGATCATGCCTAGATATTCTCATAACTGTGCACTTTTCTATCAATTGCTCGATAGTAATTTGTTCACCCACCGTAATACTTATGCTATCTTGAGAGAAGCCACTAGTGAAACCTATGGCCCCCGGGTCTATATTTTATCATATAAGTTTCCCATCTATCTTTTATTTGCATCTTTACTTTCTAATCTATATCATAAAAATACCAAAAATATTTATCTTATCATATTATCTTTATCAGATCTCACTTTTGCAAGTTACCGTGAAGGGATTGACAACCCCTTTATCGCGTTGGTTGCGAGGTTCTAGTTTGTTTGTGTAGGTACGAGGGACTTTTGAGGAGCCTCTTACTGGATTGATACCTTGGTTCTCAAAAACTAAGGAAAATACTTACGCTACTTTGCTGCATCACCCTTTCCTCTTCAAGGGAAAACCAACGCAGTGCTCAAGAGGTAGCAAGATCTTTATCGGTCAAACCGCATAACAATATACGTTGTTCCCTTTGTCATCGGTATGTTACTTGCTCGAGATTCGATCGTCGGTATCATCATACCTAGTTCAATCTCGTTATTGGCAAGTCTCTTTACTCGTTCCGTAGTGCATCATCCCATAACTAACTCATTAGTCACATTACTGGCAAGGCTTATAGTGATGTGCATTACCGAGAGGGCCCAGAGATACCTCTCCGATACACGGAGTGACAAATCCTAATCTCGATCTATGCCAACCCAACAAACACCATCGGAGACACCTGTAGATCATTTTTATAATCACCCAGTTACGTTGTGACGTTTGATAGCACACGGTATTCAGGAGTTGCATAATCTCATAGTCAGAGGAACATGTATAAGTCATGAAGAAAGCAACAACAATAAAACTATACGATCATTATGCCAACCTACGGATGGGTCTTATCCATCACATCATTCTCCTAATGATGTGATCCCGTTCATCAAATGACAACACATGTCTATGGTCAGGAAACTTAACCATCTTTGATTAACGAGCTAGTCTAGTAGAGGCATACTAGGGACACTTTGTTTTGTCTATGTATTCACACATGTATCAAGTTTCCGGTTAATATAATTCTAGCATGAATAATAAACATTTATCATGATATAAGGAAATATTAAATAACAACTTTATTATTGCCTGTAGGGCATATTTCCTTAAATGACCAAGGCAGTTCTGTTCAGGACGGCAACCACGCAGATCTTTCTTTGTCACCGACCACACCAGCTTTGGGCACCGACTCATCACTGACCTAATTAGTCTTGTTTATTATCATGATAAGTTGTTTTACAGTATTTTAATGGTTTATGAAGACCGGTCCAGAGTTGTTTTTTCACAGTTAACAGACACGACCCCACCAACCAAACATTTATCTTGCAAATTCTTTGTGCCAGACCCATGGTCTTCCACTCCCTTGCCCCCTTATTCCACTTCCGATTCAAGCAAAGCCATTGCCTTCTGCATCTCAAATGGTTATGCTGACAACATGTCTAGGTAATCTCCCTTCAGAAAACATAATTTGACGTGGTTCATCATATTGATACATTACTATATCTCTAACTTTATTTTTGCATACCAGGACATGGATTGATCACCCAACGCCCAGGCTGTTAATATTGCAGGGGAATATTATACGTGACCAGATCATCGACAAGGAGGCAACAAGCCATGAATGCTTGACTCTGATTCTTCGCTGTTTAGCACAAATCGAGCGGACCAACTCAACAAGTGAAGATGGTGCAATTTGGCTAAAGTTAATGGAGCCAGACTTTATGGTACATTCCTATATGTTGGTTCTTTTTTGCGCAATCTCTCCTGATTTAATCTGTGTCAAGTTTTGATATGAATGCAAAAAAATTCAGACTCTTGTCATCCACAACATAGACCCCACGTTTGTCGTTTCAGTCCAAACCGAACTCCTAATGTAGAAACACATCGACCGGTGTCGAATGGTACGTGAAATCTATCAGATCTGGCCACACTGCTCTTTTTACATGTACTAACACTATTCATTAACTTTCACATTTAAAATGCAGTTCATTTTCCATACCCCTCTTCATTACGGCCGGTGCTGTTATATCTTAGATATGTTGAGGAAAAGGATTGTCGTTCTCAACCCGCAAGCAGGCCCCTTTGGATTTATGACCGATCGAGTCAAATTCCATGAACAAGTCAGTCATGCTATCCATGGGGCATTCTTCAGATGTGTATAATCCTTCTTCTCAAGTTGGCCCTGCACATCTAATGGATGGACAAGAGACTTCCCTAAAGAAAAAATTCCAAGGTATTATTGGAGCTTTATGTGCTTACGTAAGATAATGTTTATCATCAACTATATATTCATATCAGGAACCGTTAACATATATAAATCACCATGGCATCATCACCAATGAGCAGTCCAGAATCTATTCGTTGTTCATGGCAAGGCACTACAACGGCGAGTCACTATGGATCCCGACCACGAAGGTTTGTGTGTAAAAACTACTCTTCAACAATTTTCAAAAAACACACTAATCATTTCAGTCTTAATATTTCTTCCAGGAGAACATATGTATAAAAACAACTATTCAACATTTTTCAAGAAACACACTGACCAGCCCCGTCTTATTTTTCTGCTAGGAAACATATGTTCTTTTCGCCGGTCCATCCTACAAGACGTTATGAAGTTTGAGGAGAACAAATCAGACGTACCATACATGGCAATGTAGCACATCAGATCATCTATAAACAATTTGTAGTTTGGTAGCAATTTTCAGTAACCAAATGAGAAATGTACCCTAGTCGGCTCATTAGGATTTTTTATCAGGAGTTTGGTTTGCACAAACATCCTTTGCAATGTACCTTGAATAATTATGCCAGGGCATTATAATATATGCTAGCTGGACATGGATTTGTGTTCGTTTAGCCCATACATGTTGTTGAAAACAAATTTTTTGACACACAACATGCATGCAATTCAAATTTTGTTCACACGGTTACATTTGGTACAAAACATTAATTAGTGCATAAACAAATTCACGCACACCACAAACCATAACACGAGACATAACAATTCATAAAGGTTCCCTAAACAGACGACCATGACCGCAAACACATCGAAACATAGACATTTCCTTCAGTGCCCCAGATGGATGAAGACGCTTGCCCCGATCACTAGGCAAGCTGTTGGGGAACGTAGTAATTTCAAAAAAATTCCTACGCACACGCAAGATCATGGTGATGCATAGCAACGAGAGGGGAGAGTGTTGTGCACGTACCCTCGTAGTCCGACAGCGGAAGCGTTATCACAACGCGGTTGATGTAGTCGTACGTCTTCACGATCCGACCGATCAAGTACCGAACGCACGGCACCTCCGAGTTCTACACACGTTCAGCTCGATGACGTCCCTCGAACTCCGATCCAGCCGAGTGTTGAGGGAGAGTTTCGTCAGCACGACGGCGTGGTGACGGTGATGATGTTCTACCGACGCAGGGCTTCGCCTAAGCTCCGCAATGAACTGCACTTCCACTTGACACCTATTTAAACGGCTCGTCTCGCCGCTACCTTATCCTATTTCCATACTTCTGTCGCTCCATCCCCGTATGGGTGGAGAACCCGTCGCTGTCTCGGCTGTGATACCGGAGGCTCTAGGGAAGTCGGAGGAGAGAGCACTCATCTTGGGGTGGGCTTACTACCTTGTCAAGCTGCAGCAGAATCAGATTCGAGTATAGCATCATTCAGTTGGAGTTCTGAAATAATCTGGATCCCCTTTGCTATTTTAGCAATCTCTGCTGCTCAGTTTCATCCCTTTCTGAGGACACTAGAGTGTGGCTACACGTGGTATAGGGCTGCTCGTCCCGCCTGGTGTTGAGGGAGCTAAAGTGGAACTCTCACATACATGTTCCTTAAGTTTTTAGCTCGCTAAATGATACAGTCGGGTTAAAAGCACGGAAGGTATTTGCACCATCACCGTCCTCAAATAGAGTGTTTTCTACGGTCGCTCCATGAATAGCGCATAGCAGAGCCGATTATCAAGGTGTAATTTGGTGGAGGGGGGCACCGCACACGGCTAAAAGATCTCAAGGATCAATTGTTGTGTCTCTGGGGTGCCCCCCTGCCCCCGTATATAAAGGAGCAAGGGAGGAGGAGGCCGGCCCTTAGGAGGGGGCGCACCAAGTGTGGAGTCCTACTAGGACTCCCTAGTCCTAGTAGGATTCCACCTCCCATATGGAATAGGAAAAAAGGAAGGGAAAAAGAGAAGGAAGGAAGGAAGGGGGCGCCCCCCCCCCTTCCCTAGTCCAATTCGGACCAGACCAAGGGGAGGGGTGCGGCCACCCTTGAGGCCCTTTTTCTTCTTTCCCGTATGGCCCAATAAGGCCCAATACGTATTCACGTAACTCTCTGGTACTCCGAAAAATACCCGAATCACTCGGAACCTTTCCGAAGTCCGAATATAGTCGTCCAATATATCGATCTTTACGTCTCGACCGTTTCGAGACTCCTCGTCATGTCCCCGATCTCATCCGGGACTCCGAACTCCTTCGGTACATCAACATACATAAACTCATAATAAAACTGTCATCGTAACTTTAAGCGTGCGGACCCTACGGGTTCGAGAACTATGTAGACATGACCGAGACACGTCTCCGGTCAATAACCAATAGCGGGACCTGGATGCCCATATTGGCTCCCACATATTCTACGAAGATCTTTATCGGTCAGACCGCATAACAACATACGTTGTTCCCTTTGTCATCAGTATGTTACTTGCCCGAGATTCGATCGTCGATATCTCGATACCTAGTTCAATCTCATTACCGGCAAGTCTCTTTACTCGTTCCGTAACACATCATCCCGCAACTAACTTATTAGTCACAATGCTTGCAAGGCTTATAGTGATGTGCATTACCGAGTGGGCCCAGAGATACCTCTCCGACAATCGGAGTGACAAATCCTAATCTCGAAATACGCCAACCCAACAAGTACCTTTGGAGACACCTGTAGAGCACCTTTATAATCACCCATTTACGTTGTGACGTTTGGTAGCACACAAAGTGTTCCTCCGGTAAACGGGAGTTGCATAATCTCATAGTCATAGGAACATGTATAAGTCATGAAGAAAGCAATAGCAACATACTAAACGATCGGGTGCTAAGCTAACGGAATGGGACAAGTCAATCACGTCATTCTCCTAATGAGGTGATCTCGTTAATCAAATGACAACTCATGTCTATGGCTAGGAAACATAACCATCTTTGATTAACGAGCTAGTCAAGTAGAGGCATACTAGTGACACTCTGTTTGTCTATGTATTCACACATGTATTATGTTTCCGGTTAATGCAATTCTAGCATGAATAATAAACATTTATCATGATATAAGGAAATATATAATACTTTATTATTGCCTCTAGGGCATATTTCCTTCAGTCTCCCACTTGCACTAGAGTCAATAATCTAGTTCACATCGCCATGTGATTTAACATCAATAATTCACATCACCATGCGATTAACACCCATAGTTCACATCTCTATGTGACCAACACTCAAAGGGTTTACTAGAGTCAATAATCTAGTTCACATCGCTATGTGATTAACACCCAAAGAGTACTAAGGTGTGATCATGTTTTGATTGTGAGATAATTTTAGTCAACGGGTCTGTCACATTCAGATCCGTAAGTATTTTGCAAATTTCTATGTCTACAATGCTCTGCACGGAGCTACTCTAGCTAATTGCTCCCACTTTCAATATGTATCTAGACCGAGACTTAGAGTCATCTAGATTTAGTGTCAAAACTTGCATCGACGTAACCCTTTACGACGAACCTTTTGTCACTTCCATAATCGAGAAACATATCCTTATTCCACTAAGGATAATTTTGACAGTGTCCAGTGATCTACTCCTAGATCACTATTGTACTCCCTTGCCAAAATCAGTGTAGGGTATACAATAGAGCTGGTACATAGCATGGCATACTTTATAGAACCTATGGCCAAGGCATAGGGAATGACTTTCATTCTCTTTCTATCTTTTGCCGTGGTCGGGCTTTGAGTCTTTACTCAATTTCACACCTTGTAACACAGGCAAGAACTCTTTTCTTTGACTGTTCTATTTTGAACTACTTCAAAATCTTGTTAAGGTATGTACTCATTGAAAAACTTATCAAGCGTCTTCATATATCTCTATAGATCTTGATGCTCAATATGTAAGCAGCTTCACCGAGGTCTATCTTTGAAAAACTCCTTTCAAACACTCCTTTATGCTTTGCAGAATAATTCTACATTATTTCCGATCAACAATATGTCATTCACATATACTTATCAGAAATGCTCTAGTGCTCCCACTCACTTTCTTGTAAATACAGGCTTCACCGCAAGTCTGTATACAACTATATGCTTTGATCAACTTATCAAAGCGTATATTCCAACTCCGAGATGCTTGCACCAGTCCATTGATGGATTGCTGGAGCTTGCATATTTTGTTAGCACCTTTAGGATTGACAAAACCTTCTGGTTGTATCATATACAACTCTTCTTTAATAAATCCATCAAGGAATGCAGTTTTGTTTATCCCTTTGCCAGATTTCATAAAATGCGGCAATTGCTAACATGATTCGGACAGACTTAAGCATAGATACGAGTGAGAAACTCTCATCGTAGTCAACATCTTGAACTTGTCGAAAACCTTTTTGCGACAATTCTAGCTTTGTAGATAGTGATACTACTATCAGCGTCCATCTTCCTCTTGACAATCCATTTATTCTCAATTGCTTGCCGATCATCGGGCAAGTCAACCAAAGTCCACACTTTGTTCTCATACATGGATCTCATCTCAGATTTCATGACCTCAAGCCATTTTGCAGAATCTGGGCTCACCATCGCTTCTTCATAGTTTGTAGGTTCGTCATGTTCTAGTAACATAACCTCCAGAACAGGATTACCGTACCACTCTGGTGCGGATCTTACTCTGGTTTACCTACGAGGTTTGGTAGTAACTTGATCTGAAGTTACATGATCATCATCATTAACTTCCTCACTAATTGGTGTAGAAGTCACAGGAACAGATTTCTGTGATCCAATAAGGGAGCATGTACAATTACCTCATCAAGTTCTACTTTCCTCCCACTCACATCTTTCGAGAGAAACTCCTTCTCTAGAAAGGATCCATACTTAGCAACGAATGTCTTGCCTTCGGATCTGTGATAGAAGGTGTACCCAACTGTCTCCTTTGGGTATCCTATGAAGACACATTTCTCCGATTTGGGTTTGAGCTTATCAGGATGAAATTTTTTCACATAAGCATCGCAACCCCAAAATTTTAAGAAACGACAACTTTGGTTTCTTGCCAAACCACAGTTCATAAGGCGTCGTCTCAACGGATTTTGATGGTGCCCTATTTAACGTGAATGTAGCTGTCTCTAATGCATAACCCAAAACGATAGTGGTAAATTGGTAAGAGACATCATAGATTGCACTATATCCAATAAAGTACGGTTATGACGTTCGGACACACCATTACACTGTGGTGTTCCAGGTGGCGTGAGTAGTGAAACTATTTCACATTGTTTTAACTGAAGGCCAAACTCGTAACTCAAATATTTTACCTCCGCGATCATATCGTAGAAACTTTTATTTTCTTGTTACGATGATTCTCCACTTCACTCTGAAATTCTTTGAACTTTTCAAATGTTTGAGACTTTGTGTTTCAACAAGTAGATATACCCATATCTGCTGAAATCATCTGTGAAGGTCAGAAAATAATGATACCTGCTACGAGCCTCAATATTCATCGGACCACATACGTCTGTATGTATGATTTCCAACAAATCTGTTGCTCTCTCCATAGTTCCGGAGAACGGCGTTTTAGTCATCTTGCCCATGAGGCACGGTTCGCAAGCATCAAGTGATTCATAATCAAGTGATTCCAAAATCCCATCAGTATGGAGTTTCTTCATGCGCTTTACACCAATATGACCTAAACGGCAGTACCACAAATAAGTTGCACTATCATTATTAACTTTGCATCTTTTGGCTTCAATATTATGAATATGTGTATCACTACGATCGAGATCCAACAAACCATTTTTGTTGGTGTGTATGACCATAAAGGTTTTATTCATGTAAACAGAACAACAATTGTTCTCTAACTTAAATGAATAACCGTATTGCAATAAATATGATCAGATCATATTCATGCTCAACGCAAACACCAAATAACACTTATTTAGTTTCAACACTAATCCGAAAGTACAGGGAGTGTGCGATGATGATCATATCAATCTTGGAACTACTTCCAACACACATCGTCACCTCGCCTTTTACTAGTCTCTGTTTATTCTGCAACTCCCGTTTTCGAGTTACTACTCTTTAGCAACTGAACCAGTATCAATTACCGAGGGGTTGCTATAAACACTAGTAAAGTACACATCAATAATCTGTATATCAAATATACCTTTGTTCACTTTTACTAGTCTCTGTTTATTCTGCAACTCCCGTTTCGAGTTACTACTCTTAGCAACTGAACCAGTATCAATTACCGAGGGATTGCTATAAACACTAGTAAAGTACACATCAATAATCTGTATATCAAATATACCTTTGTTCACTTTGCCATCCTTCTTATCCACCAAATAGTTGGGGTAGTTCCGCTTCCAGTGACCAGCCCCTTTGCAGTAGAAGCACTTAGTCTCAGGCTTAGGACCAGACTTAGGCTTCTTCACTTGAGCAGCAACTTGCTTGCCGTTCTTTTTGAAGTTCCCCTTTTTTCCTTTGCCCTTTTCTTGAAACTAGCGGTCTCGTCAACCATCAACACTTGAAGTGGTCTCGTCAACCATCAACACTTGATGTTTTTCTTGATTTCTACCTTCGTCGATTTCAGCATCACGAAGAGCTCGGGAATTACTTTCGTCATCCCTTGCATACCATAGTTCATCACGAAGTTCTACTAACTTGGTGATGGTGACTAGAGAATTCTGTCAATCACTATTTTATCTGGAAGATAAACTCCCACTTGATTCAAGCGATTGTAGTACCCAGACAATCTGAGCACATGCTCACTAGTTGAGCGATTCTCCTCCATCTTTTTGCTATAGAACTTGTTAGAGATTTCATATCTCTCAACTCGGGTATTTGCTTGAAATATTAACTTCAACTCCTGGAACATCTCATATGGTCCATGACGTTTAAAACGTCTTTGAAGTCCCGATTCTAAGCCGTTAAGCATGGTGCACTAAACTATCAAGTAGTCATCATATTGAGCTAGCCAAACGTTCATAACGTCTGCATCTGCTCCTGCAATAGGTCTGTCACCTAGCGGTGCATCAAGGACATAATTTTTCTGTGCAGCAATGAGGATAATCCTCAGATCACGGATCCAATCCGCATCTTTGCTACTAACATCTTTCAACATAATTTTTCTCTAGGAACAAAAAATAAACACAAGGAAGCAACAACGCGAGCTATTGATCTACAACATAATTTGCAAAATACTATCAGGACTAAGTTCATGATAAATTTAAGTTCAATTAATCATATTACTTAAGAACTCCCACTTAGATAGACATCCCTCTAATCATCTAAGTGATAACGTGATCCAAAGCAACTAAACCATGTCCGATTAACACGTGAGATGGAGTAGTTTCAATGGTGAACATCACTATGTTGATCATATCTACTATATGATTCACGCTCGACCTTTCGGTCTCTATGTTCCGAGGCCATATCTGTATATGCTAGGCTCGTCAAGTTTAACCTGAGTATTCCGCGTGTGCAACTGTTTTGCACCCGTTGTATTTGAACGTAGAGCCTATCACACCCGATTAACACGTGGTGTCTCAGCACGAAGAACTTTTGCAACGGTGCATACTCAGGGAGAACACTTTTATCTTGAAATTTTAGTGAGAGATCATCTTATAATGCTACCGTCAATCAAACCAAGATAAGATGCATAAAGGATTAACATCACATGCAATCAATATAAGTGATATGATATGGCCATCATCATCTTGTGCTTGTGATCTCCATCTCCGAAGCACCGTCATGATCACAATCGTCACCGGCGCGACACCTTGATCTCCATCGTAGCATCGTTGTCGTCTCGCCAACTTATTGCTTTTACGACTATCGCTACCGCTTAGTGATAAAGTAAAACTATTACATGGCGATTGCATCTCATACAATAAAGCGACAACCATATGGCTCCTGCCAGTTGCCGATAACTCGGTTACAAAACATGATCATCTCATACAACACATTATATCACATCATGTCTTGACCATATCACATCAGAACATGCCCTGCAAAAACAAGTTAGACGTCCTCTACTTTGTTGTTGCAAGTTTTACGTGGCTGCTACGGGCTTAGCAAGAACCGTTCTTACCTACGCATCAAAACCACAACGATAGTTTGTCAAGTTGGTGTTGTTTTATCCTTCGCAAGGACCGGGCGTAGCCACACTCGGTTCAACTAAAGTGAGAGAGACAGACACCCGCCAGTCACCTTTAAGCAACGAGTGCTCCGAACGGTGAAACCAGTCTCGCGTAAGCGTACGCGTAATGTCGGTCCGGGCCGCTTCATCTCACAATACCGCTGAACCAAAGTATGACATGCTGGTAAGCAGTATGACTTATATCGCCCACAACTCACTTGTGTTCTACTCGTGCATAGCATCAACGCATAAAACCAGGCTCTGATACCACTATTGGGTAACGTAGTAATTTCAAAAAAATTCCTACGCACACGCAAGATCATGGTGATGCATAGCAACGAGAGGGGAGAGTGTTGTCCACGTACCCTCGTAGACCGACAGCGGAAGCGTTATCACAACGCGGTTGATGTAATCGTACGTCTTCACGATCCGACCGATCAAGTACCGAACACACGGCACCTCTGAGTTCTACACACGTTCAGCTCGATGACGTCCCTCGAACTCCGATCCAGCCGAGTGTTGAGGGAGAGTTTCGTCAGCACGACGGCGTGGTGACGATGATGATGTTCCACCGACGCAGGGCTTCGCTTAAGCTCCGCAACGGTATTATCGAGGTGTAATATGGTGGAGGGGGCACCGCACACGGCTAAGAGATCTCAAGGATCAATTGTTGTGTCTATGGGGTGCCCCCTTGCCCCCGTATATAAAGGAGCAAGCGAGGAGGAGGCCGGCCCTTAGGAGGGGGCGCACCAAGTGTGGAGTCCTACTAGGACTCCCTAGTCCTAGTAGGATTCCACCTCCCATATGGAATAGGAAAAGAGGAAGGGAAAAAGAGAAGGAAGGAAGGGGGGCGCCCAAATACGTATTCCCGTAACTCTCCGGTACTCCGAAAAATACCCGAATCACTCGGAACCTTTCCGAAGTCCGAATATAGTCGTCCAATATATCGATCTTTACATCTCGACCATTTCGAGACTCCTCGTCATGTCCCCGATCTCATCCGGGACTCCGAACTCCTTCGGTACATCAACATACATAAACTCATAATAAAACTGTCATCGTAACTTTAAGCGTGCGGACCCTACGGGTTCGAGAACTATGTAGACATGACCGAGACACGTCTCCGGTCAATAACCAATAGCGGGACCTGGATGCCCATATTGGCTCCCACATATTCTACGAAGATCTTTATCGGTCAGACCGCATAACAACATACGTTGTTCCCTTTGTCATCAGTATGTTACTTGCCCGAGATTCGATCGTCGGTATCTCGATACCTAGTTCAATCTCGTTACCAGCAAGTCTCTTTACTCGTTCTGTAACACATCATCCCACAACTAACTTATTAGTCACAATGCTTGCAAGGCTTATAGTGATGTGCATTACCGAGTGGGCCCAGAGATACCTCTCCGACAATCGGAGTGACAAATCCTAATCTTGAAATATGCCAACCCAACAAGTACCTTTGGAGACACCTGTAGAGCACCTTTATAATCACCCAGTTACGTTGTGACGTTTGGTAGCACACAAAGTGTTCCTCCGGTAAACGGGAGTTGCATAATCTCATAGTCAGAGGAACATGTATAAGTCATGAAGAAAGCAATAGCAACATACTAAACGATCGGGTGCTAAGCTAACGGAATGGGTCAAGTCAATCACGTCATTCTCCTAATGAGGTGATCTCGTTAATCAAATGACAACTTATGTCTATGGCTAGGAAACATAACCATCTTTGATTAACGAGCTAGTCAAGTAGAGGCATACTAGTGACACTCTGTTTGTCTATGTATTCACACATGTATTATGTTTCCGGTTAATACAATTCTAGCATGAATAATAAACATTTATCATGATATAAGGAAATAAATAATAACTTTATTATTGCCTCTAGGGCATATTTCCTTCAGCCCAGGTAAACTTTCTACCAGAAAGCTCAATCTCCCTCAGATCCAAGCTTTCAATAATGGTATTGAACATAAACGACCACCTGCCGTCGAAGTTATCATTGTTTTTCTCCTCTCTCCTCCTAATGATATTGAAATCACCCCCAACTAAAATTGGGAGCTGCTCTAACCCACAGATTCGAACAAGGTCCGCCAGAAACTCCGGTTTAAGCCCGGGCTGTGCGGCACCATAAACTGCCACCAAAGCCTAGTTGAAACCATCTACTTTATACCTGACTCGAAACTTAACCGCGAAGTCGCCCATCACTACACTTCGGACTTCAAGCGAGTCGCATCTCACACCCAGCAAGATACCACCCGATCTTCCTCGTGGGGGGAGACAATGCCAATCGAAATCAACACCACCCACAAGAGAGGAAAGAAACTGGGGCGCAAAGTTAGCTCGACCAGTTTCCGAAAGAGCAATAAAATCTAAACGATGCTCCAAAGATGCCTCAGTCAGAAACCTTCTTTTAGCCAAGTCCTTCAAGCCTCTGCTATTCCAAAAGATTCCTTTCATAGATCATCATAAATTTTTTTGGTGGTTCGAATCCTAGCACTCCTATGAACTGCAGAATCGGGATAAATCTTCCGCTTCCACTTGCGCTTTGGTTTACTAGGTTCAGTTACCCGGTCCTCATAACCGGGTTCAACGGTACTAACAACTGCATCATCGAGGGGCACATCATCGTCCTTAGACTCATGGTTGGATGGTACTAGATCCACACACAGATTATCCAGCACTCGGACCCCTAACGCATCAATCTCATCATCATTCATAGGTTTTACCGCTGCGAGATTACGAATTGTCTCTAAGGCACGCTCCGCCTCCAAATCTAAAAGATCATTCACCGAATTGGAAATCTCACTATCCGTAGCCCCTAGCGAAACTCCTAATTGGTTTGCATTATTTATAATCTCCTCATTAGAAAAATGCAATAAAGAATTAGATATGTTGACGGACATACCAGTAGAGATCGCAGCATCATGAAGCTTGGCCGCCCTCATAGCGCACCGCTGCTGCATGTCATCAACCTCCGGAAGGTCCTGAATGCGAGCACTCATCCGTCTCCCCGCCGAGACCGGGTCAGGGATCCCGCCGAAAGCAACGACCTCCTCCCTAGTAAAGCCTCGCGCTGAATCCCTCAAAGGGTCAACCGAGGTCACTGGAGTAGGCGGCTGGGGGCTCCCATGCCCCACGGAGAAGTGGCTCACACCGAGGCCCTGAGCCGCGGGCGAGTCGGGAGATAGAGGGGCGTGGGTCGCCTGCCCGAGCCCTCCTCCCGCCCCATCCCTCAGCGCCGAGTAGCGCGCCGGCGTCGTCGGAGAGGCGGTCCTCCTGACCGCCGCAGAAGAAGGAGGAGCCAGGGCCACCTGCCCCGAACCCTCCCCCCCCAGCGCCACTGGAGGCGCGGATGCTGTCGCCGTCACCGGGGACGAGATAGCCGAGGCCACCTGCCTCGGACCACCTCGCGCAGCACCTGCCGATGCCTCCAAGACGGGCATCACCGGCGACGAAAAAGGGATGGGAGTTGTCGAGGCCACCTGCCCCGACTCCCCTCCCCCAAGCCCCAACTCGGGCATAGACATCATCTCCGGAACCTCGACCACAGGTGAAGCAAGGGGAGTAGAAGCAACCACAGGCTCAACGTCCCCAACTCCAACCAAAGTCCTCGGCGACGATGCCGTCACCAAAAGTCCAGCCAAGGACCCGCCAGCTCCCTCGAACTCCAACAAAGGGAGCGTATGCTCAAACACATCATCAGAAACCACCCTGTCGCTCCAAAGTCTGGGAGGGGCAGAGGCTGGCTCGAAGGACCCAAACCTCAGCGAAGTCATAGGCACCGATGGTGAAGGTGCCGGCTCGACCCCGGACCCAACCCTGGGCAACTGAGCATCAGGGCCAGAACCGTTAGACCCCTCCCTCGTCGACTCATCAGTCGGTGCCCCCCTGGCTCCCGCACTGTCGTCCCCCTCATGCATATCCACATCATTCCCATTAATGGCCTCAGCAAACAGATCAATAAACCTCTCCCCTATAAGTCCAGTTAACCTTATCAGGTACAAACTCAATGTCTAGAACGCTTACTAGAAGCCGGGTCACTCCATTAGCTCGGGTAAAGGCCATATCTACTTTTTCCGTTTTCCCAACCATAATACCCATGCTGGCCACAACACGAACATCCTGCAACGGTTTGGATGGGGCCCCCAAAAACCTCAACCAGACCTGCGTAAGTGGTTTGCCCTTAGGCTCCACCTTCCTCCACTCGTGAAACTCCAGGATGCACTTAGTGCCAGGAACTCTACACAGACCGAAGCTCAGCAGTCTCTGCAAATCATCCACAGTGGGGAAATCCACCCTGAAGACATTGTCCTCGAGACTAACCAACTCCCATTGGAAATCACCCGGTGCCAGCTCCTGAAGCCTCCGCACAATCTGAGCCTCAGTTACCTCACCCTGGGTCGCTTTCACAATCCCGGTGGTCAAGCTCTGTGTCTCCTCCGGAATCTCGCTCGCGGCCGGGACTCAAAGAACATCAGCTCCGCACAATATACTCCATACATTGTCAGAGCCTGAGCCTGGTCACGCAAAAACGGGCAATCCCCCGATGCATGTGCTGGCTTACCACACGACTCACACAGCTCCGCCACGCACTCAGCAATGAAGTGGCCCTTCTCACCACAACGGTAGCAAAGCATCCTTTCTTTCTTACGCGCCCATTTGGCCGCCCTCTCAGTTTCAGACCTGTCAGCAACCTCAGCCACCGTCCCAGACGCAGGGACCTCAACATTGGCCAGGGCCGTCACCACATCCATCGCCTGGGTAGTGAGATCCGTAGACTGAGCGTGATCGGTCTCCACTACTGCCGCCGCATTGTCAACAATAGCCGGGGGCGGAGGCTGTCGGCGATACCTCCCACGGCCACCACCCCGACCACCACGATGTCCGCGGTAGCCACCTCTCCGGCGGTTGTCCGGACCTGAGGCTCCTTCTACAAATCCACCTGGAGGACCGAGGAACGGTCTCTCAGTAGACCCGTCACTCTGCCAGGCGTAACCACGACCTCCTCCCGTGGAAGAGGAACCACGATGTTGTCCATCTCCATACGCATCATAACCATCGTCTCCCCACTGGCCTCGGGGCGGAGCATGCGACTCATTAGCGATAGAATTCTGCCTATTCTGCGTCTGTCCCGACCGGTTCTGAACTGGCCTCGCGGCGTGAGGCGAAGGCGCTGCCCGAGGCTGACCGCCCGTAGGCATCGGCGCACCCCCAGGAGCAGCACCGCTCCGGCCAGCAGCATCCACACCGGCCGGCGCAAGGGGCCGAGGTCCACCACGACTCGCAGCCGGCTGAGCGGCGGGCACCGCACCCGGCGCCGGAGGCCTCAGCCCGCCCCTACCAGCCGGCGTTTGCACAGGCAGTTGCCCCGGCGGCCGCACGGCCAAGTGGCTGCTGCCACGGCCCGGGTTACCCAGCGGCACACCCCCGCCCGCCGGCGGCCTCTGGCCAAGCGGCGCAAGGCCTCCACGCCTAGCGCCCGCCGCCGCCGGCGGAGCCGCCCCGCCCCGTCCAGCAGGAGCAGAGGAGGCCATCTTCTTGGGAGGCGGCTGCGCCGCAGAACCGCGTCCGGCCATGCCCAGGAGAGGCCGGATCCTCCTTGCCCGACGATCACCACACGCCGGGAATCCACGGGTGCCGCGCCTATGAACCCTAAAACGAGCAGGAGACGGCGCTCGAGGAAAAGCAGTTCGATCGTCTGCGTACGTGCATGCGAAATCAATACGGGCAGGAGTCTGGTCCGGTACAGCATGGGCCTCATACCCATCTGACCCTGGCCCATCTCCTCGCGGCCCCAGCTCCTTCCGAGCCGGCCCAGCGCTGCCCAGTAAGCGTTTCAAACGCATCGATCTCATCTCCGAGATCCCGGTCGCCGGCACGGCCAACACAGGGGCCGCCGGTGCCTGTCGATGGTCGATCCGCCTCGCGTGCTTCCTCTTCTTTACAGTAATCCACGACTCCGGTCTAATCAAATCGAAAAGCGTAAGATTCGGAAGACTCACCTTAGGTAAGGGACCCTTCCAAGGTCTGAGCGCCGACGCCGCCGTCCTCCGATGAACAACCCGTCGGATCATCTTGTTCCTCTCGCCCGCGTGAAGACCGATGCGCGCCGGATCGTCCGATGGGAGTACTCGATCAATCGTCGTTGCTACTTCATCCTCGTTATAACCTGAGTGAAAAAATTCACAAATAAGATCCGAAGGTGTCGGTGAGGGCGGCGACTGCGCCGGGGACGCATCCCCATCGCCGTCCGCGTCGTCGTCGTCGGAATCGGCTAGCGCCCAAAACCGCCCGCCAACGCGCCGTTGATCACCGGCAGCGGCCGGCGCCGTCGCGGCCTCGCGCACGGGCGTCCGCTCTTTCGCCCGCCCCGTCGCCCTCATGCGTGTGTCACCACACTGCTATGTACCTGCATTTGTTTAGTTTCTGAATGTACTTCACTGTATATGTGTAGTAGTTCAGCTGATGGCTCATTTTGCATTTTTTTTGTTTTCTGCTTCTTCACTGTTTTTTTATGCTGAACCTAGAATGAGATGCATGCTCATTCTAGTTAGTATACTGAGCACAGCAACCCTGCATTTTTTTTACAGTGACGGGCTTCAGTTTTTTCAGTAATAGTAGTGTTTTTCGCAGCACATACTGATATGCATACTCATTGTTTTGAGGTTTTTATCTGTGATGATTGCTTCTTCTTTTTTTCATTCCTGGTGCAATGGGGGCAGTGGTGCTTCATTTTCAAATCATTCCATATTTTTATATATAGTGTGTTTCGTTCCGCTGTTGTTGTTGCATAGGTTCGTAACAAAGCGATATAATATGTTGTCGTTGTTGTTCTTTTTGTTTTTGCAGAGACTCAACAATGGATGATGAGGAACCTACTAATGGATCTTTCTCAGCACGTGTTTGTACCTTGGTTGTGTCTGTTTGCGCGGAAACATCTGAATGATGAAAAGAGGGTAGTCATAAACAAGTCAGCTTCGGATCTATGATGAATATCGCCTCATTCTCTGTACTAGGTGAGCTTACAGACTGAACCTTGCATTTTGGGCTTGTGATTTAAATGCATGGGGCAAGGTAATGTGATAGGGCTTTTTTCATCAGTGTTTAATGGATTATATGATCTTTTGCAGTTGCTTATATCCAGGGAGTGTGGGTTTTTGTGTTTTTTGTTTGACCAATAGTGCGCCAGTGCTTAGATAAGTTGGTTTTTATCTCAGTAGATGTTGTTTCATCACGTAGTGACCAATGCAATGGGAGTGTTGTGTTTTATCCAAAGATTTTCTAAATGGTGTTGTTGCATAGATTTTATAAGGCAGTATAACGAGATTTCTTCTCTTTTTGATGCAGAGCCTCAAGAATGGATGATGAGATTGAAGAACCTACTGATGGGTCCTTCACAACAGGTTTTTCAGCTTCTCGCTTGCGTCAGGTTGCTGAGAAACATCTGAATGACGACAAGAGGGGAATCTGAAATGATTGCAACTTTGTTTCTTTGATGAATATTTCCCCCTTTTATGTACCAGATGAGCTGCTAGACCGGGTAGTCATGAAGATTGACCCTAAGCAGGGTTTGTTTAGGTATAAAAAAATACGCCCATCGCAGCTTTTTTGGATTTTTGGTTTTCTTTGTTGCAATGTTTCATTTCTGAATGACATGTGTCTTTCTGCTTTTTCAGTCATAAAAAGAAAGATATATCTGTACTTAAGAAGGCGAGGAACCACGAAACTGCGACCATGGAGAGGTCTTGGGTTCTTTTACGCATCACGCTTGTGCTAGTGCTTCGCACCGGCAACGTGGTGCCCTTGAGTACCTTGCTAGCCTGAAGGACATCGCTGAACTTGACGATTTTGCGTGAGACGAGCGCATCTTGGCTGCTGCATTGAGAGGTGAAGAAGTACCGACACAAAGAAGGAGGCTTGGGGTTCCAAGCTTCTTGATTGGTCGTCGCCTACCAATGTTTCTGGTATGTTCATTTTTTCTCTAGCATTTTCTCTCCGACACATATTGGTCCTCTTTTTTCAAGTTCATTCTCTGCTCGCAACAAGCTCATAACCCCCTATTTTTCCTTTTTTATTTTTGTGAAATGCAGATAATATGCAAGGACCATATGGAGGCGCCACGATCATGCATTAGTGAGCAAATGGGGTGGTTCGCGCACCGAAATGCCATTGCTCCTCCGCTGCGGCAAGGAGGTCGTGGCATCGTGCTGCTGCTGCATGTGAGCTCGTCGAGATGAGAGCTCATCTCCCTCAACTCTGGCGGCACCCACCGTTGTGCTGTGTTGCAACACCCTCGGTGCTACCACGTGGGACTGTTGTGGCGGGGCGTCCGCTGCTGCTGCTTTGCAACACCACCGCTACTGCAAGGGCTGTTGCGTGTGCGCACGTCCAGGGCATCTCCCTCAACTCCAGCGTCCGCCACTGTCGTGCTAGTTGCAACACCATCGATGCTGCCGGCGAAGGCTGCTGTAGCGGGGCGTCTGATACTGCTGCTTTGCAACAACACCGCTACTGCAAAGGCTGCTGCGTGTGCGCTCGACGCGACAGGGCATCTCCCTCAACTCCGGCGGTCACCGCCGAAGCTGCATTGGAACACTAGTGCTGCGATTGGTCACTACTATGTAGTGGGCGTCTGGTGATGCTACTTTGTAACACCAGCGCTGCTGCAAGGTCCACGACGGCGACGCGTGCTGCGATCCCAGGGGGGTTGCGGAGCTGCGAGCCAACAAGCTGTGAAGCCGAGGGTTCGATGCTAAGTACAATGGTTGATCATCATCGCTTTGTGCCCGTGCTACGAGGAGCCTGCCATTCGGTGATGTGAAGCAGGCCATGGAGAAACTATTTTAGCGTTGCGAAGCTAGCCACCGGCTCTTCCTATTGTCACGCGAGTGGCGAGGCAGGGGATATGATAGAGTGAGACGAGGGGTTAGATCAGACGGTTATTAATGATTTAAGCATGCGGCTGGCGAGGCGGTTGATCGCCTGCGGGGATCAGCCGGTTGATTTGTAGCCTTGCCATTTTTCAATTTGGATGCATTGGGACCCAAGACCAGTGGGTATTTCCGCTCTAAGCATCGCTTGTCTTCTACTCCATCCGTTCTAAAATAAGTGTCTTAATTTTAGTATAATTTTATATTAAAATTAATATAAAGTTGATTTATTTATTTTGAGACGAAGGAAGTATATCACAAAGCTCACTGGTAAAAAACGATCAGGAGCGATACACGCGATCGATTGCGTCGGCTGCCTCGATTTTCACTTGGTCAAGCGCTGGTTGGGCTATGCTCCCTACTCCTAATCGCTGGTGGGCCCTGATGATAAGTGGGAGGAGTCGGTGACATTGACTCGCTAGCCCATCGGGGATTGGGCTATGTCGAATCACACGCTCCCTTTCTTCTTCTGGTATGTGGGCCTAACAAATGGCTGGCCCACATGTCACTGACCCAACTGCAGGGTGCAGTTACGGCACCGAAGCAGCGTCCATTCTATTCCGCAGCCGGCCGTCGACTACTGTTTCTCCCGCTGGCCGCCGCCTACTGCTTCTCCTGCCGGCCGCCGCTGGATGTCCTCTAGCCCCACTGCTACCTTCTTCTTCCCATCATCGGGCGTCTCCAGGTCTCCTCCTTCCCAACCGCCACCTCCTTCTCCCCATGGCCCACCGCCCTGCCCAACTCCCCCTCCACCGATCCACCTTCTATGTGTGTCTATCCCGCGTCCCTGCGCCGCAGGCTCCACTGATTCTCCACTTCGTGAGATTGATACCTCTGCCCTCTGCATTTTCACCCCACCCCCTCCCCCCTCATCTATTGCTACTGCACCAAGGAGAGAGGTCCATCCTCCAAACCAGCAACACGTGGGGGCAGGGGGCTGATGAGATTTCCCAGTGTAGGGTGTCGATGCCGGCAGCCGCCTCCATAAGCTGGTATGTAGGTCCACAAACTCCTTCACAATCTCTCTTCTACATTGTTTTCTCATCTCCAACATCTAGGGTACACAGATGGGGATGGTTGTTCAATGGTCGAGATTCATAATTTTAAGGTAAACGTGTAATTTCTATTCTCTTTAATCATTTATTTATGCAGAGGTTGCTGAGTTTTGGGATGTGCAAAGTGCCCGGTACAGATGGCATCCTCGAGTTCCAGGAGTGGAAGTTGGTGGAACCTCAGGGTAAGCCTCTTACCCAGGCCTGGCCGCGCTTTTCTGGGGCTCCCTCGAAGCCTATGCAGGATGCTAGGGTCATTGCTAGTTTGGGCATCATGGTGGGGAAACCCGAGCGAGTGGATATGGCCTTCACTAGAGCTCATGGGGTGGCTCGTCTGCTGGTTAGTATTTTGGACATCGAGTTCGTACCTGATGTGGTCAAGTGGTCATATCGAGGTCAGATATACAGCCTTGGGATTGAGTTCGAGGATGAGAGCCTATTCGCCGAGGCAGCTGCTGAGACTGATGTTGATATGCACGAGGGTGATGACGGTGCGGGAGCTAAGGAGAACCCGGTTGCTGATCCTGGACGTGAGTTGTCTACGGGACAGGGGGCTGTTTCTCAAACGACCGGGGGTGGGACAGTTCCATCCCCCTCGGTGCCCATGACCACTCTGAGGTTTGGGTCTATCGAGCCTGCTTCTGCACCTCCGAGACTATGGAGTGAGAGAGTGGAGTCTGTCGAGGCTTTTGAGCTCACGTTACCCGCTTTGGAGTTTGAGGATGCGTCGTGTCCGGTCCTTGGGACTTCGCCGTCCTCGGTCAGGGGAGAGGAGGAGGAGGCGCCCTCCCATGTTATTGTTCCTTGTCAGACTGAGGGTCCGGCCGTGGAGGTTTTTACCTCGGGAGGGGATCCGGGGCTGGTGTTCTCGGCTCCCTCTTCTTCTATCGCGAAGACGGAGCTGCAGGTGGTGGTTCCGAGTTTTGAAGGGGGCTCGGGGCAGGTGACCTCGGCGCCCTCTTCACCTATTACGCCGGATGAGGCTTCGGTGATGGAGGCTCTATCTTCGGGAGGGGGTCCGGGGCATGTGGCCTTGGCACCCTCTTCTCCTCTCGCTGGGATGGAGCTACAGGTGGCAGTTCCAGTCCCTGGAGGGGGCTCTAGGCAGGTGGCCTCGGGGCCCTCTTCTCCTTTGGCGTCCAGGGTGGGTGGGGAGCTCGGGCAGGCGGCCTGGGTTGCCCCATCAACCGGCTCGGTGCTGTCTCCTTGCCGCGGAGACTGGCTGAGTGTTCGGGGGGAGGCAGGAGGCCCCTCCCCGGGCAACATCACTCGGGAGGAGGTGATAGCATTTGGCGGGATTCCGGACCCGGTTTCTGAGGGGCGACAGTTGAGCTGCCGTCTTCAGGACCATCCGGAGGTGGATGATATTCAGCAGCGGTGCGCTATGAGGGCGGCCAAGCTTCATGACGTTGAGGTCACTACTGGTATGTCGGTTAATACCTCTAATTCCATCTTGCATTTTTCGAACGATGAGATTGTTGATAATGCAAATCAATTAGGAATTTCACTAGGTAGTAATGAGGGTGAAATTTCAAATTTCGTTAATGATATGCGGGATTTAGAGGCTGAGAGGGCTTTAGAAATGATCCGTAACTTAGCAGCGGTTAAACCCATGAATGATTCCGATATTGATGCTTTGGGGGTCCGGGTGCTGGATAATTTTTGTGCGGATCTTGCTAATCCCCTCTCTGTGCCCGAGGAGGAGGATGTGAGTTTGGAGAATGTTCTTGTAAGACCTCCTGTGCCTGGTTGTGAGGACCGGCTGGAGAGTAAAACCAGTCCTAAACACAAATGGAAGCGGAAGATTTACCCGATGTCCGCAGTGCGTAGGAGTGCTAGGATCCGCACGGCTAAAAAATTCCATGACGAGATATGAAAGGAATCTTTTGGAATAGCAGAGGTCTTAAAGACTTGGATAAAAGAAGGTTTCTTGCTGGAGCGTCTATCGAGCATAGGTTGGATTTTATTGCTTTGTCGAAAACTGGTAGAGCTAACTTCTCGCCACAGTTTCTCAACACTTTATCGGGTGGTATTGATTTCGACTGGCACTGTTTGCCACCGCAAGGAAGATCGGGTGGGATCTTACTCGGTGTTAGATGCGAGTCTCTTGAAGTCCGAAGTGTGGTCATGGGAGACTTTGCTATTAAGTTTAGGGTGCGGTCGAAGGCAGATGGGTTTGATTGGGCTCTGGTGGCGGTTTATGGTGCTGCTCAGCCAGAATTCAAACCGGATTTCTTGGCGGATCTAGTTAGGATTTGCGGCTCTGAGCAGCTTCCTATCCTGGTGGGAGGGGGATTTTAATATCATTAGGAGGCGTGATGAGAAGAATAATGATAACTTTGACGGGAGATGGTCGTTCATGTTTAACACTATCATTGAGAGCTTGGATCTGAGAGAGATTGAGCTTTCGGGTAGGAAGCTTACATGGGCTAATGCGATGCCAAACCCAACCTTTGAAAAGTTGGATCGTGTCATGGCAAGTGTCGAATGGGAACAGAAGTTTCCCTTTGTAACTGTGGGGAGGAAGTACCTCGGCGAGGACGCCGGTGCGGAAACCGACTCCACAGACGGAGACACCGCCGCCCCGACAAAGAAGGGCCGGCGCCGCAACAGGAAGCGCAAGGGCACGGCCGTGCTTGCCGTCGAGGGATCCGACGATACCGGCGCTGCCAAGAAGGCTAAGGAAAATGACCCCGGCAAGGAAATTGCCGGGTGCGTCGCTTGCCGGGCCTTGGCGGCTGCCGACAAGCCAGGAGGCTCCGACAAGCTGTACTGCAAGATCCACCGCACCAAGGGCCATGACCTCCAGAACTGCCGGCAAGTTGAGCTGCTTGCTGAGACGCAGAAAGCTGAGTATGAGAGGCGGGACAAGGAAAAGGGTCAGAATGGTGCCGAGGGATCCGGCAAGAAGCATGGCGGCCAAGGAGGTTGCGGCGGCAAGGATAACCAGTAAGAGAGGCCCGCCCGGGGCCGCGACAAGAAGCAGGAAGACGACGGTCATGACAAGGACGATGAGTCCGACGAGCATGAGTTTCAGAAGGCTACGGAGGCCATGTGCGTCGACGGTGGCGCCTCGCTGCACACCTCTCACCGCCAGCTCAAGCAGTGGGCGCATGAGATCACAGCGGCGGAACCATCTTTCGATGCTCAAAAGCCACTGAAGTGGTCCAGCACGCCTATCATTTTGACACCGAGGACCACCCTGATCGCATAACCGCGGTCGGGTGTTTTCCGTTGTTGGTTTCGCCAACAATACGCAACCTCAAGGTGATGAAAATGCTAGTTGACGGCGGGGCCGGTCTGAACTTGATCTCGCCTGTTGTGATTAAAAGGCTGCAGATTCCTGGTGGAGACCTCGAAGAGACGGGCACGTTTCAAGGGGTCAACCCGGGAAGGAGTCAGCCAAAGGGTAAGGTCACGCTTCTCGTGACGTTTGGAGGCGAGTTGAACTACAGGACATAGAGGATTGTTTTCGATGTAGCCGAGATCCCCTTGCCCTACAATGGGATCCTCGGCCGCCCAGCACTAGCCAAGTTCATGGCGGCCTCACATTACGCCTACAACACGCTGAAGATGCCTGGGCCGATGACCATCATCACCGTCCCCTCCGACAAGAAGGATGCGCTGATCTGCGCTGACCAACTCTACCGGGAGGCAGTTGCAGCAACTGCCGCCAAGGCACTTGCTCCTGCCGCCGAAGCCCCAGAAGGGAAGAAGACCGGCAAGGCCTCTCGCACCCACTCCGGCAAGCGCACCTCTTCGGAGTGTAGTGCTCCCGTCGAGGAAGTGCTAGAGAGCTCCACCGGCAAGAGCAAGAAATCCAGAGCTGCACCACCAGAGACCAAGAAGATGTCTGTCAAGGAGGAGGGCACGGGAGGGGCTTTCACCATAAGCTCCACCCTCGACAGCAAATAGAAAGGCACGCTCGTCACTTTCCTATGGGCGAATGTCGATGTGTTTGCGTGGCAAGCATCCGACATCCCCGGAGTTCCCAGGGAGGTGATTGAGCACCATCTTCCTGTCTGTCCTCATGCGCGGCCCGTCAAGCAGAAGGTCAGGAAGCAAGCTCTGGAATGGCAAGAGTTCATCACAGAGGAAATCAGGAAGTTGGAAGCGGCAGGTTTGGTGAGAGCGGTACTCCATCCAACGTGGTTGGCCAATCTGGTGGTGGTGCGCAAGGCAAATGGGAAGTGGAGGCTGTGTATTGATTACACAGACATCAATAAGGCTTGTCCAAAGGACCCTTTCCCGTTACCGTGCATCGACCAGATTGTTGACTCCACGGCCGGGTGTGACTTGCTATCATTCCTCGACGCTTACTCGGGATACCACCAGATCTTCATGACGAGAGAAGACGAAGAGAAGACGACATTCATCACCCCATGTGGTACGTATTGTTTTTTACGAGCGCCTTTCAGGTTGAAGAGTGCTGGCTCAACGTTTGCAAGAGCAGTCCAAATTGGTTTTGAGCCCCAGCTACATAGAAATATGGAAGCTTATATGGATGACATAGTAGTCAAAACCAAGGACAGGGCAACACTCATGCAAGATTTAGAAGAGACGTTTGCAAATTTGCGCAAGATGAACCTCAAGCTGAACCCTGAGAAGTGTGTCTTCGGCGTTCCGTCCGGCAAACTCCTCGGGTTCTGTGACACCCCGAGACCGATGTACCAGGTGTCTCCCAGTTATTTGTCGTCTTTGCCATGTTTTTTCTTGTGTGTTGCATCTTGCCATGTCATCATGTGCATTGTATTATCATGTTTTCAAAACTTGCATCCGTCCGGGTCTCCCTGTTCTACCCGTTGTCCGTTCTGAGCCCAGACACACTTGCACGCGCCCGCGACACCTCCGAAATATTATTTTCTAAGTGGCCGGAAAATGTTCTCAGAATGGGTTGAAAGTTGGCATGCGGTGTTGTTATGTTGTCAGTAGGTCGCCTGCCAAATTTCATCGCATTCGGAGTTCGTTTGATGCCCCAACGGATAACTATAGCGACAATATAGTCGGTCAAACCTCGGACGTTTCCGGTCTCCGGAAACAGTCGTCGGGCTGCATTCCTCCTCTTTCCTCTCAGCCCAACCCCTCTTCACAGCCCACTAATCCAGCCCACTAAACCTTCCCTCCGACCAGAACCATCGGATCGCGATGGGATGCTCCGAAATGCTCCAAAATCCCCCCCTAACCCTAAACCTGCCCTATATAACACCCCCTCCCCTTCCATTTTTGGCAGCCACCTACCACTCCCTCCTCGAAATCCGCGCGCTGCCAGCCTCCTCCCACCTTCTCCATCGTTTTCCGCGCCGGCCAGCTCCCCCGCCACCACTTGTCGCGCCCCCATCGGCCAGCGCCGCCGCAGTCGCCGCCCTCCACCAACCAGAGCAGGCCATGTCGCCCCCTGGCCTCCCCGCGTCGCCGCGGCCCGAGCGCGGCCCGCTCGAGGCCGATCTGGGCCCGAGCCAGCCCATCCGCCGCTGCGCGCTCGAGTGCTCGCCCCGCAGCTCCCGATCCCGAGCAGCTCGAGCTCCTGCGCTGCCCGGCTCCTCCTGCACTCGCCGGCCACCGGAGCCTCGCCGCCGGCGAGCACCTCGACCCTAGGCCGGACCTCCCTCCGCCGCCCTCTCCTTTCTTCTCCCTCCATCCTCTGCTCACTCTCCTCTCCCCTGCAGTGCCCTCCACCGCCGCCATGGGAGTTCGCCGGAGCCGGAGCTCCCTCGGCGCCGCCCTCGCCTCCCGCCGCTGGATCCGCCTGGAAATGGAGCCGCCACCTCCGGATCCGTCGTCCTCCGCCGCCTCGCGTCTGTCCCCGACCTCCTCGGCCGCCCCTCACCGGAGATCGTGCCGCGGAAGCCCCGATCCCATCGCCCGGTCCAGCCGCGCGTTGACCGCAGCCTCCCAAGGCCCAAGCCAAATCCACCGCGGCCTGCCTGCTCTCCTGCGGGTCACCTCACCACCGACCGGCCTCAAGGCCCGATGTGAGCAGCTCCCCCGCGCCCTGGGCCAGGTTTCAGTTTCAGCTCGTTGTGTTTTTTTCCTCTGCTGCGATTTGTCTAATTATCCAGAGAAACTGCATGTTTACAGATTGCACCCTCATGTTCTTGCATTTAATAACTCCACAATCGTGCATCGGTTTAAAATGTTTTAAATATGTAAAATGCTTAGAATTTCATCTAGTTTCATAATATGCAACTTTCATCCATGTTAAAAATGTTTAACTTGTTGTTTGCTTTAATTTGCTTAAATGCCATGTTAAAATGATTTATTTCATAACTAAATAACCGTAACACGGAATTCAATAAACTTTATATGCATCTTGTCTAGAAAAATGCCTAGTTTAACATGGTGCACTAATCTTGCATGTTTAACAACTCTAAAATATGGTTTAGGGCAGAACAGTGCCAAATCTAAAATATGCACATGGGGATTTTCTGGAATTGTTGTTTGTTGTTCCGGCCTCATTTAAACTTGCCTAGATAGGTAGTTTTATTATGTTTCACCTCTTGCCATGTTAAGCAGCATTTAATATTGATGTGTACATAAATGGGAGTAAACTAAGTAATTGATGTGATGTTTCTTCAATATGCAACTCGTTGCATATTGAGCTCCACTTAATTTGTAGTATTGTTTGTTGCACTTTGCCATGCCATGCCTCATTAACTCGGACATGCATCATACTTGATTGTGCATCATGTCATGTTGATGTGATGGTTGTTTACCATGTTGTTTGCTTCTTTCCGGTTTGCTTCTCTCGTTAGCTTCGGTTTCGTTCCGGGGTTGTGAGGATTTGTTCGACTACGTCCGTTGGTCTTCTTCTTGGACTCGTTCTTCTTCCTTGCGGGATCTCAGACAAGATGACCATTACCCTCGATATCACTTCTATTTTTGCTTGCTAGTTGTTCGCTCTATCGCTATGTCGCGCTACCTACCACTTGTTTATCATGCCTCCCATATTGCCATGTCAAGCCTCTAACCCACCTTCCTAAGAAACCGTTGTTTGGCTATGTTACCGCTTTGCTTAGCCCCTCTTATACCATTGTTAGTTGCAGGTGCAGTTGAAGATTGCTCCATATTGGAACATGTTTATGTTGGGATACCACAATATCTCTTATTTAATTAATGCATCTATATACTTGGTAAAGGGTGGAAGGCTCGGCCTTATGCCTGGTGTTTTGTTCCACTCTTGCCGCCCTAGTTTCTGTCATACCGGTGTTATGTTCCTTGATTTTGCGTTCCTTACGTGGTTGGGGATTTATGGGACCCCTTGACAGTTTGCTTTAAATAAACCTCCTCCAGCAAGGCCCAACCTTGGTTTTAACATTTGCTTCCTAAGCCTTTTTCACTTGGGTTCTGCAGACTAAGGGTCATTGCTACGTCTTGAGCTTGCGTTGGTTTTCCTTGAAGAGGAAAGGGTGATGCAGCAATAGTAGCGTCAGTATTTTCCTCAGTTTTTGAGAACCAAGGTATCAATCCAGTAGGAGGCTCCTCAAAAGTCCCACGCACCTACACAAACAAACAAGAACTCAAAACCAATGCAATAAGGGGTTATCAATCCCTACACGGCCACTTGCGAAAGTGAGATCTGATAGAGATAATATGATAAGATAAATTTTTTTTGGTATTTTATAATATAGATTGGAAAAGTAAAGATGCAAATAAAAGTAGATAGCAAACTTATATGATAAAAAGATAGACCCGGGGGCCATAGGTTTCACTAGTGGCTTCTCTCAAGATAGCATAAGTATTATGGTGGGTGAACAAATTACTGTCGAGCAATTGATAGAAAAGCGAATAATTATGAGATTATCTAGGCATGATCATGTATATAGGCATCACGTCCGTGACAAGTAGACCGACTCCTGCCTGCATCTACTACTATTACTCCACACATCGACCGCTATCCAGCATGCATCTAGAGTATTAAGTTCATAAAGAACAGAGTAATGCATTAAGAAAGATGACATGATGTAGCACTACAAAAAAATACACTTCCGTGATGATACGTGTTTGTCATAGTAGGTCGCATTTTTTGTCATGCATGTACATCCATGACAAATTCATGACAGAATCAAGATAGTCATACATGTGCTGTCATAGAAGTGTTCCATGACATTACCAAAATTATCATCACGGAAGTGTCCACTTCCATGACGATAAATCGCGCGTCACAGAAGTGCTTTCGTCAAGGGTGACCGACACGTGGCATCCACCGTAACGGAACGCCGTTAAGCTATCGGGTCGGGTTTTGGATCCGATAACCCGTTAACAGCCCCGACCAATGGGGATTTTCCACGTGTAAAATCATCATTGGCTGGAGGAAACACGTGTCGGCTCACCGTTGGGACAGATGTCATCCGCTCATTGGAGCGAAGGCGCCTATGATACGGCGACACGTGGCACGGCCCAACAGAGGCCCATTCCTGTGAAAAGGCCGGCCCGTTTGACTTGGTCAAAAGGTGGCGGGCCGGCCCACGGGAAGCCTGTTAACAGCATGTTTGCATATAGCCCATTTACAGCCCGCTAACCCAGGGCCCGTTACGCCCTATCCGAATTAGGCCCAGTAGCATCATCTGGGCCGTCCAATATGATTCAGCCTGTTTTAACTTCCGGCCCATGTGTGGCCCATGACTTCTTTCGGCCCATATGAGGACCTTTGTAACTCTTGGCCCATTAACGGCCCGTGGTGAAACTGGCCCGTAATGAACAGTGTATCACTTTATACCCATTAACGGCCCGTTATTCCATTGGGCCGTTTCCAGCCCAAGTTATCTTTCGGCCTTCTCAGGGCCCATTGATTCTTGGGCTCATTTGCAGCATTCGGTTACATACGGCTCGTTACTGTCATTTTCTGCTTGTGGGCCAAATTCAGCCCGTCGTTATAGTCGGCCCGTTTGCGGACCGTTAATACGTTGGGCCGTTTTCATGTCAAAAAAACCCGTTGGGTTGTTTTCATAGAGTTATCAAATACGGCCTATTAACGGCCCGTTATGGTCCACGAATAGTACGGCCCATGATTGGCGAAATGATGATACGCCCCGTAGAAGGCCCATGGATCCTACGGCCCGTATGAGGCCCATGGATAGTACGGCCCGTAGAAGGCCCATGGATCGTACGGCCCGTAGAAGGCCCATGGACCCTAAGGCCTGTATAGAAAGCCGATGGATCCTACGGCCGGACGAAGGCCCATGGATCATACGACCTGCAGGAGGCCCATGGTTACAACAGTCCGTGTGTTGCCACGATTATTTTGGCCTAGTTACCAAAAATAGGCTATTGTGGCCACTAGAAAAAAACAGAAAAAAAACTGCAGTGACTACAAGCAAACAACTAAACAAGACAATAAGGAAAATAAATAAGCAAGCAATTAACGCTAGCCTATTACTGCTATTACACATATTACATCCACTGGGCATCAAAGTTCGCCACCAGTGCAAATATAGGAAACAAAGCAGCACATTACATACACTGGCCGTCAAAATTGGCCACCAGTGCAAATAAACGCGGCAGCAAAACAAGAGCATAACTGAAACAACTTCAGAAGAGCTCAAGAAACGTTATCCTGGGTATCCACCATGCTGGCAATAAGCTTAGCAAGCTGATTAGCTTTGTCCTGTTTGGCGCCAAAATCCTCCAACGCTTGCTGTTGCACCAGAAAGTATGCATCTGAATGCTCCAGGGACTTCCGCAGTCCTTCCGCTTCTTGTCGCAGCACAGCTGATCGATGTCTTTCAGCTTGTAGTTGAGACTCAAGAAACCGAACTGATTCAGACAGTGAGTTTGAATAGCTTGTGCAAGCGGTAGTGGCCAGTAACTCGAACACTAAACCAAGACAGGACTTTGGGGTTGTCTCGCTGTCTTCAAGATAGTCTTCCTTAGCTGTTTTATTAGCTTTGTTGGATACCAACAAGGATGTGTCACTATCCTGAACCTTATCCGCATTACTTCCTTTACCATTGCTTAATAAGGCACTCTTCCCCAATATTCTGTCAGCATTCTAAAAGAAGAAACAAGCAGACACATAACAAGTTTAGCATGTACTAGTATATGAAACTCATTTGGGTGAACCAGTTCATTAGTAAGGTGGACAGGATTAAACTACCAAGTCTTCTATTGCCAAGTACTAGTACATAATAAAAGCATCAAACAAACATATATCTATGTCCTATGGTCACTGCATTGTCTTGCCAAATCAAAATAGAGACATGGTTCAAATCATATCAGTTCAAGAAAAAGCAACAGTGAAAGAATAAAAAGCGTGGGAAACTACACGGCACAACAAGATTTCAGATGGGTACCACGGGTCTACATGTACAACAACACTATTGGCTCTGTTGTGATGCTAGTAATGTGCATGATATGAAAGTCAACTGTATACACAATTGAAATTGAAATCAACAGAGCTATTGATAAGAGCAAACCTGTTAAAGAAACATGTGTGAACATACCTGCTGTGCCATTGGAGTTTCGATTGGATCCTTCAATTTAAAAATAAGTTTGTATGACTAAATACAGTGATACAAGAGCAAAGCAATCATAGTTAAAAAAAGGCGCGCCTAGGCTCTAGGCGTTGGCAAAACGCATTGCGCATAACTACACATAATCTGTGCATAACTGCGCATAAGCATGCGCTTTGGTCAGTAAAGCGCAAGGCGGTGGCAAATGCACAATTAACGCCTAGCGCTTTTTTGAACTATGATAGCAATGGAATCTTAAATTAGAACAGTTGTTCTTTAGGTTTAGGCACTTGTTCTACATGAAGAGAGTACAGTAAGACGCAAGAATATAATACTAAAAAAATAGAAAATGAGCTCATAGACCTTACCACATTCTTGGTTCGGGACCAGTACAGAACAAGGCGTTCCCAGTCATCGTCCAGTAAATGTGTCTCAGGAGAACGTAAGGGAATTTGATGAGTTTCTTTGCCGGTGAAGTATGTTTTCTTCAGGTAATTCCGATACTGCCACCAAGCATTCTTGAAGATAACAGAGGTATTAGCACAGGTTACCTCATCCTGAGTTTCCAAATCGGTCCTTCTCTATAGAGAAAAATGGGAAAATTTGCTGTATTATAACTATCATGGAGGTAGGATGTATGGGACGAAGCAAAGTAATTGCCATGAATAACATTACTTACACATAACTCCTGGACAAACACCTGCAACTGGCATTTTCCTTCATCTTCAGTATAATATTTCCAAGATGGGAAGATACGCACATACGATTTAACAACATCAAATGCGATAGATGCTAAACTACGACTAGCTGGTTGTGCTTCCTCCACAGGAATAGGCGTACTAACTGGTGGAGTTGGGGTTCGCCGTGATAGTACTGGCCCTTTGGGCACTGGAGCTGCCTTACTAACTGCTCTTGTTTGGGAGCTCTGTGGTGGAGATGGTGCTATGTCAACATGAACTAGGTTACTATCGGCTGGGGTTGGGGTTAGATTGGGTGAAGCTGGTTCTCTGTCCATCGCAGTAGGGGTACAATCTGCGAGAGTTTGGGTTATGTGTGGTAGGGCTGGTTCTTGTGCATGTACAACCGGGGTGCTATCTCCATCAAGAGGTAGCACTGTTTCATTTGAAGACCGTGTTTTTAGTCCGCTAGATACTGGCATCACCCGCTCCAATTCAAATGGCTGATAAACGGGAAACATAGTTGAATGTACAAACATTGTATGAGAGACAGATGCAATAGATAGTGTGGAAAAAAGAGGGCATGAAATAGTTGACATGTATATTGTTTAACTAAAACGGATAGCATGACATAATTTCACATATATGATGTCTATCTAAACTAGATAGCATAGCATAACATAATTCAAAGATATGATGAATAACTAAACAGGATTGCATGACATAATTCACCTACATGTTATCTAAGTAATCAGGATCGCATCATTTAATTCACATATGTGATTTATATGCTAAACAGAGGGCATTCGATATGATGTCTGGACTAAAAACATGGTGTTGAATATTGTGTATATGATGTCTAACCTATGCAATGCAAGACACCGTATGCATGATATGAGTAGTATAACCGTGCCAAGTTAGAGCATACACCTCAGTGGGGGAATAGGACTGGTCATCTGTCTCTGAATCCATCTCTGAGGAGCTATCGGGACCCAACAAGAGATCTGCTTCGACAGGTAGCACTGTCTGCTCTGAAGGCCTTGTTTTCACTCCAGATTTTTCCATCTCCCACCCAAATGGCTGATTCACAGGAAGAGTAGTTTAATGTACAAACATTTTCGACAAATGGAAATGTAATGAAGAAAAGGATGGGCAAGATATCATTCAAATATATGATGCCTGGTTAAACAGGATGGCATTGCACATTTCACATATATTATGGCTGGCTAAAAGACATGAGACTGCATAATTCCCATATATGATATAGAAACTAAACAGGTGGCATTACAGAACATGTCTAAACTAAGCAGATGACATATATGATGTCAAAAGTAGGCACTGCAAGGCAACATATGCATGATATGACTAACATCATCATGCCAAGGTAGAGCAAACACCTTGGGGGTTAAATAGGAGTGGTCAGCGGCGTCTGAATCCGCCTCAGAACAGATATCTTCCTCTGGATTACAATCTGGAGAGGGGTGGGGAGGGTTTGCCATTGAACCCACCATGTGAAGGAAATATGCCCTAGCGGCAATAATAAAGTTATTATTTATTTCCTTATATCATGATAAATGTTTATTATTCATGCTAGAATTGTATTAACTGGAAACTTGATACATGTGTGAATACATAGACAAACAGAGTGTCACTAGTATGCCTCTACTTGACTAGCTCGTTGATCAAAGATGGTTATGTTTCCTAGCCATGGACATGAGTTGTCATTTGATTAACGGGATCACATCATTAGGAGAATGATGTGATTGACTTGACCCATTCCGTTAGCTTAGCACTCGATCGTTTAGTATGTTGCTATTGCTTTCTTCATGACTTATACATGTTCCTATGACTATGAGATTATGCAACTCCTGTTTACCGGAGGAACACTTTGTGTGCTACCAAACGTCACAACGTAACTGGGTGATTATAAAGGTGCTCTACAGGTGTCTCCGAAGGTACTTGTTGGGTTGGCGTATTTCGAGATTAGGATTTGTCACTCCGATTGTCGGAGAGGTATCTCTGGGCCCACTCGGTAATGCACATCACTATAAGCCTTGCAAGCATTGCAACTAATGAGCTAGTTGCGAGATGATGTATTACGGAACGAGTAAAGAGACTTGCCGGTAACGAGATTGAACTAGGTATTGAGATACCGACGATCGAATCTCGGGTAAGTAACATACCGATGACAAAGGGAACAACGTATGTTGTTATGAGGTCTGACCGATAAAGATCTTCGTAGAATATGTGGGAGCCAATATGAGCATCCAGGTTCCGCTATTGGTTATTGACCGGAGAGGTGTCTCGGTCATGTCTACATAGTTCTCGAACCCGTAGGGTCCGCACGCTTAACGTTACGATGACGGTTATATTATGAGTTTATGTGTTTTGATGTACCGAAGGAGTTCGGAGTCCCGGATGAGATCGGGGACATGACGAGGAGTCTCGAAATGGTCGAGACATAAAGATTGATATATTGGACGACTATATTCGGACACCGGAAGTGTTCCGGAGAAGTTTCGGATAAAACCGGAGTGCCGGAGGGGTTACCGGAACCCCCCCGGGGAAGTATTGGGCCTTAGTGGGCCTGAGGGGAGAGAGAGGGCAGCAGCCTAGGAGGTGGCGCGCCCCCTCCCATGGGGAGTCCGAATTGGACTAGGGGAGGGGGCGCGGCCCCTCTTTCCCTCTCCCTCTCCCTCTCTTTCCTTCCCCCTTCTCTCTTCCTAGTTGGACTAGGAAAGGGGAGTCCTACTCCTACTAGGAGGAGGACTCCCCCCCCTCCTTGGCGCGCCCCAAGGGCCGGCCGGCCTCCCCCCTTGCTCCTTTATATATGGGGGCAGGGGGGCACCTCTGGACACACAATTGATATACGATATTTTAGCCGTGTGCGGTGCCTCCCTCCACCATATTACACCTCGATAATATCGTTGCGGAGCTTAGGCGAAGCCCTGCGTCGGTAGAACATCATCATCGTCACCACGCCGTCGTGCTGACGAAACTCTCCCTCAGCACTCGGCTGGATCGGAGTTCGAGGGACGTCATCGAGCTGAACGTGTGCTGAACTCAGAGGTGCCGTGCGTTCGGTACTTGATCGGTCAGATCGTGAAGACGTACGACTACATCAACCGCGTTGTGTTAACGCTTCCGCTTTCGGTCTACGAGGGTACGTGGACAACACTCTCCCCTCTCGTTGCTATGCATCACCATGATCTTGCGTGTGCGTAGGAATTTTTTTGAAATTACTATGTTCCCCAACAGTGGCATCCGAGCCTGGTTTTATGCATTGATGCTATGCACGAGTAGAACACAAGTGAGTTGTGGGCGATATAAGTCATACTACTTACCAGCATGTCATACTTTGGTTCAGCGGTATTGTGAGATGAAGCGGCCCGGACCGACATTACGCGTGTGCTTACGCGAGACTGGTTTCACCGTTGCGAGCACTCGTTGCTTAAAGGTGACTGGCGGGTGTCTGTCTCTCTCACTTTAGTTGAACCGAGTGTGGCTACGCCCGGTCCTTGCGAAGGTTAAAACAGCACCAACTTGACAAACTATCGTTGTGGTTTTAATGCGTAGGTAAGAACGGTTCTTGCTAAGCCCGTAGCAGCCACGTAAAACTTGCAACAACAAAGTAGAGGACGTCTAACTTGTTTTTGCAGGGCATGTTGTGATGTGATATGGTCAAGACATGATGCTATATTTTATTGTATGAGATGATCATGTTTTGTAACCGAGTTATCGGCAACTGGCAGGAGCCATATGGTTGTCACTTTATTGTATGCAATGCAATCGCCATGTAATTGTTTTACTTTATCACTAAGCGGTAGCGATAGTCGTAGAAGCAATAGTTGGCGAGACGACAACGATGCTACGATGGAGATCAAGGTGTCGCGCCGGTGACGATGGTGATCATGACGGTGCTTCGGAGATGGAGATCACAAGCACAAGATGATGATGGCCATATCATATCACTTATATTTGATTGCATGTGATGTTTATTTTTTATGCATCTTATCTTGCTTTGATTGACGGTAGCATTATAAGATGATCTCTCACTAAATTTCAAGATAAAAGTGTTCTCCCTGAGTATGCACCGTTGCCAAAGTTCGTCGTGCCCAGACACCACGTGATGATCGGGTGTGATAAGCTCTACGTCCATCTACAACGGGTGCAAGCCAGTTTTGCACACGCAGAATACTCAGGTTAAACTTGACGAGCCTAGCATATGCAGATATGGCCTCGGAACACTGAGACCGAAAGGTCGAGCGTGAATCATATAGTAGATATGATCAACATAGTGATGTTCACCATTGAAAGCTACTCCATTTCACGTGATGATCGGTTATGGTTTAGTTGATATGGATCACGTGATCACTTAGAGGATTAGAGGGATGTCTATCTAAGTGGGAGTTCTTAAGTAATATGATTAACTGAACTTAAATTTATCATGAACTTAGTCCTGATAGTATTTTGCAAATTATGTTGTAGATCAATAACTCGCGTTGTTACTTCCCTGTGTTTATTTTTGATATGTTCCTAGAGAAAAATTATGTTGAAAGATGTTAGTAGCAAAGATGCGGATTGGATCCGTGATCTGAGGATTATCCTCATTGCTGCACAGAAGGATTATGTCCTTGATGCACCGCTAGGTGACAGACCTATTACAGGAGCAGATGCAGACGTTATGAACGTTTGGCTAGCTCAATATGATGACTACTTGATAGTTTAGTGCACCATGCTTAACGGCTTAGAATCGGGACTTCAGAGACGTTTTGAACGTCATGGACCATATGAGATGTTCCAGGAGTTGAATTTAATATTTCAAGAAGATACCCGAGTTGAGAGATATGAAGTCTCCAACAAGTTCTATAGCTAAAAGATGGAGGAGAATAGCTCAAGCTGTGAGCATGTGCTCAGATTGTCTGGGTACTACAATCGCTTGAATCAAGTGGGAGTTAATCTTCCAGATAAAATAGTGATTGACAGAATTCTCTAGTCACCATCACCAAGTTAGTAGAACTTCGTGATGAACTATAGTATGCAAGGGATGACGAAAGTAATTCCCGAGCTCTTCGTGACGCTGAAATCGACGAAGGTAGAAATCAAGAAAAACATCAAGTGTTGATGGTTGACGAGACCACTAGTTTCAAGAAAAGGGCAAAGGGAAGAAGGGGAACTTCAAGAAGAACGGCAAGCAAGTTGCTGCTCAAGTGAAGAAGCCTAAGTCTTGTCCTAAGCCTGAGACTAAGTGCTTCTACTGCAAAGGGACTGGTCACTAGAAGCGGAACTACCCCAACTATTTGGTGGATAAGAAGGATGGCAAAGTGAACAAAGGTATATTGGATATACATGTTATTGATGTGTACTTTACTAGTGTTTATAGCAACCCCTCGGTATTTGATACTGGTTCAGTTGCTAAGAGTAGTAACTCGAAACGGGAGTTGCAGAATAAACAGAGACTAGTAAAAGGCGAGGTGACGATGTGTGTTGGAAGTAATTCCAAGATTGATATGATCATCATCGCACACTCCCTATACTTTCGGGATTAGTGTTGAAACTAAATAAGTGTTATTTGGTGTTTGCGTTGAGCATGAATATGATTTGATCATGTTTGTTGCAATACGGTTATTTATTTAAATTAGAGAATAATTGTTGTTCTGTTTACATGAATAAAACCTTCTATGGTCATACACCCAATAAAATGGTTTGTTGGATCTCGATCGTAGTGATACACATATTCATAATAATGAAGCCAAAAGATGCAAAGTTAATAATGATAGTGCAACTTATTTGTGGCACTGCCGTTTAGGTCATATTGGTGTAAAGTGCATGAAGAAACTCCATACTGATGGGATTTTGGAATCACTTGATTATGAATCACTTGATGCTTACCGTGCCTCATGGGCAAGATGACTAAAACGCCGTTCTCCGGAACTATGGAGAGAGCAACAGATTTGTTGGAAATCATACATACAGATGTATGTGGTCCGATGAATATTGAGGCTCGTAGCAGGCATCATTATTTTCTGACCTTCACAGATGATTTGAGCAGATATGGGTATATCTACTTAATGAAACAGAAGTCTGAAACATTTGAAAAGTTCATATAATTTCAGAGTGAAGCGGAAAATCATCGTAACAAGAAAATAAAGTTTCTACGATCTGATCGTGGAGAAGAGTATTTGAGTTACAAGTTTGGCCTTTAGTTAAAACAATGTGAAATAGTTTCACTACTCACGCCACCTGGAACACCACGGTGTAATGGTGTGTCCGAACATCGTAACCGTACTTTATTAGATATGGTGCGATATATGATGTCTCTTACCGATCTACCACTATCGTTTTGGGGTTATGCATTAGAGACAGCTGCATTCACGTTAAATAGGGTACCATCTAAATCCGTTGAGACGACGCCTTATGAACTATGGTTTGGCAAGAAACCAAAGTTGTCGTTTCTTAAAGTTTGGGGTTGCGATGCTTATGTGAAAAGGTTTCATCCTAATAAGCTCAAACCCAAATCAGAGAAATGTGTCTTCATAGGATACCCAAAGGAGATAGTTGGGTACACCTTCTATCACAGATCCGAAGGCAAGACATTCGTTGCTAAGAATGGATCCTTTCTGGAGAAGGAGTTTCTCTCGAAAGAAGTGAGTGGGAGGAAAGTAGAAAACTTGATGAGGTAACTGTACCTGCTCCCTTATTGGAAAGTAGATCATCACAGAAACCAGTTTCTGCGACACCTACACCAATTAGTGAGGAAGTTAATGATAATGATCATAAAACATGAGATCAAGTTATTACTGAACCTCGTAGGTCAACCAGATCAAGATCCGCACCAGAGTGGTACGGTAATCCTATTCTGGAGGTTATGTTACTAGACCATGACGAACCTACGAACTATGAAGAAGCGATGGTGAGCCCAGATTCTGCAAAATGGCTTGAGGCCATGAAATCTGAGATGGGATACATGTATGAGAACAAAGTATGGACTTTGATTGACTTGCCTAATGATCGGCGAGCCATAAAAAAATAAATGGATCTTCAAGAGGAAGACGTACGCTGATAGTAGTGTTACTATCTACAAAGCTAGACTTGTCGGAAAAAGGTTTTTGACAAAGTTCAAAGTGTTGAATACGATGAGATTTTCTCACTCGCAGCGATGCTTAAGTCTGTCCGAATCATGTTAGCAATTGCCGCATTTTATGAAATCTGGCAAATGGATAAACAAAACTGCATTCCTTAATGGATTCATTAAAGAAGAGTTGTATATGATGCAACCAGAAGGTTTTGTCAATCCTAAAGGTGCTAACAAAATATGCAAACTCCAGCGATCCATCTATGGACTGGTGCAAGCATCTCGGAGTTGGAATATACGCTTTGATAAGTTGATCAAAGCATATAGTTTTATACAGACTTGCGGTGAAGCCTGTATTTACAAGAAAGTGAGTGGGAGCACTACAGCATTTCTGATAAGTATATGTGAATGACATATTGTTGATCGGAAATAATGTAGAATTATTCTGCAAAGCATAAAGGAGTGTTTGAAAGGAGTTTTTCAAAGAAAGACCTCGGTGAAGCTGCTTACATATTGAGCATCAAGATCTATAGAGATAGATCAAGACGCTTGATAAGTTTTTTCAATGAGTACATACCTTAACAAGATTTTGAAGTAGTTCAGAATGGAACAGTCAAAGAAAGAGTTTCTTGCCTGTGTTACAAGGTGTGAAATTGAGTAAGACTCAAAGCCCGACCACGGCAAAAGATAGAAAAAGAATGAAAGTCATTCCCTATGCCTCGGCCATAGGTTCTATAAAGTATGCCATGCTGTGTACCAGATCTATTGTATACCCTACACTGATTTTGGCAAGGGAGTACAATAGTGATCTAGGAGTAGATCATTGGACAGCAGTCAAAATTATCCTTACTGGAATAAGGATATGTTTATCGATTATGGAAGTGACAAAAGGTTCGTCGTAAAGGGTTACGTCGATGCAAGTTTTGATACTAATCTAGATGACTCTAAGTCTCGGTCTAGATACATATTGAAAGAGGGAGCAATTAGCTAGAGTAGCTCTGTGCAGAGCATTGTAGACATAGAAATTTGCAAAATACTTACGGATCTGAATGTGACAGACCCGTTGACTAAAATTATCTCACAAGCAAAACATGATCACACCTTAGTACTCTTTGGGTGTTAATCACATAAGCGATGTGAACTAGATTACTGACTCTAGTAACCCTTTGGGTGTTGGTCACATGATGATGTGAACTATGGGTGTTAATCACATGGTGATGTGAACTATTGATGTTAAATCACATGGCGATGTGAACCAGATTATTGACTCTAGTGCAAGTGGGAGACTGAAGGAAATATGCCCTAGAGGCAATAATAAAGTTATTATTTATTTCCTTATATCATGATAAATGTTTATTATTCATGCTAGAATTGTATTAACTGGAAACTTGATACATGTGTGAATACATAGACAAACAGAGTGTCACTAGTATGCCTCTACTTGACTGGCTCGTTGATCAAAGATGGTTATGTTTCCTAGCCATGGACATGAGTTGTCATTTGATTAACGGGATCACATCATTAGGAGAATGATGTGATTGACTTGACCCATTCCGTTAGCTTAACACTCGATCATTTAGTATGTTGCTATTGCTTTCTTCATGACTTATACATGTTCCTATGACTATGAGATTATGCAACTCCCGTTTACCGGAGGAACACTTTGTGTGCTACCAAACGTCACAACGTAACTGGGTGATTATAAAGGTGCTCTACAGGTATCTCTGAAGGTACTTGTTGGGTTGGCGTATTTCGAGATTAGGATTTGTCACTCCGATTGTCGGAGAGGTATCTCTGGGCCCACTCGGTAATGCACATCACTATAAGCCTTGCAAGCATTGTAACTAATGAGCTAGTTGCGGGATGATGTATTACGGAACGAGTAAAGAGACTTGCTGGTAACGAGATTGAACTAGGTATTGAGATACCGACGATCGAATCTCGGGCAAGTAACATACCGATGACAAAGGGAACAACGTATGTTGTTATGCGGTCTGACCGATAAAGATCTTCGTAGAATATGTGGGAGCCAATATGAGCATCCAGGTTCCGCTATTGGTTATTGACCGGAGAGGTGTCTCGGTCATGTCTACATAGTTCTCGAACCCGTAGGGTCCGCACGCTTAACGTTACGATGACGGTTATATTATGAGTTTATGTGTTTTGATGTACCGAAGGAGTTCGGAGTCCCGGATGAGATCGGGGACATGACGAGGAGTCTTGAAATGGTCGAGACATAAAGATTGACATATTGGACGACTATATTCGGACACCAGAAGTGTTCCGGAGAAGTTTCGGATAAAACCGGAGTGCCGGAGGGGTTACCGGAACCCCCCGGGGAAGTATTGGGCCTTAGTGGGCCTGAGGGGAGAGAGAGGGCAGCAGCCCAGGAGGTGGCGCGCCCCCTCCCGTGGGGAGTCCGAATTGGACTAGGGGAGGGGGGCGCGGCCCCTTTTTCCCTCTCCCTCTCCCTCTCTTTCCTTCCCCCTTCTCTCTTCCTAGTTGGACTAGGAAAGGGGAGTCCTACTCCTACTAGGAGGAGGACTCCCCCCCCTCCTTGGCGCGCCCCAAGGGCCGGCCGGCCTCCCCCCTTGCTCCTTTATATACGGGGGCAGGGGGGCACCTCTGGACACACAATTCATATACGATATTTTAGCCGTGTGCGGTGCCTCCCTCCACCATATTACACCTCGATAATATCATTGCGGAGCTTAGGCAAAGCCCTGCGTCGGTAGAACATCATCATCGTCACCACGCCGTCGTGCTGACGAAACTCTCCCTCAACACTCGGCTGGATCGGAGTTCGAGGGACGTCATCGAGCTGAACGTGTGCTGAACTCGGAGGTGCCGTGCGTTCGGTACTTGATCGGTCAGATCGTGAAGACGTACGACTACATCAACCGCGTTGTGTTAACGCTTCCGCTTTCGGTCTACGAGGGTACGTGGACAACACTCTCCCCTCTCGTTGCTATGCATCACCATGATCTTGCGTGTGCATAGGAAATTTTTTGAAATTACTACGTTCCCCAACACCATGGAGCGATGTCTGCATGACATTGTATTGCCGCGCAAAACTCTTCTCTTTTTCTCTACATGTTCAGCATGACTGGGTACAATATCTGACATGCATACGAAAAGAATATAGTGAGATTATGTAAGGAGAGCATGCAGAAATTTAGAGTGATGGTAACAACCAGTGGATCGACGTTTTTCCTTTGAACCAAAATAGCCCTAATGGATCGACGTGAATGTATAGTAATAAGTGATGCAACAAGTGTACAACCTCTTTGCCGTAGCCGTGTCGACCTCAGCATCATTGGGTTGGTCGCTGAAGCAGTTGAGGCAGAGGTGGCTGTCGGAGGTGTGGAGGGAGATCTGAGGAATCTGTAGACGGCGTCCAGGGCACTGCTCTGTTGTGATGGATCGTTCTGTCGTTGGAGGAGCTCCGGTGAGCCGTAAGACGTCAAGGCTGAAGCAGCACAAGACAGACATCATCAATCTCAAGTGGGATTCTAATAGCATCTCCAATAGATGATGTAAAATGGATGTAAAATTAACATCACCAAAAACCACCTGACTACAACAGATGAGGTAAAAACTGTTGACTCTGAACTTAACCGTCGAAACTAAAATTTACTATGGAATCTGAATGCTACTGTCGAAACTGAACGCAATGGTAGAAGAGAGGCACTTGACATGTAGTTTAGGGAGGGCCTGCAGTTCATCTTCAACCTGCACCCCCCTGAGCCGCCAGCCACCACCGGCCGAACCGCCGGCCCCAGCGCCGCCTCGCCGCCCCGAAACAACTCGCCACCGCCACCCCGGCCAGCCCTCTAGGCCCCCCGCCCCCACCCTGAACCCTAAGATAGATAGTGGGGTACCTCTCCGGCGAGCCCCCGTCCCCGCTGCGGGTGGTTCTTCCTTAACTCCGGCGAGCCCCCTAACCCCTGAAAATCGACTGACCCAAAAGTCGATTCAGTCGACTGAACTGTGGCTTAATCGGAGCAGAGCAGCAGCACGAGCGAGGGGGGAGCAGCAGTAGTAGCTGGGCGAGCGAGCGAGCGAGCGAGAGCCGGAGCAGCAGCGCGAGCGAGCGAGAGCTGGAGCAGCAGCAGATCCGGCTGGTATGGACACCGTCGCCGAAGGGGCCTCGCACTGGGAGAGAGCCGCCGTGGAGATGTCGCCTGCGGCGCTGGCTTCAAGGTAGCCGCTCCATGGGGGTGCGGGATGGAGCACCGTCGGCGCCGGGAGGTCGAGTTAAGGAGAAGGTGCGATGCGATGAGTGTACAACCTCTTTGGTGGCGCCGAGTAGGCCTCGGCTTCGTCCGAGGAGTTGGTGAGGATGCAGCGGTTCCGGTGGAGCAGGTTAAGGCGGCGCTGTGGGGATGGAGCAGCCACGATAGATGAGGCGATCATCGGAGCAGCTCCTTGGAGGTGGAGGACGGGGCGGCTGAACCGGCGGGACGGCGAGATGGACGACGGATCCTCATCCGGGGAGGTGGACGAGGGACGTCGAGCTGTTACGGTGGACGACGTCGTCGGGGAAGAGGCTCCGGCTGGGCAGCGGTGACATGGCGGACGGAGGAGGGTGGGGTTTCGCGGCTGGAGCGGAGAGGTTATGGCGACCTGGGATTTCGAATGGCGAAAAGGGGGCGATGGGAGGGGGTGAAGCATGACTTAGGGACGCGCTTGTCCAAAATGTAGGGTGTGTTACAAAAGTATCCCCCCCCCCGATTTGAACTAGCGGCCCTTTCGGCTCAGGGTTAGAAGGGGGATTTCGCGTGTCGGGATTTGGCAGCTGGAGGGAGTTTTCGCACGCGTTGTAATTTCGGGATAGCAAGGCGCGGGTTGTGAAGGCGCCAGTTTTGGGAGCACGATATCTGAATTTTCGGGATATAACAAGACGCGGATTGAATTTTAGGGACAAGCCTAACGTGTAGTAATATTGTACTTGTACGTACCAAATCAATTCGCACTTCCCTCAACCAAAAAGAAAACGAAAAAAATAAAACTATTCACACCACACAAAGAGAGAGTCTTGCCCCGTTTCACTATACAAATGCTATTCAAAGCTACTCCCTCCTTCCATCTATATAGGGCCTAATGCGTTTTTCGATGCTAACTTTGACCAAATATTAGAGCAATGATATATGACATGCAACTTACACAAAGCACACCGTTAAATTCGTCTGTGAAAGGTTCTTTCAATGATATAATTTTCACATTGTGCATGTCATGTACTATTAATCTTGTCAATAGTCAAAGGCGGTCTTAAAAATCTCATTACGCCCTATATAGATGGAAGGAGGGAGTATGAATCCATGTTATGTCCGATTAAATTTTTTCGCTTGCTTTATAATGCATGTAACCTACTCATACCAACATTTTAGTGCATTCCAAATGTCTATACTACCGCTGCAATTCGAACTAAATTTGAATTCGTTTCTCTATTTCAATAAGAATCTACAATCATGATTGTTGCCAACTTCAACCATCATAGTTTCCGTGCTATCCGCCAGATATAAATCGGACGGCCTATAATGCAGGATGGCAGGCACACCATCATCAACAACTCCGTTTTTTATAAGAGTAGAGATAAAATATATTAAATGTAGTATAACATGTTCATAACCACACCATGTGTATCACCGTTATATATATTCACACATGCGTCGGTTTGAAACACTATGATAAATTCTTCAAATATCCAAATTCGCTTTCTATAATGAAGTATATATGATCTCTATTCGTCTTTTACACCCACACAACCCTCTTATCTTTGTAGCTAGCGCTATCTTTCTCTTGTGCATGCACACGCCCGCATCCCTCTCACCCTCCCTCAGCATTCTCTAGCTCCATCGCGCAAATTCGTCTTTTCACTTTAGGTCGTTCACCCACGGTGTGTGTAGGCCCCCCAGCTCCTTTACGGCACACATCGATCGATATGCCTCTCTAGCCAGGTGTGCCTAGCACAAACACAAGCTTCCCCTCTTCTCTTGTCACCATCCATGCCTCACTCACACCACTCTTTTCATCGTTCTCGTACTCGCACACTCCTCCCCCCTCGATATAGTATGCCTCTCGTACCACCTCCTACATGCATCCCTCTCTCTCTATCCTTCTCCTCGTGCCTCATTTGCTTCTAACACACATGCATGTATACCGATCGATCTCCCAACATATACCTAGATCGACTTTAACTACCCCCCCCATCGATCGACGTACCTCACAAGTTATGTCTCTCCTTTCTCTAACAAAGGGCGATTGATCTTCCTATGTAGTTACGTCTGCTTACCACAGCCACATCGTCCCCCCTCATCATTCGTGCATGCCTCCTGACCCGTCTCTCACACGCACGTGCACAGACAACAAGCAGCCATCCCCTCTCTTATTGATATTGCGGGCGTGCCCTCCGTTTGTCTAGCAAGCCTATCCCACCATTTGTTAGAAGCAACTCCACTACCACCCCCTCCAACACTCTAGCTCTATCTCTCTCCCAACCTTATTCCTCTCCTGCACATATGCATGGATGCCGATCGATCTCCCTTAATACATGAGGCAGATCGATCTCCTTAATACATGAGGTAGGCCTCTCTCCTCCTCCACACATATACCAGCCATTGTACCTCTATAGTTAATTGGGCCTCCCTCTTTCCCCACCACACACCGATAGTCGAGCGCTGCAGGTAGGTATCCATGCCACAGAGACAAACTGCACATGTCCCATCTCACGTTCCAGTAGGCCAGCCACTCTATATCTTTGACGTGGGCACACACAAATTCGATGGCACTCTTTATCGATCGCGCGCGCACACACACACACATCATTCCTCTCTTCGATTCTATGGACACCTCAAGCCGATGATACCTCCACTCTCTTCTCGTGGATCGCCCCCTCTATATATATATTATATCCAGGACTCTATTTCACACACATTGCATATGTTACATTTTTTGATTGACCCCCCCCCCCCCCCAAAAAAAACTCTCAAGAACCCACACACTATATCTCTCTAGGTTTGTATCTCTCTCACACAACCCCACGTAGGTGGTGTACGTATACAAGAAGAGAATAGGTGCACCGTGCACGTACTCACATTTCGTGCCCAGCCACACCCGCGCGGGTACACGGTGGAGCTCATTTCTTTACGAAATGGCAGCCCACGTGCTAATTTGAACGCATGTAGCGGTTGTTTACCTAGGGAGGTCGTGTACCACGTGTGCACGAAACAAAGTTCGACTTGACGCGTTGCCGCGTTATTTTTAAATAAAGTTATAGCGCTCAATGGCACGTACACAGAATATAAAACGATTTTTATGGAGAAAAAGGTAGTCTGCTCACTATATACAATGGAGCCTGCCTGCCTGGTTTGTCGCTCTTCAGAGTATCTCACACAAGGCTGCGGTTGCCTCTCTCTCTCTCTCTCACCGTTGGTCACTGATCCGGCTGCATCCCGTCCGTCGGGGGAAAGGGGAGTGCGGTGGTCTCTCTCTCTCTCACCGTTGGTCACTGATCCGGCCGCATCCCGTTCGCTGGGGGAAAGGGAGTGCGGTGGCCTCTCTCTCTCTCTCTCACCGTTAGTCACTGATACGGCCGCATCCCGTCCGCCGGGGGAAAGGGAGGAAGTGCATCGTTTCTCCGTTTGACGGCGCTGAGGCAACACGTCCTGATCTGCGGTACACGCCGTTCTCTCTGACCAAGCTCCGACGCGGCGGGGCCTACTCCACCTGCTCGCAGATTCCGCCCGCCGCCGCTCACCTAGTTACATCCCGACGACCTCCAGGTATCCCCTCTGGCCTTGCTCCACTGCCCGTCTTCCCTTGTCGCTGCATGTGGATCTTCCATAGTTCTTTGCCCAAAACGTAGCTCATCCGGCGTACTTTCCATATTGCATTATCGTCCTCACACCGTTTTAGACAAACACAACCGTGTTGTTATCTTCCCTTAGGACAAGGAATATGCTTCTTTTTTGTCGTCGCATGTGTCATCAACTGTTATTGGCCAGTAATTGTTTCCTTTCTACTCATTGCTATTGCGACCTTTTGGTGAACTGCACAAATCACTTTTTTCTTAAGTGTTTTGTGCAGTTGTACTAAAATGTCACACGGGCAACGTCTCTACATTTCAGTGCGACTGCACAAAGGGAGATTGGTTTTGCTCTATCCTCCTCATCCAACTCCGAGCCTAATCTTCTCCAACTAGTTAGTCTTAAGAGAGACTGCAAAGGTGACCGGCTTCTATTTGTGTGTTTATTGTTTCATCAACACTCCTCTATTATCATAATCACACTTAATATCTTTGGAACAGGGACGCTCAGCTCTATTTTAGTGGAACTGCACAAAATGATCGGAATGTTGCATGCTCCAGACAGCTACTTTTTTTCCCAACATGCCTTGTTGATTTAGACAGAGCTGGGGGGACGTTGCTGCCAATGAAAGCATGGATCAATTTTAATTTAGCACCTTCTCACAACTCTATCTTCAGTTGTGATGTAATTATTAGCTCTGATCTGCTAATAATTGACATGCATTAGCAAGGAAGTTAGTTTTTTATTGTTTCCGAAAGAGCATCAATGGCAAGACACGCGAAACAAAAGCTGAAAGCTCACACCATTGTACAATTTCATGTCGCTGGAAAATTATTTGTATAGTACGTCAATTATGTAAACAAATGATGGAAGCTTGATAGCATTGCCAGAAGCCTCTTCATCATCCGGGTCCATGTGCCATGCACAAAATTATACTCCTTCGTTCCTAAATATTTGTCTTTTTACAAATTTCAAACGGGCATATTTTAGAGTGTAGATTCACTCATTTTGCTTCGTATGTGTACTCCCTCCGTTCCTAAATATTATATTCGTCTTTCTAGAGATTTCAACAAGTGACTACATACGGAGCAAAATGAGTGAATCTACACTCTAAAATATGTCTATATACATCCGTATGTGTGTGTCCATTTGAAATCTCTAAAAAGACAAATATTTGAGTAGTCACTCGTTGAAATCTCTAGAAAGACAAATACTCCGGAGTATATTTAAGAACCGAGGGGATAGTGCACAACCGCATGGGAGACTCAGCCCGGTCGTTGCACCGCATTAATAGTGAGTAATGAGCAGTCAAATCATAAGCCCCACCTTTCCCACTGTAAGTTGCTCTGAAGAAGCAACCATCAATTCGCTCTTCTTTGAATCCGCTCATACTACTCCATCCGTCACTGTTTATACAGCGTGCTTCAAAAAAAAGAAAAAAAATCTGTGGGACCAAGGCGACTAGCGATCGGCCCGAAAAATAGCATTGGTAGTTATAGCACGGCGTCTATTACTAGAGGGAATAATGCGTACACACATGCATGCAGTGCTTCCACCCCGGGTACACACATGCATGCACTTACTCCACTCCGTAGTAGTACAGTACATGGAGAGAAAATTGTGGACTTGATTGCGGTTACCACGCCCTAATTAATTGAGCATTAAACCAAACGCGTCTAAAGTCTCTCTGGTGGTGGAAATGCATTGAGAGAAATGCATCATAATGAAGCGCGCCCTGTAAACTGTGACGGAGGGAGGAGGAGTATGAAGGTGCAAAACCAAGTACGTGTATGGCCAGTCGGTCAACGCACCTCCTCTTGGCATATCACTGACATGTGGGACAGGAGTGTGAGCAAACCGATCTCAATTGACGGCAAAGAGCCAACCCGCCGTTCCTTGAGAGAGACGAGGAGCGAGAACACACAGACGGGCTCGCACGGAGGCCAAGATATATTCGAGCATGGTTGGTTGATCGATATCATTCATTACATGTTGGGCTGCCGTTTTCTGCCCTTCTCCGGAATAAACGTGTACTTTATCAGAGATAAAAAAATAAGAGTACAGACGCTCCACCATGTGGTTCTAGTAGTAGTACTACTCGTACTACTGCGCTTGGCTCTTCGCCTCTTCGTGAAGTCGAACAATGATGGTACTCCACATGTTGGGTACTACAGTGTATGCCTCTGACAATCTGACACCGAATGGACTGATGCATGTCCACCGAGGGTAGGTTGCATTAGTTAAAAGGCGTAAGCGAGCTTCACCTTGTCTTGCAAGCTTCTCCTCGTTCTGCGAGTTGACGGGACACACCAAAAAGTAGTGCTAGTCCATACTCCCTCCTTTCCAGTTAATATGGCTTAATCTTTTTTGCGGGTAAATGAGAGAGCTTTATTCATATATAAGCATTCTTAGGACGATCAGCCAAGACACTGGTCACTAGGAAGCGAGGTACCCCGCAAAAAAAGAAGTAGGAAGCGAGGTGTTTCATCAAGCCAGCTCTCGGCCACATTCAAAGTGCAGCAAGCACGGTTCGCACGAAGATGCGCCGCACGGTTTGCACGAAGATGCGCCGCAAGGTTTGCTGACCTGTTTACTTTGCGCTTGGCTGTTCGCCTATTCGGGAAGTCGAACAATAATAGCACTAGTAGTATAGTGTATGCTTCTGGCAATCTGACACCGAATTAACTGTTGCACGTCCACCGCCTGAGCCAGGGAGAGCTTGCATTAGTCAAAAGTTTCTCCTTGTCCTGCGAGCCACCGCGCGCAAGCTTCTCCCGTCCTGCAACCTTCTCCTCGTTCGGCAAGTTGATGGGACACAGCAAAGTAATGCTAGTCCATACTGCCTCCTCTCCGGTTAATATTGTCTTAATTTCAAACGAGATAAATACACTGTCTGTCACTGTATATTTGTAAAAATACGGTTAGTGGACTTCATAATACGCTCATTGCGCTCAATATATATATTTTCCGGTGTTTATACGGTCACTAGCTCACCCTGACTGAGTATGTGTGTGCATGCACGTGTAGGTTGAGCACTTGAGCGTGACCCTGTGTGTTCCGTCGTGTGCTCGGACATGCGTGCATTAGGGCGTCGCGCGCGTTTTTGCGTCCATGTGTGCGTGTGACTGTTGCATACACGTAGGGGGAGTACGTGTAGGGGCCACTAAGGAGCAGTCAAATCACACAGTAAGTTAGTCAGAAGAAGCAACCATCATTTCACTCTTGAATGACACGTACGCAATATAAAATGGTTGATATGGAGAGAAAAAGAAAACCACTATATATACACTAGCAGGAGCCTAAGCTACAAGCCTGCTTGCTTAGGTTGCTCTCTTCACAAGCATAGAACGACGGGCCTGATCCCGCAGCTGGGGGAAGGGAACAATGTTCTGCGTAGACGCAGTCGACATCGGCGAGGGAGAAAACCCACAGGCGGTGCGTCCCAATCGGGGGTCACCGCGGTATGGGCCGATGCCGCGTCCCAACCGCCCTTCTAGCTACAGCCCGACGTCCCAGGTAGTCCATCTTCCTTTTGGAGCCGGCTTGCTCCACTGCCGTAGCTCCATCTCCATGTCGATCTTTCTCTACTTCTACCGGCTTCTACTTGTGATGAGTTTATGTCTCACGAACTAGTGCCAGTACTATTATTCTAATCACACTTCTTCAATATCTTTGCCATCAGGGATGCTCAGGTCGATTTTAGTGGAACTGCACAAAAGCATCGTATGATCCGAGGGTGCCATCCGTCTTTCCTTCGACAGGTTCTACCTGGCCAGGAAATTAAATCATGTTTAGGGTTTAGGGTTTAAGTCGTAGTGACCCCATCAGTAGTTTTTCTTTCGTACATGCTCTCACAACTTTTTTCTTTAGTTGTGAAGTAAATATTGGCTATGATCTGTGAATCATTGAGATGCATCAGCATGCGTGTTAGTTTTCCTTTGTATTTGATGGAATGTTGTAACGGGGCAACCTTGGAATAGGAATGAAAATGGAGTGGAAAGTTTTCGTTTTTCCGGAGAAAAAATGGAAACGGAGAGAAACCAACGTTTCGTTTCATTGGATCGCGCCATCGAGCAAAACCAACGTTTAAATCACGTCTGTCGTGTTCGTGTCTCACCCTCCTCCACGGCTCGACCCGACACGGTCGCTCGGCATGCCACTCACTGCAAACCGAGTATACGATAACTTTCCGCCTGCTTGTCGATGGATCGCGCCATGGAGTACTAGCACTACTGGAAGAGATTGGCGAGTTGGGGGAGGACAGCTAGTTGTAGCACGGACTCCCAAGAACTTTTTACATTCATGTTGTAGCCGGCTATTGCGACCTTTGAACGCGGAGCAGCCGCGTGCACCCGAAAGCGGCGCGGGCGACGCTCTCTCGGCCGGTGCGCCGCTTCAATGCCGGCGCCAGTGAGAGGTTGCGTCCGCTCTGGCTGAGCATGAATGCGGAACTGACCGTTTCGGGCGGGAAGCACGCGCGGGTGATGATGAGGGTTCGGGTTGGTCAGGACCGGCCGTGGCAGCGGTCCAGACGTGCGCAAACAAGAGATGATGTACGTTAATATTGCTGCGTATATAATTAACAACGTAAATAATGTGCCAGTTGGACAAATATGATTGGAGATGGATATGGAAATGGAATTTTACGTAAACACGGATATGCATGTCTATGTGTGTGTGCGCGACAACTCTCGCGACCTGGAAGCGGGGGCGTGTTTTTGATCGAGTTTTCTTTCTTGGTACGTTAGAAAAATTGTCCGCCAGTTTTCGTTTCTTTTTTCCGGGAACGCGCGTATTCTATTTAAAACCACTCTATGGAGAGATTTTTTTACTCCATTATAGCCTCTTGTTTGATTGAGTTTCTCGCGTCTCGCTCTCTCACCCTCTCCATATCAAAACAAGATGACAATGTCCACTCTATCTCTCTCCTCACCGGTGGTCACAGATCCGGCCGAATCCCGTCCGCTGCGGGAGGTGAGGTGGTGCAGCGTTGACGTTGTCGCCGTCAGCGACGGAGGAAGCCGATGCGCACCGTCCTCTCGGAGCCGGCGCTGGCGCAGACGAAGATCCTCCGCGCCCTTGTTCGCTGCCGTCGTGTGGGCAGATCCTGCCCGCCCGCCTAAACGACATCTCGCCCACCCGAGTATAACTTCTTGTACTGGTCCAGCTCCCCAGGTTGCTGCGTGCGGGTTTTCTTCTATGCGACTACTCCCCAGCTCCCCATGCATAGTAGCTAGGGTTCGTCGGCTGGTCCAACATCACCTACTAGTACTATTATAGAGGAAATGCCACTCGAAAAGTTGTCCTGATTTATGCCTCGGTGGAGGTATACATGTTGTTTCGACAAAAAGTACATGGTGGTTGTGCGGTCATTGTCCATATGGTGGTAGTACTATCACTGGTTAAATGAAGAAATGCTTTTTTTCTCGGGTATCCTGGTTTAGTTCCCATCAAGATAATTATGATGCTTCTGTTTGTTGGTGTACTTTTCATTAATTCTTATTGACAATTGAGATGTCATTGCTAACCCTTTTTTATATTTTTGGAAACAGCGATGCGTGTCTCCATACCCGGGCATGTCTTCCTCAATTTTGGTGGAACTGCACAAAATTGGATGGCCATTGTTGTTCCACCTCACTGTCCTCTGCCACGTGGTTCTTCCTTCCTCGAGCTTGATTACTGAGAAGAAACAGACCACAGTGAGGATTTGTCGAACTTCATAGGTGCCTCACCCAAACTTGATGCCAAATGGATGATGCATCACCATGATGACCTATCGATGCTCATGGTTGCGCCTCATGGTTGCGTCGGCTGGTGAAGTTGATCGATTTTCAATGAAAAACAACATGTCTTCCATCAGTGCTCTTTGCTTGTTATGCACAAAGATGATATCCTTCATCAGTTCACCTTGGTTGCGTTGGAGACGCAGTCGTCTTTCACGTTGGTGCAATTTTATCACACAATTGGCTATGAAACAAATGTTTCCTCGAAGAAGGATCAACGTTGGTACTAAGAGCATAAGTTTTGTATTGATTTCTAAGCCTTCTCACAACTTTGTCTCCAGCTCCCCTGTAATTTTATTTGTCCAGCTATTAACTTTGATTTAAAAAATGGTGTGGACTAAAAACCCGGATGGACGTAGTAGCCCTCCATTTTTATTTACTCCGCATATTAGATTTGACTGAAGTCAAACTTTGTAATACTCTCAAACCTTTCCGATAATTGAAATTAAAATTCTTTATTTGTACACACTCTCACACGTTTCCGATAATTTGGCGCATGTGTGGTTGTTCACTTAAGGGAGGGTAGTGTACCACACGTGAAGGACAGGAAGTGCGACCAGGACGCGTGGGCGTGGATCGTTAGTTCATCGGAAGTAGTACTAGTTTTCTTCACTGTACATTAAATAAAGAGTTTCATTTCGTACTTACACAATTTAAAACGATTGTTATGGAGAGAATAAGAAAACCACTCCACTATATATTAGTCGTATACACGAGAGTACTATATGGACGCAGCTTCATTGACTTAGTGCACCTGCCTTTGGATTTATGATAGGTGGGCCCAAAATGTGGCTGGCTCACCTGTCATACAGCCAAAAGCAGGTGCAGTGAAGGCACCGGAGCTCAGTCCGTACTACGGTAGTATATATATAAGCGGGAGCCTCAGCGCTTGTTCGCTAGGGTTTGCACTCTCCACACGCTCGCCGCACTACATATATGTTACACGCTGGAGGCTCAGCGTTCATTTGCTAGGGTTTGCTATATTCACAATCTCTCACCCTCTCTTCACCAGATCTAAACAAGACTGCGTTGGCCTCTTGTCTCTCTCTCCCCCCTCACAGCTGGTGAAGGAGGCGTCCGTATCCCGTCGCACCGGGAAGGGGAGGAGGTGCAGCGTTCACTCTATCGCCTTCGGCGAGGGAGGCAATCCACTTCCGGCTGCGCTGTTCTCTTTCACCCAGCGCCTGTGCGGGAGGGCCACCGACCCCTTCTTCCTCGCTGCCGTACGTAGTGTGGGTAGATCCGGCCCCCCGCCGCACGCCTTGCCACATCCCGACGACCCTAAGGTATAAGTTTCTTTGAAACCGTCGTTGCTCTAGCTGCATGTGCATCTTTTTCGATCTGTAGTCGAATCTAGGTCTTGGTTCAAAGAGGAAAGAAGGGTGCGGTGGGCTGGAGCAAGAATCTAGGACGTGGTTCAATGAGGAAAGGAGGGGCGGAAAGTAGTATAGACTGGCTATCCAGCCACTTTGTAGGTCGAAAAGGGAAAAAGGGGGTAACCCAGTACACACATCTGTAAGGAACCGATCTCTTTGTTGAAAAGGGAAAGAAACTGGGGGGTCGGGTAGTTTGTGCAAGACTAGATTTGCTGCCCTCACATAGGAAGAAGGTTCAAAGAGAACAAATATGGGACCAACGCATATATGCTGCTTGGCTACATACTCTGCATCACCCATTTATACGTGTGGACGCACATGGTGCTGGCATGTCCCATACAGCTATTTTGCTGTTGTTAATCTAAGAATGCCGCTGGAAAATTGAAGCAATGCCACTGTTAAAAGTAAATTACATTTTTTAACGATGTTGTTTCAAGAGAATGTCTCTGTTAATATGAATCAATGCAACCATTTTAGAAATGCTACTGTCCTACTTTGTTTTCCATCCAAGATAAGTTAGATGCTTCTTTCTGTCACCGTTTGTTGCATCCTCCTTTATCGGCAAGTAATTGTTTCCTTTTTTGCCTCTGTTAAAACAGGGCTATCGATTCAACTTGTTGCTATTGTGACATTTTGCTTCGCTACTCGAAACACTTATGTTTTAAGAGTGTTTTGTGCAGTTCAACTTGAATGTCACACCGGTGACTTTGCTTAATTTTGGTGGAACTGCACAAAAGGAGATCGAGATTCGTATTTTACCTTTGTCGGTCTCATGAAAGGTCAGTACAGGCCTTCATCCACATGATTGTGCAGTGTGCTTTGAGATGTTGTGCTACTTGTATTGGTACTGTTTTAAATAAATGTTGAATTGAAGCTATTGTATTGCTGTCTTTTCCCATTAAGTAGTGAACAAAAATGGGACCAACCCAGACATGATGCTTGTTGCTTTGTTACAACAAACTCTGCATCACCCCCTTTATAAGTAGATGGAAGCACATACTGTTGTTGCGCCCACTCTCCCCTGGAAATGTTTATGCTTTTGGTTAATCTAATGCCGCTGGTAAAATTAAGCAATGCCACTCTCAGAATTAATTAACTACTGAATCTTAGTTCAAAACTACAACACTTGTTAGGAATGGTACTATCCTGCTTTGTAGTTCTTTCTACATGTTTAACCAAGGTATTGTTAAGATAATGTCTCTGTTAAAATGAATCAGTTGCATTGTTTTAGGAATGGTACTTTTCTGCTTTGTCGTTCTTTATACATGTTGAAACAAGGCATTGTTAAGATAATGTCTCAGTCAATATGAATGAATCACACTGATGGAGAATTGCTACCTATTGTTGCTTATAGGGATATCAAAATTAAAGCTCGGTTTTATTCCGACTTTGATTTTAGTTGAACTGCACAAAAGGAGCCAATGTGTCCAAGGCAAACTGCTGCATTACTGGGTCCAGTTGGTCGTTCCACTTTGTAGAAAGAAGCAGTCACTGTTTGCGCTACATTACAGAAGGAATGACCGAGAAGCTTTACAGAGTATTATTAGACACCGGTGACATGACTAGTCTGCAGAGACCATTGGCAATTTAACAACACGTGGAGTGCCCTGGGAAAAAAGTGCCCAAACAAGTACAAGAAGCTACGACAGGACTCCACGATCATAGGCATTACATATTTTGAATGGGAAAAGCTTGTCAAAGTTTAATCATTGATGTTAGCAAGAAGACGTTAGTTTAATATATTGGAATTGGAAAACCTTGTCAAAATTTGCTCATTGATGTTATCCAGAAGACATGCATTTGATATTTTTGAGTGGGCCGCCCTTGCTGTGAGCAGCGTCAAGTGTTTTTTCCTCTTCCTGTGTTCAGTTTAGAAGTAAATAGTTACTCTGCTGAGATATTCTTGTGTTAAGAGTTTGTTCTGAATATTGTCTATGTAATGCCAGGCCTTGTGTTTGATTGCAAAGTTGAGCTTGGAATGTTGTGGCATGTGGCATCACGAGCTGTTCACCGTGCCTCCTGAGAATAATGCTTCGTATTGTTTTGCATGTCGATCTAATGCCAGTGATTTGCTTGTTAAGAAGATCATCCTCTTCTATTGTTTCCGTGCTTAGGAAGTTCATCGTCTGATGTTTCATTCATAGCCTATACGACAAGTCGGGTAGGTTAGACGTGAAACCATATGATCTTCCGACCAACTCATGATATTAGGCCGTGATTGGATCATCGTTTTCCAACCAAAACCGCTTGTAAAACTGATGCTTGTAAATTAAAGCAGATGGTCTCGGGCGAAGGCGCTTGGTTGGTCGATTTCGACTAGTAAAATATCAGAAGTACTTCACACACGATAAAAACGCTGAACGACAGTCGGACAATTGCTAACCCAGTCGTTAGCTGCTGTTTCAGCCTTGCCCATGGATGGCATGATACACACGTCATGCATGTATCGTCTGGTAATGTCGTCCATATAGCAGTGCTCGTAAAATATACACTGGTCTCTCAAATTACACGCGTAACCCGCTGGTTTTACTTACAGACCTCGGGCCCTCGGTTTCATTACGCCTGTATTTTACGCGTTGTTTCCGATGACGAGTAAATTACACTTGTATGTTAATACAGGTTTGAAATAAACCAGAGCTCCCAAGCGCGGCCTTACCGTTTCATGCCGTCTCAGTTTCTCGAAGGTGCTCATAGGTGTCCGATGATCCTGGCTTCCTGAATGAGCAGCGGGTGTTGTATCAGACCATCCGTAGGGCCCACGAGGCCCTCTCCATTTTCCTTCGAGTTGTTGCGCTCGCCGTGGCGCCGAGCATTATTAACATCGTCAACGAACATGAGGATTCAGGAGATGACTTTATTTTGACTGGATGACACTAGGGACCCACTAGGGCCATAGCCGTACGTACGCAAGTGCTTCCTTATTATGTACAACTATATTTTTTTCCTTTCTCCTGGTTTCCTGACATCACGGTCCCACACCATTGTCAACCTATGTAGTCAATATAAATGAGAGAATTGCACAAGGTGCGGCCGACAACTGGGACCAAGCAGCTCGAGCAGTATTTGTGTTTTTGAGGCGTGAGCACTGCAGAGTTTTTCTTGGCGATGATTTCGTTGTTGTTCAGAGGAGAGCAGGGTATTAACTGGGCGGGCTGTGGCCCGTCTAGCTCAGGCCAGATATCCAGCCCAGATACTAATTTTTTCAAGATGAAAATGGCTAGCCCAGCTATACGTCTTTTTGAGGAATACCCAGGCAAGGTCAACTTGTTATTCTCCGCCCCGCTGGGCTGCAAATCTTTCCTAGGAGGGATGCATTAGGCTTAACAGGAAAATGGGCTTTAAAAAATAATAAATGGGATGTAATTATAAAAACTGGGCAGTAACTATAAAAAAATGCACCAAACACGAAATTAGTTTATAAAATATTATTTATGGATTTTGAAAATCTTAAATTTTCATTGTTGCGCGCGCAATGTTTCGTTGGATTTTTACGTAATACAAATTTATATTTAATCTGACTAGAAATTTCGGGATAAAAATATTTCGGATCCCATCAAAATGTGGGAAATTTTATTGAATTCTGTCTTCAACGGTTGGTTGAAATTATTAATCGTTGTCCTAGCTAGAAAATGGGCTGTACTTTTAACAAACTGTAAATGGGCTGTTGTAAATTCCATTAGAAATCAAAAATGGGCTGTACATTCTTACAAAACGCAAATGGGCTATAAGTTCTCTGCCACACACTTGTGGGCCTACTAAGTGACGCGTCCCCTAAAAAAATAAGTTGACGCGTATGCAAGGCTTTGTCAACTTATTATAGTCAACACACAGTTCTAGCAGCAGTGGCCGTTGGATGTCTATCCAACGGATGTCGTGCTTCTTCTTCAATCTCGGATATTCTTAGCTTCGGCCGCCCAAAAAATGATTCCTCCCCCTGACATCTGGGGCGCACCGTTTCAGAGGTTGACCTGTGGGCCTACTAAGTTGGAGCGTACCAAGGGCTTTGTCAACTTAGTCAATATAAACGATTCTAGCTTCAGTGACTGTACGATGTCCATCCAACGGCCGTAGTGCTTCTTCAACCTCTGGTCTTCTTGGTCCAGCTGCCCAAAGCAGCGCCGGTCGTGCCGCCTGCTCCTGCCTCCCGCGGCCGGCTGTGCTGCCGCGGAGGCCTCACCGCCCCCATACTACTCCCACCGCTGGCCAGGCCATCCCTCCACTCACCCACACCCCCTGTTATTCTGCGGCGACGGCAGCCTCACACCGCAGCCGAACCAGTGAACCCTTGCACTCCTCTCCGCGCGGGCTTCCACTGTTGCGTCTTCCCCGGCTCCGTGTCGTCCCCTTCCTAGGCCTCGCCGTTGTCCACCGCCCTAGTGCTCTCGGCGCGGCGTGGTCAACATGGTCAACGACCGACTTCCATCGGAAGAGTACTGTACGTGGAGAGGCTGACAGCTGGGTCCACGGCGGTCACAAGGAAGTGCCTCCTTATTACGCGCAAAATAATTATTCCTCCACCTGACAGCGGGGACCCACCGGACGGGCCACCAGTATTTTGCAAAAAAAATCGTTTCCTCCTGACTGCTGGGACCCACCGGACGGGCCACCGTATTTCATGAAAAAAACGTTCCCCCCGCTGTCAGCTCGGACCCACCGGAAGTGCCTCCTTTTTATGCACAAAAAATGAATACTCCCCCGGCTAGCTGGGACCCACCTTGGTGGGAGGCAGACTTGTGGGCCTACTAAGTTGACGGGGACGAAGGGCTTTGTCAACTTAGTCAATATGAACGATTCTAGCTCCAGTGACCGTACGATGTCCATCCAACGTCCGTAGTGCTTCTTCAACCTCTGGTCTTCTTGCTCCAGCCGCCCAAAGCAGCGCCGGTCGTGCCGCATGCTCCTGCCTCCCGTGGCCGGCTATGCTGCTGCAGAGGCCTCACCGCCCCCTACTATTCCCACCGCTGGTCAGGCCCTGCGGCGACGGCAGCCTTACACCGCAGCCGAACCAGTGAACCCTCGTACTCCTCTCTGCGCGGGCTTCCACTGTCGCGTCTTCCCCCGCTCCGCGTCGTCCCCTTCCTAGGCCTCGCCGTCGTCCACCGCCGTGGTGCTCTCCGCGCGGTGTGGTCAACGTGGTCAAGGAACGACTTCCATCGGAAGAGTACTGTACGTGGAGAGGCTGACAGCTGGGTCCATGGCCACAGCCCAGTTTTTTTGTGATTTGCCAAGTAAGTCGCTTTGTGAGGCCTGTTGGGCTGCAAATCTTTCAAGACGAGGAGAGCTTTCATTCGGCTGGCCGAGAAAATGGCCCATCAGTAATGAGAAATGGGTTGTACATTTTTAAAACACATCAAACCGGCAATTAGTTTCAAATATCTTTTTTTCATTTCAAGATTTTAAATTACATTAATTTTTATGCGTGGAGAATTTGTTGGATTTTATATTGATATACATTTATTTTTATAATCAGTTTCAATGTGAGTCGAAATTTCGGGACTAAAAACAGTTCGGACCGCACCGAAATATGCAAAATTTCGTATAATTTTTTTACCGTGGCCACAATATGGGCTTAATGATAACAAAAAGAATATGGGCTCCAAAAAAACCTTAAGAATTAGCAAATGGGCTGTAAATTATTAGAAATAATGGCAGATGGGCTGTATGCTGTTTTCCACAGATTTGAGGCTTTCCTAAAAAAAAGGTTGATGCATAAGCACTGACTGTTGGATGTCCATCCAACGGCCGTCGTGCTTCTTCAATCTCTGCTCTTCCTGCTCCAGCCGCTCAAACAAGCGCCGGCGGGACTGCCTGCTCCCTCCTCCCCGCGGCCGGCTGTGCTGCCGCGCAGGCCTCACCGCCCCATCGTACTCCCATCGCTGGCCTAGCCATCCCTCTACTCACCCACACCTGCTGTTATTCTCCGGCGACGGCAGACGAACCAGTAAACCCTCGTATAGTCGTACTCCCCTCCTCGTGGGAAACAACTGTCGAGTCTTCCCTGCCTCCGTGTCGTCCCCTTCCTAGGCCTCGCCGTCGTCCACCGCCGTGGTGCTCTCGGCGCGGCGTGGTCAATGTGGTCAACGACCGACTTCCATTGGAAGAGTACTGTGCGTGGAGACGCTGATAGCTGGGTCCACGGCCGCAGCAAGGAAGTGCCTCCTTATTACGCGCAAAATAATTATTCCTCCACCTGACAGCGAGGACCCACCGGACGGGCCACCGTATTTCGCAAAAAAAAACGTTTCCCCCCTGACTGCTGGGACCCACCAGCTACACCTTCGCACACAAGGAAGTGCGTCCGGGCAAAAAAAAACAAAACGATTCGCCCCCCTGACTACTGGGACCCACCAGCTACATCTTCGCACGCAAGGAAGTGCCTGACAGTCGGTACCTACCTGGTCGAAGCGTACGTAGCATTGTCATTCTGGTCGCGAACGTGTACGTACATATATACTGGTGGATGTAGAGGCGCGCACGTGTCGTAGTAGAGGCGCGCACGTAGCATGTACACGTAAGTACAGCGGCCAGGGTGCAAGAAAGAAAATACGGCCACGTATGTGTACATACGGGCGGGGTCTCGAACGCCTACTCGCGCATACGTACGGCGAGGGCTCGTTGACATGGCTGGGTCGGAACGGAGAAACAGCGTCGTCGTCATGTTCATGGGGAGGCAACAGAATGCGTCGTGTTCATGGGGAGGCAACGGAATGCGTCGTGTTCATCGGGAGGCAACGGAACGCGTGGGAGCCAACCGGCTAGGTCAGAACGGAATGCGTGGTCGTGTTCATCGGGAGGGCTTGGACGGAACAGGCGATGGAAATGAGCCCTGGCGTACCACACAACGGAGGAAACGGACCTCCTACGTTCGGAACGGGGTCCTGTTGATCGGGAGGGGTGTGGCGTACCGCAAAACGAAGGAAACGGACCTCCTACGGTCGAAACGGGGGTCCTGTTGATCGGGAGGGGTGTGGCGTACCGCAAAATGGATGAAACGGACCTCCTACGGTCGAATCGGGGGTCCTGTTGATCGGGAGGGCTGTGGCGTACCGCAAAACGGACGAAACGGACCTCCTACAGTCGAAACGGGGGTCCTGTTCATCGGGAGGGGTGTGGCGTACCGCAAAACGGGACTCCACGGATACTGTTCATCTCCACCGTCGACCTCCTCCAGCCTCCACGGGCTACCGTCGACCTCCTCCAGCCTCCACGGGCTCCTGTTCATCCAGCCTCCACCGCGCGCTACTCCACCGGCTACTGTTCAACCACCCCTCCACGGGCACCCCTCCACCGTCTACTGTTCATCCAACCCTCCACACCACGGGGTCCTGTTCAACCACCCCTCCACGGGCACCCCTCCACCGTCTACTGTTCATCCAGCCCTCCACACCATGGGGTCCTGTTCAACCACCCCTCCACGGGCACCCCTCCACCGTCTAATGTTCATCCAGCCCTCCACCACACCACGGGGTCCTGTTCATCCAGAGGCAACGCCACCACTCACTGTTCATCCAACCCCCCCCCCCCCCGCAACGCTCACTGTTCATCCTAGAGGCAGCATCGATCGGCTTCAGTTAGCAGCAGTAGCGAAGGAATCGCTCGATCGGGTTCAGTTAACAGCCATCGATCGATCGCTCGGGTTCAGTAACGCATAGCCTGCACTGCAATCGCTCGGGTTCAGTTAGAGCCCAACGCCTCGCTCAGGTTCAGTTAGAGCCAACGCCTAGCACACACGCGCGTACGTGTACGAGAGAAACGTGCATCGCTCGGCCCCCGACCTCCCACCGTAACCGGGAACTCCCCGAAATTTTCCTCGCCCTCGCTTCTACCACGGTTTTTTCCTTCATGGACGGCCCAAAGAATGTCATGCAGCTGCGTCTCCGGCCCGCCCAGGACGAAAAGCCCATTTTCTGTCATGATTTTTTGTCATAGAAGTAGGAGCCCACCACATCTATGATGATAACGGGTTTTGTCACAATTATCGTCATAGAAGTGTCATATGTATGACAGAAAAAAAATTGTTCGGCCCAAAATGTCACGGATGTGTCTTTTTTTTGTAGTGTAGAGGGATAAACTCATGCAATATGGTATAAACCCCATCTTTTTATCCTTGATGGCAACAATACAATACGTGCCTTGCTACCCCTGCTGTCACTGGGAAAGGACACCGCAAGATTGAACCCAAAGCTAAGCACTTCTCCCATTGTAAGAAAGATCAATCTAGTAGGCCAAACCAAACTGATAATTCGAAGAGACTTGCAAAGATAACTTAATCACACATAAAATAATTCAGAGGAGATTCAAATATTTCTCATAGATAAACTTGATCATAAACTCACAATTCATCGGATCTTGACAAACACACCGCAAAAAGAGTTACATCGAATAGATCTCCAAGAAGATCGAGGAGAACTTTGTATTGAGTTTCAAAGAGAGAGAAGAAGCCATCTAGCTAATAACTATGGACCCGAAGGTCTGTGGTAAACTACTCACAACTCATCGGAAGGGCTATGGTGTTGATGTAGAAGCCCTCCATGATCGATTCCCCCTCCGGCGGAGCGCCGGCGAAGGCTCCAAGATGGGATCTCGCGGATACAGAAGGTTACGGCGGTGGAAATAGTTTTTCATGGGCGCTTCGGATGTTTTCGGGGTACATGGGTATATATAGGAGGAAGAAGTAGGTCGGTGGACGCCCGAGTGGCCCACGAGATAGGGGTGCGCGCAGTAGGGGGGCGCGCCCTCCACCCTCATGGCCGCCTCGATTGTTTCTTGACTTCCACTCCAAGTCCTCTGGATCACGTTTGTTACAAAAAGATCGCTCCCGAAGGTTTCATTTCGTTTGGACTCCTTTTGATATTCTTTTTCTTCGAAATACTGAAATAGGCAAAAAGACAGCAATACGGGCTGGGCCTCCGGTTAGTAGGTTAGTCCCAAAAATGATATAAAAGTGTAAAGTAAAGCCCATAAACATCCAAAACAAGTAATATAATAGCATGGAACAATCAAAAATTATAGATACGTTGGAGACGTATCAAGCATCGCCAAGCTTAATTCTTGCTCGTCCTCGAGTTGGTAAATGATAAAAATAGAATTTTTGATGTGGAATGCTACCTAGCATAATTCTCAATGTAATTTTCTTTATTGTGGCATGATTGTTCAGATCCAAATGATTCAAGATAAAAGCTTATAAAACATAAAAACAATAATACTTCGAAGCATACTAGCAAATAATCATGTCCTATCAAAATAGCATAGCCAAAGAAAGCTTATCCCTACAAAATCATATAGTTAGGCCATGCTTCATTTTCATTACACAAAATACTCCCATCATGCACAACCCCGATGACGAGCCGAGCAATTGGTTCATACTTTTTAACGCGCTTCAGCTTTTTTCAACTCTTACGCAATACATGAGCGCAAGCCATGGACATAGCACTATGGTGGTATATGGTGGTGGTTGTGAAGACAAAAAGGGAGAAGATAGTCTCACATCAACTAGGCGTATCAACGGGCTATGGAGATGCCCATCAATAGATATCAATGTGAGTGAGTAGGGATTGCCATGCAACAGATGCACTAGAGCTATAAATGTATGAAAGCTCAACAAGAGAAACTAAGTGGGTGTGCATCCAACTCGCTTGCTCACGAAGACCTAGGGCATTTTGAGGAAGCCCGTCATTGGAATATACAAGCCAAGTTCTATAATGAAAAATTCCCACTAGTATATGAAAGTGACAACATAGGAGACTCTCTATCATGAAGATCATGGTGCTATTCCTAAGCGCAAGTGTGGAAAAGAGATAGTAGCATTGTCCCTTCTCTCTTTTTCTCTCATTTTTTCTTTATATTTCTTTTCCCCTTTTTTCTTTCTTTTTCTTTTTTTCTTTCTCTTTTTTTTCTTTTTTTTCTTTTTCTCTTTTTTTTTCTTTGGTGGGCTTATTTGGCCTCTTTTATTTTTATGAAGTCCGAAGTCTCATCCCGACTTGTGGGGGAATCATAGTCTTCATCATCCTTTCCTCACTTGGGACAATGCTCTAATAATGAAGATCATCACACATTTATTGATTTACAACTCAACACTTAGAACAAAATATGACTCTATATGAATGCCTCCGACGGTGTACCAGGATATACAATGAATCAACAGTGACATGTATGAAAAATTATGAAGGTGGCCTTGCCACGAATACGATGTCAACTACATGATCATGCAAAGAGCAACATGACAATGATGGAGCGTGTCATAATAAACGGAACGGTGGAAAGTTGCATGGCAATATATCTCGGAATGGCTATGAAAATGCCATAATAGGTAGGTATGGTGGCTGTTTTGAGGAAGGTAAATAATGGGTGCAAGATACCGGTGAAATATGCGCGGCATAATAGAGGCTAGCAAAGTGGAAGGGTAAGTGTGCGTATATCCATGGACTCACATTAGTCATAAAGAACTCATATACTTATTGCAAAAGTTTACTTAGCCCTCGAAGCAAAGTACTACTATGCATGCCCCTAGAGGGATAGATTGGTAGGAAAAGACCATCGCTCGTCCCCGACTGCCACTCATAAGGAAGACAATCAAAAGAGCACCTCATGCAACAAATTTTTCACACAACTTTTACCATATGTGCATGCTACGGGACTTGCCAACTTCAACACAAGTATTTCTAAATTTCATAATTACTCAACTAGCATGACTCTAGCATTACTACCTTTATATCTCAAAACAATTATCAAGCATCAAATTGATCCTAGTGTTAAATGCACTTTTTATGATAGTTTTTATTATACTCAACTTGGATGCTCATCATTCTAGGACCAATTTTATAACCATAGCAAATACCATGCTGTTGTAAAAGACTCTCAAAATAATATAAGTGAAGCATGAGAGATCAACAATTTCTTCAAAATTAAGCCACCGTCGTGCTCTAAAAAATATAAGTGAAGCACTAGAGCAAAAACTATCTAGCTCAAAAGATATAAGTGAAGCACATAGAGTGTTCTAATAAATTCTAATCATGCGGGTTTCTCCCAAAAGGTGTGTACATCAAGGATGATTGTGGTGATCTAAAAAGCAAAGACTCATATCATACAAGACGCTCCAAGCAAAACAGATATCATGTGGCGAATAAAAATATAGCTCCAAGTAAAGTTACCGATAAACGAAGACGAAAGAGGGGATGCCTTCCCGGGGCATCCCTAAGCGTAGGCTTTTGGCTATTCTTGAATATCTTGGGGTGCCATGGGAATCCCCAAGCTTAGGCTCTTGTCACTCCTTATTCCATAGTCCATCAGATCTTTACCCAAAACTTGAAAACTTCACAACACAAAACTCAACAGAAATCTCATAAGCTCCGTTAGCGAAAGAAAAGAAAACACCACTTCAAGGTACTGTAATGAACTCATTCTTTATTTATATTGGTGTTAAACCTACTGTATTCCAACTTCTCTATGGTTTATAAACTATTTTACTAGCCATAGATGCATCAAAATAAGCAAACAACACACGAAAAACAGAATCTGCCAAAACAGAACAGTCTGTAGTAATCTGTAACTAACGCAAACTTCTGGAACTCCAAAAATTCTACCAAAATAGGAAGTCCTGGGAAATTTGTCTATTGATCTACAGCAAAAAGAATCAACGCAAAATCACGTTTCTGTGATTTACTAAAATTGTTTTCGTGCGCGCAAAGTTTCTGTTTTTCAGCAGAATCAAATTAATTATCACCATAGGTTATCCTATAGGTTCTACTTGGTACAAACACTAATTAAAACATGAAAACACATCTAAACATAAGGTAGATGATAAATTTATTACTAAACAGAAGCAAAAACAAAAAAAAATTGGGTTGCCTCCCAACTAGCGCTATCGTTTAATGCCCCTAGCTAGGCATAAAAGCGAGGATAGATCTAAGTAGTGCCATCTTTGGCACTCAATTCATAAGTGGCTCGCATGATAGATTCATAAGGTAATTTCACTTTCTTTCTTGGAAAGTGCTCCATGCCCTTCCTTAATGGAAATTGAAATCTAATATTCCCTTCCTTCATATCAATAATTGCACCAATCGTTCTAAGGAAAGGTCTACCAAGAATAATAGGACATGAAAGATTGCAATCTATATCAAGAACGATAAAATCTACGGGAACCAAATTCCTATTTGCAACTATGAGAATATCATTGATCCTTCCCATTGGTTTTTTATGGTGGAATCCGCAAGGTGCAAATTTAAAGAGCAATCATCAAGATCATGGAAACCTAGAATATCGCATAAAGTTTTCGGAATCGTGGAAACACTAGCACCCAAATCACATAAAGCATAGCACTCATGATCTTTAATTTTAATATTTATAGTAGGTTCCCACTCATCATAAAGTTTTCTAGGTATAGAAACTTCCAAATTAATTTTTTCATCATAAGATTGCATCAAGGCATCAACAATATGTTTGGTAAAAGCTTTATTTTGACTATAAGCATGAGGAGAATTCACAACGGATTGCAACAAGGAAATACAATCTTTTAAAGAACAATTATCATAATTAAATTCCTTAAAATCCAAGATAGTGGGGTTCAATGCTATTTAAAGTCTTGACCTCTCCAATCCCACTTTTATCAAATTTAGCATCAAGACCTAAAAATTCCGAATCATTGGGACGCCTTTTAACTAAAGTTGACTCATCTCCAGTCCCATCATTATCAAGATTCATATTGCAAAATAAAAGATCTAATAGGGGACACATCAATAACTTTAAGATCTTCATCATTATTTTCATCCAACTTTTTTGGTTTGGCAGCCATCTTATTGACTAAGGTAGCTTGCTTATCAGAAATTTGGGCCATTGATTTTTCAAGATGAGTAATTCGAGAGCTTAAACTGTAAAATTCTTTAGACATATCATCAAGCTCTTTGTTCATAAACCCCATAAAACCTTTTTGTTCTTTTAGCTCCTTTCTGAAGAAATTATTGTGCTCAAATTGTAAAGTCATAAAACTTCTAACGTTTGATTCAATCTCTTCTAATATTCTAAGATGAAGGTCGGAGTTCTTAGGCAAAGCCATAAGGGCAAACAGGCACAAGCAAGCAAAAAGGCAAGCGAACGAGAGAGGAGATTGGGAAAGAGAGGGCGAATAAAATGCAAGGGTGAAGTGGGGGAGAGGAAAACGAGAGGCAAATGGCAAATAATGTAAATGCAAGGGAGATGAGTTTGTGATGGGTACTTGGTATGTCTTGACTTGAGCGAAGACCTCCCCGGCAACGGCGCCAGAAATCCTTCTTGCTACGTCTTGAGCTTGCGTTGGTTTTCCTTGAAGAGGAAAGGGTGATGCAGCAATAGTAGCGTAAATTCCCTCAGTTTTTGAGAACCAAGGTATCAATCTAGTAGGAGGCTCCTCAAAAGTCCCATGCACCTACACAAACAAACAAGAACTCGCAACCAACGCAATAAAGGGGTTGTCAATCCCTTCACGGCCACTTGCGAAAGTGAGATCTGATAGAGATAATATGATAAGATAAATATATTTTTGGTATTTCATAATATAGATTGGAAAAGTAAAGATGCAAATAAAAGTAGATAGCAAACTTATATGATAAAAGATAGACCCGGGGGCCATAGGTTTCACTAGTGGCTTCTCTCAAGATAGCATAAGTATTACGGTGGGTGAACAAATTACTGTCGAGCAATTGATAGAAAAGCGAATAATTATGAGATTATCTAGGCATGATCATGTATATAGGCATCACGTCTGTGACAAGTAGACCGACTCCTGCCTGCATCTACTACTATTACTCCACACATCGACCGCTATCCAACATGCATCTAGAGTATTAAGTTCATAAAGAACAGAGTAACGCATTAAGAAAGATGACATGATGTAGAGGGATAAACTCATGCAATATGATATAAACCCCATCTTTTTATCCTCGATGGCAACAATACAATACGTGCCTTGCTGCCCCTGCTGTCACTGGGAAAGGACACCGCAAGATTGAACCCAAAGCAAAGCACTTCTCCCATTGCAAGAAAGATCAATCTAGTAGGCCAAACCAAACTGATAATTCGAAGAGACTTGCAAAGATAACTTAATCACACATAAAAGAATTCAGAGGAGATTCAAATATTTCTCACAAATAAACTTGATCATAAACTCACAATTCATCGGATCTCGACAAACACACCGCAAAAAGAGTTACATCGAATAGATCTCCAAGAAGATCGAGGAGAACTTTGTATTGAGATTCAAAGAGAGAGAAGAAGCCATCTAGCTAATAACTATGGACCCGAAGGTCTGTGGTAAACTACTCACAACTCATCGGAAGGGCTATGGTGTTGATGTAGAAGCCCTCCGTGATCGATTCCCCCTCCGGCGGAGCGCCGGCGAAGGCTCCAAGATGGGATCTCGCGGATACAGAAGGTTACGGCGGTGGAAATAGTTTTTCGTGGGCGCTTCTGATGTTTCCGGGGTACATGGGTATATATAGGAGGAAGAAGTAGGTCGGTGGACGCCCGAGGGGCCCACGAGATAGGGGCGTGCCCAGTAGGGGGGGCGCGCCCTCCACCCTCGTGGCCGCCTCGATTGTTTCTTGACTTCCACTCCAAGTCCTCTGGATCACATTTGTTCCAAAAAGATCGCTCCCGAAGGTTACATTCCGTTTGGACTCCGTTTGATATTCCTTTTCTTTGAAATACTGAAATAGGCAAAAAGACAGCAATACGGGCTGGGCCTCCGGTTAGTAGGTTAGTCCCAAAAAATGATATAAAAGTGTAAAGTAAAGCCCATAAACATCCAAAACAAGTAATATAATAGCATGGAACAATCAAAAATTATAGATACGTTGGAGACGTATCAGTCATCTTTATTTTAACCCCCGGGCCAGTGCTCCTCTGAGTGTTGGTCCAACCTAGAGCCACTTGCGGTGCCGCCCTAGGCAACTTTGGGTATCTTTGGTTGTCGTACGTAGTGTTCATCCGGTGTGCCCTGAGAACGAGATACGTGCGACTCCTATCGGGATTTGTCGGCACATCAGGCGGCTTTGCTGGTCTTGTTTTACCATTGTCGAAAAGTCTTGTAACCGGGATTCTGAGTCTGATCGGGTCTTCCCGGGAGAAGTAATATCCTTGGTTGACCGTGAGAGCTTGTGATGGGCTAAGTTGGGACACCCCTGCAGGGTATAAACTTTCGAGAGCCGTGCCCGCGGTTATGTGGCAGATGGGAATTTGTTAATGTCCGGTTGTAGAGAACTTGACACTTGACTTAATTAAAATGCATCAAGCGCGTGTGTAGCCGTGATGGTCTCTTTTCGGCGGAGTCCGGGAAGTGAACACGGTTCGGGTTATGTATGAACGTAAGTAGTTTTAGGATCACTTCTACCTTCTCGGCCATTGCGTTGCTTCTCTTCTCGCTCTTATTTGCGTATGTTAGCCACCATATTTTCTTAGTGCTTGCTGCAATTCCACCTCATTACCACATCCTACCCATAAGCTTAAATAGTCTTGATCTCATGGGTTTTGAGATTTCTGAGTCCTCGTGACTCACAGATACTACCAAAACAGTTGCAGGTGCCGATGATACCAGTGCAGGTGATGCCACCGAACTCAAGTGGGAGTTCGACGAGGACCTTGGTCGTTACTATGTTTCGTTTCTGGATGATTAGTAGTGGAGCCCAGTTGGGACGATCGGGGATCTAGCATTTGGGGTTGTCTTCTTTTATTTTGGTTCCGTAGTCGGACCTTGATTGTACTCTGGATGATGTATGTTTAACTTGTTATTTGTGTGAAGTGGCGATTGTAAGCCAACTCTTTATCCCTTTCTCATTCAGTACATGGGATTGTGTGAAGATTACCCCTCTTGCGACAAAACCACCATGCGGTTATGCCTCTAAGTCGTGCCTCGACACGTGGGAGATATAGCCGCATCGTGGGCGTTACAGGTTCTTTGTGTCACATCGTGGGATCGAGGCAATCCAGACAAGATTAAGGCCATTGAGCAGATTGAGGCGCCTAGGCGGATCAGGGATGTACGTCGGTTCGCTGGCTGCGTTGCCGCCATGAGAAGATTCATCTCCAAGTCTGCTGAACGTGCCCTTCCGTTTTTCAAAATCTTGAAAAAGGTGGGCCCAATGGAATGGACCCCAGAGGCCAAGGCAGTCCTGCAGGATTTGAAGAAGTACCTCTCCTCTACGCCAATATTGGTTGCGCCTAAACCACAAGAACTGTTGCTGCTATATCTAGAGGCAACGAACCAAGTGGTCAGCGCCGCGCTAGTGGCACAGAGGGAGGTCAACGAAGAGGCAGTGGCAACGGCAGGGCTGGCGGATGGCAAACCAGAGCTCCCCCCGGCAGGGCCTGGTGCCGGTAAGGCCAAGTCCCCGGCAGAGTCTGACGCTGGCGAAGCAGAAGCAACGCAACCAAGTGAATAGTGCAGAAGAAGAAGACGATGCAGCACCTGGTTTACTTTGTCAGCTCCCTCCTGTAGGGGGCTAGGTCAAGGTACTCCGGTGTGCAGAAATTGCTTTTCGGCCTCCTTATGGCCTCGAGGAAGCTGCGTCATTACTTCCAAGCACACGAAATCACCGTCGTCACCCGCTTCCCGTTGCAAAGGATATTGCATAACCCAGACGCAACCGGGAGGATTGTGGAATGGGCTTTGGAACTGTCGAGCTTTGGTTTGAAGTTTGAAAGCACTTCAACAATTCAGAGTAGGGTCTTGGCGGAATTCATTGCGGAATGGACCTCAACGCCCGACGAAGAGATTCAGGAGACCGCTCTCCCCGGCAAGGAAACAAGTCGCGACTGGATTATGTACTTTGACAGGGCTTTCTCGCTGCAAGGCGCCGGTGCTGGTGTGCTACTCGTCGCACCCACCGGAGAGCACCTCAAGTATGTAGTCCAGATGCACTTTCCCAGGGAGATGTCAACAAACAGCACTGCAGAATACGAGGGATTGCTTGCCGGTCTCAGGATCGCGGCAGACCTCGGAATCAAGAAGATCATCATCAGGGGTGATTCACAGCTTGTCGTCAAGCAAGTTAACAAGGATTATCAAAGCCCGTTGATGGAGGCCTACGTAGACGAAGTGAGGAAGCTGGAGGAGCGCTTTGACGGTATACAAGCAGAGCATGTTCCCCGAATGGAGAATGGCATCGCCGACTACTCGTCAAAACGCGCTACCCTCAAATTGCCTGTGGAACCAGGTACTTTTGTGCTTCGATTAACTCAACCATCCGTTGAACTATCGACAGAGCGGAACAAGCGGAGGAAATCAGGCCCCGGCAAGTACTTTCCCGCCGAGCTCCCAGGAGCCGCCGGCAAAAGATGTTGCCATGGACACTGAGCCTACCATGGGGCAACAGACTCCAGCAGGGCGTCAAGCCCTGGCTGTAGAGACAGCCGCTCCCATGGCAGAGGAAATGCCTTTGGTACTTGCCGTCGAGCCTCGGGCTCCGGCATGGGCACATAATACCGTCTGATTCCTCCAAATAGGAGAGCTTCCTGAGGAGCAGGAAGAAGCAGAGAAAGTAGCCCGTCGGTCTGCCATGTATCAGTTTGTCGACGACGTTCTCTACAAAAAAAGGCCGAACGGTGTGAAATTGAAGTGCATTCCCCAGGAGGAAGGACTGGAGCTATTGGCAGAGATCCATGGAGGCATATGTGGCTCCCACATAGGGTCGAGGGCCCTTGCCGGCAAGGCATTCCGGCAAGGTTTCTTCTGGCCCACAGCCCTCCAGGATGCAACGGCACTAGTAACCAAGTGTGAAGCGTGCCAGTTCCATTCAAAGAAGCTTCATCAACCAGCTCAAGCACTCCAAACAATCCCTCTTTCCTGGCCATTCTCGGTCTGGGGGCTCGACATACTGGGCCCCTTTCCCCATGCTGTCGGGGGCTTTGAGTACTTGTACGTTGCAATTGACAAGTTCGCAAAGTGGCCGGAAGTGGAAGCAGTGAGAAAGGTGACAGCACAATCGGTCGTCAAATTCTTCAAGGGACTAGTATGCCGTTTTGGTGTGCCAAATAGAGTCATCGCCGACAACGGCACGCAGTTCACGAGCCGCACCTTCATGCAGTACATCCAGGACCTCGACAGCAAGGTCTGTTTTGCTTCTGTTGCACATCCACGGAGCAATGGCCAGGCTGAGAGGGCTAATGCTGAAGTATTGCGAGGCCTCCGGACGAGGACTTTTGACAGGCTACACAAGTGCGGAAGGCGCTGGATTGATGAATTGCCGGCGGTTCTTTGGTCAACTAGAACAACACCAAATCGAGCCACCGGCCAGACACCATTCTCCCTCGTTTACGGGGCAGAAGCAGTTCTCCCCACGGAACTCACATACAGGTCACCCTGAGTGCTCGCTTATGATGAGCTTGAGCAAGAGCAATTGCGGCAAGATGACGCAACGCTCCTTGAGGAAGATCGTCTTCAGGCGGCTGTGCGAGCAGCATGCTACCAGCAAGCCTTGCGCTGCTACCATAGCCGCAAGGTTCATGCCCGAAGCTTTGAGGAAGGCGACCTTGTTCTTCGGCATGTTCAGTCGACCAAGAATTCCAACAAGTTGACGCCAAAGTGGGAAGGCCCTTATCGGGTAATACGAGTCACCAGGCCCGACGCAGTCCGCCTGGAGACCGAAGATGGTATTCCAGTGAGCAACTCCTGGAACATCGAACATCTTTACAAGTTTTACCCATAAGGCGCGGTTGCCGGGCCTCCCGGCAAGCCATCTTTTGTACGAGCCTTGCCGACAAGGCATGTAACCCTTTGTACAAAGCCAGACGCAGACCCTGAGCATAAATAAATGAAGCGCTGGCGCCCTAAGTTTTAGCATGCATGCTAGGTTGAGTCTCTCTCTGTGTTAGGGTTGATAGTGCTTGGCGGCGACTAACCCTTAGCATAGAGGTCGAGTATGCATCTCGCTATTCCTTCCCGTCCTTTTTGGTCCGCAGGGTTCATGGACATTTTCTGCTGAGCTATTTTGGAAGAAAGAGAACAGGCCGACGCCCCGACCCCGACAAGCCAAGGTTGCCGGGGGCTGCAGGTCTAAGGATCCGGTCACGACAAGCCAAGGTTGCCGGGGGCTGCGACATCAGATAAGTCTCCTTCCCCCACTCTGTGCCTCCGTATAAAACTTGAACGTATGAGACTTCGCTCGATCTCATACCATCTTGCTCCCTCTGTCCCGTGTCCGAAAACCTTACTTTTGGGCCGGAACTTGGTTGTAGTGCGATGGGAAGGGGACGAGCGAAGGGCCTAATCCTACTCGGCCCCTACCTTTGCCAAGGGCGTGAGTGTAGCTGAGCTATAGAGCAAGAAAACGGCAAGGCCTGTCGCCGGGCTACAGTGTTTATCTCAAGATAACGAGGACTCATTCCTTGGTGTGGCCCTCGCCCACGCGCAAATAAAACCCGGCAAACACCCTTCTCATCATTAATACGTTGCAAACAAGTACAATTCGTATGGAATGCATACATGAGCAAGGGGGTTACAAGATTTAAATCTTAGAAAGGCACGTAGGCTTAAAAACAAAAAAGAGATAAGATGCCCATAATCCCTTTCTTGTCCTTCTCCCCAGGAAACGGAACAAGATGACAGAAGGGCAAAAGGAGTGCCTAGGCGAGGTACGAGCAGCAGAAGACACCAAAAGAACATCCCGGCGGCCGTCCAGAAGAGGGATGGTGATAATGGTGCCGGGAGAAGAGCCAAAAGGTGAGGCAGCGGGCCGGCAATACGCGATGAAGGTGTCGGTGCCCATGTACTCCGACTTGACGGCCCGCTACCCGCCTTCTTCGTCTTCCCCGGCCTTCCCACGCCAACCGCCTAAGGAGGCGATCCCAAGATGTTCAAGGAGCTGGCGATGCAGATGATGGTGTTGCCAACGTCGCCGAGGGACGGTGTGTCCGATGCCTAGTCGGACCCGTCATCCTCCTGCCCGCTACCCTTGTCGTCGATGTCGCCGTCCTCCTCGTCACTCCCGCTTAAGGAGGAGTCTTCATCATCGGAGGAGCTCTCCACGCAACACTTTAGGGGAGTTCCAAAGTCCCCAAAGACCTTGAGGGAGAGAAGGCCGTTCTCCATTAATTTGAAGTAGAGAACAAGCCCCTCTGTCAGGCTGTGGACACGAGCGAAGGTCTTCCATCAGCGACGAAGATACATGACGTGAGGGGCGGGAAAGTCGACATCAACTCGCGTGCCGCCGTTCCCGCAGCCCCTCATGTGCAACCTTAGGGTCTGTGGCAGGTCGATCTCCATCTCTCGAGCGAATGGAGTAGGGAAATGAAGGCGACGGCGCACTGGCCGGTGCAGCCTGATAGAGAACTCGCGGGGTTGGTCCCCGACGTGGCCCTCCATTGGGGGAGGGATCGTTGGCGGAGGCGAGGCCGGTGCGCCGCCCCGTCCTCCTCTTTTCGGAGCGCCACGACGACCTCGGCCTCGCCCCATCCCCCTTCCTCTCATGGCCGGCTCCACCGCCACGAGCTCTTGGGAAGGAGGGGCGCGCTGTCGAGCGGAGACCCTCGTCGCCACCGTCGAAGTGCCGGCGCACCCTCTCGCCATAGTGGAAGAAAGAAAGGAGCCAAGGTGGAAGGATATGGATGATGAAAGATTGAGGGGTGCCATCTCCCCCCCCCCTTCTTATAAAGGGGCGGGGTCGGGGCTCGGCCGCCCCACTCAACCAATCCGGCCATCAGGGGCGCAGGGAATCGAGACCGCCCCACTGCTCCAATCAGCGGCGACCCGGTTTCCCGCCTCGTCATTTAAGACCCGTGCCCCCCCCCCCCCGCGTCCACCGCCTACCATCTTCGAGGCATGGGGGACACATGGTGAGCAAGCAGATATCGAGGGGACGAGTGAGGTGGCCGTGGATCATGGGGCACGAGCGCCTTGAAGGCCACGACTCGAGTCCACTCAGTAAATGAGCTGCGGCCCTGCATTTTCCTCTTTTTATGGGGAAGGCGTGAGCTGCGCCTTTACCACGATGTGACGCATGAAGGCAGGAACCGCCCCACGCATGACCCCGACATCACGCGCGACCCCCACGTCACGCATTCAACGTGGGTCGTGGGGAGCGCAGCGAGCGAAGGAGTCACCGCGGTAAAAATCCGTCCCGCCTGCCCGCGCACCGTTCTGGGCCTAGCCCAACAACGCGTCGTGCTTAGGGGCTCTCCTCTGTACCCCTTTACTTGTGCACGGGCAGTCAGAGCCGCACCTGCGGCCACACCTAGCAGGGCAGAGGAGGGAAGTCGGAGCACAAGACAACCAAAGCAACGCCAAGACAGAGACACAGAGAGCAAAAGGGCGATGTGGACTCCCCCGGCAAGACCCCTGCCAGGGCGGCCTCCGCAGCCCCGGCAAGAACCTTGCTGGGGCAACTTGCCCAAAGCCAGCAAAGCGCGCCACCCTTGAGCCCAAGGCTTCCAACACCATCAACCACATTGGAACCAAGGCTCGGGAGGCACCTCCATGGCGGCATGCGGATCTTTGTGAAGATCATAAGCACACAAGATCAGTTGAGGACCGGAAGTCGACGATCCTCGGCAAGATCCTTGCCGAGGAAATCCACAAGACCCCCGGCAAGATCCTTTCCGGGGACGACCGCGATGCCACGGCAAGACCCTTGCCGAGGACACCTGCGGGGCCACGACCAGGCCCACGTCTGTCAAGACTCCACCGCCGTTCCCATACATCTGCCTGCTCAACCAGCTGGGTAGACACCTGCGTGGCGACGCGCGGCCTCCAAGCCAACTCATCAAGCACATGCGTGGTGGCATGCAGATCTTCGTGAAGACTCTGCCACTGCGCCAGCCTAGCAGCCAGCCAACATGGCACTACAACGCCTCATCAGCTCGGACGCGCGTTAGAGCCAGGCGAGGCGGCAACAGCTGGGACGAGCTTCCTTGCTGTCCCCGATAAAGCAAGAAGGGCACGTCGGTAGCACATTAAATGCGTTTGTCCGACAGTGCCAGAGGATAGACTTGACCACTGTATGCCTTTCCACCTCCTGTGTGCCACTGTGACGACCCCTTTTGTCTATAAAAGGAGGCCCGAGGCATACTGGAGAAGGATTCGGATCTTTTGGACTACGCACGCACCGTAGCTAGTTCGAGAGCTCAAGAACACTCAAATATACACCAAAGCAGGACTAGGGTATTACGCATCCTCGCGACCCGAACCTGGGTAAATGATCCTTGTGCTGGCTACTAGACCCGCTCTTTGCACAACCCCGCGCCCGCCAACCGTAGAAGGGATTCCAGTGATCCCATAGGTGTCGTTTTCCTTCGACAAAGTGAATGTTGTAGAGGACATAAACTCATATATATATATAGCCAATGAAGAAAAATGACGGAATCAGTGAAGATAATGCAAAGTTGAAGAAATTGAACAACTAAGGAATTTCAAAAAGAAGAAAAACCCAAATTGAGGATTTTCAACTTTTGTTGGTGGCGTGACCCACCGTATAAGAATGATGATTTCAGACACCGCGTACAATTGTCGTAGGGTTCTGAGAATCAAATTATTCGTTAATTTCTTCACACTTAGAGTGTTAGTCTTTATTGATTGAAGAAAAATGTTTCTTCGTGTGTTGCACATCTAAGTCATCAATTTTGTATAAGTGTTAGGATGTGTGTCCTTTTCAAAGGACATTCGAAGATTCTAGGATATTTAGCTCACACCGCAACTTGCTAAATCTCTTCTCATCCAAGGGCTTTCTGAAGATATCGGCTAGTTGTTCTTCAGTCTTCACATGCTCAATAGAGATGTCGCCCTTCAGCACATGATCACGAAGAAAATGATGACGAATCTGAATGTGCTTTGTCTTCGAGTGCTGAACTGGGTTATGAGCAATCTTGATGGCACTCTCATTGTCACAGTAGAGAGGCACACTATTCATGTTGACGTCGTAGTCCTTGAGGGTTTGCTTCATCCATAGCAATTGAGCACAGCAAGAACCAGCAGCAATGTACTCAGCTTCAGCAGTAGACAGTGAAACGCAGTTCTGTTTCTTCGAGGACCAACAGACCAAGGATCGTCCGAGGAAATGGCATGTGCCTAATGTTGACTTGCGCTCCACATGATCACCAGCATAGTCAGGGTCTGAGTATCCAATGAGATCAAAAGCCGAGCCCTTGGGATACCATAATCCAAGTGTTGGTGTGTGAGCTAGATATCGAAGAATATGATTCACAACCTTATGGTGTGATTCCTTCGGTGTAGCTTGAAATCGGGCACACATGCAAACACTAAGCATAATATCTGGCCTAGATGCACATAAATACAATAAAGAGCCAATCATGGAGCGATATACCTTTTGATCGAAGTCAATACCATTTTCATCAGTCCATAGGTGGCCATTTGTGGGCATAGGGATTTTGACGCCTTTGCAATCTTGCATGCCGAATTTCCTCAATACATCCTTGAGGTATTTCTCCTGAGATACGAAGATGCCATTGCGTTGTTGACGAATTTGAAGACCTAAGAAGAATTTCAATTCTCCCATCATAGACATTTGATATTCTTCACTCATCATATAGGCAAATTCATCACTCTAACGATGGTCAGTATAGCCAAAGATAATATCATCAACATATATTTGGCACATGAATAATTCATCATCATAGGTTTTGGTGAAAAGAGTTGGGTCAAGTGAACCGGGTTTGAAGCCTTTCTTCATGAGGAATTCCTTCAAAGTATCATACCACGCCCGAGGGGCCTGCTTGAGGCCATAGAGGGCCTTATTGAGTTTGAAGACTTTGTCAGGATGCTTTGGATCTTCAAAACCTGGGGGTTGAGCAACATATACTTCTTCCTCAAGCTTACCATTGAGGAATGCACTTTTCACATCCATTTGATATAAGATGATATTATGATGGTTAGAATAAGCAAGTAATATGCGAATTAGCCTCAAGTCTAGCAACATGTGCAAACGTTTCATCGAAATCAATTCCTTCAACCTGTGTGTAGCCTTGAGCTACAAGCCATGCCTTATTCCTCACCACAAGGCCATTTTCATCTTGCTTGTTGCGGTAGATCCACTTTGTGCCAATGATATTGTGCTTGCGAGGATCTGGACGTTTGACCAGTTCCCAGACGTTGTTGAGCTCGAATTGATGTAATTCCTCTTGCATAGCTTGAATCCACTCAGGCTCCAGAAATGCTTCATCTACCTTAGTGGGATCTGTGATAGGGACAAAAGCAAAGTGCCCACGAAAGTTAGACATAAGTGAAGCTTTTGAGCGTGTGAGAGGACCTGGTGCGTTGATGTCGCTGATGATTTTCTCAATCTGCACTTCATTTGCAACGCGAGGATGAGCGGGTTGTTGTCGAGGAATTGGATCAGCATTTTCTTCAGCACCATTTTCCTCAGGTGCATCAGCATGATGTTCTTCACATTCTGGAATGACTTCTTTAGCAGATTCTTCGGTAGGAATGACATCCTTAGTAGCCTTGAACTTGATGGTTTCCTCAGGTGACTTTTCATCTAGCACAGGAGGTAGGTGCTCTGTTTGTGAGCCATTAGTCTCATCGAACCACACATATATAGTTTCAACAACTTTGTGGTGAACGTTGTTGAAGACTCTGTAGGTGTGCGAGTCCTTTCCGTAACCAAGCATAAAACCTTCATGTGCTTTCGGTGCAAATTTAGAATTGTGATGAGGATCTCTAATCCAACATTTAGCACCAAAGACTTTGAAATAACTCACATTGGGTTTCTTGTCAGTGAGGAGTTCGTATGCAGTCTTCTTGAAGAATTTGTGAAGATATACCCTATTGATGATGTGGCACGCAGTATCAATTGCCTCAATCCAGAAATGACGAGGCATCTTGTATTCATCAAGCATAGTGCGAGCCATCTCAACAAGAGTCCTGTTCTTGCGCTCCACGACGCCATTCTGCTGAGGAGTATAAGGAGCAGATAACTCATGAGTAACACCGAATTCATCAAGATAGTCATCAAGACCAGTATTCTTGAACTCAGTTCCATTGTCACTTCTGATGTGCTTTATCTTCACACCAAAGTTGGTTGAAGCCCTGGAGGAAAATCGTTTGAAGACTTCCTGCACTTCACGTTTGTAAGTGACAATATGCACCCATGTGTAACGAGAGTAATCATCAACAATAACAAAGCCATATAGAGATGCTTCATTAGTGAATGCAGAATAATGGTTAGGACCAAAGAGATCCATGTGAAGCAATTCAAATGGTCGAGTGGTACTCATGATAGTCTTCGCGGGATGCTTGGCCTTGGTCATCTTTCCAGCTTCATAGGCTCCGCACGAGTGATCCTTGAGGAATTTGACATTCTCAATGCCAATGACATGCTTCTTCTTCGTGAGCGTGTGCAAGTTCTTCATGCCAGCATGACCAAGTCGTCGATGTCATAGCCAGCCTTCTGAAGCTTTTGCAAGTAGACATATAGCTGGTTGTGGTCTTGTCAAAAAATCAACAATATCCAGATCTCCTCTCCTAAAGCCTTCGAAGACTTTGGAATGGTCAGCTTCGATGATCACAACACAACGATACTAAGATAACAACCATATCAAGATCACAAAGCATTGAGACTGGCATGAGGTTGAATCCTAAGGACTCGACAAGCATGACTTTGTCCATGTGTTGATCCTTTGAGATCGCAACCTTACCAAGACCCAATACCTTGCTTTTTTCCTTTGTCAGCGTAGGTGATATGCTTCAGATGTGATGGTGATAAGGGAGCGTCCACCAATAGATTCTTGTCACCAGTCATGTGATTGTACATGCACTATCGAGGACCCACTCAGTGGCTTTGGGTTGATCGTCCTTGGCACCTTTTGCCATAAGGCATGGTGCAGAGGATGATGATTCTGGCTCAAAAGTCATAGCCTTGCGCGATACCATGAAATCCTCAAACTAGGGATCATGGTCAGATCTCTGACCTTCATAGACCTCAGAGAGTCGGTCCCAGATGAGCTTTGCATGGCTGAGATGCATAATGTTCCTGAACTGATTTTGAAACAGACAGGAGCAGATAATGTCCTTCGCCGTGAGGTTGAGAAGAGTGTACTTGCGAATGTCATCAGCTTCCGCCATCTTGCACAGATCAGTAAGACCAATCTCAGTAATGGTCCACAGCTCGTTGTTCATCGCCATGAGTCGCTTCTTCATCATGGCCTTCCACTTGGGATAATCATGGCCGTCAAAGATGGGGCATGACACAGTCTTCATTCCTGCGGTCGACATAACTAGAACTCCAGGTGGTTAAACCAAAATCACACAGAACAAGGGAGTACCTTGCTCTGATACCAATTGAAAGTGCGTTAAGTCGACTAGAGGGGGGTGAATAGGCGATTTTTATGAATTCTTCACTGAGGGATTTCGGGGTGAGGAAATTCCTAAGAGAAGAACTACTTGCAGCGGAATAAGTACTCAGATGCAAACATAACAGAACATAAGCATGGTCATCATGATGAAATGAAAACACACATAGAGTACAGAAAGCGTAAACACAGGATAAACAGGATGAAGACAAACAAACTGAAGAAATTGAACTGAGGAAATTAAACACAGGATAAACAGGATGAAGACGCAGGATACGTCTGGTTGGAGCGGCTAGGTATTTAAACCTGAGGACACACAGTCCTCGCTCTATTCTCCTTGAGCTAAGGTCACACATACCTCGCCCAATCACTCGTGGTAAGTCTTCAGGTGACTTCCAAACCTTCACAAACTCGGTCACTTGGTGATCCACAATTTCCTCTTGGATGCTCTAGACCATGACGCCTAACCGTCTGGAAGATGCACAATATTCAAAGGTAACAAGCATCGGATCCACGCAGGATCAATCTCTTCACTGATGCTCAATCACTTTGGGTTTGTAGGTGTTTGGGTTTGGGTTTTCCTCACTTGATGATTTTCGCTCAAAGTCCTCGGAGGATGGGATGCTCTCAAATGACAAGTGTCAGTTTCTCTCGGAGCAGCCAACCAGCTAGTGGTTGTAGGGGGGCTATTTATAGCCTAGGGAGCAGCCTGACATGATAATACATAAATGCCCTTCAATGATATGACCGTTAGGTGGAAAGATATTTTGGGACAGCTAGCGCGTAGCACAGCAACGGTCAGAAATTTGACTATCAAATTCCTGAGGGCTATCATGTTCCTCACTTGTAGGCAATCCGCACTGGCAAATTCCTAACTCCTCAGTCAGAACAAATTCCTTAGAGACCAGAAGAACTTCGTCTCTGTCACTGAAGAAATTGACTGAGCTACATGAGATTTCCAATGGCTTCACTCGAAAGGATTGGTAGGTGTAGGATTTTGAGATGAGCATCACTTGGAAATTTTTCCTTAGTATTTCCTCGACCCCCTTTGACAGTACAGTGTTTCCTATGACTCAAGAAAGAGAAAATGAAACTACGAAAACAAAAGTCTTCACACTTCATGTTCCTCGCATGAACACCAAGTCATCATGGTCACACCAATTTCTTCACTTTCAAAGTCTTCAGAAAGTCTTCAGAAATCCGAAGTCTTCAGTCAAAGGCATTCATTTTTAGGGGTCGACTTTCTCTGTAAATATCAAACTCCTCATAGACTTATAGACCTGTGTACACTCACAAACACATTAGTTCCTTAACCTATAAGTCTTCAATACACCAAAATCACTAAGGGGCACTAGATGCACTTACAGCGCTGCTACTCTGCTCTTGCTCTCGGTCCCCTGTCTAGTCTGCTCTTGCTCTTGCTCTTGCTCGTGCTACTGCTCTCGCTCTTGCTCTTGCTTGCGCTGCTGCTGTACTCTTGCGTGCGTTGCTGCTGTATGAGCAGCAGATCCTACTCTCGCTCGAGCCCCTGCAGCTGCTACCTGAGATGCTGCTACATGACCAGCTGCCCCGGCTCTCGCAGGCGCTGCTGCTCTGGGCGTTGCTGCTGCTGCTGCTGCTTTTTTGCTACTAGTGCGTTCAGTTTTGACAGTAAAATTCAGTTTCGACAGCAAAATTCAGTTTCGACAGTTAAGTTTAGAGATGAGCGGCTGATGTATTTTACATCCACACTTTGTGGTTATGTATTTTACGTCATCTATTGGAGATGCTATTAGAATTCCACTCAGGTTAACATTTTCTCTCTTTTCCTGCTTCAGCCTCGCCGCCGTACAACTCACCGGAGCTGCTCCAAGGACGAAACCCTCCATCACAGCAGAGTAGTACCCCCGGCTCCATCTCCAGATGCCTATGATCTTCTTCCCCTCCTCCGACAGCCAAATCAGCCGGAGTATCCTCACCGACCAACCCAATCACGCCGAGATCGACATGGCTTCGCCAAAGAGGTTGTACACTTGTTGCAACGCTTTTTTACTCTACATGTTATATATAGTGTCCACTAAGCACACGTAGTAACGTGAAATATGATTAGTTTCTCCTACTATATGACAAGCAGTGAGGTACCATGCAACTTAGCTATCCGTGATCGACTCTCTTGAATGCCATCATTATTTATTTCTGTGCATTTGTAGATAGGCCTGGGAGTTGAGCTAGTAGGGCAGTGGCCTGGGTCCAAAGTAGTAGGAGTAGCACAAAAATATTTTTTGACTGTAGGATTTTCCCTGTTCAAGCCTTCCTACTAGAATTGCCAGTGGTTGAAAGGAAAAGTGAAGGAAAAACATAGGAATTCGAAAGTTTCCTATGGTACTACTATTAATGCATTTGGTTCAAAGGAATGAAGCGAAGGAAAACTGTAGGATTTGTTCCTTTAGTGTCTCTTTCAAAGAAAAACCATAGGAATTTTAATATCCACTTGGCCCTCCTTTTCAAATTCCTATTCATGAAGAACAAGACTAAGTGATAGTAGCATAATAGCATTATAACTGTACATTTTCTTGTGGTTTGACTTAATTTGACCATGCTTCTTTGCATTCCTATGACCTTCCAATTCTTGTGAACCAAACACCCAGATTGACAGAAATCCTGTGATTTTAAATTATTTGCACATGCATTCCTATCCTATTACTGTGTATTTCCTATCCCTGCATTGTTAGAATCCTCCAATTCAAACGAGCCCTTACAGAATTACTTCTCTTACAGATAGTTTTCAAAGAAAACCTTGTGTGGTTTGTCCCGCTCCTACTGCGCCGTCGTCCACCCCAGCTCAGCTGCTCCAACGGCAGAAGGGTCCACCATAGCAGGGATCTGACCTCCAGACTGTCTTTCGCCGCCTCAGATCTTCTTCCCCACCACCGGCAGCCACGACAACTGCATTACCATCATCAACTGAGCAGATCACCTCGAGGACTACACGGGTCCGCAAGAGAAGTCACACTCTTTCGTGTCTGCTTACGTTATGCATCGTTTAATATTACATGCTACTTTATCGTCCTGTTCACCGATTAGACTCTGAGTCGGCTCCAAAGTAATGCTCAAACTTGAGTTTTTAAATGGTTGTGGGGTACATATCGGGGCCGTAATCAATAGTATCTATCTACTATCTGGTTAATCTCTGGTGTCTACTATGAGTTTCATGTTGGGTGGGAAACAAATAGTAAAGAAGCTATTATCTATATTTTTTAACTGAAGCCATTATTTGCCTGTTATCATTGGTTTTGGGTCTATCCATAGGTTGCTACCATCACTCTGGATTTCTGCATGCACTCCTTACATAATCTCACTATGTTTTATTCCTATGCATGTCAATTATTGTACACAATGGAACTGAGCATGTAGAGCAAAAGAGATGAGCCTTGCATGGCAATAAAATTTCATGCAGACGTCGCTCCATGGTGGGTGCAAAGGCAGCCCCCCTCCACCCATTTCAGATTGTAATCAAGAGGAAGATAACTGTTCTGAGGGGGATTCAGAAGGAGAAGACCACTCGTATTTACCCCCTGAGGTCTTCGCTCTAACTTGGCATGCTGATGTTGGTAATATCATGCATATGGTGCCTTGCATTGCTTACTTTATACATCAAATATGTCATCTGCTTAGTTTAGACATGCTTTGTGTGAATGCCATCTGTTTAGTTTTTATCGTATATGTGAATTATGCAGCGCCATCTTGTTTAGCCAGGCATCATATATGTGAATTTTTCAATGCCATCCTGCTTAGCCAGTCATCTTAAATATGTATTATATCATGCCATCCTTTTTTTATTACGTATTACATTTGTCAACAATGTTAGTACATTCAACTACACTTCATGTGCATCAGCCATTTGACACGGCGATGGAAAATTCTGGAGTGAAAACAAGGTCTTCAGAGCAGACTATGCTATCTGACGAAGCGCATATCTCGATGGTTACGGATAGCTCCTCAGAGGAGGATTCAGAGACAGATGACCAGTCATATCCCCCCCCCGAGGTGTATGCTCTAACTTGGCAGGGTTATGTTGCTCACATCATGCATATGGTGTCTTGCATTGCTATGTCATTTGCTTAGTTTAGACATGTTTTGTGTGAATGCCACCTGTTTAGTGTCTAATTACCATATATGTGAATTATGCAATGCCATCTTCATGCAAGACATTGTATATGTGAATTGTGCAATGCTATCTTGTTGCAAGGCATTATATATGTGAATTATGCAATGCCATGTTGTTTAGCCCATCATCATATATGTGGATTATATCATGCTATCCTTTTTTTGTATTACGTATTCCATTTGTTGAGAACATTTGTATATTCAACTACTCTTCTTGTGCATCAGCCATTAGAAGCGGTGATGGAAGTATCTGGAGTGAAAACAAGGTATTCAGAGCAGACTTGGCTCCCTGCCAAAGCAAACATCTTGCTGGTTATAGATAGCTCCTCAGAGGATGATTCAGAGACAGATGACCAGTCCTATTTCCCCCTTGAGGTCTATGCTCAAACTTGGCAGGGTTATATTACTCATATCATGCATATGTTGTCTTGCATTGCTTAGTTTTTACATCATATATGCGATTGCCATCTGCTTACTTGCTTAGTATATAAATCATATATTTGAATTATATCATGCCATCATGTTTACATAGACAGCATCTATCTGAATTATGGCATGCCAACCCATTTAATAAAGACATCATATAGTTATATCATCTCATCATGTTTAGTTTTTACAGTCATCATATTTTGAATTATTTCATTCTATCCGTGAATTATATCATGCTATCATGTTTCCATAGGCGGCATGTATGTGAATTATGGCATGCCAACCTATTTAAACACATTATATAGTTATATCATGTCATTCTGTTTACATAGTCATCATATTTTGAACTATGTCTTTCCATCCTTTTTAGTTAGCCATCATATATGTGAAATTGTGTCATGCTATCATGTTTAGTTAGCCATCATATATGTGAAATTGTGTCATGCTATCCTGTTTGGTTAGACAAGATAAATGTGAATTATTTCATGCCCTCTTTTATTCCCCACTATCCATTGCACCTGTCTATCATACAATGTCTATACATTCAATTAATTTTCTTGTGTATCAGCCATTTGAATTGGAGAGGGTGATGGCAGTATCTAAGGGAGTAACAACACGGTCTTCAGAAAAGATTGTGCTACCAGTCGATGCAGATAGAACCACGGTTGTACTTGCCCAAGAACCAGCCCCACCACACATAACCCAGACTCTCGCAGATTGTACCCCTACTCGGTTGGACAGAGAACCAGCTACACCCCTTTTAACCCCAACCCCAGCAGATAGTAACCAGTTCTAGTTGACACAACATTGTCTCCACCACAGAGCACCCAAACACGAGCAGTTAGTAAGGGAACTGCAGTGCCCAAAGCACGAGGACCACCACTCTGAACCCCAACTCAATGCTTAAAGCAGAAGAAGAATTGTTCTCAGGTCAGGTTCTGCAGCTATGGTTCATACTCCTTTGCTCTTGCATTAGTGTATTTAATCATACCAACTATTTTCAAATTTGAAGGATGGAATTGAAACTCCAATGGCGCAACAGGTATGTTTTAAACCTCTTTGTTTAACTGGTTTGCTGTTGTAACTTGATCTATGTTGATTTCAGTTTCAATTGAATAAATAGTTATGTTCTCATGTCATGCACATTACAAGTGTTGTTATTGCTCTATAGTTTCCCACACTTATATTCTGGCTATTCTGCTTTGTCTTAAACAGATATTATTTGAACTGTGTCTCTATCTTGATTTGGCAACAAAAACTAGAATGATATAGACCATACACTGACCATGGTACATAGATATATGTTTGTTTCATGCTGTTATCCTGTCCACTTTACTACTGAACTAATTTACCAAAATGAGTTTCATATACAACATGGTAAACCTGTGATGTGTCTGCTTGTTTCTCTTTTAGAATGCGGACAAAATATTGGAGAAGAGTACCCCATTATGCAATGGTAAAGGAAGTAATGCAGATAAGGTTCAAGATAGTGAGACATCCCTGTTGGTCTCCAAGAAAGCTGATAAAAACTATCTTGACGATGGTGAGACAACCCAAAAGTCCTATCTTGATGTAGTGTTCGAGTTACTGGCCACTACTGCTGGCACAAGCTCTTCGAACTCACTGCCTGAATCAATTCATCTTCTTGAGTCTCAACTTCAAGTTGAAAGACATCGACCAGATGTGCTGCGACTCGAAGCCGAAGGACTGAGGAAGTCCCTGCATTCAGATGCATACTTTCTGGTGCAACAGCAAGCGCTGGAGGATTTAAGCGCCAAACAAGAGAAAGTTAATAAGCTTGCTAACCATCTTGCCAGCATTATGGGTACCCAGGATATTGTTTCTTGAGCTCTTCTGAAGTGGTTTTAGTTCTGGACTTGTTTTGCTACAGCGTTTATTTGCACTGGTCGCCAACTTTGGCAACCAGTGTATGTGATATGCTGCTTTGTTCCCTATATTTGCACTGGTGGCGAACTTTGATGCCCAGTGGATGTAATATGTGTAATAGTTGTGATAGCCTAGTGTAAGTTGCTTGCTTATTTATTTCCTTGTTATCTTGTTTATTTGTTTGCTTGTAGTAAGTGCAGTCCTTTTTCCGTGGTTTGCTTGTGGCCGCAATAACCTATTTTTTAAAACTAGGCCACAATAACCATGGGCTACATACTTACTGTAGTGACCATGGGCCTCCTACGGGCCGTAGAAACAATGGGACTTTACGTGCCGTAGCATCAATGGGCCTTCTACGGGCCGTATGATCGATTGGCCAAACATGGGCCAATAACAGACCGCATTATGGGCCGTAAATGGGCTAGAGTTGGAATTGTCCGTTCATGGGCTGACCATAACGGGCCGTCATTAATCGGTCATATTTGATGACGCTATGAAACGGCCCAACGGATTAACGGGCCACAGTTGGCCACGGGTTGAATTTGGCCCATAAGCAGAAAAGGCCAATAACGGGCCGTAAGTAACCGAATGCTGGAAATGAGCCCAAGAATAAATGGGCCCTGAGAAGGCCGAAAGGTAACATGGGTTGGAAACGGCCCAATGGAATAATGGGCCATTAATGGGTAAAAGCGGTACACTGTTCATTACGGGCCAGTTTCACCACGGGTCGTTAATGGTCCAAGAGTTACAAAGGGCCTCATATGGGCCGAAAGACGTCATGGGTCATACATGGGCCAGAAGTTACAATAGGCTGGAATCATATTGGACGGCCCAGATGACGCTACCGGGCTTAATTCGGATAGGCCATAACGGGCCGTGAGTTAGCGGGCCGTAAATGGGCTATATACAAACAGACCGTTAACAGGCTTTCCGTGGGCCGGCCCGCTACCTTTTGACCAAGTCAAACGGGCCGGCCTTTTCACCGGAATGGGCCTCTGTTGGGCCATGCCACGTTTCGACGTATCATAGGCGCCTCTTGTCCAATGAGTAGATGACATCTGTCCCAACGGTGAGCCGGCACGTGGTTCCCCTGTCCATTGAGAATTTTACACGTGGAAAATCCCCATTGGTCCGGGCTGTTAACGGGTTATCGGATCCAAAACCGGACCTGATAGCTTAACAGCGACCCGTTACGGCGGATGCCACGTGTCGGTTACCCCTGACGAAAGCACTTCCATGACGCGCCATTTATCGTCATGGAAGTGGACACTTCCATGATGATAATTTTGGTAATGTCATGGAACACTTCTACGACAGCACAGGTATGACTATCTTGATTCTGTCATAAAATCGTCATGGATGTACATGCATGACTGAAAACGTGACCTACTATGACAAACACGTATCATCACGGAAGTGTATTTTTTTGTAGTGTGGGCACACAATCGACATATTGCAGACGAGGTGTGATGAGCAGTTTGCCATCCACCGTGCAAAAGATCCAGAGCTGCTCGGCGGCATGATCGACGACCCACCCGATGAGCCGCTGTCACCAGTGCTCATCAAGAGCCTGATGCCCCGCAAGGAATGGGCAGAGGACCTCTGCGATTCATTCAACACACAGGCAGCCTGCGGCTTCATCATTGCCCGCGGATGCCATGTCAACCTCGATCCCGATTATGTCGTGGCAAGGCTCGAGCGCATCCTTGGTGGAGTTGACGTCCCTGATGAAATAGAACATCGCCAACGTGATATCTTGGGGATGTAGGTGATGGACGGAATTTGCTACCAGGCCAGAGACATGGAAATGGAGCGGTTCCGCGGAGATATCATGCGCATGATTGCATGCTGTCAAGCTCTTATGGAAGAGGCCCAGCAGCCCCAAGAGCCTCCCAGCGCCAGCAGCTCCGTAGGCAGAGGCGGGTCGGGACACTTGGAATGAACGGACGCAAGGGTGCTATGCTGATCATGGAGTCCGAGAAGACCGTCGTCGGAAGGCCGCGAGCTCAACCTTTTAGCCTATATTTTATTATAATTGTATGCATATGTAGGTCATGAGTGTTTTGGGCCTTACCGCATGTGGCATTTTAAATTATCCTGAATATGTAAGACAATTATTAACCGTTGCCATTGTGAATTTGCCTCAACGGCGAGCAGAGCACGCGCAGGGACGCCAGAGCGGAGCGCGCCGCGGTCGCCTCAATGGCGAGCAAAACACGCGGACGGACGCGAGCAGAGCGTGCCGCGGCCACCTCAACAAGGAGCAGACCGCGAGCAGCGGCCGCCTCAACGGCAAGCAACCACGTGGTCAACCTCAGTAACCCGTGGGAGGCGCGATTGCGCATCCATAGGACACGATGGTGATATCTTGACCATGTGTGATAGTGGGCAGACAAGTACACGTACATCCGAGAACGCGGGCCCACGTTTCGGGCTTCCGATGCATGGCATATAGTTGATGCAAAAGAACTGTTTGTGATGAGCCAGAACAATAGAAACGGACTTTGTAGGCCCACAACCATCAATAAATTTTGACCTTGTTTCTCGTCACATTGCAGATTACAATGCAATAAGTAATTGCAAATCTGTTCACACCTATCAAACTAATATGTGTTCACACTTAGCACCGAGCTATAAAAACTACCCACTCGAAAATTACTTCACAGTTCCTCTCCTCATCACCCACAAAACTGGTCTTTCCTGTCAAGTCATTCCGCCATGACCGGTAGGAGGAGTTTCGGGTGGACATATAACCAGGCACAAAAGACCAAGGCCACAGACGCACTAGAGAGGTCCCGCCGCGAAGCAGTAGCCGCAGCAGAGATGTCCCTGTGTCACAAATGGACGAGCTCTCACGGGCACGCGAGGGCTCTCACAAGCGCACTCGCCGCTTTGGCGATCGTGATGAGCTGGCGTTGCTAAAGTCCTTGGCCGGCGACGACGACATTCTCGCTAGCCTCATTAAGCAGCAGGAGCTGGTCGACAGCTTGATGAAGCTGCTCGAGATCAGGGATGCCTCGGTTGACAAGGCGATCGGCCTTGTCGAGCAACTCATGGGTGACAATGCGAAGCTCCTCAAGGCGCTCACCGAGAAGGAGGAGGTCGCCGGCTGGAAGATGCTGCATGAGCAAAGCAGTGCCTCGGGGATGACGCTGACAGCATCGTCGAGGAACTGATGGGTAAATTGAGGAAGCTCCGGATCGAGCGCGAGCAGGAGGTGGAGGAATCCGTAGCTGCTTTCAAGCAAAGTCATGAGGAATTGAAGGAGCTGGAGGATGTCGTCGCCCGGCGATCCATCGACGAGTAGAGACAGTAGCGACCTAGATCGTTGTCTACGATTTCCTTCTTCCCTTGCCCCCGTGTCTTCCGGGCTTTGCCGCGTGTGGCACTTTAAATTATCCGGAATATGTAAGACAATTATTATCCACGCCATTGTAAATTTGTCGTCGTATTATCCGTTGTCGTTTTATTTGTCGTCGTATTATCCATTGCCCTATGTGGCAATTTAAATTAGGCCGAAATACGAGTTGAAAACACGAACAAAGCAAATGCTTCCATGGGGTCACAAGCAAACACCCTCCATCCAGGTGCTTTAATTAACCATGTGTTAAAAAGCGGCTCGGCCGCAATTAATGGAGAAGTTGTGAGCGAGGCGGGCGGCTGGTGGATGGAGGTCAAAAGCTTGCTTCCCGGTGAGCATGAGCGGCCTTGCTGCTCGCACATGTCCCGTCGAGCCTACGAGGTGGACAGGATGCACGTGTCTCGTCGAGCCTATGCGACAGACTGCTCGCACGTGTCCCGTCGAGCCTGCACGGCGGACTTCTCGCGCTCGTCCCGTCTAATCAAACAGCTGCGCACACGCCACCGAGTATGGTTAAATTTTGGCAGAGGTAGTGGCCGCACTTAAATGGTTACGGGGACACACGGTTCATATAATACAACCGTTTGCGATATTAATGTGTCAGCTATGTGTTTCAAATGGACTTCATTGGCTATTAATGTGTGCGCCTTGTCTCAAACTGGACGTTTTTTTTACCAAGGCATATATGTGCCATGTCATGAAACCATGCCAAGTTTCATGTGTTTTTGGGTGAGTTTTCAATTTACTGGGATTTAAAAACCGTGATTCTCAATGTTTCAGGACGACGAGAAGTTTGTAATTCATTCCCATTCCTTAAATGAGACCTAAACATGCACTCAATGACACATGTACGATTTCCCACCCATTTTGCTTCACTGGAGCATGCGCTTGTAGTTCAAATTTGAATTATGGACTACATTAAATGCCTAGAAAACTTAATTAATATATACAATGGCCAAACGAACCCTGAACAGTTTCAAATTTCAGCACGACACTCCTATTATTCTATGTTGCTCGTAGAAAACAAAGTTCAAGACGAGAAGAGGCAGCGATTATCATTTCACCCACAAGAGGGGCATGTTTCCCTACCGAAACCATGAGGGTTGCGAGAAGCTTAGGTTTGTAAGAGGCTTGTAATATAGCTTGGCCCAAATTTGACAATTATTTTACCACGACATATATGTGCCATGTAGTGACACCATGCCAGGTTTCATGATTTCCTCGTGAGTTTTGGATTTACAGAGATTTAAAAACCGAGATTCACAATGTTTGTGGCCAAGCCAGGATGCCGGGACGTTTGAATTCATTCTCATTCATTCCATGGGACCTAAACATGCACCCCAAGGAGACATGTATGTTTTTTCTAGCCATTTTGGTGCACTCGAGCATGTATTTGTAGTTCTGATTTGAATTATGGACATTAAATGCCTAGAAAACTCAATTAATGAATAAAAAAGGTCAAAGGAACCCTGGATAATTTCAAAGTTCAGCGTGAATCTCCCTTTGTTCCATGTTGCGTGTAGAAGAAAATACAAGGCTAGAAGAGGGAGCGATTATTGTTACGCCCACAAGGGGACACGTTTCCCTATCGAAACCACGAGGGTTCTTGCGACAGGCTCCGGTTTGTAAGAGGTTTGTAATAAAGATTGGCCCAAATTGGCAATGTTTTTACCACGACATATATGTGCCATGACATGACACCATGCCACCTTTGATGACTTTCTGGTGAGTTTTGGATTTATGGGGGTTTAAAAACCAAGATTCCAAATGTTTGAGGACGAGCCAGGACGCTGGTACGGTCGTAATTCATTCCCATTCCTGGCATGGGACCTAAACATGCACCCAAGGACACATGTATAAATTTTCTAGCGATTTTGGTGAACTGGAGCATGTATTTGTAGTTTAGATTTGAATTATGGACATTAAATGCCTAGGAAACTCAATTAGTGTATAAAAAGGCCAAACGAACCCTGAATAAGTTTAAGTTTTAGCACGGATATCCTCTCGTTCCATGTTGCTCGTAGAAGAAAATACAAGGCGAAAAGAGGCAGTGATTATCGTTTCGCCCACAAGGGGGACATGTTTCCCTATCAGAACCACGAGACTTCTTGAGAGAAGCTTCGGTTTGTAAGAGGCTTGTAATAAAACTTGCCCCAAATTGGACAATTTTTTAGCACGACATATATGTGCCATGTCGTGACACCATGCCAAGTTTTACGATTTTCGGGTGAGTTTTGGATTTATGAGGATTTAAAAACCTAGATTCTTCTCACGAAATGTTTTCAAATAGCACACGGTTCACTCATGAAAGCCGTGTGCCTACCAAACCGTGGCCGATGCCCCCCTCCCCCCTGCTGCACGCGCGATCTGAGTCATGCATTCTGATTGGCCAGAACCCCAACCCCACGGATCGTACGCCTGCACCGTTGGATGCTCCCAGATCGAACGGCAATCCTCAGCCCTTTCGACAACACATGCAGTATATGGGTAAGCACTGTGCGCATGCGTCGTGCTAGCTCACGCTTCCTTCTCTACTAAGTTTTCTATATTAATGCTGTTATATATCCAAACAGGCTACCGTTTCCCGCCACTGCTCTCATCGGTTTCCCACCTCTTCTCCCATCGTTTTCCCGCTACCAGTGTCAGTGCTCATTGAAGGCTAGGCGGCGACACACCGGCCATGTAAATATTGCACACAGTTTCTAAAAGCACAAATGCGTGTGATAGGAGGGAGTAGGTCCCATATCAAATGTGTGTGACCAGCGTGAAACGCCTTAAAGGCAAGAAGGCAATTCCTATCAGCAAGGTGCAGCTTCCCATCCGCTAGCCTAGTCGAATAGAACACATAAGTTAAGCATGCTCGGGCTGGAGTAGTCCAAGGATGGGTGACCCGGTGGGAAGTTGCGTATCTCAAGCTTCATTTAAATGCTATGACACAGTCATTATAGAGATAAAGAGATAAATATCTCTATAGTGACCTATCATGGCGATTATATAAACCTTGGGATCCTTGTTTTGCTAATTTGTAGACTATGTTTTTATTGATTATTTTTTGCTCTAAAAAATTAAAGAATGATTGACTCTATAGTGACATGTCATGGTGATTATATAAACCTTTTTCAGGTCACATACAGGGTATAGGGGGCAGGGTGTTCTGATCGAGCATGTCTCCCTTGTGCGATTTATCGACGCTGTGCATATCTGTGGGCTCCCCGAGGTATATATATCATCCCTTTGACCGATAACGAGGGGTATGTGCTGGCCATGAATGGATTCCTCCTAGTTAGTGTTAGTGCCGGTCACATTCACATGTCGTTCAACCAAAGCTCGAGCTCATGCGTTGTCAGGATTCCCTCCCACATGCTCGGATTGCTGGGTTTGACCTACACCGTACCATGCGTATATCTCATCCTTAACTACCTGGCCTTCATGGTTGTTGTCTGTATCAAGAGGTAGGCACCACATCTAAATTATACATTATGCTATACTGAAAACACACATCACCCCTTCCAACGTACATCATTTTGGGCCGCATGCAAGAGGTGCTGGTTTTGTGGTCCCTCTCGTGTGATTTTTATGATGGTTCAATCTATTGTCCCAAGCGGTTTATCGACAACCACAATTGTCGTTTGACCAAACGATAGATTCACTGGTCCTTCTTATGGTAGGTCATGGCGACATGCATGTATGACCAAAGTGTCGTTACTTGCATCCGCCCCACTAACACGAAGTGGGAGGTGGTGGGTCAAGCACCCTAGCTAGCTACGACATTATGTCATTATAGATATATCCAAGGGTGCTTTCGGGTTTGTGAGCCAGGTGCCACCAAAGTTGTGCATTGTGTATTTAAAGTTTTAAACATCACACCCAACATTCCTACATATATTTGGCCACTTCTAGGTGGTTCTTGACTTCTGGCCCCTCTCATCGATCTTCGACGACGTGCTCAACCGTAGGCCCGCGCGGTCAAACTTGTGCATTGGAATTTTGAACATCACAGGCCACCCTTTTCACTCATATACATTTGGGCCACATGTTGGTGTGGTTGTCTTCTGACCCTCTCTAATGTTTTTTGGTTGCAAAGACTCTGATGACGCTCAACGGATACAGGTATAATTTCTTAACCGTGTGCGATGCAAGTGCGATGTGAATCACCACGACTGCGCAAGCGCGAGCAAAGGTGGAGGTGATGTCTACTACGCAACTTTATTCTTGTAAACTCGTGTTGGGCCTCCAAGCGCAGAGTTTTGTAGGACAGTAGCAATTTTCCCTCAAGTGGATGACCTAAGGTTTATCAATCCGTGGGAGGTGTAGGATGAAGATGGTCTCTCTCAAGCAACTCTGCAACCAAATAACAAAAAGTCTCTTGTGTCCCCAACACACCAAATACAATGGTAAATTGTATAGGTGCGCTAGTTCGGTGAAGAGATGGTAATAAAAGTGTAGTAATGATAGTAGATATTGATTTTTGTGATAGTGACAATAAAAACAGCAAGGTAGCAAGTAACAAAAGTGAGCACAAACGGTATTGCAATGCTTGAAAACAAGGCCTAGGGTCCGTACTTTCGCTAGTGCAATCTCTCAATAGTGCTAATATAATTGGATCATATAACCATCCCTCAAAGTGCGATGAAGAATCACTCCAAAGTTCCTATCTAGCGGAGAACATAAGAATAAATTGTTTGTAGGGTACGGAACCACCTCAAAGCTATTCTTTCCGATTCATCTAATCAAGAGTTCGTATTAAAATGATGCAAAGCTATTTTTTCCGTTCGATCTATCCTAGAGTTCGTACTAGAATAACACCAAAGCAAATTCATATTCATAATACTCAATCCACACAAAGAACTACAAGGGGACCCCAAGATTTCTACCGGAGAAACTAAAGACAAGAACGTGCATCAACCCCTATGCATAGATTATCCCAATGTCACATCGGGAATCCGTGAGTTGACTGCCAAAACATATATCAAGTGAATCAATACGATACCCCATTGTCACCACGAGTATTCAATTGCAAGACATATATCAAGTGTTCTCAAATCCATAAAAGTATTCAATCCGTTTAACAAAATCTCAAAGGGAAAAACTTAATTCATCACAATAAGATAGAGAAGGGAAAACACCATATGATCCGACTATATTAACAAAGCCCGCGATACATCAAGATCGTGACATCTCAAGAACACAAGAGAGAGAGAGAGAAATTAAACACATAGCTACTGGTACAAACCCTCAGCCCCGAGGGTGGACTACTCCCTCAAAATCGTGGTGGCCGTCGGGATGATGAAGATGGACACCGGTGATGATTCCCCCCTCCGGCAGGGTGCCGAAAAGGGTCTAGATTGGTTTTCGGTGGCTACAGAGGCCTGCGACGGCGGAACTTCTGATCTAGGGCTACCCCTGATGGTTTCTCTATTTATAAGATTTTTTGGTGCTGGTTTCACGTGAAGATGGGCCTCTAGGTGAGCACAACCCACCGGCGCACGGACAAGGGCCCAGGCGCGCCCCGGTGTCTTGTGCCCTACTCCTTCACATTCTGGTCCTTCCACGAAGCTTCGGGGGTCTCTTTTGTTCCAAAAAAAATGTCAAAAAGTTTCAGATCATTTGGAGAACTTTCATTTCTGCACAAAAGACAACACCATGGTAGTTTTGCTGAAAACAGCGTCAGTCCGGGTTAGTTCCATGCAAATCATACCAAAACCATATAAAATTGTTGTAAACATGGCATGAATACTTCATAAATTATAGATACGTTGGAGATGTATCAGCATCCCCAAGCTTAATTCATACTCGTCCTCGAGTAGGTAAATGATAAAAGAAATAATTTATGGAGTGTGAATGCTAGCAAAGTGCATAAGTTTGATCAATGATAATTTCAATCACTTTCCCTAGAATCATAACAACAACTCTTTCTCATAAAACTTATTATGGCAAAGTAGCAATTGAAAACAGAATTTTTGCTGTCGAAAGCTACCTATCATATTCATCATATAATCTTTCTTTTGTAGCATGGACATTTGGACTTTTATATAGTTCAAAGCAATAGTCTAGTTTTGACATGATAACTTAAATACTCAAGCATATCAACAAGCAACCATGTCTTTAAAAATATCAATGCTAAAATAAGTTATCCCTATCCCATCATGCTTAATCATTAATCCATTCATGAAACACACTCGCATATTAGCCACACCCAATACTCAAGTACGATCATAGTGCCCCCTAGTTGGTGCTTTATAAGAGAAGATGGAGACTCAAATTAATAATAAAAATTGCATAAAGTAAAAGAAAGGCCCTTCACAGAGGGAAGTAGGGACTTGTAGAGGTGCCAGAGCTCAAAGCAAAAATTAAGAGATAAAAACATTTTGAGAGGCATACTTTTCCCACCAACGAAAATGACTTAGAGCTCCCAACACTTTCCATGCTAGATATATCATAGGCGGTTCCCAAACAGAAAATAAAGTTTATTCCTTTTTCCACCATACTTTCACTTTCCATGGCTAGCTGAATCCACAGTTTCCCTCCATACCAACACTTTCCAAGGAATTTATTATTTGACAACATAAAGTAAATTCATTTTTCATTTCGGGACTGGGCATCCCTAATACCTTCGCCTTATTCTCGTGCAATGACAAGTGAATAAACACTCATTGTGAGAATAACACATCTAGCATGGAAAATATCGGCAACCCATCACCGCCTCGCGAGCAGTACGAGCACACAAAAGGGAATATTATTTTGAAAAATAGAGATGGCACATACAAATTTGCTTAGAACGGCAAAAGAATACCGCATATAGGGACTCATGTGGCAAAACTGGTTTAAAGGGTTTTGGATGCACAAGTAGTGATCATACTTAGTGCAAAATGAAGGCTAGCAAAAGATTGAGAAGCGATCAACCAAGAAACAAATAATCTCATAAGCGAGCATTAAGCATAATTAACACCGAATAATGCACCACAAGTAGGATGTAATTTCATTGCATGACTATTGACTTTCGTGCTTGCATAGGGAATCACAAACCTTAACACCAATATTCTTACTAAAGCATAATTACTCATCAACATGACTCACATATCACATCATCATATCTCAAAACTATTACAAGGAATCAAGTTTATTTTGTCCAATGAACTTCACGAAAGTTTTTATTATATCCTTCTTGGATATCTATCACTTTGGAACTAATTTTCATATGTTGCTTTTGATAAGCTCAAACAAATATAAGTAAAGATCATGAGCATAATATTTCTTTCTCTCAAATTAATTTAAGTGAAGCAAGAGAGAATTTCTTCAAAAATACTAAAGCACACCGTGCTCAAAAAGATATAAGTGAAGCACTAGAGCAATCCCATAGAAAAGAGCTTCGTTGACGGGATGTGAGTGTTGCTTACCTAGCCTCTCTGGCAACTATTTGAGGAGTCTATTTTATTTAAAAACTTTCAGTTCTAAGTATTTTTATTAGAACAGCAAGAAAAACTAAATAAAATGACATTCCAAGCATAGCACACATCACGTGAAGAAGCAAAAACTTAGGCTCAATCGATACTAACCGATAATTGTTGAAGAAGAAAGGTGGGATGCCTACCGGGGCATCCCCAAGCTTAGATGCTTGAGACTTCTTGGAATATTAACTTGGGATGCCTTGGGCATCCCCAAGCTTGAGCTCTTGTGTCTTCTTCATTCCTCTCATATCACGGTTTTCCTAAATCTCAAAAACTTCATCCACACAAAACTCAACAAGAACTCGTGAGATAAGTCAGTATAAACCAATGCAAAAACCATGTCATTCTCTACTGTAGCAAATCACTAAAATTATTATTCAACATTGCATACTAAATGCCTCTGCATATTTAATACTCCTATCCTCAAATAGAATCATTAAGCAAGCAAACATACGCAAACAATGCAAACATAACAACAATCTGCCAAAACGGTACAGTCTGTAAAGAATGCAAGATTCATCATACTTCCCTAATGAAGGAAATACGCCCTAGAGGCAATAATAAAGTTGTTATTTATATTTCCTTATATCATGATAAATGTCTATTATTCATGCTAGAATTGTATTAACCGGAAATTTAGTACATGTGTGAATACATAGACAAACAGAGTGTCACTACTATGCCTCTACTTGACTAGCTCGTTGATCAAATATGGTTAAGTTTCCTAGCCATTGACATGAGTTGTCATTTGATTAACAGGATCACATCATTAGAGAATGATGTGATTGACTTGACCCATCCGTTAGCTTAGCACTATGATCGTTTAGTTTATTGCTATTGCTTTCTTCATGACTTATACATGTTCCTATGACTATGAGATTATGCAACTCCCAAATACCGGAGGAACACTTAGTGTGCTATCAAACGTCACAACGTAACTGGGTGATTATAAAGATGCTCTACAGGTGTCTCTGATGGTATTTGTTGTGTTGGCATAGATCAAGATTAGGATTTGTCACTCCGTGTTTCAGAGAGGTATCTCTGGGCCCTCTCGGTAATGCACATCACTATAAGCCTTGCAAGCAATGTGATTAATGAGTTAGTTGCGGGATGATGCATTACGGAACGAGTAAAGAGACTTGCCAGTAACGAGATTGAACTAGGTATTGAGATACCGACGATCGAATCTCGGGCAAGTAACATACCGATGACAAAGGGAACAACGTATGTTGTTATGCGGTTTGACCGATAAAGATCTTCGTAGAATATGTAGGAACCAATATGAGCATCCAGGTTCCGCTATTGGTTATTAAACAGAAGTGAGTCTCGGTCATGTCTACATAGTTCTCGAATCCGTAGGGTCCGCACGCTTAACGTTCGATGACAGTTGGTATTATGAGTTTATGTGTTTTGATGTACCGAAGGTAGTTCGGACTCCCAGATGTGATCATGGACATGACGAGGAGTCTCGAAATGGTCGAGACATAAAGATTAATATATTGGATGACTATATTCGGACACCGAAAATGTTCCGGAGAAGTTTCGGATAAAACCGGAGTGCCGGAGGGTTACCGGAACCCCCCGGGGGAACTAATGGGCCACATGGGTCTTAGTGGAGAGAGAGAGAGAGGGGCGGCTAGGGCAGGCCGCGCGCCCCCTCCCCCTTGGGTCTGAATTGGACTAGGGAAGGGGGGCGGCGCCCCCCTTTCCTTCTCCCTCTCTCCCTCTCCTTCCTTCCCCCTCTCTCCCTCTTGGTGGATTCCTACTAGGACTTGGAGCCCTAGTAGGATTCCCCTATTGGGGGCGCGCCCTAGGGGCCGGCCGGCCTCCCCTTGATCCTTTATATACGGGGGCAGGGGCACCCTAGAACACACAAGTTGACAGTTGTCTTAGTCGTGTGCGGTGCCCTCCTCCAAAGATTTCCACCTCGGTCATATCATTGCAGTGCTTAGGCGAAGCCCTGCGCTGGTAACTTCATCATCACCTTCACCACGCCGTCGTGCTGACGAAACTCTCCCTCGACCTTAGCTGGATCTAGAGTTCGTGGGACGTCACCGAGCTGAAAGTGTGCAGATCGCGAAGGTGTTGTACGTTCGGTGCTAGGATCGGACGGATCGTGAAGACGTATGACTACATCAACCGTGTTATCATAACGCTTCGGCTTTCGGTCTACGAGGGTACGTGGACACACTCTCCCGCTCGTTGCTATGCATCACCTAGATGGATCTTGCGTGTGCATAGGATTTTTTTTGAAATTACCGCGTTCCCCAACACCTAACTCCAAAAATTATGAAAATTTACCACACTGTAGAAAATTTATCAGAGCTTATTTTTCAAAAAGTTTCTAAATTTTATCACATTCTGAATTTTCTAGGGAATTTTTGCAACAGCGATAAACTTTCTATTTTCAAACAGCAACATGTATACTTGCAAAACAAGCATGGTAAAGGCTATCCTTGACACTTTTATTGAAGTAAAAGATGCAAAACATTATTCTAAACAACAGCAAGCAAATCCGAACAAAAAAAGTGATGCTCCAAGCAAAACTCATATCATGTCACAAATAAAAAATATAGCCTCAAGTAAGGTTACCGATAATGTTGGAGACGAAAGAGGGGATGCCTTCCGGGGCATCCCCAAGCTTAGTTGCTTGGATCTTCCTTGGATATTAACTTGGGGTGCCTTGGGCATCCCCAATCTTATGGTATTGTCACTCCTTATTCTCCTCATATCGATGTCTCACCCAAAACTTGAAAACTTCAATCACACAAAACTTAACGGAACTTCGTGAGATAGGTTAGTATGATAAAGAGCAAACCATTTCACTTTTGGTACTATCAAAGACAAGATTCATAATTTTTTCCACACAATGCCTACTGTAGCATATCATTTACACAATTTATATTGAGCAATATAAGCCACAGAAACTAGGAAACAAGCAAACTATGCATTGAAAATAGAATCTGTCAAAAACAGAACAGTCTGAAGTAATCTGTACTCCAACCATACTTCTGCTACTCCAAAAAAATTGAAAATAGTAGGTAAAAGTGTTGGGTTGTCTCCCAACAAGCGCTTTTCTTTCATGCATTTAAGCTAGGCATGATAATTTGAATGATGCTCACATAAAAGATAAGAATTGAAACACAAAGAGAGCATCATGAAGCATATGACTTGCACATTTAAGTCTAACCCACTTCCTATGCATAGGGATTTTGTGAGCAAAAATTTTATGGGAACAAGAATCAACTAGCATAGGAAGGCAAAATAAGCAATACTTCAAAACTTTCAACACATAGAGAGGAAACTTGATATTATTGAGATATGTAAAAGCATATGTTCCTCTCTCATAATAATTTTCAGTAGCATCATGAATGAATTCAACAATATAACTATCACATAAAGCATTCTTTTCATGATGCGTAAGCATATAAATTTTGTTACTCTCCACGTAAGCAAATTTATTCTCATCAATAATGGTGGGAGCAAACTCAACAAAATAACTATCATGTGATTGGAAATTAAAATCATGATGACAAGTTTCAAGGTTATCATTATTCAATATAGCATACATGTCATCACCATAATCATCATATATAGGAACTTTGTTGTCATAATCAAATGCAACCTCTTGCAAAATAGTGGATTCATCATTAATTAAATTCATGACCTCTCCGAATCGACTTTCATCATTATAATCATCATAAATAGGAGGCATGCTATCACCATAGTAAATTTCCTCATCAAAACATGGGGGACTAAAAATATCATCTTCATCAAATATAGCATCCCCAAGCTTATGGCTTTGCATATCATTAGCATCATGGATATTCAAAGAGTTCATACTAACAACATTGCAATCATGCTCATCATTTATACCAAACATTCTATTGGATTCTTCTTCTAACAACTGAGCACAATTTTTCGATCCATCATTTTAAAGAAAGATATTATAAAGATGATCAATAATATGATGCAACCTCAATTCCATTTTTTCTTAGTTTTATTTTTATAAACCAAACTAGTGATAAAAACAAGAAACTAAAAGATTCGATTAGATCTAATGATATACCTTCATGCACTCACCTCCCCGGCAACGGTGCCAGAAAAGAGCTTGATGTCTACTACGCAACTTTATTCTTGTAAACTCGTGTTGGGCCTCCAAGCGCAGAGTTTTGTAGGACAGTAGAAATTTTCCCTCAAGTGGATGACCTAAGGTTTATCAATCTGTGGGAGGCGTAGGATGAAGATGGTCTCTCTCAAGCAACCCTGCAACCAAATAACAAAAAGTCTCTTGTGTCCCCAACACACCAAATACAATGGTAAATTGTATAGGTGCGCTAGTTCAGCAAAGAGATGGTAATAAAAGTGTAGTAATGATAGTAGATATTGATTTTTGTGATAGTGACAATAAAAAACAGCAAGGTAGCAAGTAACAAAAGTGAGCACAAACGGTATTGCAATGCTTGAAAACAAGGCCTAGGGTCCATACTTTCGCTAGTGGAATCTTTCAACAGTGTTAATATAATTGGATCATATAACCATCCCTCAAAGTGCGATGAAGAATCACTCCAAAGTTCCTATCTAGCGGAGAACATAAGAATAAATTGTTTGTAGGGTACGGAACCACCTCAAAGCTATTCTTTCCGATTGATCTAATCAAGAGTTCGTACTAAAATAACGCAAAGCTATTTTTTCCGTTCGATCTATCCTAGAGTTCGTACTAGAATAACACCAAAGCAAATTCATATTCATAATACTCAATCCACACAAAGAACTACAAGGGGACCCCAAGATTTCTACCGTAGAAACTAAAGACAAGAACGTGCATCAACCCCTATGCATAGATTACCCCAATGTCACCTCGGGAATCCACGAGTTGAGTGCCAAAACATATATCAAGTGAATCAATACGATACCCCATTGTCACCACGAGTATTCAATTGTAAGACATATATCAAGTGTTCTCAAATCCATAAAAGTATTCAATCCGATAACAACGAAATCTCAAAGGGAAAAACTCAATTCATCACAACAAGATAGAAAGGGGAAAACACCATATGATACGACTACATTAACAAAGCCCACAATACATCAAGATCATGACATCTCAAGAACACGAGAGAGAGAGAGAGAGAGAGAGAGAGAGAGATTAAACACATAGCTACTAGTACAAACCCTCAACCCCGAGGGTGGACTACTCCCTCCTCATCGTGGTGGCCCCCGGGATGATGAAGATGGCCACCGGTGATGATTCCCCCCTCCGGCAGGGTGCCGAAAAGGGTCTAGATTGGTTTTCGGTGGCTACAGAGGCCTGCAGCGGCGGAACTTCTGATCTAGGGCCACCCCTGATGGTTTCTCTATTTATAGGGATTTTTAGCATCGGTTTCACGCGAAGATGGGCTTCGAGGTGAGAACAACCCACCGGCGCACGGACAAGGGCCCAGGCGCGCCCCGGTGTCTTGTGCCCTACTCCTTCACATTCTAGTCCTTCCACGAAGTTTCGGGGGTCTCTTTTGTTCCAAAAAAATTGTCAAATTTTTTTAGCTCATTTGGAGAACTTTCATTTCTGCACAAAAAAACAACACCACGGTAGTTCTGCTGAAAACAACGTCAGTTCGGGTTAGTTCCATGCAAATCATACTAAAACCATATAAAATTGTTGTAAACATGGCATCAATACTTCATAAATGATAGATACGTTGGAGACGTATCAGGAGGTACTGGCTCAACCATGTGCGATGCAAGTGCGTTGTAAAATCACCACGACTGCGCAAGCGCGAGCAAAGGGTGGAAGTACTGGCTTAACCGTGTGCGATGCAAGTGCGTTGTAAATCACCACCTGCGCAAGCTAAAGGCCGCTAGTTTATTTAGAAATTAGGACGAACCGTGTGCGATGGGCCAGCTAGCTAGAAATGTAAAAACAAACTACCCACCTTGAGCGTTGCAAAAATCGGCGGTTCCGCCACTTTTCCTTGTTATCATACACGCATATTCTTATTGGGCCGTGCGCGATCTTGGGTACTCCCTCCCCGCATCAATTCCTTTACCCAAATTTTAGTAGCCGTCGTACTTCAAACGTCGCCCGCACTCCTCCAGCACCGACCTTATAGTAAAATTGCAGTAGCCGAGGCATTTGAACCGTCGCCCTCCCTCATCCACCACCATTACTAAAATTTTCAGTAGCTGCGGCGTATTCTCAAGCACCACCACCCCCCTCCACAGTCCTCCCACCCAGCCCCCTCCCCCCTTGAACCCTAGCTCGTCGTCGCCGCCGCCGGCAGCCCCTGCCGGTCTGCCCGTTCCTCCTAGCTTAGATAATAAAGTTCAGGTTACCCAGCGATTCCCATACCGTTGCCCCACTCCCCTGATTTTTAGATGAGGCCGGCGGTGTCCCTCCCTGCCAGATCCACATCCCCTACTCCAGAATGTCGCAGCCTAAGCTCGACTACGTATCCCGGGGAGCCCGACGAGCGTTCGGCCAAGAAGAGGTTTATAATGGCCTCTCCGACGGACGTTGGGGAGGTGGCTGCCGTTCGCCCTGACCTGTCGATCCCGGAGCAACACGTCGCCGCGGAAGCCGGCGAAGACATTGACTATGTTGCCATGCCAAAGGCTTCATGTCAGCGGGCTAGCGTATTACTGTATCTCGGGAAAGCTGGCTATGACATCAAGCTCGTCGACAGCGACGCCTTCACGGGGCGATGTCACAGGTTAAGTGGTCCATCCCCAACCCCTCTGGTTCAACCGCCGTCGATCTTTCGACGGACCTGCCGCTGATCTCCTCCGCCAAGCGGTCAAGGATTTGCGATCCGTGTATGCCATTGAGCCCATTTTCTCTTTTCTGAAGGACACGTCTACGGCGGTGGCTTGGGATCCTCAATTACCAAGTCAGATCTCATCGACCACGACCACGAGGAGGGCACCCACAAAGGTTCTTCCAAGGTGAAACAACCCATCTGTGACATCAGAGAGCGCACCATGGGTCTGTGCTCTTCCAACTGGAAGGATCCCGTCCATGACATGTGAGGCAGCATCCTATCAACAAATCTTACCTTTTCTAGCTTGCCAACCCGTACCCTTTGTTCTGGTAGCATTTGTCATGCGGTGCTTTAACTGTCGTGTTTAATTATTTCAGTTGTGCAAAAATGTATTGTTCAATAGGGCTATGTGATGTTTAAGTATGAATTGTCCACTTTAGTTTCACGAATGGCTATATTTGGTTGTTTATAGTGAGTAGATGCCTTGTTTATCTTATTTAGTTGTTAGGTTGCTTGCAGTGAGCATTTTTCCGGTTATCGACCAGATGCCTTGTTTATATGTATTTGGTTCTTAGGTTGGTTGAAGTGAGCATTTGTCCAGTTATCAAGCAGATGCCTTGTTTATCCGTATTTGGTTGTTAGGTTGGTTGCAGTGAGCATTTGTCCAGTTTTCAAGCAGATGCCTTATTTATCTGTATTTGCTTGTTAGGTTGGTTGGAGTGAGCATTTGTCCAGTTTTCAAGCATATGCCATGTTTATCTGTATTTGCTTGTTAGGTTGGTTGCATTGAGACTCTGTCCAGTTTTCAATGGCTGTATTTGGTTGTTATACTGATCATTTATGCCTTGTTTATTTCAGTCATTCACAATGTGATGTTCATTATGTGCAAGTCGGAACTGTGCCGCTCGACTGCATCAATACCAGTTTGAACGGCTATATTTGGTTCCAGTTATGCCTGGTGTAGTTAACACATGCCCTTTATTTCAGTTTTACACATTTATCCAGTGTGATGTTTAAGCATTACCTACGTTCTATTCATTTCAACAATACCAGTTTGAATTGCAATATTTGATGGATGTTAAGCCTGTTGTCGGTAACATTGCCTTCCATTTTACATCTGCTTTAACAGCATGCTGAAACCAACACATTCAAGCTATCATTTGGAGATGATGTTGTTTACCTTTGCTATATTTGTTTGATGTTAAGGTTGATGTACTTATCATGCCTTTCCACTACTTATGCAGGACAACAACGGGAGTGGCCACCATTTTCCGCCGAGGTTAGTTTCATCCCTCGGCTTGTACTCCCCCCCTCGTTCCATAATATAGTGCATATAGATCCAGGCCTGGACACTTGTTAGCTTCTAATATTGACTTGTTGCTTGTAGGTACATATGCCCTTGGCAAGGATCCACGCATCGACCCTTTTTGCGTATGGGGCAATGAGATATTCATGAACAAGCATCAAGTGAGGAAACTAATAAGGATTATTAGCAAAAAGATACGAATGGTGGCAAGCAAATTATTTGTTTATGCTCTATCCAACACAACAGTGAGCTCTAGGATGGTAACTACAAACTCTGCAGCCTTCTCTTTTTACTGCCCATAATGAGTTGTTAGACAACAATGTCTGAATCTTTTTCGTTCGCAGTGGTTCCCGAAGTAGTTCACTCAAGATTACCTCGCAAAGTACATGATTGGTGGACATGCAATGAAGGTTAAAATATTTCATCCAGACTACAATGAGCATCGAGAAGTCCTAATGAAGACAGTGAAGGATGGACGGGCAGCCATCACAAGGGGTTGGCCTAGAGTCATGCGCGCATTATGCATGGAGGAGGGCACAATATGGGCATTCCGCTTCACCTTCTCCAGCAACCAGAATGTCTTTCACCTCTCTCTCTTTACAGTCTTTAGTACAACTGTGATTCATCATTCTTTACTTGGCGCTTCTATAGTTCTTCAGTATATGTACCTGTGCATCGAATTATGCATTCATGGTTAAACCTATATTTGTAATAAACATGGTTGGATATGAAATAAGTGATTGCCTACTTTCAAATTCAAAACATGTGATTTTTAAATTAGGGATTACACTGCACACGATTTGCGAAAGCGAAACATCTGCGATAGACATGGAGATCAGACGCGTTTCTAGGATCCACTACATGTGCGATCAATCTCTACTGCACACACGATCAGCCAAGAAAAAACGTGTGCAATTAACAACAGCATCGCACATAGTTCTTTCTTATTAAATATTTGCGATAGTCACCTTATCGCACACGCTTCGCAATTATGGACTGTTTGTGATGTTGTGCGCATCGCAAACGTTTGGTCATAGAAGAACATGTGCGATAGGTCGATCATCCGACGCGGGTACGACGGATGAATCATGTGGGATGTATTCAAGCTTCGCATACAGTTTTATAGCGACAACTGTGTGCGCTCTTACACCGAATTACACACAGTCGAGGAAAAGTAAATGTGTGTGATTATCTACTTCTATAATCGTGAACTATTTGTCATGGGTCGCGCATCATAAACGTAGCACCACAGAATACCGACTACGATGGCAATGCGAGCACAAATGAGTAGGGAGTACTGTATATGCATCGAGGCTCCCTATCCCCGACGGTTTCCAGGTCGTGTGGGAAGGACCCCCTATCGTAGTCACTCACTTGGGGACGGTTCTGAATGCCGTCGCGGAAAGGGTTAAAAACCATTTGTGTAGCACCTCGCTGTACCAGTGAATATACCGCATCTTGACCAAAACATTCAGTCCGATCAAAGGCCACAACTCTGAAGAAGAAGAAGTTGTAGGCATCATGAAGAATCTGCTGTTCAACATCATACATGGTATTCCCATTAACTATCATGATTTCTTCATGAGGACTTTGGCAAATGTTGCACTGTCGCCGTTTGAATTGAAGCCCTATGCTCCTTGGATAGTGAAATTCATCAGAACCAGGTCTTCAATTCCATACAAGGCTGATTTTCAGAATCACCTCAGGTTTCTGCCTCCCATTGAAGTCCTCAAACGGAAAATTTCCTCAGTTCATGAAAAAGGCAAAGTTGTTGTCATTGATGAAGGCACTCGTCCATTGGATGGTCAGTTTCATAAGGTTGCATCTTACTCCACCAATGATGACTCTGCAACTCAAGATTCTGCTGCTAAAGCTAATGAGTGAAATCCTCAAGCCACTGCCCCACGAGTGATGACTGGTCGTGAGCTTCTTCTAAGTCTTCACCAGAACATCGATCGCAATCACAAGTGGGTCAAGCATCAATTTGGCTCAATTTTTTAGGACATGATTGTTACCCAGAACACTATGAATAAGAATCATTACTATGCGCATGAAATCTTTGATCGCACTTGGGCCATACTTTCTCATCTTTACAGTTATGAAGACCTCAAGCAGATGGACTTTCAACAGAACTTTGAGTGTTCAAATCCTCCCTCGAAGAAATTCAAGAAGGTCAAAGTTCCTCAGTTGGTCACAAGTTCATTTTCTTCATCACATGAGATGGATGAAGCTGAGGATCTCAACGACATTGCAGCAGGCCCTACAACGACAAATGACCCCAACAACGCTGGCGCTCCTCCATCGACCTCAAGATGATATTCTTCAGGGGCGTTAGTCTCTCCAGTTTCATCCCTTTTGGTTATTTGATGACAAAAGGGGAGAAATTTGAGTTAGTCTTCAAGCAGGTCTTATATATGGGCTGTTTTTTCGTTAAGTTACAACTCTCACTCTTTTGAAGTGTTTGTTGGTTGAGTTGTAAACTTAAGTCCGATGGTGGTCTGATACTTTTGAACTGCTTTCTGCATGCTTATTTCCTCAAGTACCTTAATGCACTCATGCTGAATTTCGTCAGACACCATTTTTCATCATGCATTTCAAATTCTTCATATTATATGTTAAATGTGTGCATGGATTACAAGATATAGGGGGAGATCTCCATGATTTTACTCTACAATGTGCATTTGCAATCCAAAGCAAATTCCTCAAATATGCACATCTTCAGGGGGAGTTCTTCTATATCTTGCAATCAAATTCCTCAATATCAGCATTTACACTTCATATGTTTATCCCCGTTGAAAACTTAACCTATTTGTCATCAATCACCAAAAAGGGGGAGATTGTAAGTGCATCTAGTGCCCCTTGGTGATTTTGGTGTATTGAAGACTTATAGGTTAAGGGACTAATGTGTTTGTGAGTGTACACATGTCTAATAAGTCTATGAGGAGTTTGATATTTCTGAAGAATGTCGACCCTAAAAATGAATGTCTTCAGTTGAAGACTTTGAAAATGAGGAAATTTGTGTGACCTTGAAGATATTGATATTGATACGAGGATTATGAAGCGTGAAGACTTTTGTTTTCGTAGTTTCATTTTCCTTTCTTGAGTCATAGGAAACACCGTACTGTTAAAGGGGGTCGAGGTAAAACTAAGGAAAAATTTCCAAGTGATGCTCATCTCAAAGCCTACACCTACCCAATCCTTCGAGTGAAGCCTTTGTAAATCTCATACAGTTCAGTCAATTTCTTCAGTGATAGAGGCGAAGATCTTCTGGTCTCTGAGGAATTTGTTCTGACTGAGGAGTTAGGAATTCGCCAATGCGGATTGCCTACAAGTGAGGAAGATGATAGCCCTGAGGAATTTGAGAGCTCAAATTTCTGACCATTGTTGTGCTATGCGTCAACTGTCCCAAATATCTTATCCACCTAACGGTCATATCATTGAAGGGCATTTATGTCTTATCATGTCGGGCTGCTCCCTGGCTGTAAATAGCCGCCCCCTTCAACCACTAGCTGGTTGGTTGCTCCGAGAGAAACTGACACTTGTCATTTAGAGCATCCCATCCTCCGAGGACTTTGAGAGAAAATCATCAGTGAGGAAAAACCCAAAACCCCAACACCTAAAACCCAAAGTGATTGAGCATCACTGAAGAGATTGTTCCTGTGTGGAACCGACGCTTGTTACCTTTAAAGACTGTGCATCTTCCAGAGGGATAGGCGTCATGGTCTAGAGCATCCAAGAGGAATTGTGGATCGCCGGGTGACCAAGTCTGTGAAGGTTTGGAAGTCACCTTGAAGACTTACCACGAGTGATTGGGAGAGGTATGTGTGACCTTAGCTCAAGGAGAATACGGTAAGGACTGTGTGTCCTGGGACTGTGTGTCCTTTGGTTTAAATACCAAGCCGCTCCAACCTGACGTACAACTGTCACAACAGTTGGAACTGGTCTACCAAATCACTGTCTTCACCGAGCTACTGGTTCCATTTCCTCAACCCTTTCATTTCCTTGCTCATGTGTTGATGAAATTGATCGTTACTGTTTGAAGACTTTGACTTTGACTTTCTCAATTTCCTCAATCCCATTTCTTCAGTCATCTTGTCTTCTACCTGCTTATCATGTTTACACGCTACCTGCGCTCTGTGTATGTTTCATTTCATCATGATGACTATGCAACTGTCTTGTCAAGCATGCACCTGAGTACTTATTCCGCTGCTTGTATTTCGTCACTTAGCAAATTCCTCAAGTAGATATTCCTCAGTGACGAATTTGTAAAAATCGCCTATTCACCCCTCGTCTAGTCGAGATAACGCACTTTCATATTTCCTGTAAGGCAATTTGTTTTTTATGAGCAAGATTTTTTTTCCAGTAAAGTAATATATCATATCCTAGGGACTACGCACACAGCCAGGAGCAAGAGTATTGACTATTGAACCATTCTTTAGCGTCACCCTTCAATGAGAAAGGAAACAACTTAAGAATATAGTAATAGTGAGTCTTTTCCTCTTGAGCAAATAAGGTGGCTATATCATTCAATTTAGTAAGGTGTGCCACAACAGTTTCAGATTCAAAACCATGAAAAGGATCGGATTCTACCAAAGTAATAATTTCAGCAACAAAGATAGGAGAAGTAGCAAACTTAGGATCATATTTCATTCTCTCTATCATAGCCTTCTCTTTTAGCTTACTTAGTAATTTATTAAGATCTTCTCTATCACTACAAGCAAGAAAGTCTCTACAATCTCCCCATCCATAACATAACCATTAGGTACTTTAGGCATTTCAAATCTAGTAGGAGAGCTAGGTATATCAAGTGAATCATAATTTTCATTAGTTTGAACATTCTCAAATTCTTTAGCTTTAGCAATTTGTTCATCAAGAAATTCCCCTAGTGGCACAGTTTCATCAGGTAAAGTACTAGCATCATCTCGAGTATCATTCATAACAGAAGTAGCATCATCAATTACTTGTGACATATTAGATTGAATAACAGGTGGGGGTGTCGCAAGTCTACTTAAAATATAAGGTGAATCAAGTGCAGGGCGAGATGGCAGTTCCTTACCTCCCCTCGTCTTAGAGGGCACTATCTTGGTTTTAGCGTCCTTTAGATTCTTCATAGTGATAACCAGATATTTAACTCCCAAGTGAACTTAATAAATAGAGCTATGCTCCCCGACAACGGTGCCAGAAAAATGTCTTGATAACCCACAAGTATAGGGGATCGCGACAGTCTTCGAGGGTGGTATTTCACCCAAATTTATTGATTTGACACAAGGGGAGCCAAAGAATACTTATAAGCTTTAGCAGCTGAGTTGTCAATTCAATCACAACTGGAAAGTTGTTTCTCTGCAGGAAACTGTTTAGTAGCACAGTAGTTTGACAGTTTTCATAATAGCGGTAACAGTAGAAGTAGTAACAGTAATAGTTGAAATTTTTGTAGTGATTGTAACAGCAGCAACAATAGTAACTTAGCAAAAACAATATGAGCAAAGCGTAGGCATCGGATCAACGATGGATGTTTGTATTGAATGACATTCATCATATAACAGTCACATCCTAGAGCGATAGACAATAGTCCAATTCATCAATTCAATGTAGGCATGTATTTCATATATAGTCATACATGCTAATAATAAGAACTTGCATGACATCTTTGTCCTACCCTCCCGTGGTAGTGGGGTCCATAAGGAAATCTAAGGGATATTAAGGCCTCCTTTTAATAGAGAACCAGAATAAAGCATTAGGACATAGTGAATGCATGAACTCCTCGAATTATAGTCATCCCCAAAGAGTATCCCAATTATTGTCACCATGGGGTATACGGATCAGAACAATAACAAGTGCGTATAACTAGCGGATAGGATCAAAAAATCAATTATATTGATGATAGCACTCGGGTCCTAGTGATAAGCATTAGGCATATCAAAGTTATAGCAACATCAATCTCACAACATAGTGGATACTAGGGATCAAGCCCTAAGAAATTGACTCGATTACATGACAAATCTCATCCAACTCCACCACGGCCCAGCAAGCCTACGAAGGAATTACTCACTCCCGGTGGTGAGCATCTTGGAATTGTTGATGGGGAAGGGTTGATGATGACGATGGTGGCGAACCCCCCTCTTTGGAGCCACGAACGGACTCCAAATCAGCCCTCCTAATGTAGAACGGGAGGTGGCGGCGGCTCTGTATCGTAAAACATGATGATTCTTATTCCTTGATTTTTTCTCCGTGAGACGATACTTATGGAGATGGAGGTAGGGCGAACAGGGGCTTGTGGCTTTGTGGTGGCCCCCCTCCAGCAGGTCTTTTTGCCAATACTTCTTATATATTCTAGAAAAGTTCTCTGTAAATTTTCTGCCTAATCCGAGAAATTTTATTTCTGCACAAAAATAATACCATGGTAGTTCTCCTGAAAACAACGTTAGTTTGGGTTAGTTTCATTCAAATCATGCAAATTATAGTCCAAAACAAGAGCAAAACTGTTCGGAAAAGTAGATACGTTTGGGACGTATCATCGCAACCCTGGACGGATGGCACTCATGCCCGACTGGCTCGCCGTCGCGACCCACGGTCCTCTCTGACGACCCGGTTCCTGCACGACGACCCAGGCGCATGTTTGTGTCGTGCTGGCACGAGCAAAGTAGCCCGACATGGGGTGACAAACATTGACAGGCGGACCCAGACGCACCCATCGCGCGTCTTTGCGACCGCTGGCCAGATGTCCCTCTTCTAACACCCGATTGACACACGTCAAGCCGGGCGCGCTCGCGTTCCTGGCTAGTGCAAGCGAACCAGCCCACCGAGGGCCGAATACGCTGACGTTTGGACCCACCTTGCTTGTTGCGTTGGTAAGTGCACGAGAGGGCACACTCGGGCATGACACAAGCTCACTACACAGTGGTGGCCCTAACCACGCCCATGTCCCATGCATCGTGGACGTGCGAGGAAACATGACCAGGTGCGGGGCGACTGCTACTTGTGCTAGGCATTGGATTCCCCCGAAGAGGAAGGGTGATGTAGTATAGTAGCAGATAGTATCCCCCTCAGCTAAGAACCAAGGTTTATCAAACCAGTAGGAGACATCAAGCAAACAAGATAAACGGTACCTGCACACACAAAGCAAATACTTCAGGCAATACGGGCAAGAGGGTTGTCAATCTCCTTGTACTCGTTAATTGCAAGGATCAAATCTGATAGTGGTAGATAGATAATATAAAAAGGAAAATAAAAGATAATAAATTGTAGCAAGTATTTTAGGGTTTTAGTAAATATAAAGTGAATGGACCCGGGGGCCATAGCTTTCACTAGAGGCATCTCTCCCATGAGCATAGTACGGTGGGTAGACAAATTACTATTGGACAATTGATAGAATAGTGCATAGTTATAATCATATTCATGGCATGATCAATATATAGGCATTGCGTCCGAGACAAGTAGACCATTAATCTTACTAAATCTACTACTATTACTACACCCCTCTGAAAGCACATTTGCTCCCTTAGTGGTTTTGGTAATTCATGTCAACATACATGTTGTTGGAGTAATGTTTTCCTGAGGTATATTTCAGGAAAAGTTCAACCTAGGCAAGTAGATGGATGAAGATGTGGACCCCTCAAGCTACAAAGGACAAGCAGGAGCAGGAGCTTCAAGACTCTGCATTTTTGGTTAAGTGATCAAATATCACATTGAGTCCATAGGAAAGTCGATACTATTCAAAGGGGATGAGGTTTTGATCATGAGTCATTTGCTCAAGTGCTTAAAGATATTGCTCCAAAACGGCCAGCCACACCCTCATAATCCAATCTATCCAAAACACTAAAGTTATTCTTGGTGCCATCAAAACACTTACATCCGGATCCACCGGGATACATTAGACAGAGCTATTGCCTAAACCCTAGAAACTCGGTTTCACCGAGATGACATTCAGTCCCACCGAAGTGTGTGTGCCAACTCTCTATAACCCATTGTGTTCATTTCGGAATTACCGAGTGAGACCGATCAGAATTACCGAGATGTGAAGAGTGCTTACGTCATCACTAATCGGTCCCACCGAGTGGATTCATCCGGTCTCACCGAAGTGTATGAAGTTCGAACCTTTTACACTAGTCAGTCCCACTGAGTTTTTCACCCGGTTCCACCGAGTTGTGCATAAAGGTGTGTAACAGCTAGATCTTTGGTGATGGATATATATACCCCACCTACACCACCTACTCTTAGAGAGAGCAACCAGGACAAAGCCACTACTTCCCATATCCATTTTCTGAGACAGAACCACCTGCACTTGTGTTGAGATCAAGGGATTCCACTCCAACCATTTGATCCTTGATTTCTAGCCCCTCGAGTTGCTTTCCACTCCAATCCTTCTCCCACCACCATGCCAAATTTGTGAGAAAGTGATCGAGTGTTGAGAAGACTATCTATTGAAGGACAAGCATAAGGAGTTCATCATCAACAACATCTATTACCTTTTGGAGAGTGGTGTCTCCAGATTGGTTAGGTGTCACTTGGGAGCCTCCAAATCATGTGGAGTTGAACCAAGAGTTCGTAAGGGCAAGGAGATCGCTGCTCAATCTCTAGATATTCATGTGTAGAAAGTATTGGTTGCCATTTAACTTGTGCTAAAATTTGCCCAAATTCCAAGAAAACAGAAAGCTGCACCTTTGCCTTGTTAAGTGGATATTCACCCCCCTCTGGACCTATCTTCTCGATCTTCCACCCTCGACCGCCATGCAACATGCACCTTGAGGTATTAAGTTCATAACAAACAGAGTAATGCTTGGAGCATGATCAAATAATGTAGACAAAGTAAGATCAATTAATATGATTGAAACCCATCGTTTTACCCTTAGTAGCAGTAATACAAATACGTGCTTTGCAAGTTCTCTTGTCACGGAGTAAGGACACCACAAGATTGAACCTACCACCAAGTACCTCTCCCACTGAAGACAAATCAATATAATTGGCCAAACAAGACGGATAGATCAGAGAGAAATACAAGGCTATAAAATCACACTTAATAGATTTCAGAAAAGACTCAATTACTTTCAATGAATAATCTGATCATTGATACGTCTCAAACGTATCTATAATTTTTTATTGTTCCATGCTATTCAACCTTGGATGTTTTATATAAACTTACAAGCAATTATATATCATTTTTGGGGACTAACCTATTAACTTAGTGCCCAATGTCAGTTGTTTTCTGCTTGTGTTTGGTTTCGTAGAATATCAGTACCAAACGAAGTCCAAATGCCATGAAACTTTTTGGAGATTTTTTTCTGGACAAAAGAGACATTAGAAGCTTCGGGAGAAGACCAGACGTGGGAGCATGGGCCCATCACCCACCAGGGCGTGCCCTGATGGGTGGTGGGGCCCACGAGGCTCCATTTGACCTAGCTCCACCTCTATAAATTCTCTAAAATCATGGAACCAACAGGGAAGTCCACGAAATACTTTTTCTGCCATCGCAAGTTCTGGAGATCCCATCTAGAGGCCTTTTCCGGCACTCTGCCGGAGGGCGATTCGATCACGGAGGGGGCTCTTCATCATCCTTGCTGCCCTCCAATGACGTGTGAGTAGTTTACCACAAACCTGTGGATCCATAGTTAGTAGCTAGATGGCTTATTCTCTCTTTTTGATCTTCAATACAATGTTCTCCTCGGTGTTCTTGGAGATCTATTTGATGTAATGGCTTTTTGCGGTGTGTTTGTTGGGATCCGATGAATTGTGAGTTTATGATCAGATCTATCCATGAATATTATTTGAGTTTTCTCTGAACTCTTGTATGCATGATTGTTATAGCCTCATATTTCTTCTCTAGTTTATTGGTTTGGTTTGGCCAACTAAATTGATTTATCTTGCCATGGGAAGAGGTGCTTTGTGATGGGTTCGATCTTGCGGTGCTCAATCCCAGTGACAGAAAGGGACATGACACACATGTATCATTGCTATTAAGGGTAACAAGATGGGATTTATTTCATACGTGAGTTTATCTTGTCTACATCATGTCATCTTGCTTAAGGTGTTACTCCGTTCTTCCATGAACTTCATACACTAGATGCATGCTGGATAGCGGTCAATGCGTGGAGTACTAGTAGTAGATGCAGAATCATTTCGGTCTACTTGTCTCGGATAGGATGCCTATATACATGATCATTGCCTTGGATATCATCATAATTATTTGCTTTTCTGTCAATTGCCGAACAGTAATTTGTCCCCACCGTATGCTAATTTTATGAGAGAAGTCTCTAGTGAAAACTATGGCCCCAGGGTCTATTTTCTATCACATATTAAAACCAAAAATATCTCACTGCAATTTACTTCTATTTTGTTTGATCTACCTATCAAAAACTATATCATTTAATCTTGCTCGTAACCATTGAGGAATTGACGACCCCTCTACGCGTTGGGTTGCAAGTATTTGTTCTTTGTGTGCAGGTGCTATTTACATAGTGTTGCTTGGTTCTCCTACTAGATTGATAACCTTGGTTTCATAACAGAGGGAAATACTTATCACTACTGTACCACATCATCCTCTCCTCTTCGAGGAAATCCTAATGCGGCTCATAAGTAGCAATCATAAACCCGCAATTCATCGGATCCCAACAAACACACTGCAAAGATTACAACGAATAGATCTCCGAAGAGATCACTGCATTGAAGATCAGAGAGAGAGAGAGAGAGCCAAGTAGCTACTTCTATGGACCCGTAGGTCCTCTCGAAACTACTCACACATCATCATGGAGGCAGCACGGTTGATGAAGATGGCCTCCGTGATTGATTCTCCCTCCGGCAGAGTACCGATGGAGGCCACTAGATGAGATCACAGAAGAACAAAGGCTTGCGGTGGCGATAAAACTGTTTCGGGTCTCGCTCTGGGGGTTTCTAGGATTTAGGGAATTTATAGTGCTGGAATTAGGTCAGATGGACCTCCGTGGGGCCCACAAGATCAAGTGGCATTCCCCTCGGGGCGCAGAATGTGAGCTTATGGCCCACCTATAGATCTTCTGGCCCTCCCTCAAAGCTTCCAGGGTCTCTTCTGGTCCAAAAAAACAACGTAAAGTTTCATTGTGTTTGGACTTCGTTTGGTATGGTTTTTCTGCCAAACAAAGAAATAGGCAAAAAAACATGAGCTAGCACTAGGCACTGAGTTCATAGGTTAGTTCCCAAAAAATGATATAAAATGACATATAAAGCATACAGGATTGATAATATAATAGCACGAAACAATAAAAAATTATAGATACGTTGGAGACGTATCAGCGTGCACGGAGATCGAACGATTGCGAGTGTGCTAGGGAGCCAGCTGTGTGAGACTTAGGCACAATAGACACTGCAGAGGGCACTCTCACATGACAAGGTCATGAAAAGGCGAGTACTCCTGCATCCTTTATAAGCATATTTACCAAAAGACTTTAACTTCATTTCATCACAAGTGAAAGCATTTAATATAAATGTGCCATATACCTCATCAAATAGTTGCACATGTTGGTATGGATCCTCCATATTGTCACTTGTAAATGGCTTACTTTTCACCAGTCCGCATAGACTCGGATTAACTTTGTAGGTTTCACCATTACGTATCGGGCCTAAACATGTGAAGATTTGTTAAATAGGTGATCCCGAGAGCTTTATTGAAACGAGTTGATACAGATGCTCATACACGGCCATAGTTTCTTAGAACCTGCAAAACAATTAGTACACAATAGTAAACCAAAACTCAAAACGAAAACCAAAGGTGCTTATCTTCCCGGCAGCGGCGTCAGGAAAAGCTTGACGTCCTACAAGTGCACATGGTTGACTTGTAGCCTTTTCGAAGAAAGAGTATCAGTCTCACATGGAGCTAGCATATGGTATTTTGCCTCTTGTAGAGGTTTATCAAAAATGTGCCTGCAAGTTAGTTGCGAACCCAAACAAAAGAAACACAGAATTGGAAAAATACTGCGAGAGTTATTGTGATGAGAATTAAAGTGCACAATAACGAAAGTAAAGAACAAGAGAGTAATTAGAGCGATGAAATATGCAGTAGGACTAAGAAGTTCTCAGGGACTCTAGATATCACTAGTATGTATGTTACTTAATTGTCGTGATGCACAATTCTAGGTTTAGATAATCGACCCACTTTATGTGTTTTTATGTGTGAACGGAGCCAAGTACACATACGTGCATACAACCGCAACTTTGTATCACACATGCCACCACTGTCCCTCCCCTACCGGGGTAGATGCAACAATGATTAAGGATCTTCGTCACTCCCCTATCCAAGTTCCACGAAGAGAGGGTCGAATATTTTGTAACCGCTATACCTCCACATCTTCGTTACCCTTGGATAGTAAAATCCTTCAAGTCCATATATTATAGGAAAATGTTGTGAGGTCGACATCAGACATCATCACGAATAATAATTGACATAACATGTAAAGAGAATCATGCACCTTATCAGCATTAAGCTTATAAACATGCTAGGTTTTCTTGATATCGCCGAGGACTAGGGGGATTACTCAAACATAGAGACAACAAACATCATAAAGATGTTTAGGGCAATAACAGATGAATGATTAATGCAACACACATATGAATCCAAACTAGGGTCTGGTATTATAACGAGATGAATAAAGGGATTGATATTGAGGATGTGGATGACAATGATGATGAAGATTGATGTTGTAGTCTCCCTGGTCGGGATGATGGTGTAGCAGTGCCCTTCCGTAGATTCCTCTCCAGATCCCTTTTTGGAGGTGATGTTTGCTAGTTCTGGTTTGTGGTTCTAGACTCTTTGTTTTTCATCTGAGAAATCCGATCACATGGGGTTGAATTACTCGACCAGGGGGTGGCGGTGTCGAATGATACGAATGCCTATGCTTGTACCATGTGCCGTTTTCACCTCTTGAAAGCCCTCCATGTTTGGGTTTCCTCCCGTGTGACATTTTCTTCATATGGAAGGTTATTATGAGGTCAATTGACATGATTTTCACCCAAAATTAGGTCTTTTCCAATCAATGCTCAAAATATCCTTCTCCTTTTAGAACGTCATGAAATCAGGCAAAAAGGGCACATGAGTGTGGTACAATTCTGAAAATCCTACAACTAATATGCAAAAGCGAGGGATAAACAGTGATGCGGAGATGGAATCATCAAGGCCCCTTTGTCACATAAATACATCTCGTGGGAAATCACAAAACATATGACCTGAAGACAAAGATAGGAAGACACAATCCAATGAGGATAAAAGGAAAGGCATCTAGACTTTGAAGGAGATTGATGATCTGATTTGCCCAAATCATAATAATAATACTAAACAAAGGGAGATTAGGACCGGTACTGGCATGAGCCTCACAAATGCCCCAATTGTTGTTAGTCCGGCACACAAAGTATATCGCCACAACACGTGGACGGAACAAGAAATCCCAACTGGTGAAGGAATGCAAAGATTCAATGACACAATCACAACAAATAGCAACTTCGCACCCACGACAAAACAAGAAGCATCATCTAAGAGACAAGAAGCAACATCTTACAAATAAGAAGAAATATTCAACAAAGCAAGGTCAACTACTATTGACCAACTATCATCGTCCAATGATCCATCATCTACGTTTCAGCGACACACATCAATCAGGACACCTGCACCTATCAAGGACAAGATGAAGACGACTATGAGTATATATGTTAACCTTACTCACGGACCAAGCTCCATTACAAATATTGATTGGGGGGGTTGATGATAAGTGGAATTACTTATGGCCACGCCCCTCAACGTCGAATCGACGACCCCACTAAGCCCATGGACAAGCCATTACATTAGGGAAATGCAGCCCCGACCACATGGGAACCTTTCTATTTGTATACACCACATCCGGGGCAAATCTCTGCGACGCGTAGGAGAGGCTAAAGTACTGTAAAGCAATACCTCTTTGACTTCAACCCCTATACGCCCTAATGCATCAACATGGAGTCTTCGATACCGGAACTATATAAGGGGCAATAGGGGCATGTAGAACGGGATCCACTCCTTTCCGCCTAGTTATAGACTACAGACGACGTAAAAATTTTCTACGCATCCCATCAAAATCACAACCATAACTCACCAAGTTTCCCTAACTCACCCAGTATATTACCCCCTGACATTGTAATCCTCGATATTCTATATATATATGTATGTGTATATATATATATATATAAGAAAAAGAGCAATGCATGAAGTAGCGCTTTTACCCACCCTAGGTTGAACCTGGGGAAATCACCCTTTATTTGTGTTATAGACTTGATGATATCCTGACATGATGGTCCCTCCACTGCAAATCCACGTAATAACTCTAGGACTGCTGCTAAGACCCGACGAAAATCCCTTGACAAATATCACAAGTTGAAGGGTAGCAGTGGTAAAGGTCGTCGTTGCCTCCACTCTAGTTTATCAACCTTTTTGTGGTGATGACTGTGGGATGATCCTGCTTATCCATGGATCATGAGAGGCATTATCAAGGGGCATGTAGTTAGTACTGATGACAAAAGAGAGTTATAGCCATTCTAAAAAAGCAAGTTATAACGAACGCTGTATCACGATTGGATGTTCGTCACGCTTCTAACCGGACAACGATAACATGTTTTGATAGGAATCTAGGGACCAGATCTAAGTTGTAGCCAAAACACAACTTGTGTGGTAATGAGTTCGGTGGTCACTACTCGAACCGTTACCTATAAGTCATCATTTTGCATATCGATACCGTCTCTCAGCAAATAAAATTGGCAACTAAACTTTGTTTAAATGTATATATGGGATCCATCACCATTTATTGTTGAAGTACGTTTTTATACATATTTGCGAATATTTTTTTAATAAAATATGTAAAAATTTCTATCAAATTCATGGTCAATTTTCAAAAACTAGATTCATATCTACAAAGCAACAACTTCACAAAGTCGAAGACTGCATGCACGCTTGGTCTATTGGTAACAAAAGTTCGATAAGGGCTTCTTCAACGCGGTCCATCAAAACACCCCTAAATGTTCGGACTACGTGGTCCGGTCACTTTTTGCCCTCCAACATCGTGTATCAAACCTCCGTGGACCAGTTCACATGTCCGACTTCTCACAAATCCGGACCAAATCTAGGGAGCTTCGGGGGAGTTCGGATAGTCCACTGGGCCCACTGTGGGACTTTTTCAAGTCTGTCTGACCCATCGTGTTCTTTTTCCAGGGTTAATATTTAGCTAACATAGCTAGGAATATCATCCGAAATTACATTTAGGACACAGTCGGGGGGGGGGACCAAACATGACAAAGTTGTTCACGTACATCAACTTCTAACTTATATGCGACAATATTAGCAGAACGACGAATCCAAACAACTCTGAAATTCATAAAAGTTTTAAGCAACTCCTTGATCTCTTGTATTGTTTAGCATATGCACTACCGCCTTGTTATCCAGCTTCAAATGGACCCTCTCAACACCACACTCGACAGCAACTTGTAGAGCAAGCCTGCATGCTAGGATCTCCACCGCTTCAGGATCAACATGATTCTGAAATAAATGGCAAACACTGGCCAGAAAAGCCCTATTGTGATCACACATCACCGCACCACCACCACTCTTCTCTCCGAACTTGGACACCACCCCATCCGAGTTGATTTTGACCCTGTTTCTGGAATTTAATGTTTCTGGATGACCGACTTCCTTACTCTTCTTCATGTACACGGAGGCATCTTCGTTGGAGATGCTCTAAAATGCTAGAAGACCTGACAAATTGAAAATTTAGGGGACACAGAGAAAAAGGAAACAGTAAAAGAAGAGAAGAAAAGGAAACATGAAAGACAACCATATTGGAAATTGGAAACCAGTAACAACCTCCAACTCAGACACAGTCACCACCCTGTCCCCTCCCCTCCTCTTCCTCGGCCCTCGCTTCGTTCTCCGCGGGAGCCGGCGAGCCGCCGCCCCACTCTCTCTCTCCCCCCGTCCACCGCACGCCTCCGCCACGCCATTCCCATATGCTCTTCTCCGGCGAGGTAAAGAAACCATCTTTCTCACATTTCCCACCCCTCTCCTTTCTTGCTGGTGCCACCGTCCTAGCGGTTACTCAGCTAGATCTGCACGCATTTGGCGTTTCTTGGCCGCAGATCTTGAGCGTGGATCCCCCTTTCCCCGGATCCAGAGTGGTCTGGATCCGGCTTTTCCGCGGTGCTGCTCGGATTTGGTGCGCTCCTCACTGTGGGAACGAAAGACCACATGTTTTGTTTGTAGGATCGTATAGCGTGTGCGTTTGATCGTTTCTTGGTGTTAGTTTCTTCACGCATGCGTTTGATCGTTTTTTGGTGATAGTTTCTTCACGCATGCGTGGATTCACAGTCAGCCGATGCACATTTGTTCCACCAAGTTCCGTCGATTTGTATCTTGCGAGGACCGTCAAGTTAAATATCTCTCAAGTAAGCACCATGATTAGCAATCTTACACTACATTGTGCATTCTCGTGAGGGGTGCAGGGCAACAGAGCATGATTCTGTGGCAAGGTTGAATGGCGGTGAGTTAGGAGACTGCGGAGCAGGGGTTATTAATAAATTGTGCAAGAGGCGAGCCTTGGCCGAGATGGATGCCGTTGTTGATGTTGCCGATGCTATGGGCGCTGTGACTATAGAGAACGGGGCGAAGCTGGAGTTGCCTGACGGTGTAGAGGAGCGCGGCGAAGAGCATGATGCGCAGGCCAACAGAGACCATTCAGGGGAGAGTGAGGTGATCAACCCGCACGAAGAGGCAGGTGGAGAAGCCAGCTCACACCCAGAAGGGAGGAAGATCGGCCGTTCCAAGGTGATCTTGTGACAGTGATGTTTTGTGCCTGTCTGGTGACAATACTGTTCTGATTAGTGTTTTCTACATGATGTGCTTATAGGGAACTGCAAGTCATGGTCCTAAGGTTGCAAAGACAAGGAGCCCAAAGAGTGGAGATGAAGGTCTAGCAAGGAGAGGCACCCCTAGTTCCTCTCTTCGTAAGGCACCCATTGTGCGAGTATCGCATGCAGACTCAGGCACTGGCTCTTGTACCAATGGTGATCCGAGTGTCGATAAGAAAGTGAGTTCTCCGTTCTGCTTGATTTTATTATTCCTATGTTACCCGGAATTGGTTCCATATCCAAGCCAGCTAGGTCTCAAATGCTTTGTTTGGTAATGGTAATCAGAAATCTGGAAAGATTGAGTCTCGTCCGTCTGCCAAGGAGACATCATTGCTCGAGGACGCAAAGTATGCATATTTCTTTCCTGTTTCTGTGTTATTTCTTGCGTACTGTGGTCTTACTTCCTGTTTTGAGACAGAGCGGATTTTGCCCTATATTTGTATGTATATCTAACTTTTAGTAATCAAGATAAGTTCCAACCAAAGTTATGGTGCCATTTAAAGATAAACCTTTGGTTGCTAGTTAGTGATTTGTTAAAAATAGGGAATTGTACCATGTTTCCATTTCTTGGATTACCTCAATGTGGTAAACACATGTATGCTCACCCTCAGACGGTCAGACATCAGTTCAATTGAAATAATACTTATTTGATCTATTTCTCTACTATGTCACTGAAACGACACCTTTTCATCTCGTCATTTATCGACCTGCCACAAACCTCAACAAGTGTGTCAGTATTGGAAGTTAACTTTAGTATTTCCAGCATTTGGATGTCATGTACTACCTCTGTTTTTAAATATAAGATGTTTTGGCAGTTTAAATTGAACTGCCAAAACGTCTTATATTTAGGAACAGAGGGTGTACTTCATAAAGCCCTGCTCAATATTGATCAGTTGAAGTATTGTGCTTCCTTTTCTCATTGTCAAGTTCAACTTAGGGCCGAGTCTGTGGACCATATTTGCATAATTGCATCTAAGGTCTTCGGGAATTTCTCTTACATTTCATGCTCCATTTTTCCTTTTCCCTGTTAATATTATCTAGTTTTGTTGGATACTCACAGAGTCACTTATGCTGTTATATTCACCCCCACAGATCCAGGGAGGGAAGTAAAGCTCAAAAGCAATCAGACCAGCATTCTTCCATCAGAAGAGATGAAGAAGATTTAAATAGTGAAAGTTCAAAAGCTCGAAGGTCTGGCAGCACTCCTGCCTATGGATTCAGTTTCAAGTGTGATGAGAGAGCTGAAAAAAGAAGAGAGGTAATTTCTGGTCTAATACCCTATTTCCCTGATTTTATTTGGAGGAAAAAAAAGCAGATTTGATTCAGCTATTTTGTTTACCCAATATATAGTTCTACTCAAAGCTTGAGGAGAAGATTCACGCAAGAGAGATGGAAATAAGCAATATGCAAGCGAAATCGAAGGTGACATTGTGTTATCTCTTGGAAATGTTAAATGTTATTCTTGCATCTCATATGTTACTTGCTGACATTTGTTGCCTTATTATTCACAGGAGACTGAAGAAGCTGAACTCAAAATGCTGAGAAAAAGCTTAAAGTTCAAGGCTACGCCGATGCCAAGCTTCTCCCCACCACCAAAGGTTGAACTGAAAAAGGTAATCCTGCTTTGCTCCTCATTCCTTCTGAATCCCTGGCTTTTCAACAAGTTAATTCATGACAGTGTCATGTGACTTATGTAAGAAGGAGCCGAGTGTGGGGTTATCCCTTACTGGGCAAATAACCATGAAACCCACCCCCCCCCCCCTCCCGCCCCCCGCCCAAAAAAGACATTTGCATTTAATTGTATACAGGAAATAAAACTTCATCACTTAAAAACAGGACTTCAGGAAAACATTAAAATGCTATGTTCAGAAGATATACTGAAAATGGAACTTTTCATGCGCTCAAACACCAAGATTTAAAAGTATATTAAAAATGTTAATCATCAGAAAATTGTCTATGCCATGTGCTGCATTTGGATGGGATGCTGTTGCAGGGCCTTTATACTCATAGAAAAATCTGTATTGGCAGTTAAGGTACATGCCTTGAGACAAGATCAATATTAGTACTCAGACCTGTCTGATCTAAAATTTAAAATTCACTGTACGACAGAAAATAATCTTTTACCTTGCAGCATTCTAGTCTATTCAATAGCAACCTACCAATTGTAGAGTTGGAGCATAAAGATGGGATAAAATCACGCTTCTCTATTTTGATAGTCATCATTTAAAGCAACTATGAACCAATTGTACGCTACCATGGTGCTGAATCATCTGAACCAGTCCAGAAACAAACAGCACATGCTCCTCTTAACATCCTGCACTGTGAACATTAGCTAAACACGTGTTGCCGCATTCTAAACATTGGACAATATCACAGTACTTATTACCTTGTTGTGTTATTTCTTATTTGTTGTAGATTCCTCCCACTAGAGCTAAATCACCAAAGCTTGGCCGTTCCAAGAACAAATCTGGGCTGGAGGCTGAAGAAAGTACCACCCCAAGCCATCCTATCCGTATGAGCCTTGATGAGAAGGCTACTCAAAATGGTGCGAAGAAAGTAACCCCATCAAACTCGGTGAAGAAGCCCCAGAGGAAGTCACTCCCGAAATTGCCATCAGAGGCAAGCGGCCCACTTGAGGCCAGACAGCCAAAAATGCCATCAGAGGCAAGCGGCCCACTTGAGGCCACACAGCCAAAAAGCACGGAGGACCTAAACACAGATAATCATCAGGAGTCAGGGTCGCCAGCAAAGCAGCTTCAGGAAACCGAGTCGATCGCCAGCAACGCCCAGGAGCCGATCCGAGCTAAAGTTACCCCCGACGACCAAGAACTCGACGAGCAGGCATCCGTGTAGCAACGACCATGGTGACCAAATCCTTCGATTTTGTGATGGCAGGTGTGCATGCCTCTGGCTTTGTCGCGTATTGTGCCATATTTCGATAGTGTATCTAGTGTCCTGTGTTCAGTAAACCAACGCTCGTCTCGTCTTTGTTGAGTCTAGCATCTGTGTTGCTTCTGTTCATAATCGTAAGCGAGGCTCCAGTGTCGTGTGCAACTGCAAATAGTTTTGTCCTATTTTCTACTGCTGCTGCTATTGGTCCAGATGAACTTTGTCTCCCTGCTTTGATTTATAATTTTGTGATGTCCGTGCTGCATTGCAATGGGAGCAGCAAAAGGGACGGTGTAAACACTGATGAAAGTGTTGTTTTATAATTTCGTGAATACGTGCTTGGGTCCTCTTCTCGTTTGAATGGACAAGAAAAAGGCGCTATCTTCATTCAGCTCAAAAAAAACTTCATTCAGCTCAAGTGCAAGTTACTGCGTGGTTTACAAAGCCCTGCTTGCAGGGAATGTTCATGTCTGCGAAGTTACTGAGTGGAGGAGCTATCGTCTCCCAAGGGATGCACTCAGCGTGGAGGTCCTGGAAGCCGCAGTGCCAGCGTGAGAAAGGTTGTCCTGTTGAAGCTGGAGCTTGGCTGAAAGATCTTCCTCCCTTACGGCCGGGCTCCTCGAACACTCCCTCTACGTCCAAGCTGACCAGCTCTCCTCATGTCCAGCCTAAATCTGAACGGACATGGGAGGCCCCGGCTCATCTGCCACATTAGATTCGGCCACCGCGACCTCACATATATTTGTTCTCATCCGCACTCCGGACCAAAACCTAGTCACATCATTCCACTATACTCCGCCCCCAAGCTTCGTTTCGGCGATCATCGGCCTTCTCCAACATGATTGGTATCGGATCCAACTTTGAGACCTTGTTTTCTGTGGACTGGGACCTCGTCCCATGCAGGCTTGAGGAGGAGATGACCATTCGCATGGCTCTTCGCGTTCTCGGGAGGAGTTCGCTCGATGGCGGTCAGACTCGATACGGTGGGAATCCACTGCGTCCGTGCAAATGGCGCTTGGATCCGGTGGGAGGCGCGTGACCGCTGCCTCGTTGGACGCGGTGCAGTCCGTCTGGCACCCCAACTCCGGGGCGGTGACGTAACCCCTCCGATGGCACCTCTTCTTGGCGGCGGGCTCCGGGTCAGAGGTAAACGGCGGCACGCATGGTCCCGGCCCATCTTGTGTTATGGTGCGGGGTGCTCGCTGTGCTAGGCAGAGGGTGTGGGAGGCAATTGTAGCCCTCGCGACCGAGGTCGCCGAGGTGGAGTCACCCGCCGCCATGGAGCTGCTACGGATGACGAGCACCCCCTGGCGCCGCAGTGAAGTCGGGGTGGTGTCGGGATCTGGTCATGGGTGGTCCATCATCGATCTCACCTCGACTGGTGACATCGAAGCCACAGGCTCCGACTTGGAAGAGTAGGGCATGCGAGACAGCAGGGCCTCATGTCTCATGTTGGCCAGTTCGTGTCCCATGTCCTAGTCTTTCTCGCCGGCGACCAGACCTTCACTTTGCGGGTCTCACAGCCGCCAGACATGGCCAGAGAAGGGAACAACAAGGACGGACACCGACATCAATTAGCAGGTTTTATGCTACATCTAACTATATGGATTTGAGGATTTGCTATGAAGTATCTGGTTGTGGAAGAGGACATTTGAGGGTTGACTAGTCGCTATTTGAGGACGTGTCCGGGCGCGTCCGTGAACGTTTAGGGAGCCTGATTTGCTAAGTCCGACTATAGATGTTCTTACTGGTCATATCAGATGTCCTTTTTTTCATACTTGGCCATACCAGATGTTAGTGGAGAGGATTTTTCTTTCTTTTTTGTAGAAATGGAGGGGTTTTTCTAATGAACACTTATATGCCATGCACGTATCCACCGTCGCATGCTTACAACGCGCATGAAACCATTTCGGGCTAGCTTCGCCTACCAGCCGCCAAATGTCACCTGATCTCTCTGTCCAGGATGACGTTCTCTACGAACATGTCTAATAAAGCGTAATCATAGACTTGCCATGTCATTAAAATCCTACTTTGAGGAGTGAGAAGAGAGGAGAGGGAGTGAAGCGGGCTCTTATTCTACAGCCTAGCTATAACACATGGATCGAGAAAAACTAGTATGCATCTAGCTTTTTTTCAATCGTATACATTGCTCCTACAAATACTAAATGCTTATATACCAATGAGGGCAACTCCTTGATCTGGCAATATGAGGCCAAGGGGGGTCCCTTCTATCTGGTCTATTATTACTCCAGGGTTCATTTCTGTTGGGAAGCGTAGTAGAAAACAAAAGTTTCGCCCTACGATCACCCAGGAACAATATGAAGATGCATAACAGGTTGTGATCAACGATCATTACCGACGCCGGGAGTGCAGCGAAAGTAGACGAGTCGGTGTAGATCGTACTTGGAGTCCCTCGAACGTCGATGAAGATCCCGCGAACCACCCTTGAACGATCCCTCGAACGGAAGACCGAAAGCACGGCCTCTCTACTTGGTTGCAAGCGTACGGTCTTCACGATCTGGCACCGCTTCGCCGAATCCAAACACATTTTATAGGAGAATGCGAGCACACTTAAAAAAAATGTTATGATAAGTAATTAGTTGAACAATATTATATGTTAATGTTATTTCCATATGAAGATTTGAGAACAAAAATACAAACCATTTTGTAAAAAAACTAAGATTTTTATACATCAAAGACAAGAGACCCACCTGTGCAAATCTTTACCCTAAGATGACATTCGAGAAGCTCGGTAAAAAATTAGAGCTCAAATTAGCATCATCTTTTCCCTTTTCCTTATTTTTTTCTTCCCTCGGTGCTTTACGTTAGAACGCACGTGTTTATTCAGGCGGCCACCTCTTTGAATAAGTTTCACTAAATCTTCTCTTTCCTGCACCCAGTTTCTCCCTTTTTGATTTTTTTAGCCTCCGAAAATTGGAAGTGGACAATAACCAATAATATTATTTCTTTTTTGCCTTCTCATAAATCTACATAATGAGGAGAAAGCACAAATAAACTGCATGCATTTGCAATACTTACTCCATATATATTTTCAAATAGCACCATGTGATGGAAATATGCCCTAGAGGCAATAATAAAATGGTTATTATTATATTTCCTAAATCATGATGAAGGTTTATTATTCATGCTAGAATTGTATTGATCGGAAACTTAAATACATGTGTTAATACATAAGCAAACAACGTGTCCCTAGTGAGCCTCTACTAGACTAGCTCGTTGATCAAAGATGGTTAAGGTTTCCTAACCATGGACATGAGTTTTCATTTGATAATGGGATCACATCATTAAGAGAATGATGTGATGGACAAGACCCATCCGTTAGCTTAGCATAATGATCGTTCAGTTCGTTGCTATTGCTTTCTTCATGTCAAATACATATTCCTTCGACTATGAGATTATGCAACTCCCGGATACTGGAGGAATACCTTGTGTGCTATCAAATGTCACAACATAACTGGGTGATCATAAAGATGCTCTACAGGTATCTCCGAAGGTGTTTGTTGAGTTGGCATAGATCGAGATTACGATTTGTCTCTCTGAGTATCGGAGAGGTATCTCTGGGCCCTCTCGGTAATACACATCATAAGCTTGCAAGCAAATGACTAAGGAGTTAATCGCGAGGTGATGTATTACGGAACGAGTAAAGAGACTTGCCGGTAACGAGATTGAACTAGGTATAAAGATACCGACGATCGAATCTCGGGCAAGTAACATACCGATAGACAAAGGGAATTACGTGTGTTGTCATAACGGTTCGACCGATAAAGATGTTCGTAGAATATGTAGGAGCCAATATGGGCATCCAGGTTCCGCTATTGTTTATTGACCGGAGAGGTGTCTTGGTCATGTCTACATAGTTCTCGAACCCGTAGGGTCGGCATGCTTAACGTTCATTGACGATATAGTGTTATATGAGTTATATGATTTGGTGACCGAATGTTGTTCGGAGTCCCGGATGAGATCATGGACATGACGAGGAGTCTCGAAATGGTTGAGAGGTAAAGATCGATATATACGACGATGGTATTTGGACACGGGAAGTGTTTCGGGGCGTACCGGGAAGGAATCGGGTCATCGGAAGGGGTTCCGAGCACCCCCCGGCAAGTTATGGGCTTAATGGGCCAAAGGGAGGGACAGACCAGCCCACTAGGGGGCTGGTGTGCCCCTCCACTTGTTTGAACAACCCTAGGGAAGGAAAAGGGGGAGGGCTAGCCCCTCCTGCCTTTCCCTCTCATGGGAGAAAGGAAATGGAGGGGCGCCACCCTCCCCTGCCTTTCCCCGCACTCCAAATAAGGAAAGAAGGGGGCGCGGCTTGGGAGGGACCCCAAGTAGGATTCCTCCTACTTGGGCGCCTCCTTTGGCTACTTCTCCCTCCCTCCCACCTATATATATGTGGGAGGGGCGCCTAGCACACACCAGAGAATTGCCTAGCCGTGTGCGGCGCCCCCCTCCACCATTTACACCCCGGTCATATTTTCGTAGTGCTTAGGCGAAGCCCTGTGGAGATCACTTCACCATCACCGTCATGACGCCATCGTGCTGATGAAACTCATCTACTACCTCCACATCTTGCTGGATCAAGAAGGCGAGTGACGTCACCGAGTTGAACGTGTGCAGAACGCGGAGGTGCTGTGCGTTTGGTACTTGATCGGTTGAAGCACGAAGAAGTTCGACTACATCAAACACGTTGTGAAACGCTTGCGCTTACGGTCTACGAGGGTACATAGACACACTCTCACCCTCATTGCTATGCATCTCCATGGATAGATCATTGTGTGTGCGTAGAATTTTTTTTGTTTTCCATGCAACGATTCCCAACAGTGGCATCATGAGCCAGGTCTATGCGTAGATGATATGCACGAGTAGAACACAAAGATTTGTGGGCGGTGATAGTCATACTGCTTACCACCAATGTCTTATTTTGATTCGGCGGTATTGTGGGATGAAGCGGCCCGGACCAACCTTACATGTCCATGCACATGAGACCGGTTCCACTGACTGACATGCAACTAGTTTTGCATAAAGGTGGCTGGCGGGTGTCTGTTTCTCCTACTTTAGTTGAATCGAATTTGACTGCGGTCGGTCCTTGAAGAAGGTTAAAGCAACAAACTTGACGAAATACCGTTGTGGTTTTTGCCGTAGTTAAGAACGGTTCTTGCTAGAAACCCATAGCAACCACGTAAAACTTGCAACAACAAAGTAGAGGACGTCTAACTTTTTTTGCAGGATATGTTGTGATGTGATATGGGCAAGACATGATGTGATATATGTTATTGTATGAGATGATCATGTTTTGTAAGATATCTGGCAACCGGCAGGAGCCTTATGGTTGTCTCTTTATTGTATAAGATGCATACGCCATGTAATTGCTTTACTTTATCACTATGCGTTAGCGATAGTTGTAGAAGCAATAGTTGGCGAGACGACCACGACGCAATGATGGAGATCAAAGTGTCAAGCCGGTGACGATGGAGATCATGACGATGCTTTGGAGATGGAGATCAAAACCATGAGATGATGATGGCCATATCACGTCACATATTTTGATTGCATGTGATATTTATCTTTTATGCATCTTATTTTGCTTAGTACGGCGGTAGCATTATAAGATGACCCCTTCACTAAATTTCAAGGTAAAAGTGTTCTCCCTGAGTATGCACCGTTGCTACAGTTCATCGTGTTGAGACACCACATGATGATCGGGTGTGATAGACTCTACGTTCACATACAACGGGTGCAAGACAGTTTTGCACATGCGGAATACTTGGGTTAAACTTGACGAGCCTAGCATGTATAGACATGGCCTCGGAACACTGGAGACCGAAAGGTCGAATGTGAATCATATAGTAGATCTGATCAACATAGAGATGTTCACCATTGATGACTACCCCATCTCACGTGATGATCGGACATGGGTTAGTTGATTTGGATCACGTATCACTTAGATGACTTGAGGGATGTCTATTTAAGTGGGAGTTCTTTAGTAATTTGATTAATTGAACTTAATTTATCATGAACTTAGTCTTAGTAGTTTTTGCATATCTATGTTGTAGATCAATAGCTCGCGATATAGCTCCCCTATATTTTTGATATGTTCCTAGAGAAAACTAAGTTGAAAGATGATAGTAGCAATAATGCGGACTGGGTCTGTGATCTGAGGATTATCCTCATTGCTGCACAGAAGAATTATGTTCTTGATGCACCGCTAGGTGACAGACCTATTGCAGGAGCAGATGCAGACGTTATGAACGTTTGGCAAGCCCGATTTGATGACTACTTAATAGTTTAGTGCGCCATGCTTTATGGCTTAAAACCAGGACTTCAAAACCTTTTGAACGCCACAGAGCATATGAGATGTTCCAAGAGCTGAAATTAGTATTTCAGACTCATGCCCGTGTCAGGAGGTATGAGACCTATGACAAGTACTTTGCCTACAAGATGGAGGAGAATAGCTCAACCAGTGAGCATGTGCTCAGAATGTCTGGGTACTACAATCACTTGAATCAAGTGGGAGTTAATCTTCTAGATAAGATAGTGATTGACAAAATTCTCTAGTCACTATCACCAAGCTAATAGAACTTTGTGATGAACTATAATATGCAAGGGATGACCAAAATGATTCCCGAGCTCTTCGCGATGCTGAAATCAGCGAAGGTAGAAATCAAGAAAGAGCATCAAGTGTTGATGATTAACAAGACCACTAGTTTCAAGAAAAAGGGCAAGGGAAAGAAAGGGAACTTCAAGAAGAATGTCAAGCAAGCTACCGCTCCCATGAAGAAGCCCAAAGCTGGACCCAACCCTGAAACTGAGTGCCTCTGCTGCAAAGGAAATGGTCACTGGAAGCGGAACTGCCACAAATACTTGGCGGATAAGGATGGCAAAGTGAACAAAGGTATATTTGATATACATGTTATTGATGTGTACTTTACTAGTGTTCATAGAAACCCCTGGGTATTTGATACCGGTTCAGTTGCTAAGATTAGTAACTCAAAAACAGGAGTTGCAAAATAAACAGAGACTAGTTAAGGGCGAGGTGACGATGTGTGTTGGAAGTGATTCCAAGGTTGATACAATCACCATCGCACACTCCCTCTATCTTCGGGATTAGTGTTGAACCTAAATAAATGTTATTTGGTGTTTGCGTTGACCATGAATATGATTTGATCATGTTTACTGCAATACAGTTATTCATTTAAGTCAGAGAATCATTGTTGTTCTGTTTACATGAATAAAACCTTCTATGGTCATACACCCAATGTAAATGGTTTATTGAATCTCAATCGTAGTGATACACATATTCATAATATTGATGCCAAAAGATGCAAAGTTGATAATGATAGTGCAACATACTTGTGGCACTGTCGTTTAGGTCATATTAGTGTAAAACCCATGAAGAAACTCCATACAGATGGACTTTTGGAATCACTTGATTATGAATCATTTGATACTTGCGAACCATGCCTCATGGGAAAGATGACTAAAACTCTGTTCTCCGGAACAATGGAGCGAACTAATGACTTATTGAAAATAATACATACTGATACGTCTCCAACGTATCTATAATTTTTGATTGTTCCATGCTATTATATTATATGTTTCGGATGTTTTATATGAACTAATATGCTATTTTATATTATTTTTGGGACTAACCTATTAACCTAGAGCTCAGTGCCAGTTTCTATTTTTTCCTTGTTTTAGAGTTTCGCAGAGAAGGAATACCAGACGGAGTCCAAACGGAATGAAACCTTCGCGATGATTTTTCTTGGACCAGAAGACATCCAGAGGACTTGGAGTGCACGTCAGGGAAGCCACGAGGCATCCACAAGGACGGAGGGCGCGCCCAGGGGGTAGGGCGCGCCCCCACCCTTGTGGGACCCTCGTGACTCCACCGACCTATTTCTTTCGCCTATATATTCTCAAATATTCCAAAACAAATCAGGAGAGCCACGAAAACACTTTTCCACCGCCGCAACCTTTTGTACGCGTGAGATCCTAATACGTCTCCAACGTATCTACTTTTCCTAACGCTTTTCCTCACTCTAATTTTCATGATTTGAATGAAACTAACCCCGGACGGACGTTGTTTTCAGGCCAACCTCCCGTCTCCTTCTCCTTCCGTTCCCTCCTTCCCTCGTCTCTCCTGTAACCCTCTTTCTCTCCCCTCGTTTCTCTCTCAGGGAGCACAGGACGCGCCAGCCACCATGGATTTTGCACCGGAGCTCCGTGCCCCTTGCTCGTGAGCGCCCCGCTTCTAGCCTCCTCTGCTTCGCGCCTCCCCGAGCGGCAGGGGCTCGTCCCCGAGCTCAACCTCGCCCTCCGCCTGGCCAAGTTCCGCGCCGTTGACTGCATCGCCCAGATCCGCCGCCGCGCCGTCCCGGAGTCCCGGAGCCGGCCGCCAGCGCCTTCTTCCTCTACTTCTGCATCGAGCAGGAGGAGGACGACCCTGCCTCGAGCGCACGCCTGTGCCCGAGCGAGGACCGCATCACCGTTGACCGCGTCCCTGTTCGTCTGGAGCGCCAGCGACCGGGCGGCCTAGCGCGAGATCGCACCAAGCCCAGCTGCGCCCCCTTGTCGGGCCTCCTTCATCAACCGGCCCATGAGGCCTGGTGAGCCGCCCAGTTCCTGTAGCTCCAGTTTCAGCCCGATAGCATTTTTTTCCCTGACCTGCGAATTTGCTAATTTTTCAGAGACTGCAGTTTTTCAGAAAACCCCTTAATGTTCATGCATTTAATAACTCCACAACCGTGCATCGGATTAAAATGAATTATATATGTAAAATGCTTAGAATTTCATCTAGTTTCATAATACGCTGCTTGCATCCTTGTTTAAAATGTTTAAAATGCCGCTTGCATTTAATTTGCTAAATGCCATGTTAAAATGATTTATTTCATAACTAAATAATCGTAGCTCTAAATTAAATAAACTTTATATGTAAATGGGGTAGAAAAATGCCTAGTTTAACATGGTGCACTTTGTTTTGCATGTTAACAATTCTAAAGTATGCTTTAGGACAGAACAGTACCAATTCCAAAATATGCATATGAGGATTTTCCGGAATTGTTATTTGTTGTTCCGGCCTCATTTAAACTTGCCTAAATAGTTAGTTTACTTATGCTTCACCTCTTGCCATGTTAATCAATATTTAACATTGTTGGGTACATAAATGAGAGCAAACTAAATAACTTCAATGTGGTGTTTCGTCAATATGCAACTTGTTACATATTGAGCTCCACTTAATTTGTAGTATTGTTTGTGCACTTTGCCATGCCATGCCTCATTAAACCGGACATGCATCATACTTGTTTGTGCATCATGCCATGTGTATGTGGTGGTTGTTTACTATGTTGTTTATTTCTTTCCGGGTTGCTTCTCTCGTTAGCTTCGGTTTTGTTCCGGAGTTGTGAGGATTCGTTCGACTACATCCGTTTGTCTTCTTCATGGACTCGTTCTTCTTCCTTGCGGGATCTCAGGCAAGATGACCATACCCTCGAAATCACTTCTATCTTTGCTTGCTAGTTGTTCGCTCTATTGCTATGCCGCGCTACCTACCACTTGCTATATCATGCCTCCCATATTGCCATGTCAAGCCTCTAACCCACCTTTCCCAGCAAACCGTTGTTTGGCTATGTTACCGCTTTTGCTCAGCCCCTCTTATAGCGTTGTTAGTTGCAGGTGAAGATGAAGTTTGTTCCATGTTGGAACATGGATATGTTGGGATATCACAATATCTCTTATCTTAATTAATGCATCTATATACTTGGTAAAGGGTGGAAGGCCCGGCCTTATGCCTGGTGTTTTGTTCCACTCTTGCCGCCCTAGTTTCCATCATACCGGTGTTATGTTCCTTGATTTTGCGTTCCTTACGTAGTTTGGTGATTTATGGGACCCCCTTGATAGTTCGCTTTGAATAAAACTCCTCCAGCAAGGCCCAACCTTGGTTTTACCATTTGCCTACCTAAGCCTTTTTCCCTTGGGTTCTGCAGACTCAAGGGTCATCTTTATTTACCCCCCGGGCCAGTGCTCCTTCGAGTGCTGGTCCAAACCGAGCAATGTCCGGCGCCCCCTGGGCAACCAGGGTCTATGCCAACCCGACGTCTTGCTCACCCGGTGTGCCCTGAGAACGAGATATGTGCAGCTCCTATCGGGATTTGTCGGCACATCGGGCGGCTTTGCTGGTCTTGTTTTACCATTATCGAAATGTCTTGTAAACCGGGATTCCGAGACTGATCGGGTCTTCCCGGGAGAAGGAATATCCTTCGTTGACCGTGAGAGCTTATAATGGGCTAAGTTGGGACACCCCTACAGGGTATAAACTTTCGAGAGCCGTGCCCGCGGTTATGTGGCAGATGGGAATTTGTTAATGTCTGGTTGTAGAGAACTTGACACTCGACTTAATTAAAACGCATCAACCGCGTGTGTAGCCGTGATGGTCTCTTTTCGGCGGAGTCCGGGAAGAGAACACGGCTTTTGGGTTATGTTTGACGTAAGTAGGAGTTCAGGATCACTTCTTGATCATTACTAGTTGACGACCGTTCCGTTGCTCCTCTTCTCGCTCTTATTTGCGTATGTTAGCCACCATATATGCTTAGTGCTTGCTGCAGCTCCACCTCACTACCTTCTCCTACCCATAAGCTTAAATAGTCTTGATCTCGCGGGTGTGAGATTGCTGAGTCCTCGTGACTCACAGATTCTACCAAAACAGTTGCAGGTGCCGTTGATACCAGGGCAGGTGACGCAACCGAGCTCAAGTGGGAGCTCGATGAGGACCTTGGTCGTTACTATGTTTCTTCTCATGTTGATCAGTAGTGGTGCCCAGTTGGGACGATCAGGGATCTGGCATTTGTGGTTGTCTTCTTTTCTTTTGGTTCCGTAGTCGGACCTATGTGTGTACTCTGGTTGATGTATGTTTAATTAATGTATTGTGTGAAGTGGCGATTGTAAGCCAACTCTTTATCCCTTTCTTGTTCATTACATGGGATTGTTTGAAGATGACCCTTCTTGCGACAAAACCTACAAAGCGGTTATGCCTCTAAGTCGTGCCTCAACACGTGAGAGATATAGCCGCATCGTGGGCGTTACAATATCGATGAACTGGAGCTAGTGCCGTATCGACCTAGGTTATAACTGTCACATGATGAATATCATCCAACAAGTCATGGATCCGATGACTACGAATTTTTTCCTATATTGTTCTGCTAAGTTACTACTGCTGTCATCACTGTTACACTTGCTACAAAATTAGTGCTATCACTGTTACCGTTACCGTTGCTGCTGTCACTATTATCAAAACTATCATACTACTTTGCTACTGATTACTTTGCTGCACATAATTAATCTCCAGGTGTGTTTGAATTGACAACTCAGCTGCTAATACCTTCAAATATTCTTTGGCTCCCCTTGTGTCGAATCTATAAATTTGGGTTGAATACTCTACCCTCAAAAACTATTGCGATCCCCTATACTTGTCAGTTATCAAGACCTTTTTCTGGCGCCATTGCCGGGGAGCATAGCTATATTTGTTGAGTCACTTGGGATTATTATCATATTATCACTATGAAGAATCTGAAGGACGCTAAGACTAAGATATTTCCCTCAAAGACGAGGGGAGGTAAGGAACTGCCATCCAGTTCTGCTTTAGATTCACCTTCTGTTATAAGTAAACTTGCAACACCACCACATGCTATTAATTCTGATATGTCGCAAGTTATTGATGATGCTACTTCTGCTTTGGATAATGCTTATGATGATGCTAGTACCTTGCTTAATAATGATGATGTGCCACTTGGTGATTTTCTTGATGCACAAATTGCTAGAGTAATACAACATGATGTTGTTGAATCTGATGATGAGCTTGAAACTGAATCTCCTGAAACACCTGCTAGAACTAGCCTTCCTAGATATGAATTGCCTAAGGTACCGAAAGGTTATGTTATGAATGAGGAGACAACTAGAGATATTCTTGCTTGTAGGGATAGAGATGATCTAGAGAAATTATTATGCAAGTATAAAGAAAAATCTCTGAATGCTAGAATGAAATATGATCCTAAGTTTGCTACTTCACATATCTTTATTGATGATAAGGATTATGAATTCTCTGTCGACCCAGAGTTAATTACTCTGGTTGAATCTGATCCTTTCCATGGTTATGAACTGAAACTGTTGTGACACATCTTACTAAGTTGAATGACATAGCCACCCTTTTTACTCATGATGAGAAGACTCGCTATTACTTTATTCTCAAATTATTCCCGTTCTCATTAAAGGGTGATTCTAAAGCTTGGTACAATACTCTTACTCCTGGTTGTGTGCGTAGTCCCCAGGATATGATTTATTACTTCTTTGAAAAATATTTCCCTACTCATAAGAAACAAGCTGCCTTGCAGGAAATATTTAACTTTGTGCAAACTAAAGAAGAGAGTCTCCCACAAGCTTGGGGGAGGCTTTGCCAGTTACTTAATGCTTTGCCTGATCATCCTTTTAAGAAAAATGAAATACTTGATATCTTCTATAATGGACTAACCGATGCTTATAGAGACTTCCTAGATAGTTGTGCTGGTTGTGTTTTCACGAAACGAACTGTTGGACAAGCTGAAGAATTATTGAATAATATATTGAAAAATTATGATGATTGGACTCTTCCTGAACCACCGCCTAAACCCACTCCGAAGAAGAGGGGTATATTATATCTCAGTCCTGAATATATGCAAGAGGCAAAGAGATCTATGAAGGAAAAAGGTATTAAAGCTGAGGATGTTAAAAATTTACCTCCTATTGAAGAAATACATGGGCTTAATACACCACCGCTGCCTAAGGTGATAGAGGTAAATTCTCTAATGAAGTTCAATGATAATGATAATCCTCACAATATGCATCCTAGTCAATGCCTTTATGAGTTTGAAAACTATATTAGAAAACAAGATCACTTCAATGCAAATGTTATGAAACAATTGAAATATAATTTTGATATGATAGCTCGCTTGAGTGACTTGTTATTTAGAATCTCAAATGATGTTAGAGGTGTTGGAAAGCATGCTTCTATGGTTCAAACTCAGTTAGAACAAGTTGCTAAATCTCAAAGAGAATTGCTTGATGAAATGAATCATAATATACATGACTTTACTGTTAGAGTTGCAACTAGAGGAGGTAAAATGACTCAGGAACCACTTTATCCTGAGGGACACCCAAAAAAGAATTGAACAAGACCCACAAAGAAATAACACTAGTGCACCTAGTCCTTCTAGAAAGAAAAATAAAAATAAAAATGATAGGACTTTGCATACTTCTAGTGAACCTGAAATAGAGAAACCTCCTGATAATGATAATGAAACTTCTATCTCAAATGCTGAACTCAATGTGGTAATGAACACTCACCTAGTGATAATGAAAAAGATAATGATGAAGTTCATGAAGACACTCAACCAAATAATGAAAAAGAACCAGATAATAATGTTGAGATAGAACCACCTGTTGATCTTGATAACCCACAACCTAAGAATAAAAGGTATGATAAAAGAGACTTCATTGCTAGAAAACGTGGTAAAGAAAGAGAACCGTGGGTTCAAAAACCTATGCCTTTTCCACCCAAGTCAACTAAAAAGAAAGATGATGTAGAATTTGAACGCTTTGCTGAAATGCTAAGGCCAGTCTTTTTGCGTACTCGTTTGACTGATATCTTGAAAATGCCTCCTTATGCAAATTATATGAAAGACATCATCACTAATAAGAGAAAAATACCGGAAGCTGAAATCTTCACTATGCTTGCTAATTATAGTTTCAAAGATGGAGTACCTAAAAAATGTAGCGACCAGACCTCAAATGGTCTGTGCTGCTGTGCACCAGTGTCATCCCTGGATCAGTAATGCTGACACGCACAGTACAATTGGAGGATTTATAACAGAGTAGCAATCACACACTTATTACATCAAATATCTCCAAAGAGAATAAGTATGATAAATATGGCTTAATGGCCATCTAAAAACGATAACAGCGGAAGACTTGGAAGATAAGTGAGTCCATCAACTCCAACGGCATCACTGAGTATAAGACCACGACCTAAAGCACCTTTACTCGTCGTCTGAAAAGTCTGCAACATGAAACGTTGCAGCCCGAAAACGGGTCAGCACATGGAATATGCTGGCAAAATAACACATAGAGAATAATGAACATGATAATGCTATACTACATGCATATATGGCTGGTGGAAAGCTCTATGGTTAAAGTTTTTGCGAAAAGCCAATTTTTCCCTACTGCAAAGGAATACATTTTATTTAACTATCATGGTGGTTGTTGAACATTGAGTGTAGCGACCAGACCTCAAATGGCCTGTGCTGCTGTGCACCAGTGTCATCCCTGGATCAGTAATGCTGACACGCACAGTACAAATGGAGGATTTATAACAGAGTAGCAATCACACACTTATTACGTCGAATATCTCCAAAGAGATTAAGTATGATAAACATGGCTTAAGGCCATCTATAACGATAACAGCGGAAGACTTGGAAGATAAGTGAGTCCATCAACTCCAGCGGCATCACTGAGTATAAGACCACGACCTAAGGCATCCTTACTCGTCGTCTGAAAAGTCTGCAACATGAAACGTTGCAGCCCGAAACGGGTCAGCACATAGAATATGCTGGCAAAGCAAGACATAGAGAACAATGAACAATGATAAGGCTATACTATATGCACATATGGCTGGTGGAAAGGCTCTATGGTTACAGTTTTTGCGAAAAGCCAATTTTATCCTACTACAAAGGAATAAATTTTATTTAACTATCATGGTGGTTGAAACATTGAGAAGGTACCTCCAACTCAATCCCAATTAAGTAACATCATTAACCCAACAAAATTAATTATAAGTATCACGGTGATGAGATTCAAATGATAATCCAGGTACTAGATACTCAAGTTGTCCATAACCGGGGACACGGCTAATCATGATCAGTTTGTACACTCTGCAGAGGTTTGCGCACTTTTCCCACAAGACTCGATCGCCTCCGCTTGATTCTCGCACTGCATGTTGTTTGAGAAACGGATGACCGAGACACAGTCTTTCAGAAACAGTCACTCTCTACTCTGGATGGACCGGTACACCTACTTCCCCTACATCTGCTAGTCCACCTCTTCAAGAGATCCTGTAACCTACTCAGCTATGCTAGAGCCCATAATAGCTTGCGGCTGCACACGGAAGTTTCTAGCATGAATAATCTTATGATCCCTTTGAGCCTGGGTGGCGGACCTTATACATACAGACAACACTGGGTTCTCCAGGTGCCTCAATCCACCCAGATGTGAGTTTTAGTTGCCACCTTAAGTTGAACCATTATTAAACACTCACATCTATCATGAATTTCACTCAAACCCAATCCACGTCTACGAGCATAGCATGGCAATAATAAAAGCAACGTAGAAGTAACTCCCGAGGGTTTGATATATGAACAAGTAATAGGTACTACCTCAACTACTTCCCAAATACCCACAGTTTAATTAGATCCTAATCATGCAATGTGTGAGGAATAGATCTAATGCATTAAAACTGGGTATGGACGGGGTATGATCAAAGTGTTACTTGCCTTGCTGATGATCCGCAAAACCTAGCGAGTCGAAGTAACAAGCGGCACACTCCGGGTACTCTATCGCAAACAAACAAGCATACAATCAGTACTCATCTAATGCACAGGTAAAACTCGAAAGAAAGATCCAACCAGAAAGTTCAACTTAAGAACTCCGGTTTGCAAAAAGAATCAACTCGAAAGAAACAACGAAAGTCAAACGGCGAAAGAAAGAAACTTCGTTTGCTAATCTGGATCTAGGTCAATTTTTACTATAGCAAAAACTTGTTTGAGTAGGTTAAACGGAAAGAGAATTTCGAGACGAAACTCTAGGCGCTTGAATCGCCTGATTCCGATAAACGAGCGAGAAGTTAAACAGATTCGAAAATTCGATCAGAAATCGAATCTGAGAAAATAACGAGAAAATCCGACGAAAAAGAAAAACAGACGAACGGTTAAATAACGGACGTTCGTTAACAGAGAAAAACCGACGAACGCGTTCGTTAAAACGAACGGTTCGGTGAACGCTCGTAAAATAAGAAAACCGAAAAAAAACCGATCTAGGGTTTTTTTTTAAAAAACAAAAGGTTTTTTTCTTCAGAAAACCGGTCAACGTTGAAGACGGCCGGCGGCAGTACCTCGTGGCGGGGCTCCGGCGGGCGGGGCTCGGCGGCGAGGGTGCGGGGCTCGGGGCGGCGGCTCCGGCGGCGAGGGGGTGGGGCTCGGCGACGGCGGCGAGGCAAAAGGCGGGCGGCGGCGGCGGCTAGATGCGGCGGCGGCGGCAGGCTCCTCCGGTGGCGGTGATGGCGAAAACGGAGGGGGGGGGGTGCTCCGGCTTGGGGAAGGGGCTACCGAGGCGGCGGCGGCGTCGTGGCGCTCCCGGACTCCGGCGGCGTCGTGGGGAGGAAGGAGAGCGCGGGCGGGCCGTCGGTTGGGCTCGGCCCAGCCGGCGCGTGCGCATTTTTTTAAAATAAGTTCCGTGGAAAATATTATGTAGAAAAATAAATATAAATCAGAAAAATATGAAATAAATTTTCCCCGTCTAGTTAGAAAATCTAGAATAGGGTGAACATTTTTAAAATCAAAAATAAATATTTTGAAAACATGCATATTTTAAATGCAATAAAAATGCAAATAAAATCCAATAAATTCCAAATAATGTTTTTAACATTTTTCCTCCAGTATTTCAATGTTTTTTGGGGAAGTCATATTTCTCCTCTCGTTTATTTAAAATCGAAATATTTTTCCGGAGAGAAAAATAATTAAAATCCCAATCCTCGTTTGAAAAATCAAATAAGAAAATTCGACAAAATCCCCAACTCTCTCCGAGGGTCCTTGAGTTGCTTAGGATTTATCGAGGATTTGTAAAAATGCAACAAAACATGATATGCAAATGATGATCTATGTATAACATTCCAAATTGAAAATTTGGGATGTTAGAAACCTACCCCCCTTAAGATGAATCTCGCCCTCGAGATTCGGGTTGGCTAGAAAACAGGTGGGAGTGGTTTTTCCGTAGATCTTCCTCTCGCTCCCAGGTGGCCTCATCTTCTGTGTGGTGACTCCACTGAACTTTGCAAAACTTGATAACCTTGCTGCGGGTAACTCGGCTGGCATACTCGAGAATCTTAACTGGCTTCTCCTCATAGGTCAAATCACTTTCCAACTGAATCGCTTCCAGTGGCACAGTATCTCTTAGTGGTATCTCAGCCATCTCTGCGTGGCACTTCTTCAATTGCGAAACGTGAAATACATCATGTACTTCAGACAATCCTTCGGGCAATTCCAGCTTGTAGGCAACTTCTCCCATACGTTCCAACACTCTGTATGGTCCGATAAAACGAGGCGCTAACTGTCCCTTAACTCCAAAGCGCTTTACTCCTCGTAGTGGTGATACTCGAAGATACACCCTGTCTTCGATTTCGTGAACTATCTCCTTGCGTTTAGAATCAGCATAACTCTTCTGCCTGGACTGGGCTACCTTGAGCCTATCGCGAATCAACTTCACTTTCTGTTCAGACTCCTTAATCAAATCTGGTCCAAACAACTGACGGTCTCCAACTTCGTCCCACAACAACGGTGTTCTACACCTCCTTCCGTACAAGGCTTCGAAAGGGGCCATCTTCAAACTGGTTTGATAACTGTTGTTATATGAAAACTCTGCATATGGCAAATTGTCGTCCCAACTAGATCCATAATCTAGTGCACATGCTCTCAACATGTCCTCCAGAATCTGGTTGACTCTCTCGGTCTGTCCATCTGTCTGTGGGTGAAATGCTGTACTAAATTCCAGCCTGGTTCCCAATGTTTCATGTAACTGCTTCCAAAACTTTGAGGTAAATTGGGTTCCTCTGTCTGATACAATGGTCCTCGGAACTCCATGCAAACATACTATCCTGGTCATGTATATCTTAGCTAACTTAGCACTGCTGTAAGTGGTCTTCACTGGAATGAAATGAGCCACTTTCGTCAAACGGTCGACTACAACCCATATCGAGTCATAGCCTGAACAGGTCCTGGGTAATCCTGTGATAAAATCCATGCCTATTTTATCCCACTTCCATTCGGGTATCGGCAATGGTTGTAGCAATCCTGCTGGCTTTTGATGCTCTGCCTTCACTCTCTGACACACATCACAAACTGCTACATACTCCGCAATATCCTTCTTCATTCCGGTCCACCAGAAAGTATTCTTCAAATCCAAATACATCTTGGTATTCCCTGGGTGAATCGAGTACGGTGAATCATGGGCTTCTTGCAAAATCAACTTCCTGATCTCCGGATCATTTGGCACATATACGCGGTCCTCGAACCATAAGGTATCGTGCTCATCCTCACGAAATCCCTTGGCTTTTCCTTTGCTCATCTTCTCCTTTATCTCTTTAATCTCCTTGTCTGTCTTCTGAGCTTCTCTGATCATCTCCATCAAGGTAGACTGAAACGCCAACATCGCTAAATAGCCCCTTGGGACTATCTCCAAACATAGCTCACGTAGGTCCTCGGCTAACTTCTGAGGTAACTCTCCTGTCATGAGGGTGTTGACATGACTCTTGCGGCTCAACGCGTCTGCTACTACGTTAGCCTTTCCAGGGTGATAATGCAATCTCATATCATAATATTTGATGAGCTCCAACCATCTCCTCTGTCTGAGGTTTAACTCCTTCTGCGTGAAAATGTACTTCAAACTCTTGTGATCCGTGTACACCTCACAATGGTTTCCGATGAGAAAATGTCTCCATGTTTTCAATGCATGCACCACGGCTGCTAATTCCAAATCGTGCGTAGCATAATTCTTCTCATGGGGTTTAAGTTGTCGTGAAGCATACGAAACAACTCTTCCTTCCTGCATAAGCACTGCTCCAAGTCCTCGACGAGAAGCGTCGCAATATACTTCATAGTCCTTGCGTTGATCTGGCAGAATCAACACGGGTGAGGTAACCAATCGTTGCTTCAACTCTTGGAAACTAGCTTCACATTCCTCAGTCCAATTAAATTTGGTGTCCTTCTTCAATAGCTCAGTCATGGGCTTAGCAATCCTTGAGAAATTCTCGATAAATCTCCGGTAGTATCCTGCGAGTCCAAGAAAACTCCGGATTTCTCCAACTGTAGTGGGTGATTCCCAACTTGTCACCGTGTCAACCTTGGCAGGGTCTACTGCTATTCCTTCTCCAGAAATAGCATGTCCAAGGAATCCAACTTCCTTCAACCAAAACTCACATTTGCTGAACTTGGCATATAACTGATGTTCCCTGAGCTTCTCAAGTACCAATCGTAAATGCTCCTCATGCTCTTCTTCATCCTTGGAAAAGATTAAAATATCATCAATGAACACCATGACGAACTTATCCAAAAACTCCATAAACACTTTGTTCATCAGGTTCATGAAATAGGCCGGTGCGTTAGTCAGTCCAAATGACATAACGGTATACTCATACAATCCATATCTGGTGGTAAATGCCGTCTTGGGTATATCCTGCTCTCGAATCTTTAACTGATGGTACCCTGATCGTAGATCGATCTTGGAAAATACTTTAGCTCCTTGCAGGCGGTCAAACAAATCATTGATCATCGGCAGTGGGTACTTGTTTTTGATGGTCACTTCATTCAATCCTCGGTCAACAACCATCCTTAGTGATCCATCTTTCTTCTCCACTAGAAGTACTGGTGATCCCCAAGGTGACGAACTTGGGCGAATATAGCCTTTATCCAGTAACTCCTTGATCTGCTTCTTAATTTCCTCCAAATCCTTTGCGGGCATCCTGTACGGTCTCTTAGATATTGGCCCTGTGCTTGGCAAAAGTTCAATCAAAAACTCAATGTCTCTATCTGGTGGCATGCCTGGCAACTCTTCTGGAAATACATCCGGGTAATCCTTCACCACTGGTACTTCCTCCTGTACAACTCCTGATAAGGAATTCACTTGAGTCCTCTTCGGCATATGCCTGGATTCATACTTGATCCTTTTTCCTTCCGGGGTGGTAAGCAAAATAGTCTTGCTGGCAAAATCGATGTTTCCTCCATACAACGATAGCCAATCCATTCCCAAAATCACATCCAAACCTTGTGATTCTAAAACAATGAGGTCTGAGGGGAAAACATGCCTTCCAATGGCCAACGGTATCTGAAAACATCCTTGGGTGGCCATATACTCTGCTCCTGGCGAGGTTACTAACATAGGGGTTTTGAGAACTTGGGTGGACATCTTAAACTTGTTTACGAATCCCCTTGATATGTATGAATGCGATGCACCAGTATCGAAAAGAACCGTTGCAGTAAATGACTTAACCAAAAACTTACCTATTACTGCATCAGGCTGAGCTTCAATCTCCTCCACGCTCACGTGGTTCACATGTCCTTTGTTGAACGGGTTCGGCTTCTTCCCAGAGCTTCCATTGCCATTTCCATTTTGGGCTTCGGGACAATCAGTTGCATAATGTCCCGTCTTCTGGCACTTGAAACAAGTAATGTGACTTAGATCTCTCTTGGTTGGGGTAGATGGGTTGGTGCGGTTCTGTCCGTTTCCTCCTCCATTCCCATTACCATTCTTGGAGCCATTATGGTTGTGCAAACTACCTCCTCCATGGGTATGCTGAAACTGTCCTCCCGGCTTCGGGGTAAATCGTGGCTTCTGCTGGGCTCCAGAATTGTACTTCCCTTGTCCATACTTCCTCTTGCGGTTTTCAATCTGCTGTTGCTTCCCTTCAATCATGAGAGCTCTATCTACCAGCTCCTAGTAGTTGTTGAAAGTTGCTACCATCAACTGCATACTCAGCTCATCATTCAATCCTTCCAGAAATTTCTCCTGCTTGGCAGCATCCGTAGCAACGTCATCTGGTGCATAACGTGCTAATTTACTGAAATCTTCCACATACTGGCCTACGGTGCGTCCTCCTTGGCGTAGGTTGCGAAACTCACGCTTCTTCATAGCCATAGCTCCTGCTGAAACATGAGCTGTACGAAAAGCTTGCTGAAACTGGTCCCATGTGACAGTGTCAATAGGGTGCGTGGCTGTATAATTCTCCCACCATGATGCTGCGGGTCCATCAAGCTGATGTGCGGCAAAACGCACTCTTTCCGCATCTGTGCATCCTGCAGTGGTTAACTCCCTTCCAACTTTGCGGAGCCAATCATCTGCTACTATCGGCTCGGTGCTACTGGAAAACACCGGCGGGTTTAGCCTTAAGAAACGGGCTAAGTGATCAACAGGTGGTGGTGGCGGTGGGTTGTTGTTGTTGTTGCCTTGGTTCTGAACTAACACTTGCATCAAGGCATTCTGTTGCTGAATCAACTGGGTGATCTCTGGTGGAAAAACAAATCCGGTGTCGCGTCTCGGAGGCATCTGATAGGTTTTAGAAAAGATGAGATTTAAGAGTAGAATGAGGTCTAGAGAGAAACACTACCCATATGCTCATGAGACAAATTCAATCAATATCACTCAATCAATCCAAACAAGGCAAAACAATCGATCTATCTAGCGTTACAAAGTGCTTGAGCTATACTACTAAATGGGGAAAAAACTACTACTGATATGGTAGTCTACTAAAAATTCTGATCCGTTGAAGACTCCATGATGTCTGCTCCAGCTTCATCAATCCATTCGTCTTCACTTGGTTCCGAGTCGGTGTCGTCGATGATGATGTAGTTATCCGGACAAGTGCATTCGTCGACTTCTGCTTTTGGCACTGGATTTCCCACGAATGCTCCAATCTTATTCTCCAGGTCTTCAATCTTCCCTACTAGTGCGTTGATTTCCTCCAAATAATCTTCGCGTGTAGCCTTGAGTTCTTCTTGGAGCTCCTTGATCTTCGTGAATGCCTTCTTCAGTTCTTCCTTGTCCGTGCACATCTGGTTCTCCTGGCGTCGAATATGTTGGTTCTGCTCCTGGATGAAAGCTGCAATTGATCCATCCTTCTTGGTCTTGATCATCTCCCATTGCGCGTCTCGACGTCCACAAATTTGATAAATTGTATCCTTAAGCTCCTGGTGATAGACTTCTCCAATGCGTCCCATGGCGATATGTGCGGCCATGCTCTTCCCTAAACTCCAAGTTGGTGCTTCGAAAACCAATCTCATGGGTTCCGTAATTGGCGCAAACGTCCTTCCTGGAATGATAACTTGAATCTTCCAGCTCTCCTCTTCAGGTAAGGTAGCGTTGTAGGTTCCGGTGACGCTTGGTATTCCTATGTTCAAGTACTTGGTGACTTCCTTCAAGTGTCATCCAAACGGCGTATCTTCATCGGGTTGCATTAACTTGTTCCTTGCATTCGCCATTCCTAAAAGAGTAGAAAGTGGAGAGGAGTCAGAAATGAGAAGAGAGAAGTTTCTAGGGCTTAAGCTTAGTGGTCGTTTCCTATAGTCAGCATGTGCTCTGATACCAACTTTGTAGCGACCAGACCTCAAATGGCCTGTGCTGCTGTGCACCAGTGTCATCCCTGGATCAGTAATGCTGACACGCACAGTACAAATGGAGGATTTATAACAGAGTAGCAATCACACACTTATTACATCGAATATCTCCAAAGAGATTAAGTATGATAAACATGGCTTAAGGCCATCTATAACGATAACAGCGGAAGACTTGGAAGATAAGTGAGTCCATCAACTCCAGCGGCATCACTGAGTATAAGACCACGACCTAAGGCATCCTTACTCGTCGTCTGAAAAGTCTGCAACATGAAACGTTGCAGCCCGAAACGGGTCAGCACATAGAATATGCTGGCAAAGCAAGACATAGAGAACAATGAACAATGATAAGGCTATACTATATGCACATATGGCTGGTGGAAAGGCTCTATGGTTACAGTTTTTGCGAAAAGCCAATTTTATCCTACTACAAAGGAATAAATTTTATTTAACTATCATGGTGGTTGAAACATTGAGAAGGTACCTCCAACTCAATCCCAATTAAGTAACATCATTAACCCAACAAAATTAATTATAAGTATCACGGTGATGAGATTCAAATGATAATCCAGGTACTAGATACTCAAGTTGTCCATAACCGGGGACACGGCTAATCATGATCAGTTTGTACACTCTGCAGAGGTTTGCGCACTTTTCCCACAAGACTCGATCGCCTCCGCTTGATTCTCGCACTGCATGTTGTTTGAGAAACGGATGACCGAGACACAGTCTTTCAGAAACAGTCACTCTCTACTCTGGATGGACCGGTACACCTACTTCCCCTACATCTGCTAGTCCACCTCTTCAAGAGATCCTGTAACCTACTCAGCTATGCTAGAGCCCATAATAGCTTGCGGCTGCACACGGAAGTTTCTAGCATGAATAATCTTATGATCCCTTTGAGCCTGGGTGGCGGACCTTATACATACAGACAACACTGGGTTCTCCAGGTGCCTCAATCCACCCAGATGTGAGTTTTAGTTGCCACCTTAAGTTGAACCATTATTAAACACTCACATCTGTCATGAATTTCACTCAAACCCAATCCACGTCTACGAGCATAGCATGGCAATAATAAAAGCAACGTAGAAGTAACTCCCTAGGGTTTGATATATGAACAGGTAATAGGTACTACCTCAACTACTTCCCAAATACCCACAGTTTAATTAGATCCTAATCATGCAATGTGTGAGGAATAGATCTAATGCATTAAAACTGGGTATGAACGGGGTATGATCAAAGTGTTACTTGCCTTGCTGATGATCCGCAAAACCTAGCGAGTCGAAGTAACAAGCGGCACACTCCGGGTACTCTATCGCAAACAAACAAGCATACAATCAGTACTCATCTAATGCACAGGTAAAACTCGAAAGAAAGATCCAACCAGAAAGTTCAACTTAAGAACTCCGGTTTGCAAAAAGAATCAACTCGAAAGAAACAACGAAAGTCAAACGGCGAAAGAAAGAAACTTCGTTTGCTAATCTGGATCTAGGTCATTTTTTACTGTAGCAAAAACTTGTTTGAGTAGGTTAAACGGAAAGAGAATTTCGAGACGAAACTCTAGGCGCTTGAATCGCCTGATTCCGATAAACGAGCGAGAAGTTAAACAGATTCGAAAATTCGATCAGAAATCGAATCTGAGAAAATAACGAGAAAATCCGACGAAAAAGAAAAACGGACGAACGGTTAAATAATGGACGTTCGTTAACAGAGAAAAACCGACGAACGCGTTCGTTAAAACGAACGGTTCGGTGAACGCTCGTAAAATAAGAAAACCGAAAAAAACCGATCTAGGGTTTTTTTTAAAACAAAAGGTTTTTTTTCAGAAAACCGGTCAACGTTGAAGACGGCCGGCGGCAGTACCTCGTGGCGGGGCTCCGGCGAGGGGCTCCGGCGGGCGGGGCTCGGTGGCGAGGGTGCGGGGCTCGGGGCGGCGGCTCCGGCGGCGAGGGGGTGGGGCTCGGCGACGGCGGCGAGGCAAAAGGCGGGCGGCGGCGGCGGGTAGATGCGGCGGCGGCGGCGGGCTCCTCCGGCGGCGGTGATGGCGAAAACGAAGGGGGGGTGCTCCGGCTTGGGGAAGGGGCTACCGAGGCGGCGGCGGCGTCGTGGCGCTCCCGGACTCCGGCGGCGTCGTGGGGAGGAAGGAGAGCGCGGGCGGGCCGTCGGTTGGGCTCGGCCCAGCCGGCGCGGGCGCGTTTTTTTTAAATAAGTTCCGCGGAAAATATTGCGTAGAAAAATAAATATAAATCAGAAAAATATGAAATAAATTTTCCCCGTCTAGTTAGAAAATCTAGAATAGGGTGAACATTTTTAAAATCAAAAATAAATATTTTGAAAACATGCATATTTTTAAATGCAATAAAAATGCAAATAAAATCCAATAAATTCCAAATAATGTTTTTAACATTTTTCCTCCAGTATTTCAATGTTTTTTGGGGAAGTCATATTTTCTCCTCTCGTTTATTTAAAATCGAAATATTTTTCCGGAGAGAAAAATAATTAAAATCCCAATCCTCGTTTGAAAAATCAAATAAGAAAATTCGAGAAAATCCCCAACTCTCTCCGAGGGTCCTTGAGTTGCTTAGGATTTATCGAGGATTTGTCAAAATGCAACAAAACATGATATGCAAATGATGATCTATGTATAACATTCCAAATTGAAAATTTGGGATGTTACATTGAGATGGTTGACAGCATCTCAATCCCAATTAAAAAAATCATCATTAACCCAACAAAATTAATTAGAAGTAACATGGTGATGAGATTCACAAGATAATCCAAGTACTAGATACTCAAGTTGTCCATAACCGGGGACATGGCTAACCATGATTAGTTTGTACACTCTGCAGAGGTTTGCGCACTTTTCCCCACAAGACTCGATCTCCTCCGTTGGATTACTCGCACTACATGGTGTTTGAGTAACGGATGATCGAGACACAGTCTTTCAGGAGTGTTTGCACCTTACGTATGGGTAGACAGTTACACCTACTTTCCCCTACATCTGCTAGTCTACCACTGTAAGTGTTCACACAACTTAATCAACTATGCTAGAGCCCATAATAGCTTGTGGCTGCACACGGAAGTTTCTAGCATGAATAACCTTATGATCCCTTTGAGCCTGGGTGGCGGTCCAAAAGAAAAACAGGCAATCCTGGAATACCCAGGTACCTCAATCCACCCAGATGTGAGTTTTTAGTTGCCACCTTAAGTAAACCATTAATTAACAATCTCACATCTGTCATGTAAATCTCTCAAACCCAATCCACATCTACGAGCATAGCATGGCAATATAATAGCAACGTAGAAGTAACTCTCAAGGGTTTGATAAATAAAACAGGTAATAGGTACTACCTCAACTACATCCCAAAACCCACAATTTAATTAGATCCTAACCATGCAGTGTTTGAGGAGTGATCTAATGCAATAAAAACTGGGTATGGAAGGGTATGATCAAAGTGTTACTTGCCTTGCTGATGATCCGCGAAACCTAGCGATTCGAAGTAACAAGCGGCGCACTCCGGGTACTCTATCGCAAACAAACAAGCAAACAATAAGTACTCATCTAATGCACACAGGTAAAACTCGAATGAAAGATCCAACCAGAAAGTTCAACTTAAGAACTCCGGTTTGCAAAAAGAATCAACTCGAACGAAGCAACGAAAGTCAAACGGCGAAAGAAACAAGCTTCGTTTACTAATCTGGATCTAGGTCAAATTTTACAGTAGCAAAAACTTGTTTGAGTAGGTTAAACGGAAAGAGAATTTCGAGACGAAACTCTAGGCGCTTGAATCGCCTGATTCCGATAAACGAGCGAAAAGTTAAACGAAAACGAAGATCCGATCAGAAATCGAGATCTGAGATAATCGCGGAAAAATCTGACGAAAAAGAAAACTGACGAACGTTAACGAACGGACGTTCGTTAACAGAGAAAATCCGACGAACGCGTTCGTTAAAACGAACGGGTCGGTGAATGTTCACTAAATAATAAAACCGAAGAAATAAACCGATCTAGGTTTTTTTTAAACGAACGGTTTTTTTTAGAAAACCGGCAAACGACGGCGAGTCGGTACCTCGTCGGAACGGGGCTCTGACGGGGCTCGGCTGGGCTCCGTCGGGGGCTCGGGCGGGCTTGGGGCGGCGAACGGCGGCGGGGTTCGGCGAGCGGGGCGGCGGCGCTGCGGGCTTCCAGCGGCGGCGGCTTGGGCGGGGCTCGGGGTGGCGAGGGAGGGGGCGGCGGCGGGGTATATAAGGAGGGGGGCCTGCTTGGAGGAGGGGGCAAGGCGGCGGCGGCTCCCGTGCTCGCCACGGACTCGGGCGGCGGCGGCGCTGGCGTACGCGGGGAGGAGACGACGCGGCTGGGCCGGCCGCTCGGCTGGGCCTCCGCCCGGTCGGGCGCGGCGCGTTTTTTTTAAACATTCCGCCGAAAAGAATTCATAGAAAAATAAATAAAAATCCAAAAAAATATAAAACAAATTTTCCCCGTCTAGTTAAAATAATTAGAACAGGGTGAACATTTTTTTGACACAAAAATGCTGTTTTGAAAACGTGCAATTTTTTAATGCAATTAAAATTGCAAATAAAATCCGGATAAAATCCAATATATGATTTTAATATTTTTCCTCCAGTATTTCAATTGTTTTGGAGAAGTCATATTTTCTCCTCTCGTTTATTTTTTAATGAAATATTTTTCCCGGAGAGAAAATAATTAAAACCAAAATCCTCGTTTTATTATTTGATAAAATCAAATATGAAAAATCGAGAAAATCCCCAACTCTCTCTGAGGGTCCTTGAGTTGCTTAGGATTTATCGAGGATTTGTCAAAATGCAAGAAAAATATGCTATGCATTGTATGATCTATGTATAACATTCCAAATTGAAAATTTGGGATGTTACAAAAAACTTGGAGATCCGGGAATACCAACTATACCTTGCTCTATCAAAAAGAATTATGTGAAAACTGCTTTGTGTGATTTAGGAGCTGGTGTTAGTGTTATGCCTTTATCTTTATATAAAAGACTTGACTTGAATAAACTCACACCTACTGAAATATCTTTGCAAATGTGTAACACCCACGGTACGGCTATATCTCCCACGTGTCGAGGCACGACTTAGAGGCATAACCGCATGGTGGTTTTGTCGCAAGAAGGGTCATCTTCACACAATCCCATGTAATGAACAAGAATGGGATAAAGAGTTGGCTTATAATCGCCACTTCACACAATACTTAAGGAAATCATACATCATCAGAGTACACACATAGACCGACTACGCTCAAATACAAAAGAAAAGAAGATAACCCCAAATGCTAGATCCCCGATCGTCCCAACTGAGCTCCACTACTGATCAACAGGAAAAGAAAACATAGGAATGACCAAGGTCCTCGTCGAACTCCCACTTGAACTCGGTTGCGTCACCTGCAATGGTATCGTCGGCACCTGCAACTGTTTTCGTAGTATCTGTGAGTCACGAGGACTCAGCAATCTCAAAACCCGCGAGATCAAGACTATTTAAGCTTATGGGTAGGATGGGGTAATGGGGTGGAGCTGCAGCAAGAACTAAGCATATATGGTGGCTAACACACGCAAATAAGAGCGAGAAGAGAAGCAATGCAACGGTCAAGAAGCTAGGGGTGATCAAAAAGTGATCCTGAAACTACTTACGTTCATACATAACCCAAACCGTGTTCACTTTCTGGACTCCGCCGAAAAGAGACCATCACGGCTACACACGCGGTTGATGCATTTTAATTAAGTCAAGTGTCAAGTTCTCTACAACTGGAGATTAAAAAATTTCCATCTGCCACATAACCGCGGGCACGGCTTTCGAAAGTTTATACCCTGCAGGGGTGTCCCAACTTAGCCCATCACAAGCTCTCACGATCAATGAAGGATATTCCTTCTCCCGGAATAACCCGATCAGACTCGGAATCCCGGTTACAAGACATTTCAACAATGGTAAAACAAGACCAGCAAGACCACCCGAATGTGCCGACAAATCCCGATAGGAGCTGCACATATCTCGTTCTCAGGGCACACCGGATGAGCAATCCGTACAACTAAAACCAGACCTCAAGTTTCCCCGAGGTGGCGCTGCAAAGGGCTGTAGTTTGGACCAACACTCAGAGGAGCACTAGCCCGGGGGGGGGGGGGGGTTAAAATAAAGATGACCCTTGAGTCTACAGAACCCAAGGGAAAAAGGCTTAGGTGACAAATGTTAAAACCAAGGTTGGGCCTTGCTGGAGGAGTTTTATTCAAAGTGAACTGTCAAGGGGGTCCCATAAGCCCAACCGCGTAAGGAACGCAAAATCAAGGAACATAACACCGGTATGACGGAAACTAGGGCGTCAAGAGTGGAACAAAACACCAGGCATAAGGTTGAGCCTTCCACCCTTTACCAAGTATATAGATGCATTCATTAAAATAAGAGATATTGTGATATCCCAACATCATCATGTTCCAACATGGAACCAGCTTCATCTTCACCTGCAACTAGCAACGCTATAAGAGGGAGCTGAGCAAAAGCGGTAACTTAGCCAAACAACGGTTTGCTAGGACGGTGGGTTAGAGGCTTGACATGGCAATATGGGAGGCATGATAAACAAGTGGTAGGTAGCGCAACATAGCGATAGAACGAACAACTAGCAAGTAAAGATAGAAGTGATATCGAGGGTAATGGTTATCTTTGCCTGAGATCCCGCAAGGAAGAAGAACGAGTCCATGAAGAAGACAAGCGGACGTAGTCGAACGAATCCTCACAACTCCGGAACGAAACCGAAGCTAACGAGAGAAGCAAACCGGAAATAAGCAATCAACATGCTAAACAAGCATCACATAAACATGGCATGATGCACAATCAAGTATGATGCATGTCCGGTTTAATGAGGCATGGCATGGCAAAGTGCACAAACAATACTACAAATTAGGTGGAGCGCAATATGCAATGAATTGCATATTGAAGAAACACCACATCAATTATTTAGTTCTCTCTCGGTTATGTACCCAACAATAGCATATGAAAACTACCTATCTAGGCAAGTTTAAATGAGGCCGGAACAACAAACAACAATTCTGGAAAATCCCCATGTCCATTTTTCGAATTAGCTACTGTTCTGCCCTAAAACATATTTTAATGTTATTAAACAGTACAAAAAGTACACCATGTTAATCTATGCATTTTTCTACCCCATTTACATATAAAGTTTATTAAATTTGGAGCTACGGTTAATTAGTTATGAAATAAATCATTTTAACATGGCATTTATGTAAAATTAAACAAACAACAAGTTTAAACATTTTAAACATGGATGAAAGCAGCATATTATGAAACTAGATAAAATTCTAAGCATTTTGCATATATAAATTATTTACATATGATACATAGTTCATGAGTAATTATATGCATGAAGTTAGAGGGTTTTTCTGCAATTCTACCAACTCTGGATAATTAGACAAATTCGCAGGAAGGAAAAAACATGCACTGGGATGAATCTGGATCTGGGCGAGGGTTGCTCACATTGGGACAAGCCCAGCTGAGCCTGGAGGCATGGAGCGGTCCACGCGGGTGAGGAAGGCGCGGTCAACGGAGCGGGCTGAACCGAGCGGGACTTGGCGCTGCGGTCATCGTCCTCGCGTGCTCGCATGCAGAAGCAGGGGAGGTCGGCGATGGACTTGGCGGTCTCCGGTGGGGTGGCGCGGCGACCTGGAGCCAGGGACAAGGCCGGGGTGCAGGGACTCGCCGGATCTGGCAGAGACGACGATGAACGGAGCAGGGGAGGTCGATGCGGCACGTGCGGGCGAGAGGGAAGCAGAGGAGGTTCGAGCGTCTCGACTGGAACGGGCGAGGCGCGGGGTCAACGCGGGGTTGTCCCGCTCGATGCAGGGGAACTTGGTGCGACTCCGGCGAGGATGGACGAAGGGCGCCAGATCCAGGCGGGGAAGACCGGAGGCGCGCACGGGACGGCGGCGGCGGAGCTTGGCGTAGGTCAGGCGCGGTCATGGGGTTTCCTGCCAGAGAAACGAGAGGGAGACGTGAGAGAGAGAAGCACGGGGAGGAAGGGAGATACAGGGGAGGAGAGGAGCGGGATGAGGCCGGCGGCATGACCTGCTGCTGCTGTTGTCGCCGGCGGCGTGGACGCGCAAGGCGGCGGGGAGGCGCTGGTGCTTACGATCCACTCGAGATCGAGCAGAGGATTGAAGAGGAGGCACGGCCTCGAGCGTCCTCGAGCATGCGGGCGGGCGACGAGGCAAGGAAGTCTCGGGGCTGATCTCCTCTCGAACAGAGCGAGGCTGCTGCGATTGATTTGGGAGGGATCGAGAGGAGGCTCGCTGGTTGGGTGGAGAGATCGGGAGGAATCCGAGGAAGAAGGGGGTTGGTCGGGGAAGGATCCCGAGGAACATGCGAGAGTGGGTGGCGGCGCAAGGGGGAATAGGGTTAGGCTAGGGTTAGACTGATTTGGTAAGTGGGTGGACTATATATAGGGAAACAGAACTAGGTTAGGACCTTCCGATTTAAATTGGATGGTCGAGACAATTATGTTGGGGGAGTCCAAATAAGAAAATGGAGATGTTTTATAGATGTTGGAGGATGATCCGGCCCCATCGGTCATGACTGCTTGGGTCGGGTTCGGAGAAGTTTCGGATGCGCACGCGAGGGGTTTGCAGGGTGTGCAGAGAGGTTAGGAAGCCATGCAAGAGGGAAACAAAATCTGGTTGGTCTCGGAACGGTCAACGAAGGCAAGGGGAATGCGGCAACTACGAGCAACTACAAGTTTTATGAAAACATGCGGATGCAATGCGATGATGAATGCAACAAACAAATAAAACACACGGCGACAACGAAAACAAGGAAGGCGTCAGAAGCGTCGGTCTCGGGGCGTCACAAAATGGCTAACAAATCAACGGCCATACCTATTGGTATTTGTGAGGATGTGCCCGTTGTTGTTGCTGATGTTACTATTTTGATTGACTTTGTTATACTTGAGATGCCCGAGGAGGACAACATTGTTGGGGAACGTAGCAGAAATTCAAAATTTTCCTACGTGTCACCAAGATCAATCTAGGAGATGCTAGCAACGAGAGAGAGGGAGTGCATCTTCATACCCTTGAAGATCGCGATGCGGAAGCGTTGCAAGAACGCGGTTGGTGGAGTCGTACACGAAGCGATTCAGATCGCGGCCGAATCCGATCTAAGCACCGAACAACGGTGCCTCCGCGTTCAACACACATGCAGCCTGGTGACGTCTCCCATGCCTTGATCCAGCAAGGAGAGAGGGAGAGGTTAGGGAAGACTCCGTCCAGCAGCAGCACAATGGCATGGTGGTGATGAAGGAGCGTAGCACTCTAGCAGGGCTTCGCCAAGCACTGCGAGAGTCGAGGAGGGAGAGGGGTAGGGCTGCGCCAAGAGAGAGGGAGACTCATGTCTTCTGCAGCCCCAAAACCCCCACTATTTATAGGAGGAGGGGAGGAGGGTGCGCCCCCTCTAGGGTTCCCACCCCTAGGGGGGGCGGCAGCCCTAGATGGGATGGAGGGGCGGCCAAGAGGGGGAGAAAGGGGGCGCGCCCTAGGGTGGGCCTTAGGCCCATCTGCGCCTAGGGTTTCCCCCTTTCCCCTCCAAGCTGCGCCTTGGGCCCTAGTGGGAGGCGCACCAGCCCACTCAGGGGCTGGTCCCTTCCCACACTTGGCCCACGTAGGCCTCCGGGGTTGGTGGCCCCTCACGGTGGAACCCCGGAACCCTCCGGTGGTCCCGGTACATTACCGGTGACGCCCGAAACTCTTCCGGTGGCCAAAACCTCACTTCCTATATATTATTCTTTACCTCCGGACCATTCCGGAACTCCTCGTGACGTCCGGGATCTCATCCGGGACTCCAAACAACATTCGGTAACCACGTATATCTATTCCCTATAACCCTAGCGTCATCGAACCTTAAGTGTGTAGACCCTACGGGTTCTGGAACCATGCAGACATGACCGAGACGTTCTCCGGCCAATAACCAACAGCGGGATCTGGATACCCATGTTGGCTCCCACATGTTCCACGATGATCTCATCGGATGAACCACGATGTCGGGGATTCAATCAATCCCGTATACAATTCCCTTTGTTTATCGGTATGTTACTTGCCCAGATTCGATCGCCGGTATCCCAATACCTCGTTCAATCTCGTTACCGACAAGTCACTTTACTCGTTCCGTAATGCATGATCCCGTGACTAACTACTTAGTCACATTGAGCTCATTATGATGATGCATTACCGAGTGGGCCCAGAGATACCTCTCCGTCATACGGAGTGACAAATCCCAGTCTTGATTCGTACCAACCCAACAGACACTTTCGGAGATACTTGTAGTGTACCTTTATAGCCACCGAGTTACGTTGTGACGTTTGGTACACCCAAAGCATTCCTATGGTATCCGGGAGTTGCACAATCTCATGGTCTTTTTAAGGAAATGATACTTGACATTAGAAAAGCTCTTAGCAAACGAACTACACGATCTTGTGCTATGCTTAGGATTGGGTCTTGTCCATCACATCATTCTCCTAATGATGTGATCCCGTTATCAATGACATCCAATGTCCATGGTCAGGAAACCATAACCATCTATTGATGAACGAGCTAGTCAACTAGAGGCTTACTAGGGACATGTTGTGGTCTATGTATTCACACATGTATTACGGTTTCCAGTTAATACAATTATAGCATGAACAATAGACAATTATCATGAACAAGGAAATGCAATAATAACCATTTTATTATTGCCTCTAGGGCATATTTCCAACAGTCTCCCACTTGCACTAGAGTCAATAATCTAGTTCACATCACTATGTGATTGTAACGAATCCAACACCCATGGGGTTAGTTCATATCTCGCTTGTGAGAGAGGTTATTAGTCAACGGGTCTGAACCTTTCAGATCCATGTGTGCTTTACAAATCTCTATGTCATCTTGTAGATGCAGCTACCACGCGCTACTTGGAGCTATTCCAAATAACTGCTCTACTATACGAATCCGGTTTACTACTCAGAGTCATCCGGATTAGTGTCAAAGTTTGCATCGACGTAACCCTTTACGACGAACTCTTTTACCACCTCCATAATCGAGAAAATTCCTTAGTACACTAGTTACTAAGGATAAGTTCGACCGCTGTCATGTGATCCATTCCTGGATCACTCTTGTACCCCTTGACTGACTCATGGCAAGTCACACTTCAGGTGCGGCACACAGCATAGCATACTGTAGAGCCTACGTCTAAAGCATAGGGGACGACCTTCGTCCTTTCTCCCTCTTCTGCCGTGGTTAGGTCTTGAGTCTTACTCAATACTCACAGCTTGTAACACAGCCAAGAACTCCTTCTTTGCTGATCTATCTTGAACTCCTTCAAAATCTTGTCACGGTATGTATTCATTTGAAAGTACTATTAAGCGTTTTTGATCTATCCTTATAGATCTTGATGCTCAATGTTCAAGTAGCTTAATCCAGGTTTTCCATTAAAAACACTTTTCAAATAACCCTGTCTGCTTTCCAGAAATTCTACATCATTTCTGATCAACAATATGTTAACAACATATACTCATCAAAAAATTCTATAGTGCTCCCATTCACTTCTTTGGAAATACAAGTTTCTCATAAACTTTGTAAAAACCCAAAATCTTTGATCATCTCATCAAAGCGTACATTCCAACTCTGAGATGCTTAGTCCTTAGAAGGATTGCTGGAGCTTTGCATACTTGTTAGCATCTTTCAGGATTGACAAAACCTTCTGGTTGTATCACATACAACCTTTCCTCAAGAAAATCGTCGAGGAAACAATGTTTTTGACATCCTATCTGCAAGATTTCATAAATAATGCAGTAACTGCTAATATAATTCCAACAGACTCTTAGCATCGCTACGAGTGAGAAAGTCTCATCGTAGTCAACTCCTTGAACTTGTCAGAAAATATCTTAACGACAAGTCGAGCTTTCTTAATGGTGATACTTACCATCATTGTCCGTTTTCCCTTTAAAATCCATCTGCACCCAACAGCCTTACGACCATCAAGTAGTTCTTCCAAAGTCTATACTTTGTTTTTATATATGGATCCTCTCTCGGATTTTATGGCCTCGAGCCATTCATCAGAATCCGGGCCCACCATCGCTTCTCCATAGCTCGTAGGCTCATTGTTGTCTAGCAACATGACTTCCAAGACAGGATTATGTACCACTCTGAAGTAGTACGCATCCTTGTCGACCTACGAGGTTTGGTAGTGACTTGATCCGAAGTTTCATGATCACTATCATAAGCTTCCACTTCAATTGGTGTAGGTGCCACAGGAACAACTTCCTGTGCCCTGCTACACACTAGTTGAAGTCATGGTTCAATAACCTCATCAAGTCTCCACCATCCTCCCACTCAATTCTTTTGAGAGAAACTTTTCCTCGAGAAAGGACCCGTTTCTAGAAACAATCACTTTTGCTTCCAGATCTGAAATAGGAGGTATACCCAACTGTTTTGGGTATTCTATGAAGATGCATTTATCCGCTTTGGGTTCGAGCTTATCAGCCTGAAACTTTTTCACATAAGCGTCGCAGCCCCAAACTTTTAAGAAACGACAGCTTAGGTTTCTCTCAACCATAGTTCATACGGTGTCGTCTCAACGGAGTTGTGTGGTGCCCTATTTAAAGTGAATGCGGTTGTCTCTAATGCCTAACCCATAAACGATAGTGTAATTTGATAAGAGACATCATGGTATGCACCATATCCAATAGGGTGCAGTTATGATGTTCGGACACACCATCACACTATGGTGTTCCAGGCGGTATTAGTTGTGAAACAATTTCCACAATGTCTTAATTGTGTGCCAAACTCGTAACTCAGATATTCATCTCTATGATCATATCACAGACATTTTGTCCTCTTGTCACGACGATCTTCAACTTCACTCTGAAATTACTTGAACCTTTCCATAATTCAGACTTGTGTTTCATCAAGTAAATATACTCAGCATCTACTCAAATCATCTGTGAAGTAAGAACATAACGATATCCACTGCATGCCTCAGCACTCATTGGACTGCACACATCAAATGTATTACTTCCAACAAGTTGCTCTCTTGTTTCATCTTACTGAAAACGAGGCCTTTCAGTCATCTTGCCCATGTGGTATGATTTGCATGTCTCAAGTGATTCAAAATCAAGTGAGTCCAAACGATCCATCTGTATGGAGTCTCTTCATGCGTATAAACCAATAGACATGGTTCGCATGTCTCAAACTTTTCAAAAAACGAGTGAGTCCAAAGATCCATCAACATGGAGCTTCTTCATGCGTTTTATACCAATATGACTCAAATGGCAGTGCCACAAGTATGTGGTACTATCATTACTATCTTATATCTTTTGGCATGAACATGTGTATCACTACGATCGAGATTCAATAAACCATTCATTTTAGGTGCAAGACCATTGAAGGTATTATTCAAATAAACAGAGTAACCATTATTCTCCTTAAATGAATAACCGTATTGCGATAAACATAATCTAATCATGTCTATGCTCAACGCAAACACCAAATAACAATTATTTAGGTTTAACACCAATCTCGATGGTAGAGGGAGCGTGCGATGTTTGATCACATCAACCTTGGAAACACTTCCAACACATATCATCATCTCACCTTTAGCTAGTCTCCCTTTATTCCGTAGCCTTTTATTTCGAGTTACCAACACTTAGCAACCAAACCGGTATCTAATACCCTGGTGCTACTAGGAGTACTAGTAAAGTACACATTAATATAATGTATATCCAATATACATCTGTCGACCTTGCCCGCCTTCTCATCTACCAAGTATCTAGGGTAGTTCTGCTTCAGTGACCGTTCCCCTCATTACAGAAGCACTTAGTCTCGGGTTTGGGTTCAACCTTGGGTTTCTTCGCTGGAGCAGCAACTGATTTGCCGTTTCATGAAGTATCCCTTCTTGCCCTTGCCCTTCTTGAAACTAGTGGTTTTACTAACCATCAACAATTGATCCTCCTACTTGATTTCTACTTTCGCGGTGTCAAACATCGCGAGTTGCTCAAGGATCATCATGTCTATCCCTGATATGTTATAGTTCATCACGAAGCTCTAATAGCTTGGTGTCAGTGACTATGGAGAACCATCACTATCTCATCTGGAAGATTAACTCCCACTCGATTCAAGCGATTGTAGTACTCAGACAATCTGAGCACATGCTCAACGATTGAGCTTTTCTCCCTTAGTTTGCAGGCTTAAGAAACTTGTCAGAGGTCTCATACCTCTTGACGTGGGCACTAGTCTGAAATCCCAATTTCAGTCTTTGGAACATCTCATATGTTCTGCGACGTTTCAAAACCGTCTTTGGTGCCACAATTTTAAACAGTTAGCATCACACACTGAACTATCACGTAGTCATCAAAACGTGTATGTCAGATGTTCACAACATCCACAAACGACGCTCGACTTTCAGCACACCGAGCGGTGCATTAAGGACATAAGCCTTTTGTGCAGCAATGAGGACAATCCTCAGTTTACGGACCCAGTCCGCATAATTGCTACTATCAACTTTCAACTAAATTTTCTCTAGGAACATATCTTAGTAGAACTAAAGCGTAAGCTATGACATAATTTGCAAAGACCTTTTGACTATATTCATGATAATTAAGTTCATCTAATCAAATTATTTAATGAACTCCCACTCAGATAGACATCCCTCTAGTCATCTAAGTGATACATGATGCGAGTCAACTAGGCCGTGTCCGATCATCACGTGAGACGGACTAGTCATCATCGGTGAACATCTTCATGTTGATCGTATCTGCTATACGACTCATGTTCGACCTTTCGGTCTCTTGTGTTCCGAGGCCATGTCTGTACATGCTAGGCTCATCAAGTCAACCTAAGTGTTTTGCATGTGTAAATCTGGCTTACACCCGTTGTATGCGAACGTTAGAATCTATCACACCCGATCATCACGTGGTGCTTCAAAACAACGATCCTTCGCAATGGTGCACAGTTAGGGGGAACACATACTTGAAATTTTAGAGAGGGATCATCTTATTTATGCTACCGTCGTTCTAAGCAAATAAGATGTAAACATGACAAACATCACATGCAAATCATAAAGTGACATGATATGGCCAATATCATCTTGCGCCTTTTGATCTCCATCTTCGAGGCGCGGCATGATCACCTTCGTCACCGGCATGACACCATGATCTCCATCATCATGATCTCCATCAACGTGTCTTCATGAAGTTGTCTCGCCAACTATTACTTCTACTACTATGGCTAACGGTTAGCAATAAAGTAAAGTAATTACATGGCGTTTTCATTGACACGCAGGTCATACAATAAATTAAGACAACTCCTATGGCTCCTGCCGGTTGTCATACTCATCGACATGCAAGTCATGATTCCTATTACAAGAACATGATCAATCTCATACATCACATATATCATTCATCACATCCTTTTGGCCATATCACATCACATAGCATACCCTGCAAAAACAAGTTAGACGTCCTCTAATTGTTGTTGCATGTTTTACGTGGCTGCTATGGGTTTCTAGCAAGAACGTTTCTTACCTACGCAAAAGCCACAACGGTGATATGCCAATTTCTATTTACCCTTCATAAGGACCCTCTTCATCGAATCCGATCCGACTAAAGTGGGAGAGACAGACACCCGCTAGCCACCTTATGCATCAAGTACATGTCAGTCGGTGGAACCTGTCTCACGTAAGTGTACGTGTAAGGTCGGTCCGGGCCGCTTCATCCCACAATGCCGCCGAATCAAGATAAGACTAGTAACGGCAAGCAAATTGAACAAATCATCGCCCACAACTACTTTGTGTTCTACTCGTGCATAGAATCTACGCATAGACCTAGCTCATGATGCCACTGTTGGGGAACGTAGCAGAAATTCAAAATTTTCCTATGTGTCACCAAGATCAATCTAGGAGATGCTAGCAACGAGAGAGAGGGAGTGCATCTTCATACCCTTGAAGATCGCGATGCGGAAGCGTTGCAAGAACGCGGTTGGTGGAGTCGTACACGAAGCGATTCAGATCGCGGCCGAATCCGATCTAAGCACCGAACAACGGTGCCTCCGCGTTCAACACACATGCAGCCCGGTGACCCTGGTGGGTTGTGGTCCCCACGTGGGCCCCCTCACTCACCTCTTCATCCCACATCATCACTTACCTCCAGAAAAAATTCTTCATTGCGCTCTCTCCCGTTTTCTTGCTCTCAAACCCGCGGATTTCGATCTCTTTGCTCGAAACTCCATTTCCAAAACTGTTTCGGGGGATTGTTGTTTGGTATGTGACTCCACCATTTGTCCAATTAGTTTTTATTTTAGCGGTTTATATTTTGAATAATTAGCTACTCTTGGTGCTGCTGTAGATGAGCTTGCATGTTGAATTCTTAGTGTTCTAAGTAGTTTGGATGCTTGCTATGGCCTCTATGTATCCCTATGAGTAGTTTCTATCAATTTTATAAAGTTTTGTTGATAATTTTTGTCACCCCAAAAATTTTTATTTTCGGATAATTGTACGTGGACATGATGAACCTATTTGGAAGGAGTTCTTCGAGGAGACGATCCTCGGCGACATCCTCTAGTGACAGTTCCGCTCGCCGGTCTTATGTTGAATCAAGTGAAAGTTCCACACGAGATGCCACCACCAAAACATGCTTATGGCCTTGCTATGAATATAGATGCGTGTGGGCATTAAGGAGGAATTTGAGCAATATGTTCACAATGCCGGTCTCGGTCCCTACCTTTCAGATAAGTGTGAAGAACGCCAACTTCTCACTGAATCATTTGTCAAAGAGTTTAAATTCTTTCCCCGTGAGTCTAGGGTGTCGTTTATGCTTTATGATAGTCCATTTACCATCTCACTAGAGAATTTTGCTCATCACTACAAGCTTCCATTTTGGGGTTCGCTTGACGAACCACCAAAGGCTGAGTTCGAAACATTTTTGACTAGTCTCTGTTCTGGTGAAAGGAGGGGAGTGACACAAGGTAGAATAAAGAGCATTCATTTTCCCGCGATTCAGTACTTTGCATTATTCAACGGGAAATGTATAGTAGGCAAGCAGGACTGCAGTACGCTTTGTGCTCCAGACTTGAGACTCATACGCACCGCTCTCACTAGTGAAGGAGACTATAACCTTGGAGCTATTGTTGCACGTAGACTTCAGCATAACACTAACAGTGGCTGGTTCTATGGTGGAATTTATGCCACGCGTTTAGCACAAGGGCTGGGTGTTTCACATTTGCCCTTTGACCTATCCTACCCACGCAATATTTAGATTTTGACACTTTAAAAGAACATAAGATTCTCAAGGGAAAGGTTGATAACTTCACTTATAATCTATTGTTTAATCAAAAATCTGTTGTGCACACATATTTGCCTGCGCCTGCTCTTTTTGACTATCACAGCAAAGGAAGATATTTTGTTCTTGAGAGCGAGACCCGAGCTCACAACGTAGCAGTAGAGGCAGCACGGCAGGCCGAGGCGTCCGCACCAAGAGCCTCCGTGAGCTACCACGCCGACTACTACCCTCCAAGCTACTCATCGACTACCAAGTTAGGCCAAAGGCCTAAGCTTGGGGGAGTATGTGTTTTCCACCGACTTTATATTCATGTTCCCACATATCATTCCATTCGTCGGTGTTCACACTTTTTCATTGTATCATCCATGCTTAGATTTATTTTCTTGCTTTCTTCTTGTGTGTTTAATTTTTTTAGAAAAACCAAAAAAATTAGTTGTAGTAATTTACTTTCTATGCATGCTTAGTAGTAGCGTTAAAAAGAAAATCCAAAAAGATTTCCTTGTTCTTCTTTTGCTTGTTGGGAGCTTTCCCATGTAAATAGTTTTTCTCGTTTTTGCTTTTCCCTTTTATTTCCTTGTTCAAGAAAACCATAAACTCCAAAAATATTTCAGTGTGTTTCTCTGAATTTCTTTTCTTTTTATTCGAGTTGTACCGAGGAGAAGACCACGATGAAAATGTTGAATGGCTCTCATATGAATAATTAATGAACTAATAAAGAGCACATTTTACCTTGTCTTCTCCTGTTGAATAAAATGTTTGCAGATTTCAGCTTAGTCCACGACACTCTTGCACTATTATTATTTTCATATCATTCGGTCGTGCAAGTGAAAGGCAATAATGACAATATCCGATGACTGGCCGTGGCAGAGAGAAACTGGTATGAACTCGACTTGTTCTGTTTGTGTAAATATGTTTAACCTAGTATCCATGATTCAGCCCATTATGATTAAACATGTTTGCAATGAAAATTAGAGATTATAGTTTCTCATGCCATGCATAATTAGCTGGGAGTTGATAATGATTTATCTTGGATATCAACATAGCGTTAAAATGATTGTGATGTGGTATGATAATATGGTATCCTCCTCTGAACCTTCGAGTGGCTTGACTTGGCAAATGTTCATGCATGTAGTTGAATCAAAACCAACATAGCCTCTATGATATTTATGTTCATGGTGTTCATATCCTACTCATGCTAGTGTCCAATGTTACTTATGCATAATGCATGGTTATGATCGCTGTTGCTCTCTAGCTGGCCGCTTCTTGCTAGCCTTCGCCTGTACTAAGTGGGAACTCTGCTTGTACATCAAAAATCTTGAACCCAAAGTTCTTCCAGATGAGTCCACCATACCTACCTATATACGGTATTACCCTGCCGTCCTAAGTAAATTTGCATGTGCCACCTCTAAAAACTTCTAAAAAAATTATCCTTTTTGTGTGCCTGGATCGTTCATGGAACGACAGGAGGTGGTCGGTATCTTCCATGCTAAGCGGGTTATTCTCAAGTCGAGTGTTTATTCATTCGCCATCGCACGAGAAAAGGGCGGTAATAGGGATGCCCAGTCCCAAACTGCAAACATGAAAAAGAGTTAATCTCTCAAATAATAAAACAAAAACTCCCAATGGAGTCAAAACCTTTACTTTTATCGCTTGGGAACCGCCACTAGCGTGCTTAGCATGGAAGATATTGATAACTGATTGTCATGAAGTAAATGAGAAAGGTGCATGTCTCAAAATATCATTTACCTCTGTTTTAAAACTTGATCTCTGGCACCTCTGCAAATCACTGCTTCCCTCTGCGAAGGGACTATCTATTTACTTTTATGTTGTGTCATCACCTTCTTAAACAAGCGCCAGAAACTGAGAGAGCACAGTTGTCATGATTTATGCATTGTGTGTAGCTAATGTTGGGTGCATCATGACTGGATCTTTTCTACCATGAATTACAATGTTTAGTCGCTGCTTGAACTTTGGAGGTGCTCTGCATTTATGTTTTGCGGTCTCAGAAAGGGCTAGTGAGATATCACTATTGTCATATTATATCATGGTTGTATTGACAACGTGTTGCTGTTTGAGATATCTTATTATTGCTCGCTAGCTGATTATGTCATTGATATGAGTCATTATAATCTTTAAGAGTTATTGTAGGCATGGTTAGTTATCATGTTGGTTGAAAACCTGGGTGCTGTTTAAGCTTATTTATGCAAACAAGAGCAAAAGAGTTCGTAAAAAGTTTTTCTTTTTCACTTTCAGTTTATCAACTGAATTGCTTGAGGACAAGCAAAGGTTTAGGCTTGGGGGAGTTGATACGTCTCCAACGTATCTACTTTTCCTAACGCTTTTCCTCTTGTTTTGGACTCTAATTTGCATGATTTGAATGAAACTAACCCCAGACGGACATTGTTTTCAGCAGAACTACCATGGTGTTGTTTTTGTGCAGAAATAAAAGTTCTCGAAATGGAACGAAACTTTGCGAGGATTTTTTATATCAATAATAAGAATTTCTGGAGCCAAGACCTGCCAGAGAGGGGAACCTGGGTGGGCACAACCCACCAGGGCACGCCCCCTCTCCTGGCGCGCCCAGTTGGGTTGTCCCCACCTGGTGGCCCCGCAGACCCTGATTCCGATGCTATAAAATCACATTATTCCAGAAAAAATCAGGGAGAAAGAATTATCGCGATCCACGAGACGGAGCCGCCGCCAAGCCCCGTTCTTCCTCGGGAGGGCAGATCTGGAGTCCGTTTGGGGCTCCAGAGAGGGGGATCTTCGTTCTTCGTCATCACCAACCCTTCTCCATCGCCAATTCCATGATGCTCCCCACCGGGAGTGAGTAATTCCTTCGTAGGATCGCTGGTCGGTGAGGATTTGGATGAGATTCATCATCTAATCGAGTTAGTTTTGTTAGGGCTTGATCCCTAGTATCCACTATGTTCCTAGATTGATGTTGCTATGACTTTGCTATGCTTAATGCTTGTCACTTTGGGCCCGGGTGCCATGAACTCAGATCTGAACCATTTATGTTATCATCATTATATCCATGTTTTAGGTCCGATCTTGCAAGTTATAGTCACCTACTACGTGTTATGATCCGGCAACCCCGGAGTGACAACAACCAAGCCCACTCCCAGTGATGAACGTAGTTTGAGGAATTCATGTATTCACTATGTGTTAATGCTTTGTTCCGGTTCTCTATTAAAAGGAGGCCTTAATATCCCTTAGTTTCCAATATGGACCCCGCTGCCACAGGAGGGTAGGACAAAACATGTCATGCAAGTTCTTTTAATAAAGCACGTATGACTATTTACGGAGTACATGCCTACATTATATCGATGAACTGGAGCTAGTGTCATATCGCTCTAGGTTATAACTGTCACATGATGAATATCGTCCAACAAGTCATCGATCCAATGCCTACAAATTTATCCTATATTGTTCTGCTAAGTTACTACTACTGTCATCAATGTTACACTTAATACAAAATTACTGCTATCATTGTTACCGTTACCGTTGCTGCTGTCACTATTATCAAAACTATCATACTACTTTGCTACTGATCACTTTGCTGCACATAATTAATCTCCAGGTGTGGTTGAATTGACAACTCAGCTGCTAATACCTTCAAATATTCTTTAGCTCCCCTTGTGTCGAATCTATAAATTTGGGTTGAATATTGTACCCTCAAAAACTGTTGCGATCCCCTATACTTGTGGATTATCAGATCCCATCTAGGGGCCTTTTCTGGCATCCTGTCGGAGGGGGATTCGATTGCAGAGGGCTTCTACATCAACACCATTGCCTCTCCGATGAAGCGTGAATATTATACCACAGTACTACGGGTCCATAGCTAGTAGCTAGATGGCTTCCTCTCTCTCTTTGATTCTCAATACCATGTTCTCCACGATGTTCTTGGAGATCTATTCGATGTAATACTCTTTTGCGGTGTGTTTGCCGAGATCCGATGAATTGTGCATTTATGATCAGCTTATCTATGAATATTATTTGAATCTCCTCTGAATTCTTATATGCATGATTTGATATCTTTGCAAGTCTCTTCGAACTATCGATTTGGTTTGGCCAACTAGATTGGTTTTTCTTGCAATGGGAGAAGTTCTCAGCTTTGGGTTCAATCTTGTAGTGCTCGATCCTAGTGACACAAGGGGAACCGACACGTATTGTATTGTTGCCATCGAGGATAACAAGATGGGGTTTTGATCATATTGCTTGAGTTTATCCCGCTACATCATGTCATCTTACTTAATGTGTTACTTTGTTCTTATGAACTTAATACTCTAGATGTAGGCAAGAATCGGTCTACTTGATACGGACGTGATGCCTACATTCATGATCATTGCCTTAGATATCTCATAACTTTGCGCTTTTCTATCAATTGCTCGGCAGTAATTTGTGCACCCACCGTAATATTTCTATCTTGAGAGAAGCCTCTAGTGAAACCTATGGCCCCCGGGTCTACTTTCCATCATATAAGTTTCCGATCTACAATTTTAGTTTCCTATTTACTTCCTTTGCAATCTTTTACTTTCCGTTCCATAAACCAAAAATACCAAAAATATTACTTTACCATTTATTCATCTCTATCAGATCTCAATTTGCAAATAACTGTGAAGGGATTGGCAACCCCTTTATCGCGTTGGGTGCAAGTTGGTGTTTGTTTGTGCAGGTATTCGGTGACTTGTGTGTTGTCTCCTACTGGATTGATACCTTGGTTCTCAAAAATGAGGGAAATACTTACTCTACTTTGCTGCATCACCCTTTCCTCTTCAAGGGAAAAACCAACGCAAGCTCAAGAAGTAGCACATACCGATGTATGCGATCCGATGAGTATTGAGGCACGCGGCGGGTATCGTTATTTTCTGACCTTCGCAGATGATTTGAGTAGGTATGGGTATATCTACTTAATGAAACACAAGTCTGGAACATTTGAAAAGTTCAAAGAATTTCAGAGTGAAGTGGAGAATCATCGTAACAAGAAAATAAAGTTTCTATGATCTGAGCACGGACGCGAATATTTGAGTTACGAGTTTGGACTTCATTTAAAACATTGTGGAATTGTTTCCCAACTCACACCACCTGGAACACCACAGGGTAATGGTGTGTCCGAATGTCGTAATCACACTTTATTAGATATGGTGCAATCTATGATGTCTCTTACCGATTTACCACTATCGTTTTGGGGTTATGCATTAGAGACAGCCGCATTCACGTTAAATAGGGCACCATCTAAATCCGTTGAGATGACACCGTATGAACTGTGGTTTGGCAAGAAACCTAAGCTGTCGTTTCTTAAAGTTTGGGGTTGCGGCACTTATGTCAAAAGGCTTCAGCCTGGTAAGCTCGAACCCAAATCGGAGAAGTGTGTCTTCATAGAATACCCGGAGGAAACAATTGGGTACACCTTATACCACAAATCCGAAGGCAAGATCTTTGTTGCCAAGAATGGAACCTTTCTAGAGAAGGAGTTTCTCTTGAAAAAAGTAAGTGGGAGGAAAGTAGAACTTGATGAGGTAATTGTACCTTCTCTCAATTTGGAAAGTAGCACATCAGAGAAATCCGTTCCCGTGATGCCTACACCAACTAGAGAGGAAGCTAATGATGATGATCATGAAACTTCAGATCAAGTTACTACTGAACCTCGTAGGTCAACCAGAGCACGATCCGCACCAGAGTGGTACGGTAATCCTGTTCTGGAAGTCATGTTACTAGACCAAGGCGAACCTACGAACTATGAAGAAGCTATGATGAGACCAGATTTCGATAAATGGCTTGAGACCATGAAATCTATGATAGGATCCATGTGTGAGAACAAAGTATGGACTTTGGTGGACTTGCCCGATGATCGGCAAGCCATTGAGAATAAATGGATCTTCAAGAAGAAGACAAACGCTGATGGTAATGTCACCATCTACAAAGCTTGACTTGTTGCGAAAGGTTTTAGAAAAGTTTAAGGAGTTGACTACGATGAGACCTTCTCACCCGTAGCGATGCTTAAGTCACTCTGAATCATGTTAGCAATTGCCACATTTTATAATTATGAAATCTAGCAAATGGATGTCAAAACTGCATTCCTTAATGGATTTCTTAAAGAAGAGTTGTATATGATGCAACCAGAAGGTTTTGTCGATCCTAAAGGTGCTAACAAAGTGTGCAAACTCCAGCGATCCATCTATGGACTGTGCAAGCATCTCAGAATTGGAATATACGCTTTGATGTGGTGATCAAAGCATATGGTTTTATACAGACTTATGGTGAAGCCTGTATTTACAAGAAAGTGAGTGGGAGCTCTGTAACATTTCTGATATTATATGTGGATAACATATTGTTGATCGGGATTGATATAGAATTTCTGGATAGCATAAAAGGATACTTGAATAAGAATTTTTCAATGAAAGACCTCGGTGAAGCTGCTTATATATTGGGCATCAAGATCTATAGAGATAGATCAAGACGCTTGATAGGACTTTCACAAAGCACATACCTTGATAAAGTTTTGAAGAAGTTCAAAATGGATCAGTCAAAGAAAGGGTTCTTGCCTGTGTTACAAGGTGTGAAGTTGAGTAAGACTCAAAACCCGACCACGGCAAAATATATAGAGAGAATGAAAGTCATTCCCTATGCCTCAGTCATAGGTTCTATAAAGTATGTCATGCTGTGTACCAGACCTGTTGTGTGCCTTGCCATGAGTTTGGCAAGGGGGTACAATAGTGATCCAGGAGTAGATCACTAGACAGCGGTAAAAATTATCCTTAGGTACCTAAAGAGGACTAAGGAAATGTTTCTCGGTTATGGAGGTGATAAAGAGTTCGTCGTAAAGAGTTACGTCAATGCAATCTTTGACACCAATCCGGATGACTCTAAGTCTCGATCTGGGTACATATTGAGAGTGGGAGCAATTAGCTAGAGTAGCTCCATGCAGAGCATTGTAGACACATAAATTTGCAAAATACATACGAATCTGAATGTGACAGACCCGTTGACTAAACCTCTCTCACAAGCAAAACATGATCACACCTTAGTACTCTTTGGGTTAATCACATGGCGATGTGAACTAGATTATTGAATCTACTAAACTCTTTGGATGTTGGTCACAGGGCGATGTGAACTATGGGTGTTAAATCACATGGTGATGTGAACTAGATTATTGACTCTAGTGCAAGTGGGAGACTGATGGAAATATGCCCTAAAGGCAATAATAAAATGGTTATTATTATATTTCCTAAATCATGATAAAGGTTTATTATTCAAGCTAGAATTGTATTGATCAGAAACTTAAATACATGTGTGAATACATAAACAAACAACGTGTCCCTAGTGAGCCTCTACTAGACTGGCTCATTGATCAAAGATGGTTAAGGTTTCCTAACCATGGACATGAGTTGTCATTTGATAACGGGATCACATCATTAGGAGAATGATGTGATGGACAAGACCCATCCGTTAACTTAGCATAATGATCGTTCAGTTTGTTGCTATTGCTTTCTTCATGTCAAATACATATTCCTTCGACTATGAGATTATGCAACTCTCGGATACCGGAGGAATACCTTGTGTGCTATCAAACGTCACAACATAACTGGGTGATCATAAAGATGCTCTATAGGTATCTCCGAAGGTGTTTGTTGAGTTGGCATAGATCGAGATTAGGATTTGTCTCTCCGAGTATCGAAGAGGTATCTCTGGGTCCTCTCGGTAATACACATCATAAGCTTGCAAGCAAATGACTAAGTAGTTATTCACGAGGTGATGTATGACGGAACGAATAAAGAGACTTGTCGGTAACGAGATTGAACTAGGTATGAAGATACCGACGATCGAATCTCGGGCAAGTAACATACCGATAGACAAAGGGAATTACGTATGTTGTCATAACGGTTCGACCGATAAAGATCTTCGTAGAATATGTAGGAGACAATATGGGCATCTAGGTTCCGCTATTGGTTATTGACCGGAGAGGTGTCTCAGTCATGTCTACATAGTTCTCGAACCCGTAGGGTCCGCACGCTTAACGTTCGTTGACGATATAATGTTATATGAGTTATATGATTTGGTGACCGAATGTTGTTCGGAGTCCCAGATGAAATCACGGACATGACGAGGAGTCTCGAAATGGTTGAGAGGGAAAGATTGATTTATAGGACGATGGTATTTTGACACCGGAAGTGTTTCGGGACGTACCGGGAAGGAATCGGGTCACCGGAAGGGGTTCCGGGCACCCCCGGGCAAGTTATGGGCTTAGTGCGCCCCTCCACTTGTTTGAACAGCCCTAGGGATGTAAAATGTGGAGGGCTAGCCCCTCTTTCCTTTCCCTCTCATGGGAGAAAGGGAATGGAGGGGCGCCACCCTCCCCTACCTTTCCCCTCACTCCAAATAAGGAAAGAAGGGGGCGCGGCTTGGGAGGGACTCCAAGTAGGATTCCTCCTACTTGTGAGCCTCCTTTGGCTGCTCCTTCCTCCCTCCCACCTATATATATGTGGGAGGGGGGCGCCTAGCACACACCAGACAATTGCCTAGCCGTGTGCGGTGCCCCCCTCCACCGTTTACACCCCCGGTCATATTTCCGTAGTGCTTAGGCGAAGCCCTGCGGAGATCACTTCACCATCATCGTCACCACGCCGTCGTGCTGACGGAACTCATCTACTACCTCGGCGTCTTGCTGGATCATGAAGGCGAGGGACGTCACCGTGTTAAACGTGTGCAGAACGCGGAGGTGCCGGGCGTTTGGTACTTGATCGGTTGAAGCGTGAAGAAGTTTGACTACATCAACCGCGTTGTGAAACTCTTCCTCTTACAGTCTACAAGGGTACATAGACACACTCTCCCCCTCGTTGCTATGCATCTCCATGGATAGATCATTGTGTGTGCGTAGAATTGTTTTTATTTTCCATGCAACGATTCCCAACACCATGTCCCTCCTCCCTCGCGCACTACAGGAGCTAATGGACTGTCGGACACGGATTGAGAACCACTTGCGCTTCTTCTTGACAATCAAACCGCAACCCAGCATAGATGGGAGGCCGTCGCCTTGAGTTTTCACTGGCCTTGCTGCGGGCCAAATGTGTTCGAGCTTGGCCCATGCGAAGGAAAGTCGCCGCCAGCTCTCTAGGGTAGTTTCGGTGGCGCACTGCCGGAGACGGGACGGTCGACGGGTAGGCCGCCAAGGTCGGGATATGCGACAAGTCGGCTGACACAATCTGGTTCCTGGCCATGGATATTGTCCAAAAGGCAAACAACCACCCTCGGATGTCCGTGGGCCACATCATCTACAATGAAGTCATGAGGTATTCCAACAATTTCTACTAATTCAATCACAACCACTTCATTCTCTTCGCCGGCCACAACTACATGCACCTGTAAATACTCAAAATAAATCAAGTTTTGTAATTGAGATAATGCTAATGTTTCCTTTGCGATCATGGAACTACCCGTATTAAAAGGTGTAAGCAAACAGAAGAATGAGTAGAAAATGACACACCCATTTGCTCATTTGAAAGGGATGCCACACACATGGCAAAAATAGCCGAGTAGGAGATCAGGAAAGTTGGAACAATAAATTTAGTAACTTCAACTGCCCCCAAGAAAAAACGGAGCACTGTGGGCGCTATGAAAATGCTCAACACCATCAAGTCAGGTTTTCATTTGTGCTTTACATGTTATGATATTTTTTCTTCGCAAATTCCATCTCTTCTACAAAATGGTTTACAAGTTATCACGCGATAATATATATGCACTAATTACTTTGCAAGAAATACAAGGTTTTGCTCTTTATAACCTTCAAGATACTGAAATATGTGATGTAAAACTTTTGTCTTTGTTCTCATGTGGAACGTTCCGAGTGCCACTTCATTACACTGTTATCAGTTATTTAAGTTATTTCTTTATTAAAATCATCTGCATTATTGTTCCCAAGTAATCTTATATTCTACTCCCGCGGTTCCTAAATATAAGTCTTTTAGAGATTCCAATAGGGACTACGTACGAATGTATATAGACATATTTTGAAGTGTAGATTCATGCATTTTTCATATGTAATAACCAAAATGATTATCCTTTGACATGGGATTTGTATTAGATGATTGCAATTTCGTACACACTATTTTGAGCCAAATTTACATTGAAATATAGTTTTGCAAATAAATTTATCTGGACAATTTGTAAGTATTACTTTTTCCCTGAATTTGTAGTCTGGAGTTCAGCTACTATAGTTCACCTGATCACGTGTGTCACCTATGTTTCAATCTACAAGGCTTAATCACATGGTCTTGTGGCTAAACTATCAACATGCTACAACCTGATTTACACACACAATGACATAGTACAGGATGAGCCTCCACATGTACTTACTGGTCATGTTGTTTTTATCTTATGCATGTTCAGAAGTTGTGATCCAAATCAAAAAGGTAAGCTTTGTGCATGATGCCCCCCCTATTTTTGTATTCATCTTTCAAATATTTTGGTCGTGTTGCTTTTAGCATTTTTGGTTTGTCACTTACTTGGTTACATATTTTCTTACTGACAATATGCATTTCATTTGAGTTTGATTGTTATTTGTAACGTCCGAACTCTTCATTTTTGTTACTGTTCATATGATATTTGTTTGTGTGCAAGTTTTGTTACCGCTTAATCAATCTGCATATATGTGTGCAGCCTTGAGTACGGTCCTAGATAAAAAAATATTATATCCAAAGATGATGCATCGTTTGCGCCTCAGTGTTTTTCACTTCAATTAGTTTTCTTTTGCAGAAATGTTAGTCACTTCAATTTTTCTAGACAGCCTGAATGATGCTTTGATCCATATATTCTTCCGTAAAATTTTATTTTGTGTACAATATGGATTTGCTAATAACTATTTTATCCTCATAAGCTGCTTCGGCAATATGGATTTGCTAATAACTATTTTATCCTCATAAGATGCTTCAGATGTTAATTTTCCTCATTGATATTGTACCAAATATGAGATTTGTGGTATATATTACCATTATTTCATTCTACAAGCAAAGGGAAGCTAATCACTCTTAATGCAAGCGCTCGAAATATACTCCTTTTGATGGGGGGGGGGGGGGAGGGATCGATAGGACATTGTCTTGCAGAAAATGGCCATCATGGTACTTCTTATTCATTGATTGATGGAGTAGAGCCGAATCTCAAAGGACAACACTGTATTTTTTTTGCACGGATTTATTTTTCTAAGTTTTATTTGCTTCTATTCTTATGTTCCTAAAATTGTAACGCAAGTCTTTGAGTTTTCATCTCCATGAATTGATCATGTTTCTTGTTGTGTTTGCACATCAATATTGTGCATTTCTATAATGAACGCACCTGTCATTTTTTTCCTTCCTTTTCTAGGTGATTCAACGGGCTCTCCTATTTTATTTCTTTCACAAAATCAACACCAAAGATTCAAACGGGCTGTCCTATGGGCGTAGCGTGCCGCCGCGATTCCACCTACTAGTAAAACACTAAAACCGATCGAAGTTTGACCGTCAGATTACTTTAGAACTTGATGAGATTTCCCTTTTTCTCATTGAAGAAGCAGCCTGTTGAACTTTGATTTGGCATCCTCTTCTCTGATGGAAGAAGCAACTTCAATGGAAGACGAGGCAAACACAACGGAGAATGATTCTAATTCCAATAGGTAATCTTTCTGATCCCCCTAAAGTTAGATACGGTGTACTAGCATGACCAAGTCTAGGTGGAAGACGAGGTGAGGACCTTCCTCTCCAGCCTAATGTCGTGAACAAGGGTTGCCTTTGAAAAAACCTTGTACTTATGTGTTTGACCACAATTTTTTTGTGGTAACCGAAGTATCCCTATGTTGCCTGTGTAAAAATGCTATTCAGACAACTACAAGCCAGTGCTTGATATACTAGCAATCGCATCAGATTAACTAAATTGTTAAATTGTATGTAAATTTTCCTTTGAGTGAGTTTAGTTGTTTAAATGCTTCATAAATTGAGAACAAAAGGCTAATTTGATTCTCGGAGTAGTGAGGTCTGGATACCTATGTTTCTGACTTGGAAGCCTTGTGCTTTTAGAAGTACAATAGTGATTGTAGTAATAGCATTAAACAATTGTTCTACTTATGTATGAATATACTAGTGAAATATGTAGATTCTATGTGATTGTTTCCAGGGCATGGAGTAATACTTATGACTCATAACCATGCTGTATATGTAGAATTTTCTTAGCACCTAATCCCTACTTGTCCCAATTAACACTACTGTTTGCTTATTCTCTAATAGAAATCTATTTTCCAATACTATTAGTCCTAATATTTTCTAAACACTTCCACAAGTCTAATGTTCATATTAGTTTTATATTATAGAGTTGTATTGCCTAGTTTGGTACCTCATGTTGGCATGGAATTTAGAAATCTAGATGAGGCTTGGGCATTTTGGCTTAGCTACAGTGGACGGAAAAGACACGAGGTTAGAAAAAGGTATACAAACAAAAGGCCAAACGATGACAAAGTTACATCATGTAGATTTGTTTGTGCAAATGAGGGTTTTCGATCACAAGACAAAAGGGATTATTTGACAAAGTGCCCTTGAGCTGAAACTAGAACCGAGTGTCCAAGTCTACATGAGTCTTAAAATGGACCAAAAGAAGGAAAATCTCAAAGTGTCCGGGTTGGTTTTGGAGCACAATCACACACTACACCTGCCAGAAATCTTACACGCAATGGTATCACAAAGAAAAAAAAACAGATTTGCAAGCATTTGAAATTGAAACGGCAGACGATGCGGGAATAGGGCCAAAAGCTGCACATGAATTGGCTAGCCGCCAAGTTGGTGGGCAACTCATCTTAACTATACCCTCCGTGATCACAAGAACTATTTGTGGACCAGGCGGCGACGAGAAATGACATATGGCCAAGCAGGTAGCATGCTTAAGTATTTTCAAGACAAAATTGCTGAAAGGCGGTCATTCCAATATGCATTGCAAATGGATTGTGAAGAACAAATAGGAAACATATTTTTGGTTGATGCTAAGATGATCATGGGCTATGCACATTTTTGTGATGTTTTTAGTTTTGACACCACTTTTCGAACAAACAAGGAGAGCAGGCCCTTTGGTTTCTCTGTCGGTTTCAATCATTTTAGAGAAATTGTAGTTTTTGGTGCTGCTCTCATGTATGATGAAACATTTGCGTCCTTCAAGTGGTCGTTTTAGGCCTTTCTAATATCTCATAAAGGAAAGGGGCCTAAACCATTCTATATAGATCAAGATGTTGCAATGGGAAAGGCCGTTGGGGAAGTGTTTGCAGCATAACATGGATTATGCACCTTTCACATTATGCAAAATGTTGTCAAACATTTACATGAAGAGAAGGGTGAAGAGGAGAATGAAGAAAAGGGAGAAGAATGAAGAGAAGAAAATAGAGGAGAATGAAGAAACACGTATTCTGTCAGATTTTAGTGTGTGCATGTTTGAGTACAAAGACACTGCCGATTTTGAACAGAAGTTTGACCTTAGGAGGACAAAAATGAGTTGAATGTTATATGAAGGATATCTTCACATTGGGAATGAGAAGTACACAATTGAGTGAGAGTCTCAACAGTGACTTGAAAATCCATCTGAAAACTGATTTTGATATCATCCGGTTTTTAAAGCATTTTGAAAGGGTGGTGCGAAAAATAAATAATGAACTGAATTCAAAATTTAAATTCAAGGAAAAAGTTGCCTAAATTATTTGAGGAGACCACCACCTAGATTGGTGTAGGCTAGCAAGTTGTACACCCCGTATATATTTGAAGCTTTTCAAGGCGAATATGAAATATCCTTATCAGCTTGTACCAAGGCATTGGATGGTTGCAATGAATATCTTATTGGAGATTTTACCTTTGAGGAGCATAAAGTTATCGGTGATCCTTTGAAGCAAACAATTGAGTGCAGTTATTGGATGGTTGTAATGAATATTATTGGAGATTTTACCTTTGAGGAGCATAAAGTTATCGGTGATCCTTTGAAACAAACAATTGAGTGCAGTTGCTGGCTGTTTGATAGAACTGGGATATTATGTGGCCATGCTCTTAAAGTTCTTGATTTGATGAATATCAAGTCACAACGGCATATCATGTGTTAAAGCGATGGACAAGAGAAGCACGAACCGGAATTGTACAAGACAACATGGGAAGAAATATAATCACAAATCCAAATATGGATGCCATTCTTGGATACCAAAATATGCCCCTCAAATTTCAAAATTTGGCACATCGAGCAGCCAACTTTCAAGAATGCATCTTGTTACTAGACAACGCACTTGACATCCTTGATAAACATATTGAAGAAAAAACAATGCATGTACAAGCATAGAACTTGCAAAACAACACATACTTCATTTATTCTTATAAGGTTGCAAAGATTACAGTCCTCAACATCATGCTGGTAAAATCAGGGACCTGTCAAGAAAAACAACCATACAGGGTTGTAGTCGCGAGGCTCTAGTATGCGCCTCGCGACGGCCAGATCCCGAAGACCAGATTCCTAGGAGGAACCGCAAGAAAAAAGCAACCCTACATGACACCACACACACACACACTAGAGAACGACACACAGCACCTCAACATACTGACAGACCCAAACTCAATAACAATATCAATATCAACCAGACATGTCAACAGACGTTCCAGGATCAGCAACCCTGGAGACCAGCCACTGGAGCTGGCGCCTGCAACTTCTTAACCATGAAGCAGTGAAAAAATGACACTGGACACTAGAGCAACCTAAAAAACCAGTATGGTGTGGCTATAACGGCAAGGACCGGTGCCTGGATGGAAGGGGGCAGGATGCCAGTGATGACAGACAGATGCTCAAAAAACAGATCACCTCCTGAGTGATCTGTGAAAAAACGAGCACTTGGCCAAAGGCGCCCTCCAAAAAATGACCGGTCCCTGAACAAAGTTCAGAAGCCCACCCCAGCTCATGATGAGCCGAAAAACTGACTAATATGGGTTTGACGGTTGCGCTGCTACGGACGTATATCTGCATATGCAGGCGGCTGACCCAATAGACAAGCCCCACCAGCAATGAACCATCTTGTCTGCCTAGGCGAGAATGTCGCACCACCAGAGCTGCTTCTCCAGCGATGCAATGTTGTGGTTGCCAATCATGTTGCAGTACTGAAGATTGAGGCCCTCCAACTTACCCATGCTGCCCAAGAACTGCACGCCCACCTGTGTGACCTTAGAGCAGCCAAACAGCGAGAGGACACGGAGCTTGAAGTGCTTTGCGGACGCCAGGCTTGCAACACCGGAGTCGCTGACCATGCAGTTAGAAAGATCAAGCTCTGCAAGCTCAGTGCAGTTCTCAGAAATACAGAAGAGGCTTGCATCTGTTATCTTGCTGCAACCCTCGAGACTAACTTGCTTAACAGATTTTCCATGTGCCTTCACCAGGGAAGAAACAGCAACATCTGTGATGTTCTTGCAACCACTCAAGTCAACCTTGACCAGGCTACCCTCGGAAGATTTTATCAACAGAAGAAGCCCATTGTCAGTGACCTCACCAAGACCACTCAGGTCGACTTGCTCCAGCTGAGGGCAGATCATACCGACTACGGCCAAGCTTGCATCAGTGAAACCTGGGCAATCCTTGATTGTCAAGAAACGAAGTGATTTGCAGACAGGAAGTTGTGCAGGAGCAGAACAGACATCCTTGACACCTGTGCATTTCACCAAGGAGAGAGCCCTGAACTTCTGGCTGCAGTTGATAAGGCAGGCCAGAACACCAACAAGAGTAACCCTGTTGCACTCTTCAAGCTGCAGGTTTTCCATCACCTTTGCTGATTCTGTGAAAGCCTTAAGACCAGCATCCGACACATGTCCACACTTCCTGAGGCAAAGCTGTTTCAAGCCTGGGCAGAACTTGGCAATACAAGTGATAGCAAGATCAGTGACCCCAAGGCAAGAGGTGACACTCATGCACCTCAACTTCTGCAAGCCGGCGGCATTGGCCATCACCCAAAACCCCCTCTCACCAACAGCAGCAAGGCGAGCAAGTGTAAGATCTGTGACGGCCTTCCCATAGTACCCAATCACGGCAAGCGAAGCATCTGTGATGTTCAATCCCTGGAGACGGATCTTGGCCAATGACGCGGAAGCGGAGCACACGAGGCTAGAAATGCCCTGGTCGCCAACGTGCACACAGTTCTTGATGCTCACAGCCTGCAGCTTCAAGCAGCACCGGCCAATCGCCCTCAGGCCCTCGTTGCCAACGCCGGAGCAGGCCTCGATGGTCAGAGACACCAAGTTGGGGCACCCCTGAGCAATAGCAGCAAGGCCCTTGTCTGTGATGAGCGGGCAAGAAGTGATATCCAGACGCTCCAGCGAGGGGCACCCGGCGGCGATCTCAGCGAGCCCAGCGTCGGTCACAAGCGGCACATCCCACAGCGAGAGCGAGCAGAGGTTAGGACTGCCGCAGGCGACGGCCAGGAGCCCCTGGTCCGTGACCCCGCGCGACGGGTGGCTCCCACGGATGGCGAGCTTCTCCAGCCCGCGGCGGGATCCAGCGACAACAGCCATGGCGGCGAGGCGGACATCGGTGGCCTCGTTGCCCTCGAGGACCCTCTCGACGCAGGGATCTGCGGGGGAGTCGTCCGTATCCTCCTCCATGACGAACTCCTCGTTGAGATCGGGCAGGGACGGGGCGGCCGCCGCGGCATGACCGAGCTCGGAGATCCGAATGCTGGCGAGGAGCGCCAGCCAGCGGCGGGAGACGCAGGCGGAGTCAGCGCGCTCGCGGCCGCCGGGCAGGCGGCGCAGGACCTCGAAGAGGCACTCGTCCGGGAGCACGTCCAGGGACGGCTGCGGGGGCTGCCTCTGCTTCTTGCTGGCCCTCATGCACTCGGCCGCCGCGGCGGCGACCGCCGACGCGGCCACCAGAGAGCGCTTCCGCTGCTGAACCACCGCTCCGCCACCGCGGCAGAACATCCTGGAAAGCTCGGCCGGGGCAGAGACGAGGCACCCGCCATCTGACGCAATCGAAGAACACATCATCAGGGACACGCAAGAACAATACTTTCCTTGCAAGGAACCACGACTAAAACAACAACCCGACTCTCTTCGGGGAAAAGAAAAAGGAAAACAGGATGGGGATCTCTCTCTATCGCTTACCTCCGTATGCGTGGAAGGCAGGCATGCCGAGTCGCCGGAGAAGGAAGAGATCCCTTGAAAGAAGAAGAAGAGCACGACCAAGAACAGAGCCGCCGCCGCCGCCGCACGATCCGAGCCGCCGGAGAAGGCCTTAAGCATTTACAGGCGACCACCGCCGGCGGGGGAAGGAGACGGAAGCCGAACCCTATCGCCGCCGCGACAGGGAAAAAAGAGAAGGAGGAGAGGGGAGAGGAGAACTCTGTGACAGGAGGGAGGAAGGGGAAAGCGCGAGCTGAGGCGGAGGGTATAGGGAAGAAAGAGACGGAGGAGGTGGGAATTGAATAATCGGCGCGAGGGACAGAGACGGGAGGCGGGGGCCGCCCTTGGCGCTCCCAGGGGACAAGTTGCGCTGGCCGGAGCTGGATGCACTGAACCTGCACTGTACTCGTGTGGGCGGATGGAGTGGAGGGGATTGAGACGGCCGGATGGGGTGGGTGGGTGGATCACTCGTTCGTGCTGCACATACATTGCACATGCACGCGTCTTCGTCTTCGTACTATCATGGAGCTGCGATTCTTCTCCTCTACTTTTCGTTTTCCTTTTTCAGGTTGCGCTTGGAGAGTGGATTCGAGGGGAACTCCTGTTCCAGAGCGTGAACACGTGGAGATAGCAGATCCAGTTACCCAAGATTGTTTTTTCCCCTCACTTTAAGGCATCTTCAACCCTCACCCGCAAATTTTCTTCCACATGTGTGTACCGGTCATCCAACGCTATACACATATATTTTAAAAGCAATCGCAGCGCCTAGCAGTCGTCTCTGTGGCGATGATGGAGCGGTTGAGGGCCCACGTCATGGCGAGGTTTGGGTCGTCGCGAGCCCATTTCGGCGTTGCGTTGGACTTCACGAACACGGAGCGGCGGGCGGTGTTGCACCAGTCGTACCGCATCTGCTGCCTCGCCGCTCGCTCCTCCTTGAAAACGACGGTCCTCGAGCCCGAGGGGCCGCTGACATTCTCTTGGGAGGGCCCTTAGGATATAAAGGTTCCTGAGTCATTTTACCACCTCTAGTCTTAACTCAAACAGCATGATCATTCATCTTACTATTTCACTTCATTAAGCAAATCATTTTGTGCCTTGAGAACTTGTTCTACTTGAGTTTTTACCATGATTATTAATAATCTTGAGATCATTAATAGTTCTACACATATAGTCACCCAAGCAGTCAAGCATATACGCATTACGTTTCAATTGTCTACTAACATATGCATTGAAGTTTTCTTGTTTAACAATAAAGTTATCAAATTTATCCAAGCATTGACTAGCAAACTTATTATAAGAAATATCACCTTCATCAAATCTATAAAGAGAATTTACCTCTACTACCTGTGTCGGAGTATTAAGATCATATATTTCTTCAATAGGTGGCAAATTCTTAACATTTTCAGTTTTAATGCTTTTTCTTTCATAGATTTCTCAGCCTCTTGCATATCTTCAGGACTGATAAATAGAATACCCCTCTTCTTCGGAGTTGGCTTAGGTGGTGATTCAGGAAGAGTCCAATCATTATCATTGCTCAATATATTATTCAGTAGTACTTCAGCTTGTTCAACAGTTCGTTTTTTGAAAACACAACTACCACTACCATCTAGGTGGTCCCTAGAAGCATCGGTTAGTCCATTATAAAAGATATCAAGTATTTAATTTTTCTTGAAAGGATGATCAGGCAAAGCATTAAGTAATTGGAGAAGCCTCCCCCAAGCTTGTGGGAGACTCTCTTCTTCAATTTGCACAAAGTTAAATATTTCCTGTAAAGCAGCTTGTTTCTTATGAGCAGGAAAATATTTTTTAAAGAAGTAATAAATCATATCCGACTACGCACACATCCAGGAGTAAGAGAATTAAACCATATCTTAGCATCACCCTTTAATGAGAAAGAAAACAACTTAAGAATATAGTAATAGCGATTTTTTTTCTTATCAGCAAACAGGGTGGCTATATCATTCAATTTAGTAAGATGTGTCACAACAGTTTCAGATTCATAACCATGGAAAGGATCAGATTCAATCAAAGTAATTAACTCAGGATCGACAGAGAATTCATAATCCTTATCAGTAACAAAGATAGGTGAAGTTGCAAACTTATGATCATATTGGATTCTAGCATTCAAAGATTTTTCTTTCCACCTGCATAGTAATTTCTTAAGATCATCTCTATCCTTGCAAGCAAGAAAGTCCCTAGCTACCTCTCCATCCATAACATAACCCTCAGGTATATCAGGCAATTCATATATAGGAGAGCTAGGTCTAGCAGGTGTTTCAAAGTGTTCAGTTTCAATGATTTCATCTGTTTCAGAAATATCATAAGTTTCAGCACTCTCAATATCTTTAGCTCTAGCAAGTTGTTGATCAAGAAGTCCACCCAGTGGCACAGTATTATCAAGCAAAGTAGTAGTATCATCATAAGTATCATGCATAGCAGAATTAGCATCATCAATTACTTGCGATATATCGGAATCAATAGCGGGTGTAGGTGTCGCAAGCTTACTCAAAACAGAAGGTGAATCAAGTGCAGAGCTAGATGGCAGTTCCTTACCTTCCCTCATCCTAGAGGTAAAAATCTTGGTTTTGGTATCTTTCAAATTCTTCATAGTGATCAACAGATATAAATCCCAAGTGACTCAGAGAATAGAGCTATCACTACTGGAATCAGGATCTTTGCCGTCAGCCAGCTCTTTGTCGTCCGCTAGCTGATGGCAAAGAAGGTCTTTGCCATCAACCACCAGAAAACTAACGACAAAGAAATAACTAACGGCAAAGATCATGTTTGCCGTCAGCCAGCCCTTTGTCGTCTGCTAGCGGACGACATAGAAGCTTTGCCGTTTGCTAGCAGACGGCTAAGAGAGAGGGTGGCCCACTAGCGAGAACCACCTAACGGCCACTTTCTTTGTCGCCTGCTAGCAGAAAGCAAAGAAAGTGGCCAACCTAACGTCCGTTAGTTAGGCTCTTTGCAGTCTGCTAGCAGACGGCAAAGAGCTGTGACCTAACTAAAAAGCATCCACAGTGCCCCCCCACCTCTCTCTCTGTCCCCCTCTCTCTCTCCCCTGCCCGAGCCGCCGCCGCCCCGCGCCACCCCCGTTGCCGGCCGCCCCGCCCCCGTACCCGAGCTGCCGCCGCCCCGCGCCACACCCGTCGGCGGTCGCCCCGCCCCACCCCCGTTGCCGGCCGCCCCGCCCCCGTACCCGAGCCGCCGCCGCCCCGCGCCACACCCGTCGTCGGTCGCCCCGCCCCGCCCCGCCCCGCCCCGCCCCCGTGCCCGAGCTGCCGCCGCCCCACGCCACCCCCGTCGCTGGCGGCCCCGCCCGGCCGCCCCGCGCCACCCCCCGTCGCCGGCAGCCCCGCCCCTCCCCGCCCCGCCGCCGCCCCGCCCCTCCTCATGGTGAGTTCTTTTTTTTCCTTTTTTTATATTTAGTTTATGTTTGTTTAGTTTACATTAGTTTACTTTAGGTTAGGTTAGTTTAGTTTAGTTTAGGTTAATTTAGATTATTTTAGGTTACATTTAGTGTAGTTTTATTTTTCTTTTTTTTTAAGAATAAACAAGAAAGATGAAAAAAGAAGTAAAAGAAGAAGAGGAAGAAGATAAAAAAAGAACAAAAAGTAGAAGAAGAAGAAGAAGAAGATGATGATGATGATGATGAAAAAAGAAGTAGAAGTAGAAGATGAAAAAAGAAGTAGGAAAAGTAGAAAAAGAGGTTCACCGGTCATGGATTGCCGGTTGCCGAGGGGATAGATGGTCCCGCCGGTCCCTACGCCGTCGCCCATACCAGAGGGTGCCCGGGGACAAGCGGGTTAGGGGGTTCCTCGACATCGATGGAACCCTAAATAGCAAGTATCGTCCGTGCGAGATACATGTGGCCGTCGGTGTCGAACACTACATCGACGTCCCACAAGTGACGCTGGCGTCCGGCGTCCCGCAGCAACAGTTCTCGGGGTCGATGGCGGTCGAACACCTATGCGAATTTGTCTTGCAGCCTCTGCGATGACGATTAAAAGCCAAGTGTTGAAACTTGAAACACCCAAACTGACTCAAGTCGGTTTGGTTGTTTGAAGTTTCAAAACTTGGCTTTAATCCTCATCGCAGAGGCTGCCAGACAAATTCACCAAGGTGTTCGACCGTCATCGGCCCCCAGAACTATTGTTGCGCGCGGGACGCCGGGCGCCGGCGTCACTTGTGGGATGTGGATCTAGTGTTCAACGCCGAGCACCACATGTATCTCGCACCGTTGATACTTGCTATTTAGGGTTCCATCGACGCTGAGGAACCCCCTAACCCGCTCGTCTTGTTGTAAATAGTTAGTTAGGTTGACGGAAAAAACAATATTGCTATGTTACTCATCTTTCGATTTAAATGTGCAGTTTTTTCGTCGCTGCGAGGGTCTAGTGTTCGACGAGCTCCGCCCCTGCGTTCGTGGGTGAGCACAAATGACATCCCCTCCTCCCCCTTCATTTTCTCTGTTCCGGTCTTCGTGCCGATGAAACTTGCTAGCTATAGGTGTCTTCAATCATCAGTATGCGTGACCACTATGCGTCTCCCATTCGAAAGGGTTACATCTATAAATATGCATGCATTTGCATATTTATAACCGTGATTCTTTCGAATTGTCCAACGTTGTCCATGGACAGCCCGAGTATGTGTAGATTGGGTTCGTTTTCCCATATGATTTGCTCCGGATCCGATGCAGAATTTCGTCAGTGCCTCCCTATTGTTCTCCGGGTACACATCCTCTCTGCTTATTGCCGAGACGTGTATCAGGAGAACAACGGGGAGGTGCTGCCGAAATTTTGCGTCGGATCCGGAGCAGAGCATGAGAAAACGAACCCAATCTACACATACTCGGGTGGGATTAGGACCTATCTTTACCTATTAGCGTCTAGGTTGCATGGACGTAATAAAAGTGACAAACTCCATTAACTGATGAATATATACATGCTGATATATATATATATATATATATATAGGGAAAATCCATCCTACCACCCAGTGGTAGTTACCCTATATATCTCATATACTACCATGTAATACTATATTTACCACTTTATCATTTTAAATATATTCATATACTATACCTAAGATATTTCAAAGCAAGTTACATGAAAAAATTGCATATGAGCTCATAGTTTTTGTTATATTTATGAAATACGTACATATTTGTACGTAAAAAATAGCATACTCAAAACATGGTATATACTACCTAAAAATTAGTATATATATACTACCTAATCATTGTTATATACTACATACTACACGTACATACTCTTGATTTCGAAAGATACTACATACAACATACAAAACGCAAGTGGTGGTAACTACCACTGCTTGTAGGAAACATTTGTCATATATATATATTCTTATGTGTCCAGTAGCTTGGCAAGATGAGTGATCGTGCGTGGATGTACACCGGTCACACTAGTCAGACAGACATGACCATTGGATGGTTAACAAAAACTAAGGGGTTTCTGAGAGCCGCATTTGCAAATGGCCAGAGGACAACCTGGTGCCCCTGTGTCGGGTGCAACAATTGGCACAAGAGGACAGAGGATGTAATGGGCAAACACCTGCAGAAGAAGGGTTTTACGCCAGGTTATAAGGTGTGGACATTTCATGGCGAGTCTGCCCAACGTGCCAGAGCTGGGGTGCTTCGTCGTTGCACCAACGAGCATGGTACCGGGATGGAAGACATGGTGCAAGACTTTGATGATGCTCAGGACTCGGACGATGAGATGGAGGAATCTGCAAAGGCCTTCAATGAAATGTTGGAATCTCCACGAGCACACTGAGCTTTGTCAGCTGGATGCCATCTCATAAATAATGGCTCTGAAGACTTGGGCAGACAATGCTACGACGCGATGATGATAGTATTTGGACGTTTTCTACCCAAAAGACATGTACTACCTGCAAACCTGTACCAGTCAGACAAAATCCTCCGTGCTCTTAAGATGCCCTATGAGAAGATACATGCCTGTGAGAAAGGATGTGCCTTATTTAGGCTTCAGTATGCGGACTTGAACTATTGTCCCATTTGCAAGTCATCCAGGTATGTTGTGGTAGACAACGCTATGGGTGAGAAGACGCAGACAAAAATCCCCGTTAATGTTCTTCGGTATATGCCAATCGTACCAAGACTTCAACGTCTTTTCATGGTCGAAGAGACGGCCAGACAGATGACATGGCACAAAACGGGCAAAAGAACCCAACTAGATGCAGATGGGAAGCTGATGATGGTGCACACATCGGACGATGAAGCGTGGAAGCGCTTCGATGCATTACATGTGGACAAAGCGGCAGATCCGAGGCATCCTCGAGTCGCCATCAGCACGGATGGGTTCAGTATGTTTGGTCTGACGGCAGCCCAATACAGTTGTTGGCCCGTATTTGTCATTCCACTCAATCTCCCCCCCGGACAGATTAGGCAAAGAAACAACATTTTTCTGACGTTGATAATTCCAAGGCCCAACTATCCGGGGAAGAATATGAATGTGTACATGCAGCCGCTGAAGGATGAATTGCAAGAAGCCTGGGATAATGGGTTCAAGACATACGACGCTTTTAGCAAACGGAACTTCATTATGCGTGTCTGGTACATGTACTCGACGCATGACTTGCCGGCGTATGCGCTATTCGTTGGCTGGTGTGTGCATGGAAGGTTCCCGTGCCCCACATGTAAGGGAGCTCTTCAGCTTCGTTGGCTTCAGGGCAGTCGCAAGTTTTCTTGCTTCGACTTGCATAGAAAGTCCCTGGATCCTCGCCATAAGTTCAGGAAAGACAAGCAGAACTTCATCAAAGGTAGAGTTGTCAAAAACTCTGCACCGCCTCCGTTGACAGGCCAAGAAATCCTGGATCAGTTAAACGCTCTCGAGCCAGATCCAGAGCATCCAGGGTATTTCAAGGGGTATAATTCGGTACACGCCTGGACTCACAAGACATGCTTGTGGGATCTGCCTTACTTTAAAGACCTCCTTTGCCCACACAACATCGACGTGATGCACACTGAGAAGAATATCGCCGAGGCACTTTTTGGTACATTGTTCAGCATAGATGGGAAGTCAAAGGATAATACCAAGGCTAGAGTCGATCAGGAGGCGCCATGTCATAGACTGCTACAAAACATGCAACCACCAAAAGGAAAGCATAACTGGACAAAGCCAAAGGCATGGTTCAATCTTGGAAGGCCAGCTATGAGGGAAATTATCTTGTGGGTGCAACAGCAGTTGATGTTCCCCGATGGGTATGCAGCGAATCTAAAGAGGGGAGCGAGTCTTGATAAATTGAAGATATTTGGTCTCAAGAGTTGTGATTGGCACATATGGATTGAGCGGGTAATGCCGGTGATGTTGCGCGGCTTCATCCCTGAGGATGAATAACTATTTCTTCCGTGTTCTTTGTGCGAAAGAACTATCTCCTGGCTTGCTAGAAGAAATGGGAAGAGCTGGCGCCGGATCGTTGGTGCTACGCAACTGAGAGGATGCAGAAGACGCTACGAGCAAAATGTAAAAATAAACGTAGAATTGAATCATCGATGGCTAAGGCATTCATTACCGAGGAGGCGGCAAACTTCGTGACAGCACACTACGAAGCCAAAAATCGTCATTTGCATAATCCGAATCCTCGGTACAATGCTGACGACCCTAAAAAGGGTGGATCCAACCTCTGCTTATTCAAACGTTGGATTTCTAAGAATGGCAGATCATTTCGTTGTATATCTTCACCAACCTAACAGAAGTGTGGTCGTACATCGAGTAAGTTCTCGGTACATTGTTTCGCAACTTCTAATTCCTTTGAACTGCTCTTTCCGGATAAATTTGATACAGTCGGTACGTCGCCAAATTCTCGTATGGAGCGGTGATCCAAAAGGATTCCGTCGAAGAGTATGAGCTTCTGGCAAAGCATGGAGGCGGCTATCCCGGTTTCATCTCTTGGTTCAAACAAAGGTAATTTCCATTAGACCATTTCATTTCTTCGTCTAATTTGTGGCTAATGCAACAATCCCTTTCGTATTAAACTTGTAGGCTAATCAGAGTTTACGGACACCGAATTGAGACAAGTCGCTAATGGTTTTGACTTTAAGATCCGTTCATTTGACAAATACGACATCAACGGGTATCGCTTTCGTACCTATGGCAAGGAGCTATCTACGGCCGATTGAAAGTCTACAAATTGTTGTGTCTCTGCTATCGGCGAAGGAGATACCGAGTATTATGGAAGAGTTGAAGCAATTTATGAACTTCAATTCTATGGTGCAAACCCACCAAATGTCGTAGTCTTCAAATGTCATTGGTTCCAGCCGAAGGAGACTAGAAGGACTCATGAACATATAGGGCTAGTGGAAATCAAACAAAGCACCCATTTGGATGTTCTTGATGTCTATATTATGGCTCAACAGGCAACCCAAGTTTTCTATCTACCGTGGGCCTGTCAAAGTGATCCAAATCTCAATGGTTGGGATGTCGTTTATGAAGTGCCGCCACGTGTTAGACCACCTCCCCCAAATGAAGAGGATTATGAACCTCACATTAACCCAGACACATATGAAGGAGAATTCTTCCAAGAAACACGTCTTTCAAAAAAACGTTTCAAGAACCTCTCTACTTCACCCCAGAACATTGAAGTAGACAGCGACAGTGAACCTGACTTCACCCCTGAGCTGGAACAACAAGAGCCTGTATTAGAAGAGGTTACTGCTGCGGATGACCTATCAATGCTTGATCGATTACGTAAAGGTGGCCTTCCACATGATGATGCATTTATTAATGATGATGATGAGCACGTCATTACTGATAGTGATGATGATGATGCATTTATTGATCCCGGAGCATTTATTGAACCCGATGATCCAGATTATTATTAGGTATTCGATTTTTTATGTTGTACTTGATTATATAGTTACTTGTATGATTGTATGATTTATATAGTTACTTGTATAATTTTCTTACTTTGTATGATTGTTTCTTATACATAGTGCCATGGTCTTGATATCCGTCCCCGTCGGCCCTCGCCCGCCTTATGATTCAGATGTGGTAAATTCTCTTTTATAACTATTTGTTGCATTTCGCATTTATGACAATTATGGCCATCAAGATGACGTAGAGATATTTTAATCTAGGAGTTATGTGAACCGGAACTTGCATCCGACCCTCTTGTTGAGAAATTAAATTTAGTTGAAAAAGAAAATGAGTATTTGAAAGAAAAAATTAAAAGAATTGAAGAAGAGAATATGACATTGGAGTTGTATGTTGCCGATGTCGTCGATGATCACAAGATGAAGATGAATGCAATGCGCTTGAAGATGGATGCAATGCGCTTGAAGATTAAGAAGATTAGAAAATATGCCATTGATAATGAGGCTTGGTATCATTATACCGTTGGATCAATTGTTATCTTAGTTGCGATCTTCATCGCATTTGTTGTGATGAGGGTAAGTTTTCTCTAGTGTTTTGCTTAACAAATGCATACTCAGCTTATTTTCCTCCTAAATGGCATAATTACCTAAGTTAGATAAAAAATGAGCTATACTTACGTAAATTGGCTCAAAAATGGCATCATCACCTAGGTTACCACAAAAATGACCTATACTTACCTTATTTTTCTCCAAATTGACATAATAAGCTTAGTTGACCTATACTTTACCTAGGATAGCTATAAAATGACCTATACTTAGCATTTTTTCCTCCTAAATGACTTAGTATGCTTATTAGTTAGCTAAAAATGGCATAACTACCTAGGATAGCTCAATAATGATCTATACTTAGCTTACCTAGTTCATTTATGACATAATTAGCTTACTTAGGTCAAAAATGGCATAACTACCTAGGTTAGCTAAAAAATGACCTATACTTAGCTTCTTCAGTTCATTTATGACATATTTAGCATACTTAGGTAAAAAATGGCATGATAATCTTTGTTACCTCCAAAATGACGTAGAGTTAGCTTATTTTCCTCAAAAATGACATAATAACCTTACTAAGCTCCAAAATGACCTATTTACCTAGCTTAGCTCTAAAATGACCTACACTTAGCATTTTTACCTAGCTTAGCTAAAAATGGCATTTTTACCTACCTTAGTTAGAGGAAGAAGAAGATAAAGAAGAGGAGAGGAGAAAAAGAAAGAGAAGAAAAATTCTTCTTCTTCTTCTTCTTCTAGCTAGTCTTCTTCTTCTTCTTCTTCTTCTTCTAACTTTCTTCTTTCCCAACTTGCAGATTTGCTTTCGATGAGGAAGCTTGCGTTGATGGAGTCTACTCTTCTCCTTGTGCTTCCTTTTTATTTTGATTTTGTAGGATGAATAATGTGAAACTTGCTACCTATATATGTATGCATGGATGAAACCATTGTATGCTTGTTGTTGGATATGTTGGCTAGCTATATATGTTGCATATGGACTTTTCATTTGGTATGTATATGTGTTGGATGATCATATCCATATGGCAGGGATATGATTTGGTATGTATATGTGTTGTTATGCTTGTTCAAAGTATTTTGAAATGTGTGTATATATATATCTGTAAAATTCTGTGAAATTGAATGAATTAAGAAAAAACAGGGGCTGTACAGGCTCTTTGCCGTCAGCTGGCAGACGACAAAGAGCTTTGCCATCAGCCAGCAGACGGCAAAGCTGCCACGTGGCAGCTACCTGTGCAACTTGGGGTGCACTGGGCTGGCCTATTTGGCAGCTTTGCCATCTGCTGGCAGACGGCAAAGACCTTGGCATCTTTGTTGTCTGCCAGCAGACGACGTAGCGTGCCTCGTGGCAGCTACCTGGGGGGCACCTGGGCTGGCATATTTGTGCACTTTGTCGTTCGCTGGCAGACGGCAAAGATGCAAAGGCCTTTGTCGCCCGCCAGCAGACGGCAAAGCACGCCGTTAACCCCTAATGGCCCTAAGCTGCCACGTGTGCCGTCCAGGTCCTTTGCCGTCTGCTGGCGTACGGCAAAGACATTGGCATCTTTGTCATCCACCAGCAGACGGCAAAGTTCCCTTTGTCGTAGCTCGTTCAGCCAGACGTGTTGCCGTCTGCTAGCTGACGGCAAAGGCCTTTGCCGTCCGCCAGGCATGCCTTTGCCGTCAGCCATGGCAGACGGCAAAGTTCCTGATTCCTGTAGTGTATGCTCCCTGGCAACGGCGCCAGAAAAAGGTCTTGATAACCCACAAGTATAGTGGATCGTGCTACCTCTTGAGCTTGCGTTGTTTTTTCCCTTGAAGAAGAAAGGGTGATGCAGCAAAGTAGAGTAAGTATTTCCCTCAGTTTTGAGAACCAAGGTATCAATCCAGTAGGAGACAACGCACAAGCCACCGAATACCTGCACAAACAAAGACCAACTTGCACCCCACGTGATAAAGGGGTTGTCAATCCCTTCACGGTTATTTGCAAAGTGAGATCTGATATAGATGGATAAACGGTAAAGTAATATTTTTGGTATTTTTGGTTTGTGGAACGGAAAGTAAAAGATTGCAAAGAAAGTAAATAGGAAACTAAAATTGTAGATCGGAAACTTATATGATGGAAAGTAGACCCTGGGGCCATAGGTTTCACTAGAGGCTTCTCTCAAGATAGAAAATATTAAGGTGGGTGAACAAATTACTGTCGAGCAATTGATAGAAAAGTGCATAATTATGACGATATATAAGGCAATTACCATGAATATAGGCATCATGTCCGTATCAAGTAGACCGACTCCTGCCTGCATCTACTACTATTACTCCACAAATCGACCGACTCCTGCCTGCATCTAGAGTATTAAGTTCATAAAACAGAGTAACGCATTAAGTAAGATGACATGACGTAGCGGGATAAACTCAATCAATATGATGAAAACCCCATCTTGTTATCCTCGATGGCAACAATACAATATGTGTCGGTTCCCCTTCTGTCACTAGGATCGAGCACCGCAAGATTGAACCCAAAGCTAAGCACTTCTCCCATTGCAAGAAAAACCAATCTAGTTGGCCAAACCAAATTGATAGTTCAAAGAGACTTGCAAAGATATCAAATCACGCATATAAGAATTTAGAGGAGATTCAAATAATATTCAGAGATAAGCTGATCATAAATCCACAATTCATCGGATCTCGGCAAACACACCGCAAAAGAGTATTACATCGAATAGATCTCCAAGAACATCGAGGAGAACTTTGTATTGAGAATCAAAGAGAGAGAGAAGAAGCCATCTAGCTACTAGCTATGGACCCGTAGGTCTGTGGTAAACTACTCACCCTTCATCGGAGAGGCAATGGTGTTGATGTAGAAGCCCTCTGTGATCGAATCCCCCTCTGGCAGGACGCCGGAAAAGGCCCCTAGATGGGATCTCATGGGTACAGAAGGTTGCGGCGGTGGAAAAGTGGTTTCGTGGCTCCCTGGAAGGTTTTGGGATATTTGAGAATATATAGGTGCGAGAAATAGGTCGGTGGAGTCACGGGGGGCCCACAAGGGTGGGGGCGCGCCTCCCGACCTTGTGGCCGCCTCGTGGCTTTCCTGACGTGCACTCCAAGCCCTCTGGATGTCTTCTAGTCCAAGAAAAATCATCGCGAAAGTTTCATTCCGTTTGGACTCCATTTGGTATTCCTTTTCCGCGAATCTCTAAAACAAGGAAAAAAACAGGAACTGGCACTGGGCTCTAGGTTAATAGGTTAGTCCCAAAAATAATATAAAATGGCATATTAATGCATATAAAACATCCAAAATAGATAATATAATAGCATGGAACAATCAAAAATTATAGATACGTTGGAGACGTATCAAGCATCCCCAAGCTGAATTCCTGCTCGTCCTCGAGTAGGTAAATGATAAAAACAGAATTTTTGATGTGGAATGCTACCTAACATATTTATCCATGTAATTCTCTTTATTGTGGCATGAATGTTCAGATCCGTATGATTGAAAAAAAGGTTTAATATTGACATAAAACCAATAATACTTCAAGCATACTAACAAGATAATTATGTCTTCTCAAAATAACATGGCCAAAGAAAGCTTATCCCTACAAAATCATATAGTCTGGCTATGCTCCATCTTCATCACACAAAATATTCAAATCATGCACAACCCCGATGACAAGCCAAGCAATTGTTTCATACTTTTGACGTTCTCAAACCTTTTCAACTTTCACGCAATACATGAGCGTGAGCCATGGACATAGCACTATAGGTGGAATAGAAGGTGGTTTTGGACAGGACAAAAAAGAAGAAGATAGTCTCACATCAACTAGGCGTATCAATGGGCTATGGAGATGCCCATCAATAGATATCAATGTGAGTGAGTAGGGATTGCCATGCAACGGATGCACTAGATCTATAAGTTTATGAAAGCTCAAAAAGAAAACTAAGTGGGTGTGCATCCAACTTGCTTGCTCATGAAGACCTAGGTTATTTTGAGGAATTCCATCGTTGTAATATACAAGCCAAGTTCTATAATGAAAAATTCCCACCAGTATATGGAAGTGACAATATAGGAGACTCTCTATCATGAAGATCATGGTGCTACTCTGAAGCACAAGTGTGGCAAAAGGATAGTGACATTGTCCCTTCTCTCTTTTTCTCTCTTTTTTTGGGCCTTCTCTTTTTTTGGCCTTTTCTCTCCTTTTTTTCCTCACATGGGACAATGCTTTAATAATGAAGATCATCACACTTTTATTTACTTACAACTCAAAAATTACAACTTGATACCAGAACAAAATATGACTCTATGTGAATGCCTCCGGCGGTGTACCGGGATGTGCAATGAATCGAGAGCGACATTGTAGGATCTAGCCTTTTCCCAATTTTAAGTCTTGGCAGATTTTAGCAACTTAGCACAAGTCAAGCAATCAACCTACACATGCAAATCTAAGAGTATAGCAACGAAATGAAGGTAAAGGGGAGGAGTTTGGAGGGAGCAAACGCAATGTAGACACGGAGATTTTTAGCGTGGTTCCGATAGGTGGTGCTATCATACATCCACGTTGATGGAGACTTCAACCCACGAAGGGTAACCGTTGCGCGAGTCCACGGAGGGCTCCACCCATGAAGGGTCCACGAAGAAGCAACCTTGTCTGTCCCACCATGGCCATCGCCCACGAAGGACTTGCCTCACTAGGGTAGATCTTCACAAAGTAGGCGATCTCCTTGCCCGTACAAACTCCTTGGTTCAACTCCACAATCTTGACGGAGGCTCCCAAGTGACACCTAACCAATCTAGGAGACACCACTCTCCAAAAGGTAATAGATGGTGTGTTGATGATGAACTCCTTGCTCTTGTGCTTCAAATGATAGTCTCCCCAACACTCAACTCTCTCTCACAGATTTGGATTTGGTGGAAAGATGAGTTGAGTGGAAAGCAACTTGGGGAAGGCTAGAGATCAAGATTCTCGTGGTTAGATTGGAATATCTTGGTCTCAACACATGAGTAGGTGGTTCTCTCTCAGAAAATGAATGCTGGAAGTGTAGGCACGTTCTGATGGCTCTCCTCATGAATGAAGAGTGGGTGGAGTGGTATATATAGCCTCCACACAAAATCTAACCATTACACACAATTTACCAAACCCGGTGGGACCGAATCATGAAACTCGGTCGGTCCGATTTAGTTCAAAATGTGAACATTAGGCTTTTCGGTGGGACCGACATGTCAACTCGGTAGGACCGATTGTATTAGGGTTAGGGCATAACATAATCTCGGTGAGACCAATCACATAAACTCGGTGAGACCGATTTCTGTAATTGGCAAACAGAGAGTTGGTTAGGCAAACTTGCTGGGACCGATCGCTCATTTCGGTGAGACCGAAATGTTATGAAAAGGAAACATAGAGTTTGCATTGCGAACTCGGTGGGACTGGTCACTCATCTCGGTTAGACCGAAACGTTACGAAGGGAAACCGAGAGTTTGCAATCCCTTCTCGGTGAGACCGAGATCCCTATCGGTGAGACCGAACTGATTAGGGTTTCTGGCTATGGCTATGTCAAATGAACTCGGTGGCGCCGGATAGATCAAATCGGTGGGGCCGAGTTTGACTTTTGGTTTGGGACATATGTGGAAATGAGAAAGTGGTTGAGGGATTTTGGAGCATATCACTAAGCATTTTGAGCAAGCAAGCCATTAAGCAACACCTCATCCCCTTTTAATAGTATTGGCTTTTCCTATGGACTCAATGTGATCTTGGATCACTAAAATGAAAACGTAGAGTCTTGAGCTTGAGCCAATATGTGTCCTTAGCATTTTGAGGGGTCCACATTCCTAGTCCATGCCATGCCAATCATTGAACTTTCTGAAATGATCATCTTGAAAGAGCATTAGTTCAATGTGCTATATGTTGTTAGGAATTACCAAAACCACCTAGGGATAGTTGCACTTTCAGACATGTATAAAAATGATGAATGGTGGCTTTGCCACAAATACGATGCCAACTACATGATCATGCATGGCAATATGACAATGATGGAGCGTGTCATAATAAATGGAACGGTGGAAAGTTGCATGGCAATATATCTCGGAATGGCTATGGAAATGCCATAATAGGTAGGTATGGTGGCTGTTTTGAGGAAGGTATATTGTGGGTGTATGGCACCGGCGAAAGTTGCGCGACACAAGAGAGGCTAGCAATGGCGAAAGGGTGAGAGTGCGTATAATCCATGGACTCAACATTAGTCATAAAGAACTCACATACTTATTGCAAAAATCTATTAGTCATCGAAACAAAGTACTACGTGCATGCTCCTAGGGGGATAGATTGGTAGGAAAAGACCATCGCTCGTCCACGACCGCCACTCATAAGGAAGACAATCAAAAAATATCTCATGCTCCAACTTTGTTACATAACGGTTCACCATACGTGCATGCTACGGGACTCACACACCTTAACACAAGTATTTCTCAAATTCACATATACTTACTAGCATGACTCTAATATCACCATCTTCATATCTCAAAACAATCATAAGGAATCAAACTTCTCATAGTATTCAATGCACTTTATATGAAAGTTTTTATTATCTCCCTCTTGGATGCCTATCATATTAGGACTAGTTTTATAATGAAAGCAAATTACCATGCTATTTCTAAAGACTCTCAAAATAATATAAGTGAAGTACGAGAGTTCAATAATTTCTATAAAATAAAACCACCGCCATGCTCTAAAAGATATAAGTGAAGCACTAGAGCAAAATTGTCTAGCTCAAAAGATATAAGTGAAGCACATAGAGTATTCTAATAAATCATGATTCATGCGTGTCTCTCTCAAAAGGTGTGTATAGCAAGGATGGTTGTGGCAAACTAAAAAGCAAAGACTCAAATCACACAAGACGCTCCAAGAAAAACACATATCATGTGGTGAATAAAAATATAGCCTCAAGTAAAGTTACCGATAGACGAAGACGAAAGAGGGGATGCCTTCCGGGGCATCCCCAAGCTTAGGCTCTTGGTTGTCCTTGGATATTACCTTGGGGTGCCTTGGGCATCCCCAAGCATAGGCTCTTGCCACCATTACAAAAAAAGACATTTCCGTGATGATACATGTTTGTCACAGTAGGTCACGTTTTCTGTCATGCATGTACATCCATGACAATTTTATGACAGAATCAAGATAGTCATACCTGTGCTGTCGTAGAAGTGTTCCATGACATTACCAAAATTATCATCACGGAAGTGTCCACTTCCATGACGATAAATCATGCGTCATAGAAGTGCTTTCGTCAAGGGTGACCGACACGTGGCATCGACCGTAACAGCTCGCCGTTAAGCTATCGGGTCCGGTTTTGGATCCGATAACCCATTAACAGCCGGGACCAATGGGGATTTTTCCACGTGTAAAATTCTCATTGGCCGTAGGAAACACGTGTTGGCTCAACGTTCAGACAGATGTCATCCACTCATTGGACAGGAGGCGCCTATGATACATCGACACGTGGCACGGCCCAACAAAGGCCCATTCCTGTGAAAAGGCTGGCCCAGCTAAAGGCCCACCATGTTTTTTCAGACACTAGTGGGCTGGCCCGTTAACAGCCTGCTTGGGTCAAATTGAGGCCCATACCAGATCAGGCCCGTTCACAGCCTGCCGCATTTCGGGCCAAATTACGGCCCATATCGGATCAGTCCCGTTAACAGGCCACTGTTCTTTTGGGCCCATACTAAGACAAGTTTGTATTTCAGCCTGTTAAATGCCCATTTACCAGTTCGGCCCGATAATAGTTTCGGCCTGTTAGCGGCCCATGGTGCATCTGGGACGTTGTCAGCCCGGTTTAACTTTAGGCCATTTAATGGCCCATGCAGAAACTGGGCTACTTCTTGTCCGAAGTAACTTTAGGCCTCTTAATGGCCCGTAGTCTTCGTGGATAAATTTCAGCCCAACTGGCCTATCGGCCTGTTAATGGCCCGTGTAACAGTTGGGCCTAATTACAGCCCACGTTGAATCCGGCCTGCTTACTGCCAATCTGATAATGGCGCATGACACTTTTAGGCCTATGGCCCGCGTAGATACCGGCCTGCTTAAAGCCCATAATTTTATTGGGCCAAACATGCCCGAGATATCTTTTGGCCTGTTAACTGCTCGTCCTATCTGGGCCAAACATGGGCCTTAGGCAATTTTGGCCTGTATTGGCCTGTGATTTTTTCGCCTCAACCCTAGCCCAATCTAGGTTTTAGCCTGTTAAAAGCCCATGGTATTCTCTGGCCCAGCTGGCCAGAACTTTACTCGGCCTGTTAAAGGCGGGAAACAACTATAGGTTTAGACCTGCTAATGGCCCAAGATGATTATAGGCCCAGGTTTTGGCCCATATGAGTAACGGGTCGGCCTGAAGACCGACAACACTGAGATCCACTGAACCTTCTGGCCTAAATTACATCATACCAACCAAGAATAGATTGAATAAATCTAGACTATACAACAAAGAAATTACAACATATTACATCCCCTCATCATCAAAGTTCGGTGCCAGTGATAATAAAGGGCAACCAGACAGCAGATTACATAAACTGGGCAGGTCGCCACCAGTGGAAGTTAACAGGCGGACAAAATAATAGACAGAACCGACAACACTTCAACACAGTTCAAGAAAGGTTAGCCCGACCCAGGAGCTGCAGCGCAAGCAGCTTAGCCACCTGACGAGACTGAGCTTCTTTGGTGCTCATTTCCACCAACTTAAGCTGCATAGTATCAATAAACGTCATGTACTTACAGTTAATCTTGCATAGAGATTGGAGTTCCAGTCGTATTTGAGCGGAAGCGTGTATTTCTGCTTGAATTTCAGACTGAAGAAGTCGAACAGATTCAGGCGGCGACTTCATCGAGCTTGTGTCACTAAGTAAGTTTGACACTACATCAAGATGTGACTTTGTGGTTGTATCCCTACCCTCAATATGTGTTGCCTTCTCCTCTGGAATATGTGTTAGAGGGACAAACAATGGGTTCATCTCACTATCATTGTGGCAGTTCTTCCTAGTAGTAGTGTTGTCACCCTGAAAGAGAAACAAGTAGGTAGATAACAGGTTTTGCACGTATAAGCATTAGCACTGTCAATTCATCTCACTTCTTTGTCAGAAATAAAGAGACATGGTTTAAAATAGCATTAACATAATAGGCATTGTTCATGGTTAAGACGGCAGGAAATGACATTGTGCAGGAGCGGCCAACTTCACCAGACCACTGGATTATAGATCAAGAACACAAGCATAGATGTAGTTCTAAACAACGTATAAGCATGAATGGTGAGTGCACTGTCAATTTATACCATTTCAGATTGGTAAATAAAGAGACACGGTTTAAATAACATTAATATAATATGGCATTGTTCATAGTTGAGACATAGCAGGATATGGCATTGTGCTATTGTTGGTAGTCTCACCACACCACTGGATTACAAATCAAGAACACAAGCATACACATAGTGCTAAAGAAGATAAATTGCTATGTTTAGTTTAATTTACATGGTATGAATAAGGAACTAGATTGTACAACTAAAGACTGAAATTGAGAAGGACAAACTTATGTTTATGTACTTCTACTTTAGAAACTTTGAACAAGCAATTTGATGCAGACGAAAAAAATAAACAACATTTGCACTCATAGCTACCAAATATAAACAACAAAGTTTGAAGGCTCGAGGAGGACAAACTTACATTAGTAGTGAAGACAGGCTCTATAAAGGCCTTGTCCATATGGATGGGGGCAATTCAAGAAGTTTACCGCACACTCTTCTTCAAGAGTATTGCCTTTATTCTACATTTTGTCAGGAGTAAATATAGATGTGAAAATATAGGAACAAATGGTGATTATTTAACTTAAGATGCAGAGTACAAATGTAAATACAGCATACAGGCAGAAGGCACTGACAAGAGTAATGCGGAGCTAAACTTCTTCAGTAACATTGGTTTTATTCAATATTTTGGCAAGAGTAAATGTAGATCTGATGTGTAGAAAAATGGAGGACAAGGGAAAATAAGCTGCAAAGTGTACATGAAGAACTAGCTGACAAATATAAGTACAGTGATGAAGGACAACAGATACTTACAAGAACAATGCAGAACTAAATTTCTTCATAGGCATTGGGTTTATTCTACATTAATTTAAGCATTAATATAGATCTGATAATTTGGAGCGAACAGTGGATAAGCAAGCTATAATGCACAATGATGTCACATAATCCACCAGGTATGAATGTAAGGACAACGATATGACAATAGGTACTCACAAGAGCAAAGCAGCGACCAGCATAGTTGCGATATCCTCGGTTTTGCGGCGCTGGTTCGATCGCCAATATACGTCGGCTGCTATGTGATTTCTCCGATAGCACCACCTTTTTTAAGGACTTTGCTTGTACTCCTTCAGGTTCTGCAATCACCCTCTTCCTTTTGGATGTCTGAAACACAAGAACAACATTTGAATGGAAAAACATGGTGTGACGACAAATGGAATAGGTGTTGATAATGGATGGGCATGGCATCTTCACATATATCATGAGTAAACCAAGCAGAGGGCGGTGCAACGAAGCAAAAGAAATGCAAGTCACCTTATGCAAGATATGTGCAACCAATAAAACCTTGCCAAATTAGAACATGCACCTTATTGGGTGAACAGGATAGGCCATCTGCCTTTGACTCCTTGAGCTCAAAATAGTCATTAGGATCATATTCTGAATACGAATCTATAGGTCGGGAGGATGTGGGTTTCATTGCATCCACAATGGACCTCAATCCCTTGATGCCAAGTTTGTTACCCATTGAACTGTTCCGCAATATTCTTCTGATGTGCGCATTCTTATATTCATTGTGATTACGTACAATATCTGTAAAGCATGAAAACACAAATAGTAGTGAGATTATCTTTGTAATACGGAGGATATTGTAATATAATAGAGGCTCCCTGTAAACCCTTGTGTGCTATCACTGGATTCTGATGAGAGAGCCCATGTGTGCTGTAATATGGTGAGTAGATTAATATAATCTCGCACAACTACACAAAAAAATAAGCTCCCTGTTGCGGGCCCCAGATGTAAGGATAGTTGGCAGACGATAGGTTCATAATATACCGTATAGAAAGTTTATTGCCAAACCATGATAACAAGAGCGCAAAGCCAGTAGGCAGATCGTAGTGTAGATAATAGGGTACACCATAACCACCATAAATAAATCGGGAAAGAGGAACTGGCTGGAAAACATAGAGCTTTGCCACTACTAATATGCAGCCTATCGATCACCTACAGGCCAGCTCTATTCATCTGAAGGCGCACATCTGTTACTATTAGTTTAGTCTATCAAAGACCGCGCGGCTCCTAACATTTCCGGGGTATTATGGCAGACCAACTCGAAGTGCGAAATCATTTAGCAGAACCGGCCCAATAGAGGTGTCGACTGCAGATGTCCCTACTCCCCTTCCTTACAAGGAACATATTGTGCTTACTAAAGAAGAACAGAAGAGGAACATGTTAAAGAACAGAAGAGGAAGCATATTCTGCATGTGTAAGTGCATCTACTGCCACCCCTAGTTGGTTTTGGAGTATTGACGACAAACCTGGTTGAGGGACTAATGTGTTTGTGAGAATTGCAGGATAACACATGTAGTAGTCCCTCATTGATTCGGTTTACCTACCGGAGATGACCCCTAAAAATGTGTGAAGACATTGAAGACAAAGGTGGTATGTGAAGATATTCACAACGAAGATTATGACTCGAGAAGACATTCACGTGAAGACTATGGAATGCGAAGACATAGTTGTTTCGTAGTTTCCTTTTCTTCTTTGTTGAGTCATAGGAACCACCGCACTGTTAAGTGGGGTCCAAGTGAACAAAGTCAGAGTGACTGAAGTGATGCTCAACTAAATCCTATGTCTTCGAGCGAAGACAATGAGAGCAAATCTTATCCAGAGTTGGATGAGTCAGCTTTACTTGTAGCTCAAGTCAAGCTGTCGCGTGTGTTTGAAATCGGACCGTTGGACCACGTGTCAGTTCCTTAGTGACCCAGGGTCATTTCGGATAAATCAAGTCGGGTTGCCTAGTGGCTATAAATAGCCCACCCCTACACCATAAATTGGTGGATGCTCAGAGTTAGTGCACGGCTTTTGTCGTTTGAGAGCAACCCACCTCCGAAGCTTTTGAGAGAGAGAAATCGTTGCGAGGACAAAGCCCAAAACACCCAGAGCCCAAAGAGTGTTTGGCATCACTGAAGTCTTTCTGTCTGCGTGACCTGAAGACTTGTTACACTTGAGGACTGTGAATCCTCCACCCGGTTAGGCGTCGCGTTCTGAGCATCCAAGAGTCATTGTGGATTGCCGGTGAATGAAGTCTGTGAAGGTTTGGAAGTCTACCTTGAAGACTTACCAGAGTGATTGGGCGGGGACTAGGTGTCCTTAGCTCAAGGGGAATAAGGTGAAGACGCGGTCTTCCGAGTTGAATCTCAGCCTCCCCAACCAGACGTACAGTTGTCACAGCAACTGGAACTGGTCGAACAAATCATTGTCCTCTCCAAGATTCTGGTTCTATCTCTCACTCTTCTTTACTTACAGTTTGTCTTCGTGAAGTCATTGCATGTTTACATTATCTGTTTGACTTCACTGTGTGACTACTTGTTCTGATTGGCTTCATACTATCTTCCATCCCGATCCTTACTACCTAGCTGCTAATAGTCTTCGTGCTTTAGCTTCGTACTTGCTTGACTATGGCTTGTCTAGTATAGTCTACCTTCCGGTGCAGGTTAATAGGTTCATTTCTATTATTTGTCTCCGAAACTCTCATGTTTTGAAGACTTTCATAAAAATCGCCTATTCACCCCCTCTAGTCGATAACTAGCACTTTCAATTGGTATCAGAGCAAGGTACTCCCTTGTTCTGTGTGATTCGGTTTAACCACCTGGAGTTTTAGCTATGTCAACTGCAGGGATAATCAAAGTCTCCGCTGCGTGCCCTGTCTTCGATGGCACTGATTACCCCTACTGTAAGAATAAGATGCGCATGCATCTAAGCCATTGATGTCGATCTGTGGTATGTCGTCAAGAACGGCGTTCCCAAGACTGGTGAAGGTGTCACCCCTGCTGATGTCAAGAAGTTCATTCAACTGGATTCTACTGCCAAGAACATCATATGTGGTCATCTGACCAAAGGACAGTATGGCCGTGTGAGTGCTCTGGAAACGTCGAAGCTAGTTTGGGACTGGCTCTCCAAGGTCAATGAAGGCGTCTCAAGATAGGGAGATCAAAGGATCAGTTTCCTCCGCAACCTCTTCAACCGCTTCAAGAGAAATGACAATGAGAATGTTCAGCTCACATTTGATCGCCTCACTGACATCACAAATGAGCTTCATGCTCTCGGCGCCACTGAGATCACCAAGCATGAAATCGTGAAGACACTCCTAAGATCACTTGACAGCTCGTTTGACACCCTAGCCCTGATGATTCAAGAACGCCCTGACTTCAAGACACTCGATCCGTCTGACATACTTGAGAGGCTCAACACACATGAGTTCCAATTATCTGAGAAAAGAGATATCTATGGTCCCAACTATGGCCGAACTCGCGCTTTGAAGGCAAAGGCTGTTTCCTCATCTGAAGAAGAATCTGATTGCAGTTCTGGTGATCCGGAAGACATTGGAAAGGAGCTTGCTATGCTTGTGAAGAAGTTCCAGAAGTTCACTAAGAAGAAAGGCTTCAGAAAGTCTTCACGATCCAGCTCAAGAAATGATGAAGCTTCCACTCATGACCACAAGAAGAGAACATGCCACAAGTGCAAGAAACCTGGTCACTACATCTCTGAGTGTCCACAGTGGGACAATGAGAAGAAGAAGAAGAAGAGCAAACAGTATGATTCTGATGACAAGAAGAAGAAGAAAACCTCAAAGTCTTCTTCCAAGTCTTCATCACACAAGAAGAGTCCATCTGCCAAGGCTCGTGCTTTTGTTGGCAAGGAGATGGATTCATAGGAGGAGTCTGATTCTGAGGAGGCAGAGGTGGAGTCTGAGGAGGAGTCCGACTCTGGCGTTGCAAGTCTGGCTCTAGATACAACATATGTTGCCAAGTCCATCTTCAACACTGAAGACAATGGCTCCATCACCAACGCTGATAACAATGACAAGGACGACTCTGCTCCCACCTACTGCTTCATGGCACGCGGTGCCAAGGTAAACTCACGCGATGCTTACTTTCAAACATGAAGTGAAGATGACTCTGATTGTGAATCCAAACCCAGCTACAAAACACTTGCTAAAATTGCAACTGAACAACAGAAAGCTATGGAACATATTCAAAAACTGTTAGACAAAAGCGATGACCTGTTGGACGCTGAAATGACCCGATCTCAGTCCTTAATTGAAGACATAAAAAATCTTCATGTTAAGTATGAGGAACTTGAAAGTCATCATGAAACGCTCTCAATAACTCATGAAAAGCTTTCCTATGATTATCTTTAAAGGAAGCAAGAACTTGAGAAATTGAGAGCAGTTCATGAAGATCTTCAAAAAGAAAATAAGTCACTTCGCGCTCAATAGATCAGTCTTGCTCAGGAAGGATTTGAACCACCATGTCTAAAATGCCTTGAGCGTGATAACGCTACGTCTGTTGCTGAATGTTCTACTGCTGCTACTGTTGCAATATCTTCAACTGTTGATGTGGTAACTAACCCCTCTGCGGAGGATGCCACTGCTGTTGCTGATGAGAATGCTAGGTTGAAGAAATTGCTTGAGACAGGAATGTACAAAAGTCTCAAAGGGCATCAGACACTATGCGATGTCCTCAAAAAGCAGATTCTGAATCGAAACCCTAGAAAAGAGGGTGTTCGGTTCGAGAGGAAAATGAATATTGATGGTTCTTACTGGAAGCCTGAGCAGTACCCCAAAACCACATGGGTTGCTGCAAAGGGACCTTCAGTGGATCCATCCACCCTATCTGGCTTCACTTGTGCTAACCCAATTATCATTGATGAATCCTTTGATGCAAACTATAAACTGTTTAAAAATCAGAATGGTGAAGTGTTTGACAGGTATATTGGTACTAACTGCAGGAATGGACCTCCTATGAAGAAGATCTGGGTGCCCAAAAGTTGTCTTGAGAATTTTCCTGTGAATGTCGTCACGACATCACTAGGGAAGAAGACAAACCCCAGACCAAAGGCTTCATATGGTCCAAAGGCTTCATACAGACAGATGACTCACCCGAGTCACCCTAATGCCAATGTTTTGCAGGGAAACCATACTCAGATGTATGAATATGAGCGTGTTTCTTCAAACCGCTATGTTCATAAAACTAAGAACTTTTCTGCTTATTCATATGAGTATTATTCATCTCCTGTAAGGCTATTTTCTAGGGCTCCAAAGCCGAAGTTCTCATATGCTGCACTTAGACTCATTGCTTCGAAGCCATCCCTGAAAATGTGGGTGGTTAAGAAAACTTAACTCTCTTTTGCAGGGAAAGGTCTCCAGCCGGAAATCAAAGGCGTCCGATGCTATTGCTGGGGACCTAAAACATCTTGTGGGGCGCAAGATAAAATGCCCAAATGGTCTTACTATGTATTTTGTTCCTGAATCGCTTGCCAGTCATCCTATCAGTCCTAACCTTGATCTGAGCTTTGATAATCCTCTTGTGCGTCAAATGTTTATGCTTCACAATACTCTTGGTGAAGCCTATCCCCCTAACTGCACTGTAGGGTATGACACCTCATGCTTCAAAATGGATTATGGACAGCGGATGCACTAATCACATGACTGGTGATCAAAGTCTTACTCATGGACTCAACTTTACGTCCATCTGACAAGAGTCACATCACATTTGCTGACACTGGTAAAAGCAAGGTATTGGGCCTAGGTAGAGTTGCAATATCAAGGGATCAGCACATGGATAAAGTGATGCTTGTTGAATCCCTTAGGTTCAACTTAATGTCTGACTCAATGCTTTGTGACTTAAACATGATTGTGCTATTTGGAAAATATCGTTGTCTTGTTATAATGGAATCTGACAAGTCTCTAGTCTTTGAAGGGTATCGGAAAGATGATCTGTATATGGTAGATTTCTTAGCAGGACCACAGATGGCCGTATGTCTTCTAGCAAAAGCTTCAGAGTGTTGGCTCTGGCATCGGAGTCTAGGGCATGCTAGCATGAGGAACCTGTACACGCTCGCCAAGAAGAAACACGTCGTAGGCATCGAGGGCGTCAAGTTCAAGAAAGATCATCTATGTGGTGCCTGCGAAGCTGGAAAGATGACAAGGGCCAAGCATCCCTCGAAGACAATCATGACTACATCTCAACCCTTCGAGCTGCTGCACATGGACTTATTTGGTCCTACTCACTACTCTATTCTCACTGCTACTGCTTGTCTCTATGGCTTCGTCATTGTTGATGATTATTCAAGATATACTTGGGTGCACATAATCCTCTACAAGACTGAAGTGCAGGATGTCTTCAGACGATTCGCCAATCGTGCCATGAACAACTATGGCGTCAAGATCAAGCATATCAGAAGTGACAACGGCACATAATTCAAGAACACCGGCCTCGACCTTTACATGGATACATTGGGCATCACTCATGAGTTCTCTGCTCCGTACACACCTCAGCAGAATGACATCGTGGAGCACAAGAACAGAACTCTTATCAAGATGGCTCGAACGATGCTTGATGAGTACAAGACTCCAAGGAAGTTCTGGCCTAAAGCCATTGATACTGCATGCCATGTCATCAACCGTGTTTATCTTCACAAGCTTCTGAAGAAGACATCCTATGAACTCCTAACTGGTAAGAAGCCAAATGTCAGTTACTTTAGAGTATTTGGTGCTAGGTGCTAGATCAAGGATGCACATCACACTTCAAAATTTGCACCGAAAGCACATGAAGGTTTTATGCTTGGTTACGGAAAGGATTCGCACTCCTACAGAGTCTTCAACCTCTTTCACTATAAAGTGGTTGAAACTGTAGATGGGCGGTTCGATGAGACTAACGGCTCGCAAAGAGAGCACCTGCCAAATGTGCTAGATGAAGTTCCACCTAGTGAATCAATCAAGCTCATGGGAACCGGAGAGATCATACCTTCTGAGGCACAAGCTGAAGAGGATCTTATCATTTCTGCGTCTAATCAACCTGAAGACAATGCTCAGCCTGAAGACAATCCTCAAAATGAAGACAATGATCAACAAGAGCAAAATCTTCGTCCAGCTCATCCTCGTGTTGCAAATGAAGTACAGATTGAGAAGATAATTGATAGCATCAATGCCCCAGGTCCACTCACTTGTTCAAGAGCAACACAACTAGCAAATTTCTGTGGGCACTTTGCATTTGTCTCAATCTCTGAACTTAAGAAAGTAGCTGAAGACTTCATGGAACCTGAATGGATTCAAGCTATGCAAGAAGAGCTCCAACAGTTCAAGCTGAATAATGTGTGGGAATTGGTCAAGCGTCCTGATCCTCGTAAGCACAATATCATTGGCACCAAATGGATATATCGCAACAAGCAAGATGAACATGGTCAAGTTGTAAGAAACAAGGCTCGTCTCGTTGCTCAAGGATACACTCAAGTTGAAGGGATTGACTTCGATGAAACATTTGCTCCGGTGGCTAGGCTTGAAGCCATTCGCATACTGCTAGCCTACGCAAATCATCACAACATCCTTCTGTATCAAATGGATGTGAAGAGTGCCTTTCTCAATGGCAAGATTGAAGAAGAAGTGTATGTTGCACAACCACCTGGCTTTGAAGATCCAAAACATCCTGATATGGTATACAAGCTCAACAAGGCACTGTATGGCCTCAAACAAGCACCTCGCGCTTGGTATGACACACTCAAAGACTTCCTGAAGAGCAAAGGCTTCAAACCTGGTTCCCTGGATCCCACACTCTTCACGAAGACATATGATGGTGAAATGTTTGTGTGCCAAATCTATGTGGATGACATTATCTTCGGCTACACTAACCAGAAATACAGTGATGAGTTTGGACACATGATGCAAGAGCAATATCAGATGTCCATGATGGGTGAGCTGAAGTTCTTCCTTGGTCTTCAAATTCGTCAGCAAAGCAACGACATCTTTATATCTCAAGAGAAATACCTCAAAGACTGCCTGAAGAAGTTTGGAATGCAAGAATGCAAAGGTTACACGACGCCAATGCCAACCAAAAGCCATCTGGGTCCTGACGCCAATGGTAAAGAGTTCGATCAAAAGGTATACCGCTCCATGATTGGTTCTTTACTTTATTTATGTGCATCTAGGCCAGATATCATGCTTAGTGTTTTCATGTGTGCCCGATTCCAAGCGGCACCAAAGGAATCACATCACTTAGCTGTGAAGCGAATTCTTCGATATTTGGCTTACACCCCAACACTAGGATTATGGTATCCAAAGGGCTCAGAGTTTGATCTAGTTGGATTCTCGGATGCTGATTACGCTGGTGACAAGGTTGATCGCAAATATACATCAGGCACATGTCACTTTCTGGGTCGATCACTTGTCTGTTGGTCTTCAAAGAAGCAGAACTGTGTGTCTCTCTCCACTGCTGAATCTGAATACATTGCTGCTGGATCTTGCTGTGCTCAGCTTCTATGGATGAAGCAAACACTCAAGGACTATGGCATCCATCTGAAACAAGTACCACTCTACTGCGACAATGAAAGCGCCATCAAGATTGCCAACAACCCTGTTCAGCACTCGAAGACAAAGCACATTGAGATTCGTCATCATTTTCTCAGAGATCATGTCATGAAGGAAGATATTGACATCATTCACGTCAACACTGAAGAGCAATTGGCAGATATCTTCACAAAGCCCTTGGATGAGAAAAGGTTTTGCAAGTTGCGGTGTGAGCTAAATATCTTGGAATCCTCAAATGTCCTGTGATTAGGCACACATCCTAACACTTATGCATGTTGATGACTTAGATGTGCAACACACGAAGTAATGTATATCTTCAATCAATGAAGACATACACTCTAAGTGTGAATACATTAATGCGGAATTTGATGCGCCACGATAATTGTGCGCCGTGTCTGGGTCTAATACTTCCTATACGGTGGGTAATGCCACCACCAAACCTTTGTTTGAAGTGTTTCTCTTGGTGTTACATTTGCCATGTCTTCACATTTGATTTGTCTTCAACATTGATTTGAGTTCATGATTATCTTCACTATATTGATTTGGTCTTACTCAGTTATATACATATATTGTGTTCTGTCCTCTACATCATTCACTTATAGCTATGTCTTCTTGCTTGAATCTTTTGATCTAAGTGAATGTAATCGGACCCTAACCTCTTCTATGCTCCTACCTCAAACTCTGTCTATCCAAATCATATGCATTCTATTGAAACTGTCGAATGTCTTCTCTGCGTTCTTGTCAGCAGAAGATACAGAGACAATCATTAAATCTGTTTTAAATACTCAATCCTTTCTTTTTGCCTGAAAACCGGAGAAGCCGGAACGACCACCCGACAGTCCAGGAGAACGTGGGAACATGGAACAACTTCCAATGTGTTGCATGTTCGCCACGTGTCCCCCAGATGTGAACCGCCAGGGGCACCTACGTAATTGTGTTGTGCTGTCCCTCTCCCTATAAATGCACATCCCATCGCGGCCAAAATCTTTCTTCCACCTCGACAAACCCTAGCGCCACCGCTAGCTTGCGACGACGCCGACGACGAAGCACTTAGCTGCCGCGACCTCGTCGACGCCGGCCACGGACCTCGTCTCCTCCGCCGCCGCGGACCTCGTCTCCTCCGCCGCCGCCGTAGGTGTCTTCCATCGCCAAGTTAGGGCACGGGAGATTGAACTGCTCGGCCTCCAACTCCGCTCTGTCTAGCAGTTCTTCGTGTGGTAATTAAAACTTACTTTTTACCGTCTTTTTGATCTGTTAGATTCATTCTTCTTTACCAAAAGTGGTTTCTATGCTTCCAAAGTTGAATCTATCCCATTCTGCATCTCATATCATGCCTAGTCTGTTCACTTATGCTTCTCTACAATTTAGATTCCTCACTTGTACCTATTCTTGGATTCGTACAAATCTGGAACCAACTCACAACAAATAAGTGAATGTCTTCGCGGTATGAGGTCAATGTCTTCAAAACTGATTTATCTTCAAAATCTTCTGAGAATGCATATGACCTCTTCCCCTTCCCTCACATCTCTAATGCTGTCACAGGTACATGTCCGTGGGAGAATCCCTTGGTTCTCATAGTCTGCATTCATTTGCAGAATTCTTACAGAGTCACATAAATTCTCCTGAAGCCAGTTCTTGTCTGACCAGCCGTCGGAAGCCTTTGCTAGTTTTGAAGCCATTCAGTTTAAGCTTCATGGCACCTGAGAAGTCAGCTAGGAAGGGCGGCAGACAGCGTCGTGGAAATACATCCAAAGATTTGCCGCCAGATCTACATGAACTGTACAAGATAGACCCAGAAGAAACCTATGGTGAACGCAAAAATCAAATCCAATGGATTCGAAGATACTGGGCAGAAGAATGGTTTAAGTACAGATTTGTCACTACTGAGTATGCCGAGAAGAATGCCATCAGGCGTCCTTGGGGAGATATCCTATACAAAAGTCTTCCACCCAAGTCCAAGTCCGAAGCCATTGATCAAGGCTTCTACCCATGCATGGTTCACGGACCACAGCCAGAGAATGTTGACCCATCTTCTCTGCTGTGGCGTCGCGAAGACAATCTGTTCAAACGCAACTTCAAGTTTGCCAAAGACTCTGCTGTGAAGAACAAGAAGGCATTTGGAGTTGACTTCAACCCAGGTCCATCTGCTCCTCGGGAAGATGGCACCCGTGAAGCCAATGAGAACAGAATTGGCCCCTTTAACAACTTTGATGGTCTCCTCTCCTACATCGCCGCGCAGAGAGCTATAGTGGATCAGTCTGGAGATGAAGCTGATTTTGATGAGCGCCTGCTCCTCCTAAGCCGCAGAAGCAGAAGAAGACTAAGGCTTCAAATCCCACGGTTGCACCAAAAGCTTCAAGAGTGAAGCCATTGGTAACTGTGAAGCCATTGGCAACTGCTCCTCCTGCACCGAGTATTCAGTCTGAAGATCTTTCTCGCATCTCCAAGACTGAGAAGAAGAAGAAGCCTATGCAGAATACTGGTCAAGCACTGACCCCAGCTGCCGTTCTGAGGAATGAGACTGACGCCATTGACCTGTCAATAGATGATGAGTGTGGTGATGATGCTCTTGAGCAGCTGATTAAGAGCAAGCAAGAGGCGGAAATCTTCAATGATCTTCCCCTTTTCGATGTGGACATCTTGAACAAGTTCATTGATGAATGGTTTGATAACCCAGACCTCAGTTTTGATGATCTTCAGCTCCCAATCGGCCTCAGTGTCTCCTTTCATGGAGCCATTGCTCCTGAGCTGGCTCTAGCTCAGAGAATAGTTGAACTGAAAAACAAAATTGACTATGAAAAGGCTTAGTTCAAGAAGCATATGGCCAAGCTCAGTGTGACATACGTCCAAAACTTCAAGCAAATGATGCATGAGCTCAAGGAGGCGTTTCACAAGAAACGTGATGAAGCTAAAGGTTCGCGCGAGCGCATGAAACTTCTCGCTGCCACATGTGTTCAAGCTTACAATGAAGCTGAGAAGCGCAAGGCACTTGGGCGTCCTGGCATCGACCCCAAGATGGCTGCTAAGAAAAAGAAGTCAACTGTGGCCCCAGCTGAAGCACCCAGGCGGGAAGAACCTCGCATTGTCTTCCCTGCCAGCATGACAGGCTCGAAGCCTAAGGTCCCCACAGTGGCTTCAGAACTGAAGAAAACAAGGGCAGTAGAAGCCGAAGACAGAAAGCGCAAGTCCAAGAACACCACTGATGATGCTCCACCGACCAAGAAAAGAAAGACAAAGAAAGACCGGGCTGCTCCCACAGAGCCCCTCGTCGTCGAGCCAATCTCAGTTGCTCGCCCTGTGTCCACGCACCAAGAGCATCGTTTGATTGTTCACGAGCCTGCTACCACAGAGGCTCCTGAAGCTCAAGAAGATCCAGCTGTTGACAACACCGCAGCTGAAGACATTGGTCCTCACGACAATGTAGATGATGGTGAAGTCCTTCCTCAGATTGAGAGCCAACCAGTATCATCGCCTGTTCTCACGAACAGCGAACTCATCAGTATTGGTCGTCCTTTGACGCCAATCACTCAGGATGCCTCATGGGCTGATCACCCACAACCAGCAACTCCAAGTCAAGATTCACCGAGAACTCCCCCACCTCAAGTCACCAATCCGGTGCTTGATGATGACGACGACTTTGAGGCCCAGCCAACTCCCTCTCCACAGGCGTCGCCCGCGTTTCGCAGGCTTTGCAAAGGACCAAGGCCACAAGTCGCTCCATTGAGCATTCCAGAAGGAGAAGTGCAACCCAACTCAGTAGCACGACAAGTGTTTCCTGAAGCCACTCCTACTGTGAATGTCTCTGCGTCTGAAGCCAATGCTGCTGAAGACATACCGGCTGCATCAGCCGATGAAAATCAAGAACCCCGTCAAGAAGAAGAACGTGTTGCCACACCCCCTACCAACCAAGAAGCTGTTCTTGAGGAGAACGTGTATGTGCCCGACCCTCCAGCTACTCAAGTGGAGGTTGAAAATACTGAGGCGGCCACCATCAACACTACTGAAGCCAATGATGTTGTCATGGCTGAAGCAAATGTGGCGCCTGCAGTGAACACAGTGTCTGAAGCCAATGATGCACCTGCAACCAATGTACATCCTGATGCCATTGCCAATACCACTGCTCCTGTACCGGCACCAAGGCCACACACCATGGAGCAAGCATATTATCAAGGCGAGCTTGTCACTGTCAGATGGCCCATTCTGGTTCCTTCGCCTGCTCCCGGACCTCAATTTGATTATCATGTGGAGCACAGGCCTCAGGTTCAGAAGCCAAAACCAAGACTGCCACGGTTTCCAGGTACTGCATCTGCGCCAGGATCATTCAACGTAAATGGCTTCATTGCACACAACACCTTCTTTGATAGCGACAAGAACCCATACTCGAAGCTGAGGATTTCATCTGATCGGTTCTGGAGCTATCAGCAGCGCAGCTACTACTCTTGCATTCTTTACAATCAAGGGCGCATATTCCCACATATGCGTCTTGACACTGAAGCTATAGCTGGCCTGCCCTGTTTGGAAAAAGCGTTGGATTGCTTCAGAAATGCTGGACTCCTGCTGTTTGTCACAGATAAGGAACACTGGAACGAAGAGCTTCTGCTACAATTCTATGCCACCCTCCACATTCGCAGCTACAACAAGGATCTGAAGACATGGATCCTTGATTGGATGACAGGCAATGTCCATCATGAAGCCAAAGCTCTTGATACCATTGAGCTCACTGGCCTGCCCACTCCAGGTGATCTGTTTGAACCTGGTTGTCAGCTTCACCGTGATGCTTTGGAGAGCATTTTCCAGAAGCCCGTGCCTGACATGAGCCAGATGCTCAGTATGATGAAGCCTTTGCCTCCAGATGCTGAATATCCTAGGGAGTTCTTTGTTGAAGACCTTGAGTATCTGCCACGCACTATCTACCACATCATACGACGAACTCTTTGGCCTATCAAAGAACATTCTCCAAATGCAAAGCTTGAAGGTTCAATGAAGATGTTGGTCTTCTATATTCTCAAGACTTCTTCATCCGTCAACTTGCTGCATCAGGCTCTGACATTTTTGGCCTGAAGTTCTATGCTCCCTGGGTAATGCGCCTCATCAAGCTTCACTCAGCCTTCAACTATCAACCCTCTGCACGAAACCACCTTGTCTTCTTACCAGAGGTTGATCTGTCAGTTGATGCCATTTACCCTGAGCCCGCAAAGGAGCCGCTTTATCTTCACAACGCAGATCATCAAAGCTTCACTCAGCCAATTCCAAGTCTTCATATACCCAATACTCGTGCTTATCCATTGGCCGGAAATATGCATGCACCTCTTCAAGCTAAAACTGAAAGCACTATTGCCCAAAGGCCTCGAAAGCGTTCTCGTGTTCTAAATGACCGAGAGCTTCTCGTTGCACTTCATCAGAAGCAAGATAAGCATCATGACTGGCTGAAGCATCAGATGCAAAGCCTCTTGGTGGATGTTAACCGCCTTCGCAACCTTGCCACCAAGAATGCCTTTGTCACTCATGAAACCTGTCGGCGGATGTGGAAGGGTCTGACACTGATAAGCTCTGAAGATGATCTTCAACAAGATGGCTTCACAGAAAGATTCAAGTTCGATTCAACGCCTCCCATGAATGCAGTTCTGCGTCGGACTCCATCTCTTGAAGACTCTGAATACTCATCTTCCACAGCTACTGTGAATGCCAGAGTCATCGAGGATGAAGATGATTTCACTTCTCCAACTCCTGCATCGCCGCGCATCGACACTGCACCAAGTTCTTCAGCACCACTGAACCTCAACGACGACTCTGCTGCTTCATCTTCTACTTCTGGGAACGACTAGAAGCTCTATGTCTTCAAACCTTTTTGGTCCTTACTGACAAAAGGGGGAGAAGCATATGAGTTGATAGTCTTCAAGGGGGTCCATATGTGGGTGGTTGCTATACTTTTGCCAAGTGCTTAGAACTCTCGCTTTTGATACATTTGGTTCTTTGGGTTGTAACATTTAAACTTGATGGTCGTCTGCTACTTGTTATGCTATTTTGTGATGCGACGATAAATTCCGCATGTGCGATGATAAATCCCGCACGAAGTCATATTGCAGACGTCCATTTTTCATTATGCATGTCATTATCTTCGTTATATCCTTTCATGCATGATGAATTGCCTTCATAAGTTGAAGAGGATCACCACAAGTACAACCTGCCATGTGCATTTGCATTCCAAAAGCAAAATACTTATATGCACATCTTCAGGGGGAGCCTTTTGCTACTTATGAAGACAATATCTTAATCCTCTACAATTTCACATACTTTTATCCCCGTTGAAAACTTCAACCAGTTTGTCATCAATCACCAAAAAGGGGGAGATTGTAAGTGCATCTATTGCCACCCCTAGTTGGTTTTGGAGATTGACGACAAACCTGGTTGAGGGACTGATGTGTTTGTGGGAATTGCAGGATAACACAAGTAGTAGTCCCTCATTGATTCGGTTTACCTACCGGAGATGACCCCTAAAAATGTGTGAAGACATTGAAGACAAAGGTGGTATGTGAAGATATTCACAACGAAGATTATGACTCGATAAGACATTCACGTGAAGACTATGGAATGCGAAGACATAGTTGTTTCGTAGTTTCCTTTTCTTCTTTGTTGAGTCATAGGAACCACCGCACTGTTAAGTGAGGTCCAAGTGAACAAAGTCAGAGTGACTGAAGTGATGCTCAACTAAATCCTATGTCTTCGAGCGAAGACAATGAGAGCAAATCTTATCCAGAGTTGGATGAGTCAGCTTTACTTGTAGCCCAAGGCAAGCTGTCGCGTGTGTTTGAAATCGGACCGTTGGAACACGTGTCAGTTCCTTAGTGACCCAGGGTCATTTCGGATAAATCAAGTCGGGTTGCCTAGTGGCTATAAATAGCCCACCCCCTACACCATAAATTGGTGGCTGCTCAGAGTTAGTGCACGACTTTTGTCGTTTGAGAGCAACCCACCTCCGAAGCTTTTGAGAGAGAGAAATCCTTGCAAGGACAAAGCCCAAAACACCCAGAGCCCAAAGAGTGTTTGGCATCACTGAAGTCTTTCTGTCTGCGTGACCTGAAGACTTGTTACACTTGAGGACCATGAATCCTCCAGCCGGTTAGGCGTCGCGTTCTGAGCATCTAAGAGTCATTGTGGATTTTCGGTGAACGAAGTCTGTGAAGGTTTGGAAGTCTACCCTGAAGACTTACCAGAGTGATTGGGCGGGGACTAGGTGTCCTTAGCTCAAGGGGAATAAGGTGAAGACACGGTCTTCTGAGTTGAATCTCAGGCTCCCCAACCAGACGTACAGTTGTCACAGCAATTGGAACTGGTCGAACAAATCATTGTCCTCTCCAAGCTACTGGTTCTATCTCTCACTCTTCTTTACTTACAGTTTGTCTTCGTGAAGTCATTGCATGTTTACATTATCTGTTTGACTTCACTGTGTGACTACTTGTTCTGATTGGCTTCATACTATCTTGCATCCTGATCCTTACTACCTAGCTACTAATAGTCTTCGTGCTTTAGCTTCGTACTTGCTTGACTATGGCTTGTCTAGTATAGTCTACCTTCCGGTGCAGGTTAATAGGTTCATTTCTATTGTTTGTCTCCAAAACTCTCATGTTTTGAGGACTTTCATAAAAATCGCCTATTCACCCCCTCTAGTCGATAACTAGCACTTTCAGCATGTCTGCATGCAAGTCGCGTGACTTTTGTCATTTGGGTCAGTCGACCATTTCAGGTTGTTGGATGAAGATCCTACGTCTCCTAACCCTTCTTCTTCCTCGTCTCTGATTCTTCCCATGCAAAACACCGCACGGTCCACCGGCCGAACCACCGCCCCCGCCGCCTGTGTTCCTCCGCCACCCCCACCCCCATCCCGCCCCCACCCGCGTCGAGTTTTCTTCGTTCGGCGAGGCCCCGCCACCGCCCCCACAACCACCGTCCCCACCCGAGCCCCTTCCTTCGCACCGGCGAACTCCGGCAAGCTCTCAAAAATCGACTGACCCAATTTTGAAATTTAGTCTACTGTCATTTAACTAGTGTGGAATATGAAAGGGGAAAACCATAAGCATTGCGAGTATAGTGTTGAGCGTGCCATGGCGGATCTGAAGGTGCAAACCGGACAAAGGCAACTTCGCAACCAATGTTTGCTTTCAACTAGCAAGTAAGTGATGGACAAGAAATCAGAGTAAAGCAGTGGCGATCTATTTTCTTGCTGCGATAAATAAGTTGAGCAGATATGAAAGAGTACCGCCTCTGGTGCGGCGCCGTGTATGCATCTGCTGAGAATTTGGTGGTGCTGCGGTAGCGATGGCTGTCGACAGCGTGGAAGCAGATCTAGGAGGGTAGATAGTGGCGGCAGGGCGCGGTGGACGAGACAGTCGTAGGAGCGGCGCCGGCAAGGTGGACGACGGTGGGGATGAAGCAAGAGGACGGGATGCAAGGATCCCGGTCCGAAGCAGTGGATGAGAGAGGTCGATCTCTTATAATGGCCGACGGCGTCGGGGTATCAGCTCCGGCATGGT